>NC_060253.1:116296017-116903866 GCF_921293095.1 Ischnura elegans
TCCTTGTGAATCGTAATACAGCCCAGGTGATTGTTTGTACTCTTCTATTCTGTGGTCTTCCCCCTTTCCGATGGTCGCGAGACTCAAACAGAGGAAGATGCAGGCTCCCTTCTCCATTTTTAGGATCCTGCGGAAGATTAGAAGAATGTCTTTAGCCGGTTGGCATGGACTTTCACCTCCGACCTCTTCCCCCTTCTTATCGTAACATTCACTCCGTCCACCCCTGTGACATCATACGGACCGATCCACTGAGAAGATAATTTCTTTGAACGCCCCCTTCTAACGGCTTCGTCATGCAACAGGACCCTATCGCCCACTTTAAATATCTCCAAGTGAGTAGTCCTGTCGTAAATTTCCTTACTTCTTTGTTTTTCTTTTAGTAAGACTTCTCGGGCCCTCATGTGACTACTTTGCATCCTATCCCGCAATTCCTTCACGTAGTCGTCATACGTGTACGAGGGAACTGAGGGGTCCTTTTGCAATATTCCTGGGAGGTTAGCCTTTCTCCCGAACATCAACTCATGCGGAGAGAATCCCGTTGCGCAATGCGGTGTAGTGTTATACACAAAAATGGCGTACTTCACCCACTCTGTCCAATTTGTCTGGTCATCCGAGATGAAATGACGTAAAAACTCTATCAGAGTTCTGTGACTTCGCTCTAGGGTTCCGTTCGATTCTGGATGATACGCTGAGGTCTTTAACTTTTTTATTCCTAGTAATCGGCATGTATTACTGAATATTTCACTTAGAAAATTAGTGCCTTGGTCAGTTAAAATTGTTTGAGGAACACCGTACTTCAAGATGATATTATCCACAAACGCTCTTGCCACTGTGGTTGCATCCTGTTCTTTTACTGGGATTGCTTCCATAAACTTTGACAGCTCGTCTTGAAAAGTGAGCAAATACCTACTTCCGTCATCTGTAACGGGTAGGGGTCCCACGATGTCGAGGCTACATTTTTCAAACACGCATTCAGGCGTAGTGGTTATCTCCAACGGCATCTTAGTTTTCCTCCTAGTGATTTTATTTTTTTGGCAACTCTCGCATCTTTGAATGTATTCTTCTATGTCCTTTTTCATTCCTTTCCAAGCATGATACTGCTTGATTCGTTTGTACGTCTTATTCATTCCTGTGTGTCCCCCAAGAGGTGAATCATGATATTGCTTCAATATTTCTCTTTTTCTTTCCTCGCATGGATTGGCAACACCATCCGTCTTCTCTTCAGCATCCAAAGAGTAAATTCTACTTAACGCGTCAGCATTAGCATTCTCCGATCCCTTCTTGTATACTACATCGAAATCGTATTCCGCCAATTTGATTCTCCATTTCATCAACCGAGAGCTCGGGTCCTTTACATTGAATACCCAAGTCAGCGGCTTATGATCCGTGACTACGGTGAATCTTTTGCCGTAAAGATAAGGACGGAAGTACTTAACTCCCCATACGATGGCTAGCATTTCCTTCTCCGTCGCGGAGTAATTTACCTCAGCTTTACCGAGCGTACGGCTTGCATAAGCCACGGGCGGATCCTGCCCAATGATGCCTTGAGATAATATAGCCCCCAACGCGTAATTGCTCGCGTCGGTCGTGAGAATGAATGGGCGTGAAAAATCTGGGTATTGAAGAACTGGCTCCGTAATCAAAAGATTTTTCAGTTTTTTAAAAGCATCTTCTTGCTCGTCCTTCCATTCATACTCTGCATCCTTTTTCAATAAATCATGTAGAGGTTTAGCTATCAGTCCAAACCCCGGTATGAAGCGGCGATAATACCCCGCCAATCCAAGAAATTCCTTCAGCCTTTTTACTTTATCCGGCCTGGGGAAATTTTTCACCTTCTCCACAGTCGAGGGATTTGGTTTGACCCCCGTCTCTGAAATCACATGCCCCAAGTAGTTCACTTCCTTGCGAAGAAACTCACATTTTTCCGGCTGCAATTTCAAGTTGTGTTCCCTTAGCCTTTGGAACACTTCTCTCAAGCGCTGATTGTGCGTAACTAGGCTATCTCCATGCACAACTATATCATCAAGGTAAACATAACAGTGTAACCCTTGTAAACCACTCAATACCGTATTCATAAGGCGCTGAAAAGTAGAAGGAGCTCCTTTAAGACCCATCGGCACTCTTTGAAACTCATAGTGAGCTCCTAAGGCACTAAACGCCGTTTTAAATTGGTCCTTCCGATCCAACGGGATTTGGTAGAACCCACTTGCCAAATCTAATGTGCTAAAATATCGTGCCTTTCCCAATTGATCCAAAATGTCTGTAATATTTGGCAATGGATAGGCATCGCCCACCGATTCTTCATTTAATTTTCTGAAATCCACCACTATTCTCCACTTTTTATCTCCCGTAACGTCAGCTTTCTTCGGTATAACGAGTATTGGGGAGTTCCATGCACTTTTACTGGGAGCAATTATCCCCTCTTCTAGCATTTTCTCCATCTGCCTTTTTACCTCTTCCTTTTGAGATTCAGGGAGTCGGTAGGGTCGAGTATTAATGGCTCCTCTTAAATTGGGAGTGGGAATCTCGTGACTCAACGTCTTAGTGTGCGATAACTTGTCTCCAGGCAAATAAAACAAATCTGCGAATTCTTCGCACAATTCAGTGATCACTCTCTTTTCTAGATCACACAGATGCTCTTGCCTTAAGCAACTCCGTAAAACTTCTTTCCTTGACAAATTATTTTCAACATTGCATTGAATTTCTTTCATATCAGTATCCACAGATTCCAACTCAACAGGGGAAATCTCTACCTCTTGTTCCTCATCGCTGATATTCAAAATGCTTCCAATGCACTCTCCCATCTTCCCCTCCGTCAAAGCTGATGCTAAGAAGACACCCTCTTTTATCTCTTTCTTGTTTATCACTCCCACCCCCGTGGATGCAGTAGGAATTTTTACTCGCACTTCACTTCGGGAGGGTATGGATATTTTTCTAATCTCCTTAGTTACGTCTTCCATGGATTCTTTTGAGTCAAAATCCATGAGTAGGCCTCTCATGTAGACCCTTTTTTGTGTACAATAAATCACTGCGCCAAGATCATTCAGGAAGTCCCTACCGAGAATTCCATCTACTTCAAGACGAACATCGGCTCCCTCTATCAAATGAAAACCATGTTGCATCTCCTTCCCTTTCGCCTCCAATAATATAGCCGCTTTCCCTTTTGTCTTGATGGGCTTATCAGTAATGCCTCTTAATAGCAAGTAGTCCTCCGGCCAACACCTGGTTTCCCCCTTCAAGGACTCCATTTTAATAATACTCACATCTGCACCGGTATCAATTAGAAGACGCAAGATGCCTCGTTTGCTCTCTCGACTCTGGAAGGTTATCGTATCGGCTACGTCACAGCGACTCGGCCCTTTCGACAATTTTCTTACTTCCGACAGACGAAAGCTCTTATCTCCTTTCCCATTCAGCGACCGCGAGTTATCATCCATAATTTGACGCGGCTGTGGCGATCCATTTTCGGAGGATTTGGCTCTTGGTCTGCGACAGTCTCTTGAAAAATGGCCTAATCGCCCGCAGTTAAAACATTTCACACTTTCTACCTTTTTTATCTCCTTCTCTTTCATGTTTACCTTCCCTTTAAGGTAGCATTTTTGCGCTGAATGCCCAGGCTTGCCGCAATTTTCACATTTAAAATATCCTTTCATATTCCCTCTTTCTTTCAGTGACAATATGGCACTCTCCTCTTCTAGGGCGACTTCTACCGCAGCAGGCAAGAGTATAACTTCTCCCTTACTCCTCACAATTGTTTGTATGCGCTCATTAGCCAGCCCTTGAACAAAGCAAGCTTTCGCGAGATGGTTAACTAAGGCTAAAGCGCCGGCGATCTCTTCCTCTTGAGATACTCGTCTGGCCGCTTCCCTCAATTCCGTTTGCATAGAATCTATGCGATTACCCCAACTTGCAATGCTCTCCGTCGGACCTTGCTTGGAGTTAAACATTGCGCATGCGTAATAATCTAGGGTACGTCTTGTAGCATAGTTTTCTTCTAAAATAGCTCTCACCTGGGGCCACGTGTGAGCGTGATCTCTGACGAGAATTTTTGAACGAGCATCCCCCGTTATCCGAGCCTTCACGAACTTTAATAATTTGTCATGATCGATCGGATTTACTAACTCGAACACAACGTCCACGTTTTCTAAAAACTCCCGGAGTTCTTTCTTGTTCCCGTCGAATGGCTTATTAACAATCTTTATGGCTTCCGAAATACTGCAGAACGTTCCGCGGCTATCAAGGCCTTCTGAGCTAGTCATCGTTGTGACGGACATTATGACAATTAGCAGACAAACTTAGTAAGGGCGATACAAAGGGCAGAGGAAAGGAATCAGGGTGGCTTACTTACAGTAAAGCCGACTTCTCCTTTGTACTCTCTCTCAGCGCAGCTTCCTCTCTAGACGAACCGCTGCGATGAGGTGATGCCGAAATCTCAGGGGTGGCGGCGACTAGTCGGTAGAGCCTCCCCTCTCAGCGCCTGATGTCCTCTGCTTCTCAGTGAGGCTCTTCGGTGGCCTTCTCAGGTCTCCACCCTGATGTCCTCTGCTTCTCAGTGAGGCTCTTCGGTGGCCTTCTCAGGTCTCCACACTGCGGCCACGACGACGATTCTCGAAATACCCCACACACCTAACACCAGTTTTAATGTCGCATCCCGACGCCTTCGCCGGGACGTAAAGACAATCGCGAGTCGCAAGAGTCGAGTGGCTGCCTCCTGACTCGCGGGTGTGGTCGAGAATCGGGGAAAATGAATAAAATTCCCGCTGGATACTAGGGAGGGTATTTATTGAGAGAAAATACAAGTCCTAGTCCAGCTCGTCGAGACGCCGGAGAGATCCAGCCCAGCCGCTTCCTCTCTCTGGAGAGGAACTGGGGGACACATCCTCCTCTTGCGTAGATAAAAGGCCAAAAGGCTCTGCTCTTCATCATGATGTTGATAACAGCCCACCGCCCCCCAAAGGCAGGCATGACCAGAAGCAGGGCCATGTGGGGGTGCATACAACACATGCAACGTGTCAACGAGCTGCGCGCTTCGGCGTCCATACGGTTGGAGGTTACTTACGTATTTCTTCATTAATTCAAGAAGGGGCGGGTTGGGGCGGTTAATTTTTTTTGTTTTGATAGCCGAGAGTTGTGGCTACAATAATATAACTATATAAGAGCACTACAGAGCACTGCTATATAACTTAATGATGTTCGTATTTTTATTTTTGAATAAAATTTGTGCAATTTATTGGTTAATATTTATGTTAATCATCATCATCACTGGTCAACAATCCTAGGATTGGTTTGACGCAGCTCTCCACTCAGTTCTCCTATCAGCTAATCTTTTCACTCCTCCGTATTTCTTCTCTTTCACATCTCTCTTTACTTGTTCCATATATTTTGTTCGAGGTCTTCCTTTTCCATTCTTGCCTTCCACCTGTCCTTCGACGATTGTCTTCATCAGTCCATCATGTCTCAAGATGTGGCCTATAAGGTTGTTCCGTCTTCTTATTAAGGTTTTCATGAGGCTTCTCTTCTCTCCTACTCTTCTTAGGACTTCCTCGTTACTAACTCGGTCGATCCATTTGATTTTCATCATTCTTCTGTAGCACCACATTTCAAAGGCCTCTATCCTTGCTTTCTCCGCTGCGGTCATTGTCCATGCCTCACTTCCGTATAGGAGCATACTCCAGCTGTAGGTTCTTATAAATTGTTTCTTTACATCCATATATAAGTTTCCCGCTGTAAGCAGGTCTCTCTTTTGGTGGAATGCTTTCTTCGCCTGGGCTATTCTGCTGACAATTTCTTTCTTACTTCTACCGTCACTAGTAATCTTGCTTCCCAAATAACAGAATTCATCCACCTCTATCAGTTTTTGCCTCCCTATTTTAATGTTAGTCTTGACTTCTTCTCTTCTGCTGCATACTAAGATCTTGGTTTTCTTCTTGCTTATTTTCAGTTGATATCTACCCATTACCCTACCCATATTAACCAGAATATTTTTCAAATCCTTCTCTGTTTCTGCTATAACGGCTATGTCGTCGGCAAATCTTAGCATGCTTATTTTTTCTCCATGGATATTCACTCCCAATGCCTTTTCTTTGATTTCCTTAATGGCTTTTTCAATGTAAACGTTGAAAATTACGGGTGACAATGTACAGCCTTGTCGCACTTCTTTCTTAATTCTTGCTTCTTCACAGCTGGGCCCTGATTTTATCACGGCTACTTGGTTTTTGTATAAACTGTGGATGATTCTTCTGTCATTATAAAGAACCCCAATTTCCTTTAGGATTCCAAGCATTGTGCTCCAATCCACGTTATCAAATGCTTTCTCTAAGTCCACAAACGCAACGAATGTTGGCTTGTTCTTTTCCATTCTCTTCTCTATGGGGTCTTAGGGCCAATATTGCTTCCCTTGTGCCTTTGTTTTTTCTGAATCCAAACTGGTCCTCATCCAAGAACTCTTCCGCTTTTCGTTCTATTCTTCTATGGATGATCCTTGTCAGTATCTTTGATGCATGTGTAGTAAGGCTTATGGTCCTAAAATCTTCGCACTTCTCCGCTCGTTTCTTCTTAGGAATAGGGATTATAATGATCCTCTCGAAATCCTTTGGTATCTCACCTGTCGTATACATTTCACTAATGATTTTGTATAGCTGGCTCAACGTCTTCTCTCCTGAATTTTTGATTATTTCTGCAGGAATGTCATCAATGCCAGACGCTATATTTATCCTGAGGTCTCTTACAGCCGCATCAAATTCCGATCTTAAAATTGGGGCTCCCATGTCATCCGCATCCACTTCCCTCTCGTTTTCGATAGCATTCGTTCTGAGGCGACTTCCTTTGTACAAATCTTCCAGATATTCCTTCCATCTCTTCCCTTTTTCTTCGTTTTCATCAATAGTTCTCCGTTTTTGTCCATAAGGGTATTACATCTTACGCCCGTTTCCTTAAAGTGGTTCCTCACTATCCTATAAGCGGCCTCTACTTTTCCATGTTTAAGATTGTTTTGCACGTCTTCGCAAATGCTTTTCATCCACGTTTCTCTAGCCTTCCGCGCTTAACGACATATTTCGTTCCTTATCCTCTGGTAACGATTCTGTCCTTCTTCTGTTTTCGCAGCCTTGTATTTTCTTCTTTCTTCAGTGAGATCTAATACTTCCTGCGTGATCCATGGATTTTTCATAACGACTCTTCTTTTACCAAGAACATCCTCAGCTGCCGCCTGCAGACCACTTCTAATGGTTTTCCAACTCTCTTCAATTGGTTTGTTTGTCGGATCCTCCCCTATTTTATTTTCTCCGGCCTATTTAAAAGCCAGTTGATGCTGAACCTCCCTCAATTATTCAACCTGCCATATGTTTTTCACGGCTTTCTTCAACTTTTTAAATTTAAGGTGGCATTTCATCATAACTAGGTTATGGTCACTATCGATATCTGCCCTGGATAGCTTTTGCAGTCCTTCACCTGGTTCCTGAATCTTTGTTTCACTAGAATGCAGTCGATTTGGAATCTTCCAAGGTCTCCTGGCATCTTCCACGTGTATTTTCTTCGCAGGGGATTTTTGAATGAAGTGTTAGCAACCACTAGCATGTGCTCCGTGCAGAATTCAAGTAGCCTTTCTCCTCTTTAATTTCGGTTACCTAACCCATATTTCCCAGTTATTATTCCGTCTTGACCTTCGCCGACGACGGCGTTTCAGTCGCCTAAAATAATAAGATATGCTTCCCCTCTTACCTGCTTGATAACTTCCGCTATTATTTGGTGGACATCTTCTACTTCTTCATCTTCAGTATTTGTCGTAGGAATTTAAATCTGTACCACTACAGTAGCTACGGGTTTTCACCATTATTATCCTTTCATTATACAGTCCTTCACCTGGTTCCTGAATCTTTGTTTCACTAGAATGTAGTCGATTTGGAATCTTCTACGGTCTCCTGGCATCTTCCACGTGTATCTTCTTCGCAGGGGATTTTTGAATAAAGTGTTGGCAACCACTAGGCTGTGCTCCGTGCAGAATTCAAGTAGCCTTTCTCCTCTTTCATTTCGGTTACCCAACCTATATTTCCCAGTTATTATTCCGTCTTGACCTTCGACGACGACAGCGTTCCAGTCACCTAAAATAATAAGATTTTCTTCCCCTCTTACCTGCTTGATAACTTCCGCTAATGTTAATGTTATGTTAATTTATGTTAATAATAATTTTAATATTGTTTCAATGTTATGGTAAACCAACATTTTTTATCTTTGCACATTGCTGCGTTGATTCTATTTTTTAAATTTAGCCAATTGGGTAGCTGAGGAGGAGTCTAGAAGATGAGGGTATTTCGAAGCGAGAGGGAGGCGATGTATCCCAGCATCGCACATGTCACTTTGAAAGTGATTTTTACGAAGAGGTGCGCACTTACCTGCTTCATGAACTTATTTCTCAGCAGCTCAAATAAGTGTCTTCCCAACCATGTATAAAGAAATCATAACCCCAAACTTTTATTTTTCTAATTATGGCCACCTTTTATGGATTTGGCCCCACTGTGCGACGTATCGAGGATATTGTTGTGACAATAACATTGTTCTAATAAGATGAATTGCGGATCAACTGCAAAAAAATGAAGTAGAAAATGTCTAGGAAGATTTTTATAGGTCGCAAAAAGAATTTGATAGCTAGGAACAACGAAAAATAGTAATACCGATTCAGGAAGTTTTAAATCCTTAAGTTAAGTGCTGGTTTGGCTCGAACCCTGGCTTTTCAAAACGAAAATGCGATGCGGTACTACTAGGCCTAATCGGCATTAAAACAATGGGTGAAAATTTAAATTAAATTGAACGTGACCGTATTTTTAAAATTGTAAATGCTTTTTTCTCTCAGACCCGGTCGTATAGTAACAAAACCGTTCAGCAGTATTTTTACCTACGTGTCTACTTTCAAACAAAATAGGTTGCTTCTCTGTTCTAGACTTCAGTTGGGCAAAGTCTCCTTGTCTGCGGCGTAACTAGGAATAGACTTTGGGGGGACTTTAGAGGTGGGGGGAAGAGGGGGATGAGTGGAGGCTACCCCCTCAGGGGTCTCAGGAAAATTTGTGAAAAATAACATGCCTGAAAATACAATTTACATCATTTCGGGACTTAAAATTTAAATTTTAGCAGATGCTGTTATTATATACTAAATCGGACAAGATTTTTAAATCATTTTTTGATTTCTCTGTGGCTTTGGGGGGGGGGGGGGAATACGTCCCCTCATCCCCCCCATAGTAATGCTACTGATTAGACGTTTACTATGCGTAGGTAAAAAAACACTCTTTCACCTCTTGAAGCATATATTTTTCCTAAAGTAACATTTTTCCTAGCCTGCTCTATTTTGCTCCATGCCTTAGTCTTTAGATTAGACCTGAGTCTTATTGTGGTCGACATCCTGCCGAACTTTCAAACATTAATTTCTCATTACTTACTCTGTCAATACATTTTATCTTCATCATTGTTCGGTGGCACACATTTCGAATTCTTCCACTCTTGACTTCTCTGTGCTGCTGTCGACGTCCAAGCTTCGCTTCCATAGAGAAACATATTTCATGTGAATCATCTGATGAATTTTTTTCTCTCCCCTTAGGAGACTTTGGAAGATTGTTCAATTCAAATTCTCTGAGTATATTGCTGATGGGTTAAGTTTCAGAGCCAACGACAGTGGTGTACAAAAGTGAATTTAAAAAATGTTTTGAGTCATGTCTTTAATATTAAATTCTAATAAAGCTTTCCGAGGACAGTTTTTGTGTGCAATGTTAATCGTTAAAGTCCTTGAGTTTTGGTCATTACGGAATAAAGCAATATGATAGTTTCCTTAATCAAATAAAACGGAAGGCATTGATTGAGATTCGTTACCTACCATTAGTGTATTCATATTATACAAACTATTTTGTTTTAGAAATCCCAGTTTAGAGAAATTGTAATTGTCAATTTTATCCTCATTAGAAAATGGCTAGCTATTATTAACTTTTTTATTAGCTTTATTATTAAATATCATGAATATTAATTACTTTTCTATGTATGCCATTTACCGTGATATATTAATTACAATATTTGGAATTGTTGTAGTTAACCAACAGATATTTTTGCAAAAATTCGTTTAGTGAATCTTCAACGGTCTTGACCCTGGTTAACTATAAAATATTGTTCCATATTTTTTAACGTTCGGAATAATATTGCGACATTAAGGGATATTTTCCGACAGTAAAGTCACCCATATGGATCGCAAATTTTCGGCCGAACTTAGACTCCAATGAACCTTGACCTTAAAAAAGTGTGTAATAAATAACGTAAAAGAAGTGTAAAAGAACTTATCATTGACTAACCACTCCTCTTGTAACTTCTTTCTCTTCCCAAAACAAAACTTTTTGAGTCCCGGACAAAAGTCGAGAGAAAGATAAAAAGTAACATCGGGTCACTTTGGAAGAAGATATTAAAAAGAGCAGTTTATCAACATTGGAAAAAAACTTATGAAGGAGTAATTGAAAGGCGCAAAATTTATGCAAGGGATAAATTTATCCCAGGGTAAAAACTTTGGACGTAAACTTCCTTAATTTTTATGCCCAAAAAACTTTCATTTTCGAACTTTTTCTCATGGATAAAGGGTTTAAAATTATGCAAATCAAACTTCTACGCCGATTTTTAAAGGAAAGAGATATATTCTTTGAAAACCAAGGAACTGATGATTTATTGTTATCCTTAATATTTCAATAAATCTTCTTGTGTTCGTCGTACACAGTCACAATAGGACGTTGAATGATATGGTATTCTGTTTTTACCGAGTTAGAATTGTCTTAAAACTCTAGAGCTTAATATTAATATTTTGGTTTAACATAAAGTCACGACCTTAATCAGTAATTTACATTAAAATCAAATAAATATGATTTCCTTAACAATCAGCGACAAAATTATTTATATTTGTTATTCCCTGCAATTAGTTAGTACGAAAATTTTACCTTTATTTTAAGATGGAACCTAATGATTTTGAAGTAGAAGCAATCGTAAGATAAGATTGGGAAATAAGACTACATAATCAATAGATATTCGATGTTTTTTTCCGCTTACAGTCACGGACCATAATGGACCTGCAGGGCTATTCAGGTACTCTTTACGCGGTCGCGAAGACGAAAGATTCCGTTTACGTGGTTACGCCGCGTAAACATTCGAAGACGCGTAATTTGCTATTCAGTAGGCTTCACGAAAACAATTTCGTGCCTTCCCCTCCGCGGTAGTGGGGAAGTCGAAGATACCCGAAGTTTTCCTGCAATACGTCACTGCGAGCCAATCAGAGAAAATCGGCATGCAATTGTCCTCGACAAACAAAAATAGAGCGAGATTCAGCTGGTAAGTGCAATGCTATTGAATTATAACGTTGATTAATGAAAAGTATGTTGTACACTTTTAAATACAAGTGAGAGCTCAACGTGTATATTAATATTGAAGGTGAGTTCGTTGGAAATATGTATGCGATTAGACACCTAAGATTACAGTGAGTAATTGGGATAAAAACTTGTAAATGAGAGGAATTTGGCGTTATTATGCATTTGCTTATGCCAGATTTGGTTATGCCTTTGCTTTGATGGACCCATTTTAATGATAATACAAGTATTTGAATTGAAGTAGTCAGTTTCGTCATATCGTTTATCGCAGAATTGGCCGGATAATTAGTTATAGGTAATGAAAATGGTAATGTAAACAGTCCTCATGAGTGTGGTAAAATGTTTTGAAAATTATTATCAACCGCAAGCGATGTCCTAAGATTAGTTTGCTTAATTATTGGAAGACTGTAGATAAGAAAGGATAATTTTACGGGATTACGAGCTGGTAACAGGGTGCTAAGAAGACGGAAAATAAGGTGAACAAAACCCCTCAAAATAGATAAAAATAAGAATCTATTTACAACGGACTGCCTATCATTACGTTGCAACCCTGAATTCAATGTTCACAATTTGTATCCTGGCATTAATATTTAAGAGTTATGGTACTGACGAAATGCACCTCAACATTTGTCGCTAACGTATATAAGTACACCTAACTTTTTAGAATAGAAGTGACATTAAGTTCATATTTTTATTGAATAAATTCAAATCTTCTTCATTTTGTAGTAGTTTCAATTTAAGAGATACCTTGGGAATTTTTAAATTATGTACAAAGTCAAGTGAAGGAGTTTCTACCTCATAATTTTGGATCTTCTTAAAAATCAATCACGCTATAATATTATATAGGTAGCAAATTTGCAGCATCTAAAGTCATCAGCACACCTAAAAATATCACTTTCTTACTACCGTTCCTAAGAAAAAGGAAGCACAGCCTGAATGGGTGGCAATTGATATGAACTGAGCTATAGTGATGACTGTTATACTTTTATCCTGAAGTACCTCACAATCAAGAAGGTTAAGAGACCCAAGCAGAGATAATTGTTAAGGGAAATTTCTACCTAGTGAAAGAAATTATATGTCTTATGCAAGTAACTGAAAAATGCATGAAAAAATAATGGATGAAACATGACCCATTCGTAATATTTCTTTTCTCATTTTAGTCCATTCTGATGAGGTTGGTGGCAACTACAGGGTATCCCTTCTACGAGGGATCCCATGATTAATTTTAAGGTGGAAAACCGTAGTTTGACCACCAACAAAAGCAATGGTAGTGTATCAATTGGTGATTTACCAATGCATTAGGTAACCTGTTAATAATCGCTTGTCTAATAGTTCTGGACTTGTTTAATATGCCTCTTCCAAGAATTAGGGACTCTGCAAGAGCTGGAATCTCCATAATAATCAGCCTCGTCTGGGAAGGGAAAACCAGCCCCTGCACACATATTATGAAGTACAACACAAGAATAAACTATCAATCCTGATTTTATTGGTGTACACTCCAGCACTCAATGCCTCAGCAATGATATGAACCTAGAGTTAAGAACCCCCATGCACCTCTCAATAGACTTCATAATTTGCTTATGGGCTTCAGTTTAATAAGTTTCAGGGGTACCTACTTGGCCTGCCACATAGTATTCCAGTCTGGGGCCAGTGGTGGTGTGGGTTACCTAAGCCACCTATCATTCATTACACTGTTTTTAATATATTCGGTGCTCAAGGATACAGATATGATATAAAATTATTCTTTCTTTTCGATGCAAGGAGTTTACTTTTAAAAAATCAAGGTCATTACTTCCAATATATTATTAATATCATATAATGTATGCTAAATTATGTACCAGATGATTATTTTTCTAAATTTATACCAAACAACGAACACTGATATCCACTCTCCCAAGTACATTTCATTTCCCAATGCATGGCTGATTGATTCCATATGTGTATCGACATAACTGATAATCTGGAAAAATTGATGCTTGCAAATTACTGTTAAATAAAATAGGAATGACTTAGAAATGATACTCTCTTACTTTATTTCCTTTGAGCTTACCTGTAATTATTTAGTAACTATAAAGAATAGCGAAATGCAACCGTTGTTCTGGAGGTGGTATCAGTTACCACCACGTTTCAAATTGTTTAAGAGCTTGTTTCACAAGCATGTTATTAATATGCTTCTGAGTGGGTTTTCATAGCATATGGAATGAGAGTAGTTACAAGAGACATAAGCTGTGGATGTAGAATGGGTTTCATGATATAGCGAATATGAATCATTAAATTACAGGGGGTGGTGAGCTGTAATTTGGTAAAAGTTTGTAATATGAATAGAAGTGTGGCATTATCACCAAATTCTTTTCAATGCTACATTTCTGATCCCATACTAATGGAAACAGCCTAGGTAAAGTTGATGAACATCCAGAGCAACATCTCCATTAATCGGTTACTTACATCATGCCATATTATAATGCAGGAAATTTAACGAAAGGAACTGGATCCTTTATTGTGAATGCATAAATACCTATTAACTGTGTTAGGCCTATTTGTAGGAATACCTCGACTATCACCAATTAATTTGAGAAGGACTGGCATGTAAGGTAATGATGATTTAGAAACACTCAAGAGAATAGTTTTCAGAGTCAAGGTCTAATCCATGATAAATTATTAAAATAAATTACAATGTTGGTTTGATTATTCTCCAACAGTATAAATTTGTTGGAAAATGCTATGTAGACAGTAATGGGCTCATCACAATTTGTTCCAAAAATTCATGGGCATCTACATCAGCAGCAATTCATGCTTAATTTTATATTACTCTACTCTGCTCATTTTCTATTGATGGGAATTATATATCTTTGGTCAATATGGGAGGAGAATTCTATGCTTCTGTAACCTCTTCAACTTCTCTGCTGACAGAGGGATGGCCAAGTCCCAAATTATTGTCACTACCAGTAGCTGCCACGCCCATAAAATTGCAGTGCACAATATATCTAGATTTAGGTAGGTATTCCATGTACAATTTTCACTAACTTACATAAGGATAGTGGTTGATGTGGTTTAGTAATATACCTTCAAATGCATTCGTACTACAAGAGCTCTTTGAGCTGGAATCATGTGGGGGACATAAAATATTTATTAGCTTCCAAGCTCAATCTTTATCCAATATTTTCCCTGAAATACTTCTTATGTTAATACAAAAGGGTCATATACAGTGAGTCCTCGTTTAACGTCACTTACCGTTCCTGAAAAATGTGACGATAAACGAAATGACGTTAATCGAAGCACATTATCCCATAAGAAACAATGTAAAAAGTGAATATCGGGTCCTGGACCTCACAATTCCTACGTGAAAAAATTTTAGCGTATCATATTTGGGCCATTTTTTACGATGGGAATGCCAAACTATGGCATAAATACGAGTCCCTGTCTTCATCGACGGCAATACCAGCAGCGACGTACATCCTTCTCCATTTTTGTATCTTCCCGCATTTGTTTTTTCGGCTTCGCTATGGTGGTCACCCGTTCGAGCGTCGCTTGGGCATCATCATCGCTGAAACATCGTCGCAGTTACAGGAACCAAGGTTATTGAGAACACGGCGAAAAAGTGACGACAAATACTCCGAGTTCTACACGGAAAAATTCCTAGAAATCACTTTTCAGGTTCCAGAAAACCGTTATGTCAAGTAAAATTTGCTAAAACTTTACTTGACATTTACGCACTTAACATTTGTGCGCCTACCTAAGAATTCATTTTGCAGAAAATTAGCTATAAACGTAATCGAAATTGACAATAAACACACCGTTTTACACTTCGTTTAGACTGACTGTATTACCGCCCACAAAACAATACGCCCGCAACGCCCGCCGCTTCGCCTTTTTTCTCGCGCGAAATTTAAAAGACCTGACCAGACCTGACGTTATCGCGAAGCGAAGGGACGATAAACGAATCACGGTCGTAAAATTTTCGTGACGTTATCGCGAAATGACGTTAAACGGGGTGACGTAGAACGAGGACTCACTGTACATTCATTAGTTCCCTCACACAAGACTGACTCTTTCATCTCTCTCCTCCTCCTAAGTATTTCTAGGGCTCTCACACCAATAATTTTCAATCAGATTCGATCGTTACATAAATTAACGATACACATTCAAATGAAAATAGGTTAGCCTCACCTCACCTTATGAGAACATTAAAATTGTAATCACCGAAACAATAAATGGTCTCAAAATGTTATATGGAACAATATATATCTATAGCACATTAAGAAGTAATTGGCTGTCTTATTTCATAGATTTACAATGAGTCATTTCACATAAAAGCATAAATCCCTTAGCTAGGGTTCTGAGTGGCTAGAATGTGGGAGTCAATTCCTTTATACAATCATGGTACTGCAGCAGGCACAAACAGGTATCTGGCTCTCAGACAATATCCTCTCACCACTATCCACAATCAATACAAATAAGATGATTGACTTGCCTCAATTCTTTAATAGGGACCATCACACTAATGGCCATTGAATAAATACTCTTGCTCTCTCTTCCATAATAATCGTAGTCATGCGATGGACTCATAGGCTTAATCGAAAGGAAACATCCTGTATGATAGATATCACAAAAACGACACTTGTCCCCAATGTATATACTAACCATTTTGAACAAAACAAATCTCTTATGCCAAGAAATACTTACAGTCATCTTTTGTCGCAAGACAGATGACACTGAAAACAGTAGTGTACTCAATGATGACTACTTGGTAAAATAATTTAAGTTGTTCCCACTATGCTATGTACATAAATAACACGCCTACAAACGTCTATCTGTCATAAAAGCATCTACCTATCCACAGTTTAGACATGGATCCAGCCACAGCAGCTGCACATTTCATTTGCGAAAAGGACCTAATGTAAACACACAAAATCGATTCACCTATCAGTTATATCCTTTCAGTGCCAATATCTTGTATTTGATTAGTGAAAACAATAGCCATCACAACGTAGAGAAAAAATATACATCCACTATACGGCAATAATTGTGAATATTTACACATCGCCAGCCTGAGTAAACACATTGATCAGCAGAGGAGCTGTCTTTCTGCTAGTTATGTCCCTCCAACTTCATCATCCAAAAATGTCTTATACAACTGTATATGCAGACTGTAGAGCGCAGTATTCATTCATGTTATTTTAGCATTGATGTTGAACATGAGCCCTTTCAAACCAGAAGAAACAAAATAATCTTATGATCATACTACGAGTTGTTTACCTTCTTAGTGGTTATTAAAAGTAGCATTTGTACTTTATCCTAAGTTCTTGAATCCCGCTAAATACTCCTTTTGCATATACACTAGTATTCATAGAGTAATACTGCATTCCGAAGTGGGAAAGCACTGACTAACGCCACAAAGATGACTCGCAGCAGCAAATTCATGAATGGAACACATACGTTTCCTCTTAACCAACAAATATCTTCCTAACTTTGTAACCGTCCCGGGGAAAAGTAGAACAAAGCATTTAAAATATCTACGCTCATACATCATCTACACTCATAGTGAAACAGACGACGGGAAAATGTCTTGTAAACGCGGCTTAAAAACAAGATGCGACGACACATTTTCAACTTAAGTATTCACTTTGATAAACGGTTGAAAATAAATAGAGTACCATTGAGATATGCAATTAAGCGGGCGATGACGATAAATATGAAAAATATAAAACATTTCCTCAATAACAGATAACAACACCTCCAACTCCAATAGGTATGTATTCCGAAAAGAGAATATGAGAAGCATATACAAGACAAGAAT
Organism: Ischnura elegans; assembly: GCF_921293095.1. Classification (NCBI taxonomy): domain Eukaryota; kingdom Metazoa; phylum Arthropoda; class Insecta; order Odonata; family Coenagrionidae; genus Ischnura; species Ischnura elegans. The sequence continues at coordinate 116,313,193 of NC_060253.1, forward strand.
AATTTAAAATTCATGAAATTAACAGTTAAATATGCAAAAATATTACTTGCACGAAATGAAATTACGTCCACAACTACAATGAACACCGCTGTTTACATGCCCAAGCAAATACTTGACATATATTAACAGCATGTGGCCCCGTCGTCTACCGCGGTCTGCTGTTTACGCGGCGGAAACTGAGTTTTCGTTGACAACTCTCGTCGCGTAAACTGAAGCACGAAACTTACGTGGCGGAATGTTCGAAATGGCTTACAGAATAGCAACAATGTGATTTTCGCGATCCCGTCACGAAATCTTTCGTCTTCGCGACCGCGTAAACAGGTACTGAATAGCCCTGCTGGTATAGTCTATCTCTAGGATAGCTTGAGAAAAGACTTATAAATTACAAAGAAAGTAACGGTTACATCGAAATTAACTATTCTTCTTCCAACGTAAGGAGTAAAATACTAATAAAAATTTCATTTCGTAAAAAGTGATAGTTGCAAGAAATCAAATAACTTTTGCTACGGATAAAGTTATTCCAGGATAAAAACTTTTTACATAACATTCCTCAATTTCTATGCCCAAAACACTTTCATTGTGGAAATCTTTATCTTCGATAAGAGGTAAGAAAGTTATGCAAGGATAACTTCTGCACCAAACTTATAAAGAGACGAGAAATATTCTCTGGAAATCAAGGAATAGGTATATATCATGACAAAAATCCATTGCAATTTAATATCTTTATTATTGTAGTATCGAAGGCAAGGAATAGATCAACCTAATTAAATCCTTTATTTAACCCTTAACTGCTGGCGCGGTTTTTTGAGCGGTTGGCACTGGCTTGGGGACATACCAGATTATTTTTAAATTACTTAATAACTCTTGGTATTTTGTCAAATTTTGTCGTTTTTGAAAGTTTATATTACTAAAATAAATGTTTCCTGAACAGTAAATATTTTTCTATCTATCTCACTATCCATATTTTTCCATTAAAATCACCATGTTAACCAATATTCTATTATCATTTGAAATCGACGAAATTGATTTTCTTTACAAAGAATGAGGATACAATTTACATCTGTATCACGATATCCTAAAGAGTATCCCAAAAATAACCCCACCCAATTTAAAAAAAAATCATCATATTCATAAGTCAGCGATATTAAGATTTGTGTGACGTAGCTCTCTATTCTCTCTCCTATCCGCTAGTCTTTTCATAGCGACATATCTTTTCTATTTCACCGTTTACAACTTGGTAACCAATGCACCTCATTCATTTCATCATACCTTATTCATCATTCATGCCTTGTCCTATGTAAATTATTCAAGGCCGTCCCTTGCCCTTCTTCCCTTCCACCTGTCCTTCTACGATTATCTCCATCAGGCCATCATGTCTCATAATGTGGCCAACTAAGTTGTCCCGTCTTCTGCGTAAGGTTCTTTAAAAGACTTCTTTTTTCTCCCCAATTCTTCTTAGCACTTCCTCATTACTTACTCCACGGTCGATCTGTTTTATCTCCACCATTCTTATGTATAGCACCACATTTCGAATGCTTCCACTCTTGACTTCTCTCCTACTGTCAACGTCCAAGCCTCGCTTCCATTGAGAAACATGCTCCATATCCATGGCTAAGTTTAACGACACGTATCTCAAAAATGGCAACTTTTTAGGAGAGCAAAAAAGGCAATTAATTTCATTTAATTGTACTCTCAAATTTAAAACCAAAAGTTCATAAAACTGAAAAACAAGCATTCATTTGCTAACCAAGGGTTGTTTTTTGTTGTATTTTAATTTTTTAAATGTTATTTCACTTCGTTTAATATACCTACCGCAAACCGGCCGAATTTGAGATTCGTGTTGTTAGAACTTAGCCATCGATTAGTATCATCTGATTAACTGTTTCCTTACTTCTATGATTCTATTCTCAACTGTTGGAAGGTTCTTGTTTTTGAAGAAAGGGTTCTTCAATTTTTGTTTTTTGTGTAACAAACGTGGGGCACCTTTGAAGTACTCTTCGTAGATGCTGACACATCGGTTCCAACTTTTTCTCGACTTTGCGAAACAGGGTTGATACTCGTATACCTTTCAACGTCACCTTCGATTCTATTTTCTCCAATTGGATTAAGCCAAAAGCTCAGACTGCTGTCAAAACTTAAAAGAAAATCTAAGATTTTCGTTGGGAACTGTTTGACCACACACCGTACAGTCTTTATCCTGCACCTAGCGACTACTTCCTCGTCTCCCGATTGAAACAACGGCTCGGTGGACGCCATATCGAAACCGAGGGGGAACTCTATAACGGCGATGTCTATAGGGTGGTTTCCTATTTGTATTTAATAGGGTAGTGTCCTCTATCAAAGAAATCGAAAGCCTTTGATTGCGTTTCGTTACCCACCATTAATGTACTCATTATATGCAAATTATTTGGTTTTAAAAATCCCAGTTTAGACGAATGTTCATGGTGAATTTTTAACCGCATTTGAGAAAGACCAAATTGGCGCCCATAGCTCTCAAAGCCTCGCCTCAAGGTAGCGGGAACCAGAAATACGTCACACGGACTTTTCCCATCATTCCTACTTGGCCACCGCGTTTTCGTGCCCTTTTAAATTTTCAATTTTCATTTAATCGCGAAAAATAGATGTCGTCATTCGAAAATCTAAGAGCGTGAAATTCGTAGTGAAATACATACTCCAGGAGTATAATAACCTTTCGATTTAAGCAATTAAAAATAATAGGAAACCACCCTGTTGCTTATATGGAAAGGTTATTACTCCTGGAGTACGTATTTCACGGTTTTAGATTTTTAAATTACGACATCTATTTTTAGCGGTTAAATGAAAAGTGAAAAATTTCAACCGCGCGAAAACGCGACGGCTATGTAAGAATGCTGGGAAAAGGCCGTGTGACGTCTGGCTAATGTTGTGTGAGGCCAACTGGGGGCGAAGCTATTAATGCCGCTACGATGCAGGCTGCTTGATACCGACCATGGTGGTAGCGTTGAGGACCCTGCTAGCAGGTAGTGCTTGGCTTGAATAAGGATTATAATCTAAGATTGTAAACGACAGCATCCAGTTCAGCTTCGGTTGCATAATTTATTTCTGTCGGCGTCGTTGAATTTTAAATTCTATCTCTGATTTCACCGTGTAAATCCATTTCATAGGTTATACAATCGTCGGGTAGTAGTGTATTAAGAAGTAAGTTAGCCTCTTCTTTGAGACTTGTTGTAAACTCACCATAAGGCAACCTTAGAGTGGCTGGTATGGTAGCTTTTTGTTTATATGCAATTATTTGATAAGCCCTGCCCCAGGGATCATCTTTGCAATCGTCGATTGTCTCGATCCATATTTTTCTTTCGCTATTTTAATAATTTTATTGTAAATGTTCCGTAGAGTGGCGAATTCTAGTTTTTGTTTTCGGACCATGGCAGTTTCTCCTGATTTTTTAAGTTTCCTACCAGCTTCCATTTTTTTCGCAGTCTTCTTCTCTCGCTGTCAAGGTCTTCGTTCCACCACCTGACTTTTTTTCTTGTCCCGTTGCTTTCGGAATTGCGGACTTGTAAGCATGAGTTATCAATTCCTCTAAGTTTCTTCTTTCATTATTTTCACTTAAGGTACTTTTCACTTCCAAAAACTTTCATTTTTCAACTTTGTATCGTCTATAAAGTGTAGGAAATATATGCAAAGTGAGTTCTTCTTCCAACTGTTTAAGGGAAGATATATTTTCTTTGGAAAACAACTAATAGATGAGCTTCATTTATCTTTCACATTGATTCACAACTTTTTTTCAAGTCGTACAGGGTCATTGGTCCATTTTTATGCATTCGTGTTCAGATTATACCGTTGAAGGTATGTCATAAAGTCAAACTAACGGCATATCAAAACATTATTTTCCCTTAGTATCACCATATTAGCAGACTAAGTCTCAAATTTACTTTAATACCAGCGAAATGTGAATTCCTTGATACCCGGTTAATATTAGTGTGTGCGACACCATATCCTTCCTAATGGGATGTGTAGATCAGTGTTATGTTTTTATTAAAGTCAACATTATGGATAACATATCTTAAATTTCCATTGAAATCAATCCCATTCGTTCAAGTCCCTTACATAAAAAGGAGGTTTAATTTTATTGAAGTATACCGGGACTAGCCACGGTGATAACTTTTACGGAGTTACCCGCATTGCACAAATTGTGCGAGAAATCCACAGTGGAAAAATCAATCACCATGTGCGGTATAGTCCACAAATTTCCACAGGGAATAATGACGCCTCGGTAGCTTAACTGGCTAAAGCTTTCGGCCGGAAATCGAGGGATCTGGGTTCGTATCCCGGTCAAGGCGAATCATTTTTCCTCTGTAGATTTTTCGCACAATCGAAGGCTTAAAAATATACAGTGGGTCACTTTGAAAGAAGATGCAGAAAATATGAGATTATCAGCTTTAGAAAATAGAATACGTTTGAATGATTCAAAGAATAAATATATAATGCAAGGGATGTATTTTTTCCGGGTTGAAAACTTGGAACATTACCTACCACCATTTCTTATTTAATGATGGTAATTTTTGGGTGTCAGAACTTCCATTTTTTAATCATTTTTGTTAGAAAAATAGAAGAAAATATCAAGCATTACTTTTACAAGTCCAAGTTTATCGCTGAAGCAGCTTTTTTTACCTTCTCTGTTTCAACACAAGTATTTGATTATGTCCTGTGGGGTCGTTCTGTCCCCAAAATCAGTTGTTATTCGGTTTTACCCCCTAAGGTTTGTCTGAAAATCGATAGATGTGTACATCAATGTATTTGTTTCCCCTAAATATTGTAACGGAAAAATCGCAATTTTGCTCTGAAATAAACTAAACATGACTTCCTTGACGATAATATTAACATATGTATCACCATTTACTTTAATTTGAGTTGATTAGGATTAATTGTATAATCATTTCTCTTTATCAGTAAAACAGGAAGATTACCTATGTACTTACATTAATGTGTGGATGAAAATTGTATAATTGAATTGAGTCCTTTTGGAATGACGTACGAAACAGGACAGTCTGAGAATAACTTCCGATGAATAAATGGAAAGGCGAAGATTTTATGCAAGAGATAAAGTTCTCCAGAATAAATACTTTTGGATATAACCTATCCCAATTCCTTTTTAATTTCTGCATATTTAATCCTGGTAACTTTCCAATTTAAACATTTTTATATTCGCAAAGGATGCGAGAAATTGTGAAAGGATAAACTGCCGACCAAATTTTTTAACAGGTAAACAGGTAACAGGTTTTATCACTTGGAAACTATGTGGTAATTAAATACCATAAATTATTTTCGCCAAAACATTTTAATGACAATTAAAGCCATTCAGCCGCAAAGAAGGCATGACTAATTTGATTGCATTTAATTTTCATGTGGTAAATAGTGGAATTGTTTTCATCCTCAATAAATCCTGCGAGCCACCTCTAGGGTGCTTGGCAGGGAGTGATCAATACCAATATGCAGGATGCAAATAACCACCTCTTGCACACCACATGGTAATAAAAAAGCTAGCCTTAACAACTAAAAAATACGTTCACTTTCACGAAATTGCAAAACTTGTCAACGGAGGAATTCTAAATTATATCTATGCAAGGTTATGACAATGGTAAAAGAAAAACTACGTCGTAGCGAGTGACGTAATTAATTTTATTAATAGGGTAGTTTCATTCCATCAATGAAAACTGAAGACCTTGATTGCGATTCTTTACCCAGCATCAGTGTATTCATAAAATGCAAATTATTTTGTTTTAGAAATCCCAGTTTAGACGACTGTTAATGGTGAATTTTTAACCTCATTTGAAAAAGGCTAGATTGACGCCCATGCGATGCCACTCCACGTTTCGTAGAAACGGGACATAGTTTCTATACGAGTAGATGGGATTTTTACATCGTCTGAGGTTACCAATGCATGCATGAGGCACAGAGCTCAGGGAAACATCTCTAAATAAGCCCCTATTAAAACTGCCTAAGGTCGGCCTTCGTTTGATAGGGTATTAACAATACTTATTTAATCCAAGCGCTACGTGCTACCAGGGTACTCTTCCACCTCCTAGCAGCCTGCATCAAAGCGGCGCACATATCCTCGCCCCATGGTCACCTCACATGGCGATGCCGGGAACCAAAATGACGTCACACAGGCTTTTGCCAGCATTCATACTTAGCCGTCACGTTATCGTACACTTGAAAATGTTCACTTTTCCTTAAATGGAGAAAAATAGATAACGTCATGTAAGTATTTAAAAGAAAGAAATAAGTATTCCCGAAGAAATCCTTCGATTTAGGCAGTGAAAAAAATAATAGCAAAGCACCCTCTTGTATAATAATTTCATGCACAAGAGCAGATGTGGCGTGAACTTTATAATACTCAGAATTTAATCCTTTTTGGCATCAACCTCTTTTAAAACAACTGTTTGATCACCTCACAAAACTAGCTTTCCTCCATTTTTCTTAACGAACGAAAGCTGTTCACAACAATCGGCAGCAACAATAAAATTATCGCATGGATACAGCTGAAACAGTGACAGCTGACTATAAAAGTGCTGCTTTCTGAAAAAAACAATATTTTTTTATCTGTAGAGTGCATTCTCTAAGAAGTTCTAAGGACTTATTGAACGACGTATTTGTCGAACGAGAAATAAAGATTACGAAATTGCATCTATCCCTTGGCTTACAGAAAATATTTATTTCTCTACCCTTTAAAACTTCTGAGGATAAGTCATTTATACATAAAATTTTTTTTAACCCTTTATCGATGATAAAGGGTTAAAAAATTCGAAAAGTTCGAAAATGAAAGTATTTGGGCACAAAAATGGAAGGAGGAAAGTTATGTCCAAAGTTTTTACCCTTGTATAAGTTTATCCCTTGCATTAATTTTGTGTCTTTAAATTATTCATTCTGAAGATTTTTTTGCTATAATTCGATGAAGAAGTCACCCTTACGTAACTTTGTTACACATTTTCGAAGATAAAGGTTTCCGCAAAGTTTTTTGGCCATGTAAATTAAGGCAGGTTCATCGGCATCATTGGTCAACAATCCTAGGATTGGTTTGACGCAGGTCTCCACTCTATTCTCCTATCAGGTAATCATTTCACACCTACGTATATCTTCTCTTTCACATCTCTCTTTACTTGTTCCATATATTTTGTTCGGGGTCTTCCTTTTCCATTCTTGCCTTCCACTTGTCCTTCGACGATTGTCTTCATCATGCCATCATGTCTCAAGATGTGGCCTATAAGGTTGTTCCGTCTTCTTATTAAGGTTTTCATGAGGCTTCTCTTCTCTCCTACTCTTCTCAGGACTTCCTCGTTACTAACTCGGTCGATCCATTTTATTATCATCATTATTCTGTCGCACCACATTTCGAAGGCGTTTATCCTTTCTTCCTCCGCTGCGGTCATTGTCCATGCCTCACTTCCGTATAGGAGCATACTCCAGATAATAGGTTCTTATAAATTGTTTCTTTACATCCATATTTAAATTTCCCGCTGTAATCAGGTCTCTCTTTTGGTGGAATGCTTTCTTCTCCTGGGCTATTCTGCTGATAATTTCTTTCTTACTTCTACCGTCACTAGTAATCTTGCTTCCCAAATAACAGAATTCATCCACCTCTATCAGTTTTTGCCTCCCTATTTTAATGTTAGTCTTGACTTCTTCTCTTCTGCTGCATACTAAGATCTTGGTTTTCTTCTTGCTTATTTTCAGTTGATATCTACCCATTACCCTACCCATATTAACCAGAATATTTTTCAAATCCGTCTCTGTTTCTGCTATAACGGCTATGTCATCGGCAAATCTTAGCATGCTAATTTTTTCTCCATGGATATTCACTCCCAATGCCTTTTCTTTGATTCCATTAATGGCTTTCTCAATGTAAAGATTGAAAATTACGGGTGACAATGAACAGCCTTGTCGCACTCCTTTCCTTATTCTTGCCTTTTCACAACTGTGCCCTGATTTTATCACCGCTACTTGGTTTTTGTGTATGATTGTGTGTGATTCTTCTGTCATTATAAAGAACCCCAATTTCCTTTAGGATTCCAAGCATTTTGCTCCAATCCACGCTGTCAAAAGCTTTCTAAGTCCACAAACGCAACTAACGTTGGCTTGTCCTTTTCAATTCTCTTCTCTATGGGGTATTAGGGCCAATATTGCTTCCCTTGTGCCTTTGTTTTTTCTGAATCCAAACTGGTCCTCATCCAAGAACTCTTCCGCTTTTCGTTCTATTCTTCTATGGATGATCCTTGTCAGTATCTTTGATGCATGTGTAGTAAGGCTTATGGTCCTAAAATCTTCGCACTTCTCCGCTCGTTTCTTCTTAGGAATAGGGATTATAATGATCCTCTCGAAATCCTTTGGTATCTCACCTGTCGTATACATTTCACTAATGATTTTGTATAGCTGGCTCAACGTCTTCTCTCCTGAATTTTTGATTATTTCTGCAGGAATGTCATCAATGCCAGACGCTATATTTATCCTGAGGTCTCTTACAGCCGCATCAAATTCCGATCTTAAAATTGGGGCTCCCATGTCATCCGCATCCACTTCCCTCTCGTTTTCGATAGCATTCGTTCTGAGGCGACTTCCTTTGTACAAATCTTCCAGATATTCCTTCCATCTCTTCCCTTTTTCTTCGTTTTCATCAATAGTTCTCCGTTTTTGTCCATAAGGGTATTACATCTTACGCCCGTTTCCTTAAAGTGGTTCCTCACTATCCTATAAGCGGCCTCTACTTTTCCATGTTTAAGATTGTTTTGCACGTCTTCGCAAATGCTTTTCATCCACGTTTCTCTAGCCTTCCGCGCTTTACGACATATTTCGTTCCTTATCCTCTGGTAACGATTCTGTCCTTCTTCTGTTTTCGCAGCCTTGTATTTTCTTCTTTTTTCAAAGAGGTCTAATACTTCCTACGTGATCCATGGTTTTTTCATAACGACTCTTTTTTTTACCAAGAACTTCCTCAGCTGCTGCCTGCCGACCACTTCTAATGATTTTCCAACTCTCTTCCATTGGTTTGTTGGTCGTATCATCCCCTATTTTATTTTATACAACCACTTTTAAAGCCAGTTGATGCTGAATCTCCCTCAATTTTTCAATCTACCATATGTTTCTCACGGCTTTCTTCAACTTTTAAATTTAAGGTAGCAATTCATCAAAACTAAGTTATGATCACTATCGATATTTACCCCTGGATAACTTTTGCAGTCCTTCACCTGGTTCCTGAATCTTTGTTTCACTAGAATGCAGTCGATTTGGAATCTTCCAAGGTCTCCTGGCATCTTCCACGTGTATTTTCTTCGCAGGGGATTTTTGAATGAAGTGTTGGCAACCACTAGCATGTGCTCCGTGCAGAATTCAAGTAGCCTTTCTCCTCTTTAATTTCGGTTACCTAACCCATATTTCCCAGTTATTATTCCGTCTTGACCTTCGCCGACGACGGCGTTTCAGTCGCCTAAAATAATAAGATATGCTTCCCCTCTTACCTGCTTGATAACTTCCGCTATTATTTGGTGGACATCTTCTACTTCTTCATCTTCAGTATTTGTCGTAGGAATTTAAATCTGTACCACTACAGTAGCTACGGGTTTTCACCATTATTATCCTTTCATTATACTGTAGGTAGCTTTTATCACGCATCCCGACGCTCCATCTAAGCATTATACATACTGCAGCATTATCATTTAGCGATCCTGTGTGTATCGTTCTTTAGCTTCCACTCCTAAGGTCTCCTTCCTGGGGCCACTTCATTCCGCTAATGCCTAATACATCGAGGTTCATTCTTCGCATCTCCACCTTCAAGTTCTGTAGCTTACCGCAGGTGCGAGGCTATGAACGCTGCTACAATGCAGGCTGCTTGTGCCGAGCATGGCGGTAGCGTAGAGTACGCTGCCAGCAGGTAGCGCTTGGCTTAAATAAGGATTATTAACACCCTATCAAACAAAAAAAAATTTCCGACCATATTCAATTTTAATAGGTGTTTATTAAGAGATTTTTCCCTGATCTCTGAGCATCATGCATGCATTGGTAACCCCAGAATGTAAAAATCCTGACTACTCGTATAAAAACTAGGTCCCTGTGACGTCTCGTGGAGTGGCATTACATGGGCGCCAATCTGGACTTTTTAAAATGAGTCATTCGTCTAAACTGGGAATTCTGAAACCGAACAATTTGTATAATATGTATGCAGGAATGGTGGGTAAAGAATCGCAATCAATGACTTTCGTTTTCTTTTATGAAGAAAACTACATTATTCAGTGCCCCGTGTAAAACGGCCGTAAGAATCGATGTCTCCTTCGAGAATTCGTCGTATAGTATGTGGTTATGGTTCCCGCAGCCGCAGGTGAGGTGACCTTGGGGCGAGGCTTTGAGCGCTGATGCGACACAGGATGCTAGCAGGTAGCAGAGTGCCCTGCTAGCTGGTAGCGCTTATCTTAAATAAGGATAATTAATACCTTATTAAAAGAAAAAAACATTCAGACCTTAATCATTTATAATGGATGATTATTAAGAGATGTTTCCCTGAGCTCTGTGCCTCATGCATGCATTGGTAATCTTTTACGATGTGAAACTCCTACCTACTCGTATTGAATCAAAACTGGGTCCCTGTGACGTCACGTGGAGTGGCATCGCATTGGTGCCAATCTGGCCTTTTTCAAATGACGATAAAAATTGACCATTGCCATTCGTCTAAACCGGTATTCCTAGAACACATCTAATTTGTATAATATGAATACATGGTGGGTAACGAATTGCAATCAATTTTATCCTCATTTGAAAAAGGCCAGATTGGCCCCCATGTGATGCCACTCCACGTGACGTCACAAGGACCCAGTTTTTATTCAATACGAGTAGGTAGGAGTTTAGCACAAACGTAAAGTATGCGGTAAAGGTAACCGTTAACTTGGATTTGTTAAAAGAATTCTCGGTAAATGCCCAAAAAAGGTGAAAGAAATAAGCTACCTGACTCCGGTGAGGCCTCACTTGGAATATGCTGCTAGCGTGTGGGACCCTTACGAGGTAGGAATAATAGGTGAAATCCATCGAGTACAGCGCAGGGCGGCCAGATTTGTGATGAGTAAGCATAGGCTTAACTTACTTAGGAAACTCGAAGAAGATATTTTCTCATACGACGTGAATCATATCCTTCGTTTACCATCGTACTATAGTAGACGCGATCATGAGAAAAAATAAAAGAAATAGACTGCAAAACAAAGAGATTTAAAATGTCATTCTTCCCTCGTACTATTAAGGATAGCAACGTTGTCTCAATTGAAAGGATTAATGGCAACGCTCGCTAGGATCACTCATTGCATGTTTTTTTTCGTAGTTTTAACTTTGCATGTATTTGCTCTGGGAATTACTAACCATTAGATTTTTTGGTATGAATAAGCATGTATATTTTTCTAGTGTGCGTAATATTTCTATGACCGTGTGGTGTGCATGTGGCGGTCCTCTTGCATGCTGCATGTTGGTGATTGGTCACCCCCTGCCAAACACCCTATAGGTGGTTCGCAGGGTATCATGTAGATGTATTGCGAGGTATTTTTCGCAATCCATGGCTTTATTTTTGACACCCACGACAGCTTATAAATGGAGTTTGTTCGACGTCCTGCGGAGGACATGTACCTCTGATTATTCGCTCATAGTAAGTTCCAGTCCCCAGTTATAGCTAATCATATGAACTTTGTTTTAATCCGATTGTAAAATTTCGAAATAGGTGACAGCGTCGTCAGCGATTGAACGTATTTCACTGCAAATTCGGGAGTAGGTAACTCATGAATACATTGGAGAAAAGGGGGCCATTATCTGTAAATAATTTTCCCGAAGGAAAGCCCTCAATTTCCTCCATTGTTAGGGACTTTTTTGAAAACTAGTAAAATGTTTTCAGACGTTAAAAAAAACTTCTAATAGAGGAAAAACATTTTGCAAGAGTGTGTGTGATCGTTTATTTTAGAATTTGTCCGAAAATACCCTATTTTCAGCGTATATAAAAAACATCTGTTCGCAGGAGAATGTTTGAGTTAATCAAACGGATTGAGATGGAAAACTGTTTTGTGTCATTCTTTTCGCATGTTGTTGTGCGCCAACGTTTACGTTTTATATGCTCCTCATTCCTGAAATAAGAAACTCCGAACGAAAGATTCCTACTTTCATAAATGTGTCTCCACTTTTGCGTCAACTTATCAGCGGGGAATATTTAATTGCCTCATTTAACCCTTAGGTGCATGCACCTGCAAGTATAGCGCCAGTGCACGCTAGCGGCTTTTTTGCCGCACTTTTACATTTTTGATTTTTCTAAATATACATTCAAATTTGAGGGTGTTTTAACGTATTTGGGTAACTTTTAATAAATCAAAGCACTTCAAATATTTTTTCCATTCATTTATAAACAAAAGTATGGCATAATTATATGAAAATTTCTTGATAAATACTCACAATAATTTTTTAAAGGAATTGCACACGATAATCTAGACACTATCAAGTCAAAAAGCACACAAAAAAAGGAAATTGATATGCCAAATCGTTAATGCAATTATTAAAATTATAAAAATAACAAACTTTATAAAAAAATTAATTTTTTCAACCTTATTGACCATCACTGTCTCTGTAATGACATTCATGGCATTTTTTGACGCAGGTGAAATGATTATTGCATATAAATCGAAAACATTCGCATATTTGCTGTTTTATAAACTTTATATTTTCCACGTTTAAAACAATCACCCGCCCTACATTGAGTTTCACCTGTAGAAGCAGATACTTCAGGAATTTTCCCAAGTCTCATTGCTAGAAAAGCCTTTATGTCTGCTGGAAGATTACCTTTTTACCCTGGACTTCAAACGGTCATCTACAGAGCTTAACGCGAGAGCTTCCTTGAACTCCATTCTTGATCTTCGATGGATTTTTTCAATATTATTAGCTACAAAAATCACGTGGTCGCTAAGAGTAGCCATATAAAATAACCGGAGAAATTGTGATAGAGTCCACCTTCGTGTTCGTCTTGAAGGGGAGTAATTTACACACTTCTGGTCCACGGAATCGACACCTCCCTTGGTTGAGTTGTAGCTCAGGATCATTTCAGGTTTCGCAGTTTCTAGATCGATGTCCACATTGCAGTGCAACATAGAAAGCAGAATTTCACATTTGTTTGGTTTAGTGAAGTACGAAACAAGTGCAGGTATCCTGGAAACCAAGAAATGAAGTTCCAGCCTATAGAATTTTGCAGGGTAGAAACTCTCTGCGGATTTAAGTTTTTTTTTTCCACGGTACCTAAGAAAGTTAGACCATTTTATAGCAAATATATAGCTAAATCAAGGCTTGAATAGTAATGTTTTGCTGTTATTTTCCCATTCGAATTCCTGTATTCCCGTAGCTAACCTGAACGCTGTTCTGCAAATCATTGGGCCTGTTCCATCTGTTTTTCTTCTCTAGCATCTGTCTAGCAACTTTTATTTATAGAGAGAGTGTTAATTCCAAATAAAGATATTATTTCTACACGGGCAGTAGTGATGCAATATCTGATTCTCGAGTACACATGAGATACCAGTTTTCCTTCAACATACAATTTGGTATTCTCGACACTTTTTTCAATCACGTTCAGTGAAATCATTTTCGGCAACAATTCGGGTTCAGTTGCGGCATTCTTAGGAAATGATGTTGGCCCTGGTGAAACACGAAAAATGTCTTTAGCTTTTGTTTTGGTGTTAGCAAATTGTATCTAAGAGTTCAGCCAAAACGTTTAACCGTTTCCGTTGAACTAGATAGACGTTGAAATTATGTGGGTTGCTAACAATATTATTATCATAAGACTGCTAACTATCGCTGAAATGTAATGCATCTTCAAGAAAATTCTTCCTCCCCTTTACTTTCATGTGAGAAATCAAAAAAATATTCTCCATATCGTGGTTGACCTGCCCTTCCCTCCCATCTTCATTATCAATCTTTTGAAGCACTCGTTTGAACTCATCAGGGTAATAAATACGTTCTAACTTCAGAATATCATATACTCTACATTAGTCACCACCGACTCAATTTGTTCAGAATTCAATAAAATCATAATACAATTTACGCCCATAAGGAGGTTACGATTCCTAAATCTTTTTATAATGCCTTTGCAGCATTATGTTCTTTTCCCGCAGGTAGATACACCAAGTGCCGACTCTTTGCTTTCAAAATCCAATGCATAATACATTATAAATAACATGCATAACTTATTTTTCGGTCACTAGTAAGGTGTAAATAACGCATTTTTACACAAATGTAATTCATATTTGAGTATGAAGATGAAATTTTTAAATTACGACATGTGGTTTGAGGTTGAGATATGTTATATAAATAATAATAACAGCAAAATAATACTGCAAATGTTTACAAAAAATATAATAAATACGAAACAACATATTAACATATTATTGAAAAAAGAATTATGCTTCCAAGTTTCCACGGTAGCGACAGATAATCATAATTTCCTTAGTATCGTGTGAACGCCATCTAGCGGCAAATCACCCGAAGTTGTCGTCGTTCTCACTTTGTAACATTCTAACGCAATAGTTGGTCGTCACACTGACGCAAACATATGTTCTTGTTAGAGGGAAAAGCACAGAAATAGAATACCAAAATGTACCACCAGTGATCCATGCGCAATAAACGCGCTATTTCGAATTTTTGAAAAATGCAGCAAAATCCGCGCTTAGCGTGCACCTAAGGGTTAATGGAACCCAATAAGTTTCACAAAGTGGCTTACCTCTTCCGACAAAATACTATAGACGTTATTATCTTTCAAATTTGCCTTTGTGCCAGTACCGTATTGCGGAAGGCTGCAGAACTTCGTCTAAGGACTCATTGAGTCTCACATTGCTGAATATAATATCCTCTGTTAAATGAAATAAAATAACTATGTTTTATTTCATTTAACATGAAGCAATTCCATAAAATAACGCCTGAGACCTTGTCTCATATTGAAATCCTCTGAACGTCCATTCGATATTTGTGCATATCTCCTCCCAAAATTTCATCAAAATCATTGGAGGTCGAGTGGATACTTCCCTGAAGTTTTCTCACGGATAGCGTATTCGTTTAGTTTATCAATATAGAACAAAATTCCCTGGAGGAATATGACCCGGAATGGAGAAGCATTCAGAATTTAAGAATTTGTTCTTTCGGACAGATGGATAATATTTTTGCGGAAGCGATGATTAATTTAAGGTTAGATTACATAATTTTGAGTTTTCAATAATGAAGGATGCTTCATTTTTCACTTGTAACCATCAAATTGGGGGTCCCGGTGCCATGAAAATTTTTTCTCTCTTGCCTTCGGTCCACATTCTTTGAACTGTATGAGACTTTTTCAACAGTTATTCACAGCTGCATGTTGTAAAATTGTTTTCAGTGGTAACGGGAGAGCAGAGAGAAGAGGGAAGGATTCGTGGAAGACGCAGCTCGCCTGGCGATAAAAAAATCCCTCCTATCCACGCTTCTTTTGTCCCAACAGCTCTCTCCCACACACAGCCCGATCTGATTTCGTCTCCCGTCGGACAGAGGTGTCGACGGTGTCGACCAAAGATTATATACTCTAGAAAGATGTGTATGTACGTGTTAAAAATGACGTAGCAAGTTTTGGCCGCCTACTGTAGCGCCATCCTACTTTTGCAGCGGCCAAAAAAGTAACTTCGGCTATGCTAGAGCGCTAAATTCAAATTGAATAGCCTTTTTCCCCGCCCCCCTTTCCTAAGGATTACCAATATTACTATTTATTAACAACTCGGGCCAATGACCCGTTATCATAGTTGATATCCATTACGGTTCGCTAGGGTGAAAACACTAAAAAAAAAATAATTGAATAATACAAAGCACATTTATTAAGATTCCTTGCATATTACATTGTGATCACACTGCAGTAGCCTTTGACACAGAACAATAAAATGATACAAAACAATTATACAAAAAGATGGGATTATATCCACAAATGTGAAGTAACAATCAAATGTGCAACAGAAAAGTTTGAGAACTGCACCTCAACATTAATAATGAAATGAATCCCTAAGGGTGCTATTCGTAGACGGCACTTTAAGCTAAAGTATACATTAGCTGGGCTAAAGTCTACTTTAGCCAGGCTAAAGTCTGCTTTCTCTGTTTCATAAACACCACTTTAGAAGAAAAATGGCAGAATTGTCACTTTACCGTAAAGTGCCCAACCGGAGCTCACTTAGGGTAAAGTGTTCTTTACGGATGAATAAATATGGCTGCTTTTGAAGTTGAAATATGAAGATATTTGGGTTACGGAAATTAATAGGAATTAATTCTTTGGTGAGACTCAGCAGGAGACAGGCATATTTCAAGAAATAACCAGACACGTAATGTGTCTCTCTTTCCGGAAAATATATCGAGTCAGTATTGCTGGAGATGACCCATTACTTCTGCAGTTGAACTCTATTAGTTGTTATACTACCTAGGACATTTTTACGATTATGTGATAATTACAGCACAGTAAGTGGTTGAATAGGTTGGCATAATTTGTGTTGATTTTTAAAACAAGCTAATTATGTTCTTAGGTTATGCATGTGTTTATATTCTAGAATTTCCCCCCTAGAAATGATAGCAAATTTCTGTTTATATTGGAGCCAATGGTCCTCTTAAGCAGACTTGATTTTCATATCGTTTGGAAAACCAAATGCTATTTTCTAAACATTTCATTGTATTTTAAGCGTTTTCATTCCATAATTGCTTTATGTACTCTTTCCACATGCCTCCATATTATGTTAACATTTTCTTGTTTCTGTCATTTTGAAACTAGAGAGTTTTTGTTTCGTTTTTCGATTAGTCATTTGAATGTTTACAATGATGAAATAGTATCTTGCCATGAAAGGCAGCAATAAATAAGTAAAACATACTTTCCTTCATAGTCATATTATCTGCAGCTAAGCAATATTTTATCGAGGATGTATATACATACAGCCGCATACATCAACATCCCAAGAATTAAAATACTGGTAAGAACAAAAAAATTCAATAAACACCAATACCTACTTCAAAATATGCGTCCACCTGAGACAACCACTGATTGGAAAATCTTCAAATTGATTACTACAGTTTCAAGTTAACGTGAGAGAATTTCACTATTTCACCCACCTTCAATGAACTTATACCATCAAACTTCGACTAACATGTAGTCCAAACAACCGTGTGCAGTTAAACAGGCAAGATTATCATAAAATGATGTGAAAATATCAGCATTTGTATCTTTACTTTGCTGAAAACATCGAAGTGCATTTCCAATGCAGGAAGCTAATTAAAAGTGAGCTTTTATTCACCTAACTCAGTCATTATCATACAAAAAAGTTAGTGGGGAAAAGCTTCGGACAACGCAGTATTAATTTACATCTGCACACAAAATGAGAGAACGAGAAAATGTAGCTTAATAAAATCTTTGCACAATACAACATGGAAACCTAGTCCCCAAAAACCTGTAAACAACTTAGCAATTCATATCCTGAGTCAATTTTTTGTTAACCTTTATGAAGCGTTCATTGCCAACACTCAAAATTTCAATGCCTGATCGAGACTTAAGCAGCTACAGTTCCACTTTATAAAGTGAGATCCTGGGGATGCCTTTGAAGTGAACTTTAGCTAAACTCTCACTTTACCGTAAAGAGACTTTGTAAAGTGAGGAATTTTAGTGTCTCTATGAATCGCACCCTTAAATGCTTTTTTACCCCAAAAACACTTTGTATGGCAATGCATAACATAATAAATAAAAATGTAAATGAAATACAAAGATTTCTTAAAAATCTAATGGCACAATTAAGTGGTCATGATTCCAATTGGTTACGCATCATTGTAATTCCAAATACATACAGCTACACCATTGATATAAAAACACTGACTATAAGATGGCCTGTAGGCAAAGATAAGGAATACCTTAGATGTATACCATGGCAATGTCAAAAATTTTACTTTTGCATATTTTCCTATCAAGGTTATTAATTTGGTTAAGAGCAAAGCTTCATTTCCATGTCCATTGCCGCAGGAGAAATCTGCAGGTTGAACCACTTCAGCAACTTCAGTTTCAAGATACTGTCAGAGCAAACAAAAAATATATAAAAATATGTCACCCAATAAAAAGCAGGTACTCGTAAAGATGAATGCGAAAGTACATTAGCAATCCCATCAAGTTGATTACATACCTCTAAGCTCCATGCCTTGGAATGTTAGAAATCCAATGGAATTTTTCAATATTCAATCCCATTCATCAGTTTAACTGCTCCATTATCCTGATCTAAGGTTTCACATTGTACTTGGGTGATGAATGACATCAATTCAGATACTGTCAAGGTAAAAAAAAAGATAAATGACAATATGTTACCTGGTAAAAGAGAGATGGCCATAGATATGAATATCAAAGTACATAGTCAATCCCATCAAGTTCAACACGAGCCATTCCATATCAATGCAAAATAAAGTGTTTACCTCACCATTTTAGATTTTGTGGAAATTTGTTACGATGATTGCAAGTGCTGGAGCAATAATTACCAAATTTTCAATTTTTTATCTGAAGCAGTTACAGAAATATGGCTAAGTAATATTTTCATAAACTGACAAAAAAGGGAGAACAAATATTTTTCATCACTCTTTGTGCTGTCTTAATTGAGCTGCAGAGATGGGAAAGGTGTCATATACCAACATTTTGTACACTATTTCCAGTGAGATACAAGTATTAGATAGAAAGTTTTGCAGAAGGGTTATGCAACATTCTTTCAAGTTCTCTGCTGTATTTATCCATCTGAAGATGGCATGTATAGCAGGCATTCCAGTCTGCTTCTTCAGGCTGGAAGTCAAGGTTCAAATGAAAAAAAATGTCAACTGAATTAAAAAATCAGCTTGAGTTGACATAAATAAAATGGACAAGTGCCTATTCAGAAACACCTAAAGTGGGGGAACTTGAAAATTTGGAGAGTGAGATGTTTCAAATTTGATGACTCATGACATTTAAAGAATATTCTTTTGACAGGTGGAACATCTAAATTAAGTCATAACTTAGGAGTTTGAGACATAATGCAAAAGAACCTCTGATGATAAAATAGATGCACATGACTAAGGGCCTATCTGAGGCTTTCTGAGTCCGTACTTCACAAGACTTAATCTACAACCAGATAATGAACGACTATCTTGTTTCTCTGTTGGTGAGACTTTTTCCTTACATTTTTATTGAAGATAAAATTAAGTACCACATGGCTAAGCTATTAAATTATGTCATGATGATGATCAAATCTGTTGAGTGATTCATTTATTAGCTTAATTATTAGCTGGACTGAGTGGCCACACCCCACTTGTGAATATTCAACTCAACAAATCATAAAATGAATGAGTGACAATGCCAAGCAAAATGTGGCATAGAAAATAACTTAAGTAATAACAAGCAATGCAGTGTAAAATAGCATTTCAACTGATCACCAATTGATTGAAACATACGTACATAATTCTGAATATTGCCCTTGAGAAACTGTTACACCTAAAACTTTGCAAGACTCCCTTGAAGTAAATTTAAATTTAACATGTTCCACTCTGACTGTAAAATTCAGTTCATTACTGTAACCTTACTCAGACTAGATCATTTAATGTGATCTGTAAAACTGGAATAAGCATAAAATAACCTGCAACATGGCCTCCATTAGGCAACCAGCTCTCTAGCTCCATTAGGACTGCCACAAGTATAGCTGAAACAACACCATTAATGTATGAGCCAGTTTTTCCAAACATAAGAATTCTTATTCCATAAAGAAACTTATATCAGTTTTAAAATTTGGTAGATATTTAGTATCAGAACCAGCTATGGGTGTACCACTTTTGAACAATATTAAAATTACGATTTTTCAACAGTAAAGGGCACCCAACAGTTCAGAACCTCAATCATACAAATCCAATGTCTCACGATAGAAGAGGATAATGAATGAAACCATTGACTACACAGCGAAGAAAAAAAGTTCTACTAGAGAAAGACTCCAGTTCAGATCAAAGGGGATGTAATCGTAAAATTAAATTTCAAAGATCATTACCTATTCCATTGCGTTGAAATTTATCCAAAAATCACACCCCAACATGATAGAAATCCAAGAGCATTTTACAACAGATCTTGCCAATATTCACTTAACCATGTCCAGCATACAAAGCCAATGTCCCATGCTATACGCGACTGATGAATTATAGCATAAATTTCACTGTGAAGAAAAAAAAAAGATAGGTTCCCATTCGAAGAGGTCATATTCATAGAATGTAATTAGAGTTCTTACCTATTTCATTGAGTTGATCTTTATCCAACATTCACACCTCAACGTGATAGAAATTGAAGAGCTTTTTTCAATATAATACGCCAATTTTCACTTGACAAAATACACCATACACGTCCAATGTCTCATGCTATATGTGATTGATGAATAATAGCATATATTACACTATGAAGAAAAAAAGCAAATGGGATAAGGTGCACAATCAAAGAGGTTATATTCATAGAATTTAATTAAAATAATTACCTATTCCATAGAGTTGACCACGTCCAACATTCACACCTCAACATGATAGAAATTCAATTCAAGGGCACATCCTTCCTTACTCAAATATCGAACATCCATAATTATTTCCACTTATTTTCATGTTTTAATTGTCCAGATAACGAGATAACTGAGTAATACTGGTAATACCTCGAGCAAAACGAATGTTTCTGTCAACAAAAACATAGGCAGGTAAAGCAACTGCACAATGTTTGCATAGTACAGTGGCGTAGGTTACTTTTGCACAATATGCATTAATCCGTATAAAATATCGTTCATATGTATCCGCAGATAACATAACACAATATTAAAATATGTTTCTTCCGCTGCACTGCTCTTTATTTTGCCAATGAAAAGTAATTCACACTAAAAGGATTATGTTGGTAATAGCATGAAGGATATCGAATAGGATGCTGAACTTGATGAATTTTCACTAGCGCCCCAGGTCTTCACGCGGTGTCTTATCCACAACATTAGGTAAGCCGGCGGCCTATACTTCTTTCACGGCCTTGGTGTCGACTGTTTTTGGATGGGAAAGAGGGGAGGGAGAGGACCCAAGGTCAGCTTATGCCCCGTTTACACATCGATCGTCGTGACGTTGATCCGTACGATCGTAACCTCAAAACGTCGTGTAAACGCGCAGAGTTACCATCGTAGGCCTTAGTACCTAACACTGCCGAACTTACGATGGTTAGCGCTAGTGTGCCAAGAAAAAAAGTTAGGAAATGAAGATCGAAGCATATACGATTCTTTCGAGCCGTTGCAATCTTGATACAATAATTGATATTTCATAATTAACTCTAATATATCTAAGATATATGGCAACGATTGAAGGCATTATTGAGCAGGTAATGGAAGGACGTGTGGGAAAGTTTTTTCTGCTGTTCTATTTAGCAAATGATATCGGATATTCTATACTATACCAGTTTTATGTATTTCTTTATTTACAGGTTAACCCATAACCATTTACCCTTACATTATACTTCACAGATGGTGTAAAATAACAAACATACTCAAAATATTAACCGATTGAAATCGATGTATACAGGGTTTCACGATAAAATTCGCCACATATATCTATAACATTTAGACGAAGACATGGAGAAATCAATACATGTGCCGAATGAAGACGAAATCTTAGCCTTTTGTTGTTAAATACTAAGAGCAATGTGTACTGTCTTTAATGCGTGAATATTCTTAAATTTTTTGACGTATTCTCCCGAAGAATCTAGATTCTTATAGGCTTCACGGACTGTTATGACTACTTATAGTTAGTTATATATCATCATTCTTAATAGCTGGGAGTTGAAGACATAATTTGCTTCATGGTAATTTAAAACGAGCAGGTGAGGATTTGTGTAGTTATGACGGGATCCATTCAAATTTACTAATAAAGGAGATAAGAACAATCTAAATTGGCATTGATAATTGTATAGAAGAATAAGGCGTTGTAGAATGATCGTATGTCGTGCAAGAGTTTTCACATTAACAAGGGATTGAAGATATGAAGTGTTGTAATCAGACAGTGAGATCCCTATATCGTAATTATTTAATTTGAGAAATTTATTTTGGACACGTTTAAGCCGGATTGAGTCGATATTGTAATAATATGACCAGTTGATATATTCCAATTTGGAACGTAGCAAAGCGACATATCTACTGTCTTTACCGCATGAATATTGTTAAACTTTGGACAGTTTCCCATAATGAATCCTACATTCTTTATATTTTTACCGGCAGCTCGGTCTAGCTTTAGTTTTAGCACATTAAAACATTAATATTACGCACTTCTCGTAAAAGTCCGAGAAAAAAGCAATTAAAAATCGTAAAAAATGAAGGTCTGGAATATAAGACCTGTTTTGAACGCCAATGTTTACCAAGTGGGCGACAGCCATACCGGACGGACGTGTTTAGAGAGAGCTCCGAGAGTCCGACCCGAGTGAGGACTCCCGGCAGGGAGGCCTGCCTCGGCCGCCCGAGCGAGGCGACGATCGCCCGTCCCGGCGATCGCCATTTGTCTTTTTCCGATCGCCTAACGTAGCAAGATCGCGAAATGTGACGTGTTTCATTAGATTCAGTGGGCAATTTGCCGAGCTTTTTTAGTTAAGAGCAAACAGTGATAATTGTGTCCTCCTTTGTGTTATTGAATTGTGTTTAATTAATCTTGTGTTGTGAAGTGTAGGGTAGCGGGTGTGTGCCCTTCGTGGGCTGGGGGCATTTTTGTGCCCCTCTCCTTGTGTCCCTCTTGTGTTGTTTGTGCAGTTATTCGTACGTCCGTGGCCCCACCATGGTGGTTCTACGTACGAACACGATCATAATTAATACGGAAGAGAGTTTTCGCTTCGCTGCGCCGCTTGAGGTCCACCTGTTCATTCGAACAACGTTGGGCCTCGCGGCGGAGGATATAGAGGGCGTGCAAATTGGCTACAATCGGCGTCAAATTTTTTTGAAATTGAAATCCGCGGAAACGAAGAATCAGTTACTAGAAAATAATGTGTCCCCCCTTCCCTTCCCTACAAAGGACGAGAAGATAATGACGGCAACACTGTCTTCCACAGAAGACGCCCCTAAACTGGTTAAAGTAATGTGCCTTCCATTTGAGATGCCTATAGCGGTGATTATTGACGAGCTGAGACGCTTTGGGGAAGTGCGTTCGTGCTGGGAGGCGGTGTGGAGGGGGAGAGACCTCCTCGCTGGCACGAAGACGGGCACCTTCATGGCAAGAATGGTGATAAAGAAAAACATCCCCTCGTACATGACCTTTAGGGGTCACCAAGGCCTCATCCTGTTCGAGGGACAAAGGAAGACGTGTGCCCGATGCAGCGAGGAGGGGCACGTTCGACGGGACTGCCCGCGCAATACCACTGGCAGGCGTTTCGCGGACGTGGCAGCTCCCCCCCTCCCCACGCCTAAGCAGGATGAGGACGTCGCAGCAGGGATCGCCCAGCAGCTGGCAGATATCGAAACAGAGATGGAAGTAGGTATTTCCCCCACTCAAAAAAGACGCCCCAATGACTCCGAATCCTCTTCCCTGTCAAATCAGCCAGAGAAGACGAAAAAACAGAGGACGGCCGACATAGAATTAGAGGCTATGGGAGTTGAGACGCATAAATCACCCCCCCCCCCCCCCTCGCCCGACCCCGCCTCTTCGGCGAAAGCTAGCCCCGTACGGTCTGGGGAGTGATGGGGAAGACATACTAAATACAAAAAGACGAATAATGGAAGCTAGAGGAATGGAAACCCTTTGGGGGGATAGGGACTACTCTGCGACACTTTGTCTAGACTTCCCCAAATATGAAAATTCATATGATGATGATATTAAACTAGAGAGAGAGAACGTAAATTCCTTTATTTTTGGACATTACAGATTTTATAGGGGACATAGAGTCAGGGGTGATCCTCCCTACACGGATACAGAAAATGATACCGACGATGAGATTAAAAACCGCTTCAAGACACAGGTAATAAGAAAGTACCGAGTATGGCGGAAAGGTAATGAATATAGAAGTTGGAAAAAATGGATAGAAAAGAATAGAAATAAAAAAGTTGAAGTTGATGTCTCCAGTGACGAGGGGAGAACAATTAGCGTTAGCTCTTCCTCGTCCATTGCCCCTACAGAAGTCCTCAGTTCCCCCGAACCCCCTTCTCCCAGAATCCCTCACACGAAAAAAGATAACTCCACCTATTCCCCGTCCCCGTCACCAGGGAAGTATGAAGATCAACAGTCGCCGGCTCCATCCCCCCACCGGCCGTTTCATGCGGTCGACCCTCGCGGCGGAGGGCCAGCCGGCGGCGCGGGCCAAGCAGCACACCGGCCGACTCGAGGCGAGGGCTCCGGCAGCGGCAACACGCGGAGGGGCAGCCCCCGAGCCGGTTCGGCCAAGAGAAGGGCGCGAGCCTAAACGGCGACGATAGAATAAACCAAGTGTCAGATGAAAAGCTCTTAGAGCGTATATTTTGATTGTGTGTTCAGAAAGTTACGGTGGCCTGGTGGATCGGCGCCCGCCCAGTAAGGAGAAGATGATATTGTTGTCCGGGTGTTCGAGTCCCCAGGATCCCATATGTATTTTTTCTGTTAGAAAATGGTAATTGCAGAATTGAATAAGGAGAAATCTTTAAAATTTAATGATACAAATGTCTTAATTTGAATTTAAAAAGTAATATTCAATTTGTTTCATTTAGGGAGAAAAAGAAAAATAATTTGTAACCAGATAAAATGTGAATTTTTGAAGTTATATTTGTCTATTTTCATATGTCGAGTGCAAGTGCAGTGTGGCCTGGTGGATCGACGTCCGGCTAGTGAGTGGAGAGGCTGCAGTGTTTGGCCGGACGTTCGAGTCCTCAGGCCTCCAAGATTTTTTTTTGAAGGAATGAAAATATAATTTAAAGGACAAAAATGGTTAAAAAAATTTATGTTGTAGTATGTTCTTTAATTTTTGTTAAAAAAATGGTATATTTTTCAAGATCTAAATTTTAAATGTATTTCTTTTATGACTGACAATAAATATATTTAAAAAAAAACAGCCCAGTGGATACGGTGTCCGACTTTAGAGGTGAAGGTAGCGAGATTGATACTCGCTCAGGGAACATTTTTTGTTTTAATTTTTAAGAATTTTATTGTTTAAATTTTTTAAGTTCGTTCTCTTATATTCGTTGCTACTATGGAATATATTTTTAAAAGAGTTTTCTTAATATTTAAATCAGGAATGGATCAGCTTGGGATTAGGAACTGAGGATGAAGGGTGGATAGAAACCCGGCGACGGAATTAGCCTGCTCTAAACGAAAGGCGCCAAGGGGACCACGACTTAACGTCCCACCCGACGGACGGAGTACTGTACAACTAGAATAATCCACATTACACGCAGGGATTGAATTTAGCAATGCGCCTTAATTCTTTACCAAGATATGGATGTGGAAGGCCAGTACACTGCCTCACCACTCCAGTTAATCCTTTATTTGCAATTTTCAGGATGGAACTCAAGCCATGCAAAGCAAAGTGATTTGCGGCACCACGAACAAGCAGAAAAGGCTTTTTTACCACAACCGCAACGACTCTCCATAATTTTTGAAGGAAAACACACGTCATTTACAATTACGAAAAATTGTCTCGTGCAAGCGAGCTTCGAAGCAAACCATGCATAGTTTAACATGTTTTGGAAAATCGGAGCACTTGATTGGTTATGAATTAATGCATGTATTTTTATTGCGTCTTCTCTTTACGCCATATCCCGGTTTCCCTCTAATAGAATCGAGGAATTCTGTAAATGTTTTATAAATATTTTCACTTGCCTGAAAAAATACACGTCGCATGGCTGGCATAATGGGGTACATTTTGGAGGTATCACTTTCAGAGTGCACGATGCCTCTCCCTTGTCATCCGCAAAAATGTTATCGTAAATTGCGGGGTTCGTCTGCCCTCCCCACGAATCTATTAAAAGTAGAAACTTCTCTCCGTTAACATGTGGTTTCATCACATTTTATAAAAAGGTTTTCTAAATAGGTAAATCTTTTGGTCAAATGATCGACATTTCTTTTCACTATTGGTCCAAATTTTCCACCAGGTTCTTCAAGGCACAAAAACACCTTGGGTAATAGCTTTCCTGACAGAATCATGCCATACTGGGCTGTGTACGACTGAGTTAACTTATTCAAGCTTTTCTTCTTCAGCAGAACCGTTTTAACTCCCTTCAGGTCGAGAGACCTATCGAATGAAGACTGATACTGGCAGCCCGTTTGGTCAGTATTAATAACCAGGTCAACATCGAAACGGGGTATTAGGGATCTCATCTGCGTCCTGAACGTCTCTGCACTTTGCAGAGTTTCCTCAAGTGTTGGTGCGTCTCTTGCGCTGATGAATTTTGTTATCTTCCTTTGCCGTATGTTAAATGTTGATTTAAACTTTGCTGCCCAAGAAATACTGGCAGTAAAACGAAAATTTTCAGATTGAAGTGGCGATGCTGCTACGATGGCCCACTGCATTAAAGTTCTCGTCGTCACTGGCTCGTAATTGTCCCTAGCCTCCTAAAACCTCTCATGTGTCCATGCATTGATGGCAGCGAACTTGTCGTGCCTCGTTCCACCTTTTCTTATGTCTTCCTCCCATTTTCTAATATCACCCTTCCGTTTGAGACGGGATGCCCCCTTCTTCTGCAGAGTTGTTAAACTGCATGATGGATACAGCTTTGCGAGGGCCACCACTTTCTTCTC
Organism: Ischnura elegans; assembly: GCF_921293095.1. Classification (NCBI taxonomy): domain Eukaryota; kingdom Metazoa; phylum Arthropoda; class Insecta; order Odonata; family Coenagrionidae; genus Ischnura; species Ischnura elegans. Next base: position 116,339,956 of record NC_060253.1, read on the forward strand.
ATATTCAAGAGAAATATTTTGGACTGGAGAGGCTTCCTCTCCCTCGGTATCAAAGGACTCCGAGTCTTCTCCGTCTTCAGTCCCGGACTCCACTTCAGAAACACTCGAATACAATTCATTGTCGTCACCAATGTCCCGAACTACCAGTTCATCCTCTTCAACCAATTGATACTCTTCCAGCATCTCCATTTATCTGCGAAATATTTCATTTCCAATAGCGTCTGATCTATCGGAATGTTGAACGCGTGGTTCGCAGGTAATATAACTTTATCGATGAGCAGCTCCCAGAATAGTGCCACGCACACGTTAACTCATCCGTAGGAATATCCAAGGATAGAGTCTCCTTGTTCAAAAGAAGTGTATACCCCTATCGTATCAAAGCGATTAAACAAAAGGAAAATATCACTTGACACACTGTATCTTATGTACATTCACTCCAAGGCCGCTCTCTGCCTAACGATATACTATTTATCTCTCATCACCATAGCATCAAATCAGCAAAAAGAAATCAAAACAAAAACAAACATGGTCACAGACAAATAAAACACAACAAATATACTCAAAAACAGAAAACAAACCAAACACATACAAAAATGATTCCGGTCATTAATACACATACATCACCCCTTTCCGCTCATGCCCGTCGACCGCGAAAAAGGGAACAAATTTCCAACACTTTCACCAAATATTCGATTCTTCTATTAAAAGTTAATCAAGTACCCACATAACATTGTATATTTCCGGGAAAATTATTGAACATACATGGTTGATTTGAAGCTCGCTGGCACGAGACAATTTTTCGTAATTGTAAATGACGTGTGTTTTCCTTAAAAATTATGGAGAGTCGTTGCGGTTGTGGAAAAAACGCCTTTTCTGCTTGTTCGTGGTGCCGCAAATCACTTTGCTTTGCATGGCTTGAGTACATCCTGAAAATTGCAAATAAAGGATTAACTGGAGTGGTGAGGCAGTGTACTGGCCTTCCACATCCAAATCTTGGTAAAGAATTAAGGCGCATTGCTAAATTCAATCCCTGCGTGTAATGTGGATTATTCTAGTTGTGCAGTACACCGTCCGTCGGATGGGACGTTAAGCCGTGGTCCCCTTGGCGCCTTTCGTTTAGAGCAGGCTAATTCCGACGCCGAATTTCTATCCACCCTTCATCCTCAGTTCCTAATCCCAAGCTGATCCATTCCTGATTTAAATATTTAAAAAAACTCTTTTAAAAATGTATTCCATAGTAGTAACGAAGATAAGAAAACGAACTTTAAAAATTTAAACGGTAAAATTCTGAACAATTAACACAAAAAAAGGTCCTTGAGTGAGCATCGAATTCGCTACTTCTCCTCCACAGTCGGATACCGTATCCACTGGGCTGTCACCCACTCGGTAAACATAGGTGTTCAAAACAGGTCATATTGCGTACTTTCATTTTTTACGATTTTTAATTGCTTTTTTCTCGGAATTTTACGAGAAGTGCGTCGTCTCGCTTTGGCATATTACATTTCTACCCATAAACTACCGAATCGCAAAATTTTGAGCTCGATCAGTGACGCGAAGGTCTTGTATTCCCCTTGTGAGTTATGAGTCTTTAAAAATAAATCGTCATCGGCTGCTGGAAAACACGACGTCATCGGAGCGTGACGTCACGGTACGGTATCTACTGAAAACAGTAAGGGTGCCTTCATAGCTCGGCGTTGCGTACTTGGGGGCGGAGCTAACTCATCGCAGCAAGTTGGAGCCCTTCACAGCTCTGCGTTGCGAAAACAAATGAAAGGCAAAAAGCGTCGGCTCCTAAAAAATCAGCCTGTGAGCATATCATCTTATGATTTCGAACTAAACGCACAATACATACGTTGTTTTCTGCATGTTAACACAGTTTCATTTCTTAAAATATTCTTCTTAACTATAAATAGCAGTTGAAGTTAATATGGCGACCATAAAGTCGATAATAATGCATGTAGTGATGGCCCTTGCCTATGTATTATAATGACCTTTAAATTTTATTTACTAACTCGGAATATTCGAAAGATAGCTAATTACATGCACTCAATGAACATGAGTAACGTGGAATGTTATCAGGAATATTTATTTATGATATCTATTGTTCAAAAAATTGTCCTAGTCATGTTATCTAAATAGCTCTGAGTAGATCATGAGGGCACAATTATTGGATATAAAGTGGAATTTTAACGACCTTATTTCTGCATGTTTACCCAATTTCATTTCTTAAAATGTTCTTCTTAACTATAAATAGCATTTGAAGTTAATATGGCGACCATAAAGTCGATAATAATGCATGTAGTGATGGCCCTTGCCTATATGTATTATTATGACCTTTGAATTTTACTTCCTAACTCGGACTATTCGAAAAATAGCTAATTACATACTTTCAATGAACATGAGTAACGTGGAATGTTATCAGGAATATTTATTTATGATATCTATTGTTCAAACAGATTGTCCTAGTCATGTTATCTAAATAGCTCTAACTGAGTAGATCATGAGGGCACAATTATTGGATATAAAATTGAATTTTAACTACCTCAGCTTCCAAAAAGCACCTCTCACGCTGTATTTAGCTTTTGATACCATTTACGGGTATGAGTTACGCTAATCTATGCTGCTCAGTGATTGTAATCTAATTTAGGGTTAACATTTGTCTTATGTTTAGGAAAGATAAGAAATATCTACGCTGAACACTTCAAAATAATAGTAAATAATGAAATAAATAGCATTTGCCTCTCCCATTAGAGCTAATCTTGCATATTTGTATACCCAGTAACAAACACCAATTCGAAATCGTCGGCGTACTGCCGCCTTGACGCAGAGAAAATCTGACAGGTTCAGCTTTTCTGCGACGACGGAGCGAGCTGGAGACGTGACGTCATCAATTCTCAAAGACGGGCTCTGATTGGCTTGCTAGCCGCGGCGTCAACGCAACGCCGAACTGTGAAGGCCCACTAAGGAAGTGGATAGAAAATCGGTCTATGCTGAGAATTAAACGCAAATTTGGCGAAAATAATTGCAATTTTTTTCGACAACTTGCATTCAAGGCTTTACCGCTCTACTCTCTTGGCGAACCCGTGTACCGTCCGATGACGTCAAAGGCGTTTCAGGTTACGTGACTTCAAGCGATGTTCGAGCACTTTCAATTAGCATTTAATGACGTTAGTGGAGTACTAGGTTAGTCTTGGCTTATACATTTGAGCTCGTGAGACAATTGTCTATTCAGTGAGACTTACTACTATGATGAACAAATTTCATGCATGTTCCCCATTATACGTGTGACACGAAGTTTCTTCTTTCATTATCCATTACTAATGGAAAGGTTTCACACAGCTAAGGCTGAAGTCATCAGTTAATACTAACACGTTTTGGGAACCACCACATCGTCACTGATTGGTGTATGCAGTGGCCTGGAAAGACAGACGTCTGTGGTTCGATCCCTTCTTGAGGGGAATTTTTTTCCACTGCGTTTTAAGGTCAATTACAACGCCGCGAACGCGGTGTACTTGGCAAAATATGGCATTGCATATACTTGTCATTTGCGTTGGACAACATTTGGATGCAAATTTTAGAAAACTGAGATTCATTGCAGGTGGCGATCTGGTTTTGTCGACAGAAGCCATTTAAGTGATTCAACAGGAGCTTTGTAGTAGATAAAAAGGGGAGCTCTACGGTCTCAAGGTCAACTGGGGAAAGAAATGCTCCAATGGCCGTAACAGGGGGCTCGTCTTACGTCCTTACGCCCAACCACAATTCCCCCCCTCTCCTCTTCCACCCTCAACTCCACAACCATTCACCCTCCCTCTCTAGCTATATATTTCAGCGGTATCTATTGTTTTTTTTATCACTCAACTTTGTTGAAGTGAAGCCTAAAACCTCAGTTGAGTTGAGATGGAAATATTGAATTCCGAAACCGGTATTACCCCTGTTACGGCCATTTGAGTGTTTCATTCCCCAATTGCTTAGTAGTGTTTGAATCTTCAGCTGGCGAAGAATCGAGCGTCTCTCATTAAAAATAATGCTATACTTATCTAAAAATTTCCAGTGTATTTGATGAAGAGAAATACTTTAGGTACTTTGTAAGAATAAAAAACTTTATCCGTGAATAGTGATTGGGCTTGTTCACCGAGTTCTTGTTTTTGCCGATGGTCGCAGGTTTTGAAAGTCCCGCATTTTTACAACTTTCGATTCATCGCTTACTTCTCGAAACATTCACGGGGAATTATGGATTTTTCTAACCCTTTCGCAGGTAAGTTGATGTCGTCACCGACTCCCGACGAAGGAGCAACCGTATCTGTTCTACTTCTTGGTATTTTGTATGCAAGCCCAGCGTTTTTTGTTTTTTGTCTTGTGAGTGGTTCCTTCATTCGATAAAATTTCACCGTGAGCGAGTGAATGGGCTATATCTCTAATTAAGTAAGTATGTAATCGACTCGTGAGAAGTCGGTGAATACCCGGAAGAATTCAGTATAATTTATCGTTACCACGCAGCAGACACCTTTTCGTAAATTCATGTTTTGTACTTCGAATGGAAATCTCATTTTGATTGTATTAAAAGCTCTCTCAGAGGGAAAAGTATTTTGATTGCAGTACAGTCTCTATATGGTCATTAAGCAAGGGTGTTTAAAATATCTGGAGGGGGGACCACTGGTTTCGAGCGTGGAGCGAAGTATGGCCGAAATGGGGGTGCTTGGGTAGGATAAGCCACGCCTACTTTGACCAAAACATTGACAACCACATAATGCTTAATATTTGGTGAAATTTTGGGTCATAACTTGTCAACACAGGTAAAATAAACTATGTCACGCGCAATGTAAACGTTTTTTTCTTTCTTCATCGATAGACTTCGTGAAATTATTTCTCAAACAACTTTTCCCAAGGAAAATTTATTATCAACCACCACGGTTACGTTTTACAACCGGCTCAGTTGAAAATGAAATTTTTAGAGTGTAAGATAATCATTTCCCTGCGCTTTTACTGGTAACCAATTTTTTTATAGCCGACCGGAATGTAATAAGTACGCCACGCGCCCGGTCGTGTAAAAATATTCGGGATAGGGAAGGAAGGGATGGGACGAGGAATCCCGCACTGCAAAAACGGGCGGGTCCTACCGTCAGCGAATCAAGGAAACCATTTCTGTGCCAGCGATTTTAAAGGATAATTCTATGAGGAAGACCTTAATCGCTAGAATCGTACTATAAACAGTCAGAGTACATTATAAGAATACACGTGTCCGTTCTAAACCAGAATGATATCCTTTGAATCCTGAATGAAAAAACAGTGTTGAAATCCTTTGATTTCGAAGATTGGAGTACTTTATGGTTGATGTTTTACTATTAGCTGTCTGTCAATGTATCATCGAAACTCTTCAAAGGTGGAACTTGTGGTATGCAATCATTGGAGAAACTGTGACGTAGGAACCAGGTGACCCCTTGCTCACTTTTCTTGGGGTGAATGCGTCAAACTTCAAACGGCCTCTCCCTGCAAACATCCGCGTTCTCCTCAGACCACACAAACGGGCAGTTTCGTCCACCCTCCCCCACACCCATACATCCTACCCCCCCAATTACGGCCCTCATTTCCACCCCCCCTCAACCCCTTTCACCCCAAATGGATGGCCCGAAAAATATTTGACCCCAGGCTCCCGCCCTGGCCCACCTCCAATCACTCTTTCCTCGTCAAAACCAAACGCGTCATCTTCCCCCCTCAATATTTTAATCATTGTCTCACTTTCGAGTCCCTCTACTGAGGTTGACGAGTGTTTTATTCCCCTCAATTTATACTTCGAAATAACCGTCTCCTGCCCAATTCTTTGACATGAATTCTCTCGCCTGCAAAGATCCGTTATCGCTTTGGAAACTACTACGTTGAATGTATGATTTAACTCTTTCCCGGCGAATAACTTTTGAAAAATCTTCTCGGGACACCGCGCGGGTAAGATTATATGAGAGCGCTGACGTTTCGGGTACCGACTCGCTACCCATTCTCGCAGCTACTGCAATCCGGAAACTTCGGCGCTCTCATATAATCTTACTCGCGCGGTATCCCTAGAAGATTTTTCAAATATTATGTTGAAGTTACTCATAGTATTTTTATTTCTAAAAATTGATTTATAAAAGATGAATTTGACTCTTGCGTCCGTAAATATTTGTTCCTAGCCGCTCGGTTGTGTGTGATGATATTCAATTCATTCAAAGCTAGTGAAAATCAAGGTTGATTTGAGGTTAAGAGCCGTCTTTTCTGTGGTGACCAGCGCGCTTACAAATGGTGAATGGATAAAAATGGGTTACATTATTAATCAAGGCATCATAAGCCACATGAGTTAGAATGTTATGCAATCAGTGTAGGATGGGAATAATTCTGAGAAAATTTTCCTCGTAACATTCTAACTTCCTCAATAATTCCGGCATAGGAATTTAACTCGGTCATAATGAACTATCAAAGTAAGAGCATTTCTATTTCATAGGATGAAAATGTATGAGCAGAACTACTCCTACGTTTTCATCCCTTTCCGTTCTTTTCCCATCCGTTAGATGGCTCGCACACATTTTGAAATATCGTGAACATCCGCGGATGCGTCATCCTACACTTTTATCATTTGACCTCTGTCCTCTTTCTACCCAAACTTTAAGACCCAGTGCGAAAGATCCACAGAGAAAAAATCATTCGCCTTGACCGGGATGATTTTTTCTCTGTGGATCTTTCGCACGATTGTGCATTGCGGGTGACTCCCGTATAAGTTATCACCGTGGCTAGTCCCGGTATACTTTAAACTTTAAGACCCAGGTTAATACTAGTTTTGCTTCCTCTAAAAAATACTATAAAAATATTGGAATAAATATTTTGAACAAGGATAGTAAGTGAAACGAAACGGAAATGTCTCGTTTCGAACGAATATACGAGACCTAAGTTTAGTCTCGTTCACGCACGGAATTAAAATCACCAAGGGGTTTAGTTTCGACCCGGGACGAAACTTTACTCTCAGCACGAAACTGAATTAATCGAAGCTCCGCTGCTCATATTGAATTTTCTATCCGTTCCCATTTCCATCCGTTCGGCAAAGGATCTCTCTCAATTTATCGCTTCTGTCGGATCTGGAGACCGAAGACCAAATGGGTGTGGGGCTGAAACCTTCTTCCCCAAAATCAGAAGATACTGATAGAATCTGATCTCTCAAAAAAAATGTATCCACCTCTCCCGAAATGCCTTAAAGAGAATCCCGAACAGTTTTTCTGGCTCAGGTCCTACATAAACACATGTCTTTCACTCATTCCTTGTAGAAATTTCTTACGTTATTTCAACACTGAAATTTTTATGTCTATGAATGCAGTTTTTTATGCCAGCTTAACGCACGAGAAAATGAAGAGTAAAATTTAAACTGACCAGGGTCAACATTAGCGAGGTATCCGGAAAATTTAAAGACGAAAGCATTAGGTTTTAAACGTGTAATTTGCGAACTCTTTGCAAAAAATAACGGGTGAAGTGGGTTTGACTTCTCCTGTGAACGCGTGTCTCCTGCCTGGGAATATGCCGAGTTACTTAGGGGTGCATTTTTTAAGCGTTTGCGTCTCATTCCCCACTTATCCGCCCTTCACCCCTCTCTTCCCCTCCTCCCCCGCCCCTCACATCGCAACCCCTCACCTCCTTTCTCTCCCATCATCACCACTATTTCTCTCGCCGTTCGGCAGTTCACTCGACCGGCTCCGGCCGTGCGTTACCACTCGCTCCCCCCCCCTTCCCCAACCCTCTGAAGTTGGACTCACACGTGTCTACCGATTCCCCGCCGAGGGAGATGCATTCGCGATGACGAGCGACCCTCCGCCGCCGTAATACCTGAAGCCACTCGCCGGCCGGCCGTTGGACGCGCCCGCATGATAACCGATTCCTCTGCCGCTGCCGCATTATTTTTTACTTATCCTCTCGAGTCAGTGACTCTGCTACGTAGAGTGTTTTCCCCGCCGTCTTACTTCTCCGGAACGTGGTTTTTTTTTTAAGATTACCGCACTGTGAGTTTTCGCCGCTTCGCGTATTGTTGTCGGCCAACAGTGACCGTGGCATCTCTATGCAGCACTGCCAGCTCCTTTCTTCTGACCGTCACTCTTATCTATCGCCTCGTACACTAAATATTGCGAGACAACCACTACTCTGTGTTACTGTCTCGTCAAAGTGTCTCCTTCCATACTACGTCACTTTGCACCTAAGCTTCCCATTTTCCCCTAAACTGGAATGAAGAGTGGATCTGGAAAAATAGGACTGATATCGACTTAGTGGGGAGAGTTTATGACAGCTGTCATCTCGAAGTATGTGCGTTAGAATATTTCCCGTGGTGAATGACTCATATTAATATTTGTGTCTTTGGGTGTTGTGCCAACTTCTCTATGTCTCGCAGACAATCGTGTGAGACGGAATTCGGTAGTATTGTGGTTTTCAAAGACATCCTAGTAAGGCAAGGAATGCCATTCAACATTCTTCCTCGCTAATGTTACCGGCGTGTGTTTTAACCTACTGCGGCAAGTCGCGGGCCTTGTAGTGGAGGGCGCTGGGGACTGCAGCCAGGGTCTTTTGAAGCCACGACACTCCAGCTGCGACTGCGAACCTTTATTTTATTTTTTACGAGCCGGTGAAAAAGTTAAGTAGAGCTACAGAAAACTGCGATTTTGGCCTAAAATCGTCGTGATTTAAGCTTTTGTTTAACGACATATACTCCTGTGCTGCGATTAGTGACTTAGCAGGCAAAGTTAGGAATTTATCCCTTAAAGTGACAATGGACGAAATGAACACCAATTGCAGAGATCTGTGCAAGTGATTGAAATGATGAAGCAGTTGATTCACCAAGTGCTGTCACAACCTTATATATCTCGTCTCGTCTTTGAATTTCCAGCCCTCCCTCCGGCCTGAAGCAGTCCTACATTTCGACATACATCATCTCCAAGTGGTTCGGGACATTTTGTATAGTCTGTCAACTCCGTTACTCTGGTAAGTCACATTTATTTTCATTTTGTCGTTTAAGTAATCATGTTATTCCATTTATTCGTCTGTATTTAGTTTCTTGAAGCGCTTTAAAAGTTCTTACTGAGTGTAGATATTTGTAATTTTGTAAGAGATAACCTCGATCTCTGGATCAACGTTTTTAAACGAATCAGACAGACTGTCGACAAGTTGAATGTGTAGAATTCCATGGCTAATAATAATTGAGGCGGCTGTGGTAACTTTCCTCACTTTTTTAATCTTACACGACCGGTTTCAATGCTTACGCATCATTCTCGAGAGCTGTTTTTAAATGAAACTGGTGAAAGACAAAGAGAGGAGATTGAAAAATAGTATATCAGCAACATTTTTTGTAACAAACTGTTACTAAGGTATTACCTTGGGGGTCGGATGCCAAAAGAATTTCAATTGGTTATTTTTTATTATTTTTTATATTGGTCGTATTATTTACTCAAATATTGGACCGGATTTGGTAAAATAAGTACATCTGGAGCGGGATTTGTACAGTCCGCCTTGTTTAAGTACGTACTCTCAATAATCCATGCATATGGATTTAAATTAACCGTTATAATTTTCCCTGAAACCATGTGCTGACAGTATTTTTATATGACGGGGTGCGAAGCCAAGGGGTACAAGTGATTTATTTCTTGTCGAAGTTTGGTAAAGTTAATTTTTAAAAGAAATGCACTAAAACTTGGATGCCAAGGGATTCGAGTGAGTGTATATTCTGGGCTGGCATCGAGTAGAAAATCAAATACACTACTAAATATATAGTTCAACTCATTTGTTTTCTTTGCGTGATATCTGCTCATAACTCTGTTTAAAAAAGAAATCATTTGTTCCCCTTGGCTTCTCACCCACTCCTATACTAAGTATTTTTGTTGAAAGTTATTCATCTCACTTGTTGAGAGATGGCCAGAACGATGGTTAGGATCACCAAGCTCTCTTCTCGAATTGTTTGAATGTCCAGTACGCAGTAATTACATAATACTTTAGAGATGAATAATGAATTTGTACAAGAAATATTAACGGATAGGTTCACTCGAATTTAATGTAAAATGATGATAGCTGTATCGTAAGTTTCATGGCAGGGGGATACTGAACGGAGAGGGGAAGTTAAAAACCGTGTTCGGGGTGAGATTGTGGGGTAAGCGAGAGACAGAATGGGAACTTGGAAAATGGAAAAAATGAATGGGTCTTACCCCGAATGGAAGAAGAAAGTCATAGTTGGGAGGGAAGACAGGGGGAAGACAGGTTTCTGCAAAACACTCCACCTTAACTGGTAGAATACTTAGATTAAATTCGCAAAAAAGTTATCATACCGCCAATTTATCTCATCTGCTAAAATATGAAAAGCAATCAGTGCTTTGAAATGTGAGGGTATTGCGGACCTCCGTCACGGAAATTCAAGCAGTAAGAAGGCTTGCACTTAATTACCGATTTTCTTTTCGCTCTATTGTATGCCCTATATTTGTACAAAAACAATTGTTTACTTCGTATTATAAATGATTAAGCAAGGTCAAAACTTATCATGACTCATGAAAGTCAATCAGGAACAGTTCAGTTGGCATAGCCTACCCTGTCTAACGCTTGCTGTAGAAGACTCACCAATGTAAATGCAGTACCAAGCATCATTCGTGTGAATCATAAATATTCTAGTACAGTGGCGGAAAAAATTAACGCAAAGCTCGTTGGCGTCTGAGAGCGGCCAGTTCAGGAACTACTTGTCTACCAAAATTTTGCCCTCGTAATGCTCTCATACAACCGGGAGTTTTAAAAGCAATATATCCCTTATACCGGGGAAATAATCATACCCGTCGCATTATCACAAGGCGCAAAAGATCCAGCTACGAATTCTTCGCCATATTCTCCGAAGTATGCTTCGCCCTCGACTCACCTACAATGGAATCCACTCTCGTCGGGACATAGTGGACACAGCCGACATATTGGGCATTGAGACTGCCCTAACATCCAATCGTTCGGGTGGTCTAGTGGGTAAAGGCTTCATGCTTCGAATCAGGGGTTCCACGGATCGAGCCCCAGTGACGGATGACTTGATGCTGCTCACAAACACACTGTAAATATTTTTCTGATCTTAAAACTTCGCAATATCTATCAATAGGTCCATAGGACGTTGCATGGCTATTGAATTCTTACGCGCTTATTTATTTGTTGAAATTCAACCACCATATTGCATAACCATTTGGGCAGTTGACTGTGGAGTGAATTTTGACTACCATTTCCGCGTCGTCCAGCACCGCTTCAAGGCCCCTAACCATTTGCTGCATGTGCAATGTGTCACGGCTTGCTACTCCTCCCTCATTTCAAGGGAAAATTCCTCGGAAGTTCTGCAGAGCTGAGCGAAGGAAGAACATCAAGCCGCCCAAACTCAATAGTTCTCAATCGGGTAATTTTTGGCGTCTGCGCATGTATTTCATCAGAAACATCCAATCCAATTCAGTCGTCTTTTTAATTATACCTTCGCTTACGACTTACCCCACCATATGCTGCTTCCCACCCACACTCTGCCTTTTATTCCTGTTCAATATCACGGCTTCCACATTTACCTCACTGCCAGCGAAATAAACCCCATTCCCCTTTCTTCCAGAAAAATCTAAATTTACATCGCAGATTATTTTCTTATCTTCCGTTTGTATAGGTCAATGCCTGCGATGAGAATCTATAGGGCATTTTAAGCATCCGCTGTAAGGACGGTAGAGAAAGCAATTGCGTTATGTGTGTGCTTGAGCGATTTATCGTGATGAAACGATTTAACTCTCTTTCTTTTGCTGGAACATGTAGACGTATATTCGTCGCTTATTGAACGGCACAGATAAGGTCGCCTTGTCCGAGAAATAGCCTCCCATTGAGCCAATCCTCTTACGCTTTCAATCTGTCTTAGACCTCCAAGAACTCCGCGATATGATCTAATGAAGTCGTTGCCTTTGTTCTCGGGTGAAGCTTGAGGTACAAATGGCGTAATTAAGTGGCGATGGAATTAATTGTGGGTAATTACGTTTCGTTTTCACGCACATTTGGTCGTTCGTAGCGGTTATGGGTGATTTTTTTACTCTTCGTAGGTGTATCATAGATTTTTATCGAAGACAAGAAGTGATATATTTATGGCTGCTCATCTTATTTGCCTCATTCTAAGCGTTGCAAAGGGGACCTACGTGTGGTACATTTCTTGTGGGAAATGCAGAAAACAATGATTTTCTCCCTATTTTCCCCGGAATAATTTTTCGTTTCCGTCCAGTCCTACAAATCCACGGGATTTTTGTTGCATTAGATGAATTGCATTTGTTGCAGGGTGAAGCTCCTGGTAGATTATTAGACCCACACATACCTGGAACATCCCTTATGTCTTCTTTTTGATGTCGTATTTTTTAGCTTGGCTTTTATGTCCTGCACCTAAAATTCTTTTTCTCTCCTATTCGCCTGCTTAATATAGACTTCTCCCGTTTCCTCGCATATGACGTTCATTTCGGTTCTAAAAACATAGGTCCGAAATCGAGCATATTTTTCAGGACGCTGACGTGGTCATGGGGACAGACAGTTGGCTTACGGAAGATATTAGCGAAAGCGAAGTTTTTCCTCCAGAGTATAAAATTTACAGATGCGATCTACGCAATAGAACAGGTAGCGGAGTTTTTATAGCAGTTAAATTACATTTACACAGCGCCACCCACGAAATAATTGACAACGAAATAGAAAGCGTATGGTGTACAATTAAACAACGAAACAAAAGGAGTTTTCATATTTGCTCTTTTTATAGACCGCCGAACTCCGAAGTCGATATTATGTACCTTCTAGAAAATCAAATATCCGCATTTACTCAGGGAGATAGTAAAAGTGTAATAGTAATCGGGGGAGATTTTAATCTTCCATCCATAAACTGGGATACTTACACTGTAAAACCGAATTCAAGGAATAGTGAAATCAGCGAGGTATTACTCAACATACTTGCAAATCAATCTCCCGCCCAAGAAGTTGACAAGCCTACGAGACGAAATAAGATATTAGACCTTATAGCAGTAAGCCATCCTAAGTTGATAAAACAACTCGATATTATTGACGGTATAAGCGATCACAGAGTGATATTTGCAACGTTAAAAATTGGTGTAGCGTCAGCCGTATAACCTGGACGCAATATTTATTTATTTGATAAATGCAACTTAACAAAATTTGGCGAGATTCTTAATGACTCCTGCAAAAAATTTGTAGTTACATCGAAGGACCAAAGCACAGACGTAACATGGAAACACTTCTTAGAAATTCTGCGCCAAGGAATCAACGAACATATTCCGCAAAAATTGAAATGTGATAATAAGGAACCTCGCTGGTACAACAACGACGTGAGAAGGGAACTTAGGAAACAGAGAAAACTATACAACTTGTACAGAAAGTCCATTACGACACGTAATAAATTGAAGGAACCTGAAGCTTAAGAAAGTTACGCTGCACAACTCTCAGTAACCAAGAACGACCTGCAATCTGAACAATTTTTTTTGTCGACCTCGGGGGCATTGGAGTAAAATTCTCACGTGTCAAATCTAAGGACAAAGGTCCGAATCTTGGCTGCGTAAATTGCCAGTTTTCCACGTCATACGAGTATGTGATCGTCCATTGTTATAAGTTGCCAACTATCCCGATGTGAAGGACTTATTATGATGTTTTGGGGGATATGTGTATAAATGAAGCAATAAAACCAGTGAAGCTTTAATCTGGGTTTTCATCTGTAACCTACGCGATCAGACAACCAGTAGCCCGAGTACATGGTTGAAAGAGGCTATTTTTTGTTTTCTTACGAAGTGGGAAGTTTGATAAATGATGAAGTTATAGGCGTAAAGCAGTGAGTGATGGGATTAAAATTATCATACACACTTCAATCTTTTAACTAAATACCTCATTTCTAGTTATTGGCTCTTCCGTAAAACAATAATTTTACGTTTACAAGAAGAGGGCTATTATATTTTATTTTCTAATTTTAAATGTAATTTTATTTCAGGTCGGCCCAATGAATGCATCGATCTGGTGAAGGAATAGGTGAGTCGCTTTTTTCTCTCATGAAACCCTTAAAATAAGTCAAGCCAAGCGAAGAAGGTTCTCTGATTGATCGTTAATTTTATTTTTACCTCACCACTTCACGCCAGATATATTTATGGCATATTTTACTTTTTTAAACATTTAATTGGCTTTCCAACATCGGCAACTGTATATTGATATCTCCTCAAGCAGTAAAAATAGTAAAAATTATATTGCAGGAATAGAAAGATCAGCAACTTTGCAATTTCCTCATAGTAATTTATTGAGACCGACCATGCTTTGGTCACAGAGTAACATTATCAACTCTGTAAAATCATCCACCTTGATATGTTCCACCTAATGGAAACAGCAAAGTTGTTGATCCTTCTATTCCTGCGATTATGGATTTCCAACAAGTTACGCCCGTGACTATTAATTATGAAAATTATATTATTACATGGTACAAAATATAATTTTTCTACCGTAGTTCAACATGAAGGCGGATCCGTGGTTGGATTGAAAATTATGGAACGTTATTTCTTCTTTATTTATGTGTTGTGATTCGGTCTCTCAGTCTAGCTCATGAGCATCTAGTGATTATCAATTAGGAGCCTAATGGTGGCGCTATGCGGTGATACTGGTTGTACGGTAGAAAAAACGTTTGTTGAAAATGAACCGAAAATCGCCATGAAACAAGATTATTTCGCGTAGTCACGCCTAGTGTGTTTGATTATATGCTTTCATTAACTGCACCAATTCAGCAAACTATGAGGGGAAGAGGGTAGTTTCCTTTATCAAAGAAAACGAAAGGCATTGATTGCGAATCGGTATCCACCATTAGTGTATTCATAGTATACAAATTATTTGGTTTTAGAAATCCCAGTTTAGACGAATGGCAACGGTAAATTTTAACCTCATTTGAAAAAGGCCAGATTGGCGATTAACCGCGATTGAGGCGATTCCAATCTACGTGACGTCACTGGGACCTAGTATCTATACGAGTAGATAGGAGTTCCGCACATCAAATATCTCTCTAATAGTCTGAAACTTATCTTTGCCTCTGTTTTTCCTCATTTCTGTCGCTTCATCAAATCGAATAACCCGCAGTGTTATTTTGAATTAATTCCTCCCCATTATACTGTTGAAAATTAGACGCCCGTCTAGTTTACTCCAAAGTTGTGAAATATTTTCATTTTGTACTTGTAAAAACGATAACTATTAGCAATCCCAGGTCCTTATCTATTTGTGAGTATCCTTCTTCATTCTTGAAAGCTTGCAAAACTATATGCTTTACAATTGTGGTCCATTTTCTAACAACATCAAAAATATTAGGACGCAAAATTATCAACAGAGCAGAAGAAAGAATAAAAATTTCGCACGGCGCACAGGATATGACGCAAAATATTACGCCTTCGAGTTCTACCCTTTTTAGTGGCATGAGGTTTTGTTTACCACTCCTCTTTCAGATTGCGTGAACAGATTGAACAGTTGTTAACTTGAAACTAGAACAGTTGTCTTAAGTAATTTGAAAATAAAACTTTTTTCTTTTCATTAAACTTTACTAACTACGAAATTACCGGATTACTGCATCTTTTTCATACTCCCCGAATTGACTCATAAAACTTAAATTTAGTTTCATAAAATTAGGTAGCATCATTTTTTAAGTCCCAGTTTATGATTTGTTAATCTTCCTCGCAGATTTTTGTAATTAACAATCTGGTAATAGGGTGGTTTCTATTATTTTTTCATTGCCTTAATCAAAAGACTATTACTCCTGGAGTACTTATTTCACGCATTTAGATTTTTAAATTGCAATATCTATTTTTCGCGATGAAATAAACCGAAAAAATATTCAAGCGCGCGAACACGTGACGGCTTAGTATGAATGCTGGGATAAAGCCCTTGTGACGTCATTCTGGTTCCCTCTGCCGCCGTGTGAGGTGACCTTGGAGCGAGGGTGTGTGCTTCGCTCCGATGCAGACTTCTAGCAGATAGCTGAGTACCCTGCTAGCAGGTAACGCTTGGCTTAAATAAGGATCATTATTCCCCTATCAAAGGAAGGAAACTTTCCGAACTTGGGTATTTTTAACACTAGAACTACCGATGGAGTCATTTTGACTCCTCGCGATTTTTATTTCTCTGCCGTGACTAAACTTTTCCGAATTCCGGCCTGAAATTTCGTGACTTTTATTCATTTTTGACACGAAATAAAACTTTGCGATCAAAATAGTTCTATAAAGTAAAATAGTACTCATTTTTTAAAATTTACCTTCGACTACCAAAGGGAGTCATTTTGACTCCATATTGTATTTTGCTCGTATTTTCACCAAATAGTAATATTTGTTCAAGAGTTCATTTCTTCTTATGTTAATAATTAATTTAAATCAATCGATGGCTTAAATATATAATTATTTCGCTTTTAGGCCAATATTTGCGAGAATTTGAAGGCATTTCTAATTTTACGGGTCCGTGTATCGAACTACAAACCATATGAATGTCCTGATATAATTTTATCCTGCGATAAAGTGGAGAATATGGCATTCATATTGAGCATTTTCAATTCATGTGTTTAGAAGCCGTCGTGTCTTGCCCTCATCCCTTACCCCTCCCTTCTCCCCGCCTATCAGGCTCGCTACAGCTCCATACTGTATACGCAGTATTGCACTGCAGCGCTTTTATTTCACCCTTGACCTCGTGGAAGTTCATTTTCAAACCTGAAAAGGTACCTTTGTATCCTTCCATTGATATAAGGAAGAATGAAATAAAGTTATTGTCCTAGCATTGTCGGCACTGACAGCGCTGGCTGTCGCGCGCCGCACAGGAAAATCATGCGCTGTCCTTCGCATTAGTGAATCCAGTGAACTCTGGAGTGGACTGCAGAACTCTAGTGAAGTAAGGCTTTCATTTTTCCTGACTGGCAGTATGACCAGTAGAAGTAGGCTAAAGCGTTAAAAAGTCCTTTCTATGTTGCATTCTATACCGGAAGGTAAATCGGAATGCGGAAAGGAAGATCATTTCGTCTCTGACGAAGTCAAAGATTTTATTCCTCAAAACGTTTCTAGCTAGTCTGAAGATTCAGACATAATACGTGCAAAAGGCATGCAGTAATTTACATTTACTTTCCCTTTCATAAGGAGTTACAAAACAAAGATATTATCTACAATTATTTATCGATTCGTGTATACTGACTCACATGAAGTGATGTAAAATTGTAGAAGCACGCAAACAAAATTATGAAGATTTTACTCTTTTTGGTGGGGAGCTAGATGCATGTATAGCCATATTTTATGCCCGTTGAATATCAGGTACAAATGATCTCTCTATTGCAAGTATTTGGTCAAACGACTGGGGAATACCATTATCTAAAATGAACGACTGGGAAAAGGTTTGTAAAAATTTTGCATTATCTAAGATTTGATGAGAAATCTAATCGATTCCCGGCTCAAAACTGTCAATTATGCCATCTTTTCAATTGTAGGATAGATTCACAGATAATTACATTCCTTGTTACAAACCTGGTCCATACATCACGGTTGTTGAACAAATTCTCCCCAGTAAAATCAGGTGTATTTTACTCAGTACATTCCATCTAAGCCGGACAGATACGGCCATGAATATTGGCTACCTGTTAACAACGATAGCAAATATCTTGCAAATACCTTCCCTAATGATGGAAAAGATTATTCACTTCATGCAGATTGCCGTTTTATTAGTACTGAAACTAATGCAAACGTTTCTGAAAAAGGGTGAAATGTTACCGGAGATAATTACATTACCTCAGTCAAACTCGCCGAACAGCGAAAAAGCTAGGGTACTAGCATTATGGGAAAGGTAAATAATTCGAATAGAATTATCAAAAGAAATGAAATCACATTATTACCACAAGAACATATACTCAGCGATGGCCGATCCACTCGTTGTAAAATACTTCCGACTTAGCAGGTATCCATGGATAGTGTACAAGGAGACTACCTAAAACATTTCGCGCAAGACGCTTTTGAAAAAGCTCGATACAGAGTTGGCTGATACTCATATTAGATCTCGACAAAAGCGAAGCGTGTCCAATGCTGCATATTCTTCTGACGGGATTCTGCAAAAAAATATTTCCAGGCAATACCAAAGTGCAGAAAGAATCGCTCAGTTTGGAATTGTATGACCTGCCAAAAGTATTTCTGTGGGCAACTGTGGACAATGAACGACAATGCTTGAACTGTAAAGCACCTTAGCCAAATGCGTGGCTTATCAAATGCAGTTTTTTTGCTGTATTTAATTATCTTCCCAACTTCCATGTAGCCTAGGTAATATTTTTGATCATTCAAACATGATGATAAAATGTGTTTAAATGTCTATGTTTGCTGTTTTATCCAATTACTGTGTGAAAATCCTATTAAAACAACATAACATGTAGGAAAAAAGAATTTCAAAGCAATACCGTCGAAACTCGCATTTAAAAAAATATGATTTTTTGTTTAAATAACGTTTGAAATAATGCAATAATAAACAATTATGATAAACTAAAGCAATTTATGAATAAAAACATAGGTAAACTGGAAAAATAAACAATTATAAGGTAGGAGTCAAAATGACTCCATTTGGTAGTTCTAGGAGGGGTGTCAAGTCCGGTATTCCTAGTGTTAATGAGTGAATATTAAGAGATGTTTCCCTGAACTCTGTGCCTCATGCATGCATTGGTTATCTCAGACCATGTAAAACTCCTATCTACTCGTATAGAAACTAAGTCCCTGTGACGTCACGTGGAAAGGCATCGCATGGGCGCCAATCTGGCCTTTTTTGAATGAGAATGAAATTGACCGATATCATTCGTCTAAACTGGGATTTCTAAAACCAAATAATGTGGATTTTATGAATACATTAATGGACATGGTGGGTAACGAATCGCAATCAATACCTTTCGTTTTCTTTGATGGAGGAAACTACCCTATTATTTAAAGCAAACTGTCCTTTAATTCTTTTAGTGATAGATGGATAAGGGCATACATGGGGAAGGTTTTAAACTGAAAAATGTAGAGGGATGTATGGCATTTGGCCTTTTTCTATTTCGGAGGCAGACCGATAAATCTTTTCTCAGAACGTATCCGATGTCATTCCTCGGAGAATTGAAATCGCCTTGAAGGGAGAACGGAGGTGACGCCTCTGATGGCGACTCGCCTATTTATAGATTAATCACGAATCATTCTGGATGGGATTGCTTGCTTGAGTTTACTCGGACCACTCCCATCCCGCCTCGATTCCCTTTGTCGCCGTATTTTGTCTTCGTATTTGATTCTTTGCGAAGAAAACAGATGTATGAATAATGTGTTGGTATGTTAGAGCGTAGGTTTCCGCGGCGATGGTCTGATCTCTGCATTTCTCTAGGGTTTTCTTCCGCGTCAGGTTGTTGGTTGATTGACAACAGTTTCGCTGGCTGTCCTGCCAGCGTCTTCAGGTCGAATGTGTCGGCTGTTGGTTTCTGCCTCGCTTATATACTGTAGGCTGGATGGGAGCTGCACTGTGATTGGCTGTCTGACTGGGTGCTTCTCTCTGATTGGCTGTCTCTTTGATGACTGTTTTCCATGCGCTGTGAAGGAAGTATCCGTCTTCTCTATTGAAATTCAAAGGTGTTTTTTGAATTTCTATCGCTTCCCTGATTTGTCTAGGGAAGTAGCGGCACTCCTTAACTAAAAGTTTCTTCTCCTCAAATTTTGTGTCGTGGCCAGGTTCCGACCATACATGTTCGGCGATGGCAGAGAGCTGAAACTGCTTGTTATTGGTCGCCCTTTGATGTTCTTTAATCCTCACATGCATGGAGCGGCAAGTTTCCCCTATGTAGGATTTTCCGCAAGAGCAGGGCACCTTGTATACCCCCTCATACAGTTCTTGGTCGTCAAGGAAGCTATCCTCACACTATCCCTTTCATTGCTGGAACGTCAGAGAGGATCGCCAGAATATTAAAAAAGCATGACGTGGTCACCAGATACAACTGTGTGACCAAGATAAGAGACTTCCTCCCCGGGCCCAAGGATATCATTCCCCAAGAACTGTATGATAAAATGGCTGATGGATGAGGAAGACTTTTTTTTCCCGTTATGACTTATCTTTCGCAGCCCTCTAATGAAATTATCTTCATGAATTGCGAAATTGGGTTTGACAATGAGTTAACCCCATTATGATAGAATAGCGGAGCTATAAATAATAGTTTTTCGGTTGTAATCTATCTTTCCATTTCGTAAACCTAATTCTTTTAATGAAGTGAGAATTCAAATCTGATGGAACGATTCCACTGTCCTAATTTGGGCGGTTTCTTTTAGGCTATGGAGATACTGTATGACTAAAAGGCATTAAATTTGTTTCGCGACGAATCAGACTGAATGATGATGAATAAAATAACTGAGATTTCGTGATTAAATTATATTTTTTAACGTAAGCGTATCGTAACTATATTTTCCTTCACCACTTTTGGAATATCGTTTCATGTTCTTACAATTTTAAAGTTGGAGAAAAATCTCTCATGGAAAAAATAGCGGTAATTTAGAATTACTAAAACCCCCTTTCAAATTTTCTCCATAGTACTCATTCGTTTTTGTAAGTGATCTCTCAAAAGTAAGAAAGTACGCTAACATTCCTTACATCTAATTTTTTTGTTATAAATTTAATGTCAAACATTCTATGATGTCTAGGAACTCCATTTCTGGATTAGGAGAAGGATTGGGTTCAGCAAATATTTTCCTTTTTAACATATGTGTAGTTAATGGGCTCTTTACATATCCGATCGAATTCACAGTTATACCCCTCTGACTCCGCTCATATTTGTTCCATTAAAATCTTCTTATCTTCCGTTCAACGAAGTTGATGGTGTAGTTACCACAGTTTCCCGCGATCAGTAATTTTTCTGGTCTATCATTTGTTTTCTAAGGTTAGAAATTAAATACTAATTTCATTCCACTGCTGTTCCGAAATTCTTGCAATTCATTCGGTTTACCGATTTAAAAATGATTCCAACGTTTTTTTTTGTGCTGATACCAGTACTTGTACAATGTTTGTTTGTAATTGTGTTTGTCGCAAATGATGGTGATGTTTAAGACATAAACCACATTTGTTTGCTACAGTATGTTTTGTCGCAATCTGAAGAATTTCCTCTGAGCACAGTTTGACCGAAGAAATGTTATTGAAGTATCATCGGTTTCAATGTCTCGACCACGCTCCTACATTACCATGCTGGTAATAAAGAATTTGTTGATTGAAAAATGTCCGTACCACATAATGAAAGCAATTCCTTGTATAGTGCGCACTTAAGTATCTTTATATAACGTCAATATTTAGTGCTATTATTATAAATAAAAGACACTGTTACTTCCACAGTATATTTATTTTAATCTATTTTTTTACCGGTTTCGGCTGTTACACCATTACCAAGTACAGAAAATGTTTTATGTACTTTTTAATAGCGTAACAGCCAAAATCGGTCGAAATTATAAAAAAATATATCGTGGAAGTAACAAAGTGTGTTTTATGCATAATATGGAGCCCTTCCACCACGTGCAACCTCCAAGTTTGCATTTATTTTACTGGAGTATTTAATTCTTGATGGTTCGAAATGTAGCGTGTAAGCGTCAACTAATATGAATTATGCAGGATCGTTAATGGCCTCATGAGTTCGAAAGAGCTCTTCTCCCGATGAGTCGTGTGCTGTGTAATTAGAAAAATAATGTAGTTTTCTAAACGATCAACAAGTGGTAATTTAACATGATTCAACTTGTATTTCGCTCCATATGTTCAGTCACCAGTGAATAGGAACAATGAATGCTATTTAAATGCTCCACTTGCATATCCTAGTGAACAAGAGTGTAGGAGTTGATTTCATTCTTTAAAACTGTGCAACCGTAAACAGCTGGGAGCTATCAAGCAAAAGAACTACAGGAAAAACTGTTTCTTTTTTTGCCTCTATTTCCTTGAGGTATCTTACCATGCCCTTTTGGATTGACCCACGTGTAATGAATAATGAAGAAGGCAGTCTATTTGGGGAAATAGTATTTTTTTATTCCTTTTATCCTTTTAAAAGCTCTCGGTCCTTACATTAGCAACTTGACTGGACGTTGTAAATGGAGACTTCATCCCCTTTGAAAAATGTATACCGACGTATAAAGGATACGCCAATTAAGACTTCTCCTACGCGTTTGTTTGCACTGAATAACACGGGAAAAATTCAGCTAATTGGAATTGTTTGCTTAAAAAATATTTTACTTTCATTTACCTCCCGACCAAAACCTGTTACTTAACTTAGTATTATATAAAATGTGTATATTCAGAAAGTTAAGGGGAAAATTGATGATTTCGAGTCAGATAAGTTAATTTTAAAATGTCCAAATATCTGATGCATTAACTTCATCATGAATATAGAATTCATATCAGACAGTTTCTAGCTTTCATGGCTTACCGTTAGTGCATACCATTGTGCTCTTATTTTAAAATATCTAACAGTAGGAATTTTCTGAATGGAATATTTTTGCTCACCAGCCCCTGGTATCTTGTCATGCATTTCCATTTTAATAATATGTTGGGATTCAAAGGCGAATGTTTTTTGAAATACCTATTTAATGAAGAAATATATCTATACTTCACGTTATTACTTCAAACCCAGGATCACCGAGCTACGTAGGTATATTTTAGTCAATCTACATGTTTCACATTTGTCAAATTGTCCTACTCCGGCGTTCACAACTTGTAGGAATCTATGTTATCAGGAGGAAACACCTTATTTGTCAATTCTGTCTCTTGTGAATAAATTTTTCGCAATTCAATTTATCCAATCCATCAATCAGTTCTTTTATGTAATCTCTCTCTGCTTTCGCAACTTCTAGTCTCTTTTAGCCACTGAAGGCGAATAGGTCGGCAAAATCTCATAGAAGATGGCCGAGGATTCGCCCATAATATCTCACCTGAAATATAAAAAGGGGAGTCGGAGTTTCGAGGTCGCGCTGAGCCGAGCCGGGCCGCGAAACGCGATCGAAAATTGGAATTTTTTCTCAGGGTCGCAAACTTTTTCCACAGATTTTTGCAGAATACTTTATAATTATTTTTACTTAATACCCTGACAAAAAATCATGATATACATTTTTCTAAAACCAGAGATAATGACTCCTTTATGTTAACTTTTGCCTAACAAAATGTCCGCCATTTTATGACCTAATGACCAATACTGCTTTCAAAATATCTTCGATATAGAACCTTAGGGAATCCACAAAAGTGTTTTTTGCTTGAAAAAGGCAAATTTGAGGAATTTAGGTGCAAACAACTTCAACCATCACACGCAATCGATATTACCGGGGTCCGCCACGTGGAGCCGGACCGCGACGCGCGGTCGAAAATTCGAATTTATCTCAGGGCCGCAAACTTTTTCCCAAACCTTTTGCAGACAAACGTTTAAATATGTTTTCTTAGTATTATTGCGAAATATCTCGACATACATATTTCTTATAAAAAAGATAATGACTGCTTTAAGTGAAATTTTGCTTGAAAAAAGCTTCCGCCATTTTGATACATTACAGCACACAAATATCAACAAAAATGTCTGAAACTTATGCAAAGTACTGGCAAGAAACTATAATGACAGATGAACATGTTTAAAATTTCATGAAAATCCATCCTCTGCTCTACCATCTGCGTAACTTTTTACATTTTCGAAGAAAAATGATAAATGGCAAGTTTTTCGAAATTTCGTCATGTTTAAGCCTCCGTAACTCCATAACGGCTGAGACTAAATAAAAATGAGTTTCTATTTCAAAATCAGCAACTATTTCCCCGTATTTGCGCCAAATTTCAATTGTCTACCTCAAAAAAAGCCATTTCGGACTTTTGTCCGGCGTTTTTCGATTTCCGACCACTGTGCGCCGCCGCGATAGGAGCCCGACGACGCCTCCTGGGAGGGGATAGGAAAGGAAGGGAGGGGACGAGGAATCCCGCACCGTCACAAGGCGGGCGGGTCCTACCATCAGCGAAACCAAGCATAAGCTATTAATGTTCTAACGACCTTGGGGGATTATTCTATGAGGAAGAATAATCCAACGATCAAATCGTTAGATTGTACTCGAGACACAATGGTAACTAAACCCTTGGGCCGGGTTCGCGGGATACACTCCTGAGGCGAGGACTATAAGCGATTAGCTTTTTTCCTCTGCCCCCAGAAGGGGAAGGACGAGAGGGAACAAGAAAAGGAGGCGCCGCCGCGATAGGAGCCCGACGACGCCTCCAAGGAAAGGACGGGGAAGGAAGGAAGGGACGAGGAATCCTGCACCGTCACAAAGGCGGGCAGGTCCTACCACTAACGAAACCAAGCAATACGCAATTAATATGCTACCAATTTTAGTAGATTTTCCTATAAGGAAGAAAAATCTATCGATCAAATCGGTAGATTGTACTCGAGACACAGTTGATTTGAATAAAATAAACAAAATAGCGAATCGTTTAGGGTATCAATCTCATTCGCTTGGTATTAGAACATTCTATCCCTCACGCCATTCTAACACTCTGCATCATACCTTGGCTGTTGCTCTTGTTGCGCTGCCTTTCCAATGCTAATATTCGTTCATGTTTGATTGATCGGTTGTCGTGTAAAAAAAGTTGGCAATGTATTTTCGCATCAATACCTGAAAACCTCAAGTGTGCGCATCTTTTATGTCATTTTTTATCATCAATATATTTTAGTGCTCGTAATTGGCGAATTTGGGATCATAACTTATAATTGTTTGTTTCTGTTAGATTGCTAAATATTTTTATTCACTGACATTTCACAAGGATTTCCAGAAATATTTATTCTTAAGACAGAGCCATGAAATTGATGAGGTACATTTTTCACAATTTCATTAAAATGCACAGCAATAAGCATATCAACCGTATAATGTTTATTTCGATGACCGTTTCCGAATGTTGAATTTATTGCCCGTGAAACACTGATATAAGATTGTCATTGCTCCAATAATGTTTTTTCGTTGCTAATTACTGTGTTAATGAATACTCAGCCACTGACGAAATCTAATGATGTTTTTCTGTCATAAAATTTGAGCGCAACTGTTTGCGTAACGACTCATGATTTTTCCCACTCTCCACAAATATGGTGTTTTCACAACTTAGTCTCCAGATGATAAAAAATAAATGCTTTTCATCGGAAGAACTCACCTCTGACCGTATTACATCGTCTGTTTGGCGTAATGTACCAACGCGTAGGGAAAAAGGTAGGATACATGAACAGTTCCATTTTTCTAACCATACATATTTATTTCATATCAATACCATCCTCGCACTGGTTGTACTGAATCAACTTAAGCCTTAACCGGTGACGTGCGGTCTTACCCCCCATTAGTGTATTCATAAAAAACAAATTATTTGGTTTTAGAAATACCGGTTTAGACAAATGGCAATGGTCAATTTAATCCTCATTTGAAAAAGGCCAGATTGGCGCCCATGCGATGCCACTCCATGTGACGTCACAGGGACCTTATTTCTACACGAGAGGATAGGAGTTTCACGTCGTCTGGAGTTACCAATGCATGCATGAGGCACAGAGCTCAGGAAAACATGTCTTAATAATCTCCTATAAAAACTGGCTGGTCGGAAAGTTTCTTCGTTTGATAAGATATTAATAATCCTTATTTAACCCTTTCACTGCTCTGGACGTACCTAGTACGTCCGCACGGCAGACTGCTGTGGACGTACTTTTTCTTCGTCCCTGCCATGCGGTCAGCACTTTCGCCGAAGCACTCCGAAGGGTTGCTAATCCGGGACCCGGAATCCTCGACCAGCTCACTCACGTAAAACCGTCTCCTCGACCCTACCAGCGGGGGGCCTCCCTCCCGAAAAGTGACCGCTCTGACTGCAATTTGAAAATCAATCGATTAATCCGATCATCAAAAAATGATTGTTTTCATCGCACTTCTGCCAATCAAGCAATCAATCACGTCTTTGAACCGTGTTTCTGCAATGAAAAATAACGATTTTGTTAACTTTGCTAAAATAGCCATTTTCCCGTTGTCCGCACCCACGCAGACGGTCCTGCGTGGGTGAGCTGGTCGAGGATTGGGTCGCGGATTAGCGACCCTTCGGAGGGTGTACACACCCATCCTGGAAGTACCTGCTCCATGGGCCCACGAAACGCATTTTAACATTTTCGCCGCATGTGAGGAGTAGGTTTTCGGAGATTGAACAGCAGCGAAAGGGTTAAGCCAAGCGCTACCAGCTAGCATGGTACTCAGTAACCTGGTAGCATGGTACTCAGCTACCTGCTATCATCCTGCGTCGTATCAGCACTCAAGAGCCTCGCCCCAAGGTCACCTCACTTGCGGCAGCGAGAAGCAGAACGACGTCGCGTGGAGCTTTTCCCAGCATTCATACTTACCCGTCGCGTTTTCGTGCGCTTGGAAATTTTCACTTTTCATTTAATAGCAAAAAATAGAAAGCGTGAAATACGTACTCCAGGAGTAATAATCTTTCGATTTAGGCAATAAAAAATAATAGGAAACCACCCTATTGAACAAAGGATTGCTCGACTGAAAGGAGAAGGTGATTATTTTATGAATAACTTCACAGAGCTGATAAGGCCCTATTGATGAATCAATAAATTCACAGAGGAATGTAAGTCATACGTTAGTTTATTCAGTCTGACCAAGTAATACATTGTTCCACCTTATTGTTAAGTGCAACACAGTTGCAGCCACAATTGGAAAAGAGAGGTTTTTTGTAAAAGACAACACTCGTGTAAACTGAGATTAGTGCCGGACTTTTTTACGTCTATTTTTTGTATAAATGATCTCCTTAATCTAAATGTAAAATTAGTTTTTCCGTGATAGCTTTAGTTTTTGAGACAAAAAAATCGGCGTTTTACGTTACCAGAGTTAAGGGCGCCTATAAGATACAAAACAAATCTACAATGAGTTTATTATTTTTTATATTTTCCAGTAGAATGGAAGAAATACATTTTCCATTAAGATGTCGGGAGCGCGTATTTACAACTGCACTTGTAAAAAATAGCATCCTGTAAAAGAGTAAGTAGCCACTTCTGAAGCCTCGTTCCCGATATTTTGAAGAAGGACTTCGGCATAATTATATCTCGGAAGGTTGGAACAATAATCTGCCATCATTTGCGTACTTCATAGCCATTTGTAGCAGTCTTGCATAGTTTTTATATCCTAATTAAATTTATCACTTTATTCTTCACTCGTATTTGCAAAATTCTGTAAAATGCAGTTCATGAAGCTATGCTAATAGTGAATCTTAATACTCATATTGCCTGTCAGGCTTCCAATATTTTTTATCATCACGCGTACAAACCTTATGTAATAATTGCCTCTGTAACATAAAATTGTGTACAGTATCATCAGACGATCTTCAAGCATTTTTCTCAGCCTCATTCATTAACTTCACGAACTCTATCTAGCTGTCAAATTTGTGGGCCATCAAAAATCCCAGTATTAAGTTTCTCAGAACTAATTTGTGGCATTTTCCCATATTTATCCAGAGCCTTCAACAGCTGCTCCTAAAGGACTTCTTTCTTGAGCAGTGGAGGCAAAGTTATTTTTTGCGGTTTAACCAGATAATTGCTTAGTATGGTTTCTCTACCACAAAATGCTTTATTTCTCATGCCACTCTTTTCTCGACCAGAGGCTATCTCTGTCCTTGCTATCCCAAGCACGTCATAAATTAGGACATTTTGTACGGCTCTTAGTAGTCGAAAGAGAAAGATTTGCAATTTGAATCCACAGAAGTTATCCGTCGATGTTTTTGATAAATCTTCACTGCCACAGCAATGGTACGTATTCTCCTTTCATTTTTGTTGATGTGAAAATAAAACTGAGAAAACTTGTAGACAGTATTAATCACGACTCATTGCAAACTCGGCTTAGAACTGTAAATGAATAGATTGCCATTATCGGAAATGCAGTCGGGAAATTTCATTTTCTTCGGGATTTTCTTAACATCACTCACTCACTCACTCACATCACTTTCATAACTCACAGAGTGGAAGACTCTTGAGAACAGTAGGGAAGCAAATAATTTTCTCCTGTAAGATAAAAAGCAATATCTGTTCCATGTTCTAATATATTCCTATAATTTTACCGAAAGATATGTAATTCAGATGCTGTGTCAGGAAGGTCAAGGTCTCGGGCGAGGGCATTTATGAACCGGTGGTTTTCTGCATCGATGTGACATCTGGATGCAATAAGTGAACGATTTATTTTTTAATTATTAATTTATAGGTTCCTTTGTTTAATAAAAGGAGTATTTTAGGTTCTATGAAACTGTAGAATTTCATTCCGAATCATATTTTAGTGTTTTTTTCTTCCTACAAGGCAGTTAAGTTTTGATATCTGAATGTATAACGAAGTTTGAAATCTATGCTTGGCCCCCTTTCGAACTTCTTCACAAGATTATGTGCCTCCGCAAAATCATTATTAGCTGGCCGCACTCTTCCGTTGTTTCCCTTCCCATCTTTCTTTACCGACGAATATTCCTTCCCCGTAGCCACATGGTGTGGATCAGCTGGCAGTTGGAATTCCGATCCTCCCAACCCGCCTAATGCTACTATCGGCCAATCTAAACCATGACAGTCAGGTCGTATTGGACGGAAACATTTAATTTTAGCGTGCAAAGGAATCTTAAGAATTTGAGTTTAATCAGAAGCGTATTTCACAAGTTCTAAGTTATCCCGACCCTAGGTTTTCTTTAGGGAAATTGAGTTTAACACTAGGAATACCGGACTTGACACCCCCCCTAGAACTACCGAATGGAGTCATTTTGACTCCTGCCTTATAATTGTTTATTTTTGCTGTTTATGTCTGTTTTTATTGATAGATTGCATTAGTTTATCATTTTTGTTAATAATTGCAATATTTCAGACGTCGTTTTAACAAAAAAATATATTTTTTCAAAATGCGAAATTCGACAGTGTTGCTTTGAAATTCTTTTTTCTTACATGTTATGTTGTTTTAATAGAATTATAATGGAGGAATTGGATAAAATAGCAAACGTACACTTTTCAACACATTTTATCATATTGTTTGAATGATCGAAAATATTACTTAGGCTACATGGTAGTTGGGAAGATAATTAACTGAAGCAAAAAAATGCAGTTGATACGCCACGCATTTGTCTAAGGTGCTTTAGAGTTCAAGCATTGTCGTTAATTTTCATTGCCCACACAAAGACTTTTGGCAGGTCTTACAATTCCCAACTGATAGATTATTTTTGCACTTTGGTTTTGCCTGGAAATAATTTTTTTGCAGAAACCCATCAGAAGAATCTGCGGCATTGGACACGCAACGCTTTTATCTATATCTAACATGAGGATCAGCCAACTCTGTAACGAGCTTTTTCTAAAACGTCTTGCGTGAAATGTTTTAGGTAGTCTCATTGTACACTATCCATGAATACCTGCTAAGTCGGGAGTATTTTCCAACGAGTAGATAGGCTATCACTGAGTAGACGTTCTTGTGGTATATTTGTGATTTCATCTCTTTTGGTTATTCTATTCTCTTTTATTTACCTTTCCCACAATGCTAGTACCCTGGATTTTTTGCTGTTCAGCGAGTTTGACTGAGGTAAAGTAATTATATACAGTAACATTTCGCCCTTTTTCAGAAATGGTTGCATTAGTTTCAGTACTGCTAAACGGCAATCTGCATTAAGTGAATTACCTTTTCCAACATAAGGGAAGGCATTTGCAAGATATTTGCTCTCCTTGTCAACAGGTAGCCAATATTTATGGCCGTATTTGTCCGGATTAGAAGGAATGTACAGAGTGAAATATACCTAATTGCACTGGGAAAAAGTTGTTCATCAACTATAATGTACGGACCAGGTTTGTAACAAGCAATGTAATTCTCTATGAATCTATCGTACACTATTGAAAAGAGGGCAAACTTGACAGTTTTGAGCCGCTGGAATCAATTAGATTTCTCATCAACTCTTAGACATTGCAAAATGTTAACAAACCTAGTCGTTCGTTGTAGAAAATGGTATTCCCCAGTCGTTTGACCAAATATTCTCAATAGAGTAATCATTTGTACCTGATATTCCTCGGGCATAAAATATGGCTATACATGCAACTAGCTCCACATCGGAAAGTGTAAAATCTTCGTAATTTTGCCTGCGTGGTTCCACAATTGTACATCGCTTTATGTGAGTCAGTATAAACGAATCGATAAATAATCGTATATAATACCTTTTTTTTGTAACTACCCATGAAAGGGAAAGTAAATGTAAATTACTGCTTATATTTCGCACGCGTTTTGTCTGAATCTTCAGACTCACTAGAAACGTTTTGAGGAATAAAATCCTCGACTTCGTCAAAGCCGAAATGATCTTTTGTTTCGCGTTCCGATTCACCTTCCGGTATAGAATGCAACATAGATAGGGCTTCTTCACGCTTTCGCCTACTTCTTCTAGCCATACTCCCAGTCAGGAAAAATGAAATCCTTGCTTCATAGGAGTTTTGCAGTCCACTCGAGAGTTCACTGGATTCACTAATGCAAAGGACAGCGCACGGTTTTCCTGTGCGGCACCCGGCAGCCAGCGCTGTCAGAGCCGAACGTGCTAGGACAGTAACTTTATTTCATTCTACTGATTTATTTTCCTGGTTCATCAGTATATCAATTTTTCTGGGGAATCGGTATATCAGAGGTACTTTTTCATATTTGAAAATCAACTTCCACGCAGTCAAGGCTGAAATAAAAGTGCTGCAGCGCAATGCACAGTATTTGCGGGCGGCAGCAAAGGTGGGCGGCGAGAAGGAGGGGAGGAGGGACAGACACAACGGATTCTAAACACATGGATTTGAAAATGCTATGAATCGCATATTCACCACTTTATCGCAAGGTAAAATAATACCAGGACATTCACATAGTTTGTAGATCCAAACACAGACCCGTAAAATAAGAAATGCTTTCAGTCTCGCAAATATGGGCCAAAAGGAAAATAATTGTATATTTAAACCTTTGATTGATTTATATTAATTAATATTGACATAAGAAGAGATAAAAACTTGTATAAATATTACTATTTGGTGAAAAGACAAGCAAAATACATTAGGGAGTCAAAATGACTCCCTTTGGTAGTTAAAGGTAAATTTTGAAAAACGTGCACTATTTTATTTTCTAGAATTATTTTAATCGCACAGCCTTATTTTGTGTCGAAAATGAATAAAAGTCACGGAATTTCAGGCCGGAATTCGGAAAATTTTAGACAGGGCAGAGAAATAAAAATGGCGAGGAGTCAAAATGACTCCATCGGTAGTTCTAGTGTTAATCTCTTTCCAACTTGAGTGTCATACATCAGTTTCTATCATCGCATTCGATATCCTTAAAATGAAAACATTAATTAAGAAATGAGATGATATAAATCTTTTCGTGTTAAGTGTGACAAAAGGACTGAAATAAGAATATTTTCGGAAGAATCTGTACACAAGGATGTGTGCCAATGATCAGTAACACATGTGTTCACATAAAGGCAGCCTTGTTTGAACATGTAGTATTTTTTTCAATTTTACATCCCAAAATAAATACAATTCCTAGAGTATGCCATAAATATTTTTAAATGGAAAATTTTAAAATTTAAAATTACTTTCGCTCATTTAATATTACATACATTATTCATAACTTTTATGAGCCTAATTTTACCTTGCGGTAAGCTACGGCTGCACTTTAGGAATATTTCTAAATCAGTTTCAAACGACTCTGACTCTATTTCAGCAAAATTATAACGCAAAGAATTCAGCCGGTAAAAAAATTTCATTCCACAATATAATTATGAAGCTCTGGAGTCTATGATTTTCGGTGATTTGTGCTCGTTTAAATATTTACAAACCAATCTGTGCTGTAAATTTGTTCCACTCAAGTGAATCAACAGTAATGAAAGTATATTTGTTTTATTTCTGCAGCAATGTATACATCTTCAGATTTCAGACTCAGTTAGTGATCGGCTTGCAATTTTGCTCATTTATGTAGATCATACGTGAGAATTAAACCAAGTATGGAAAACTATAAGGTATTGTGTCTTGGTACTGGATCGGATTCATATCTCAAGGGTAGTGGAATCATATGTGGACCTTATAACAGTAGACGTATGTGTGTTACATGTTCGCCTATTACTACAACACGATGCCCCGTGCCGCTTTTGTGTTGACAACACTTCTCTTCTTGTCATTGAGTTGTGCTTCAATGGAGCAGCCAGTGGTTACTATCATTGACCCGCAGGGCGCAATTACATGTAATGAGATACAACTGTTGGCGCCCGCGACATAACGAAGTTGGAGCACGTAGGATCGGCAAATGCTTGATTGCGTAACTTGCTCACCGCAGCCCATCCTCCTTATGCGATTACACTAGCGATTCGATTTCTTGGCCCCCCATTGCGTTCGAACGACGCTCTATCCTCTCGTATCACGTGACAGTGGAAACGAGACACCCAGGGGGGGCTCGCGGGTTGCACTTCTGCGGCAGGGACTGTAAGCGCGGGCTTTTTTCCTCTTCCCGCAGGAGGGCAAGTACTAGAAGGAACAAGGAAGGAGGAGCCGCCGCGATAGGAGCCCGACGACGCCTCCTGGGAGGGGATAGGGAAGGAAGGGAAGGGACGAGGAATCCCGCACCGTCACATAGGCGGCCGGGTCCTACCATCAGCGAAACCAAGCTTACGCAATTAATGTTCTAACGGCCTTGGAGGATTATTCTATGAGGAAGAAAAATCCAACGATCAAATCTTTAGATACCGTGACAGTCTTCCGGCGTGCTTTTGGGCCTACGCCTCGGCTGAGGGCCCAACGGCGCGGCGTCCCCACGGGAGCGCTGGGCCCTCATGCGGCCGGGAACCGCTTCCCCGCACCGCGCCGCGCATCGCCGGGAGTAGACAGTCGCAACCCCCTCACCCCACTCCCCTCCCCCTCCTATCTTCACCACTATTTCCCTCGCAGTTCGGCAGTTCACTCGACCGGCTCCCGCCGCGCGTTACTACTCACTCCACTCCTCCCACCAACCCTTTGAAGTCGAACTCGGACGTGTCTCCCGATCCCCCGCCGAGGGAGACGCATTCGCCGATGACGAGCGACCCTCCGCCGCCGTAGTACCTGATGCCACTCGCCGGCCGGGCGTCGGACGCGCCCGCTTGAAAACCGATTCCTCTGCCGCTGCCGCATTATTTTTGACTTATCCTCTCGAGTCAGTGACTCTGCTACGTAGAGTGTTTTCCCTCCCATCTGACTTCTCCGGGACGTGGTTTTTTTTATGATTACCGCACTGTGAGTTTTCGCCGCTTCGCGTATTGTTGTCGGCCAACAGTGACCGTGGCATCTCTATGCAGCACTGCCAGCTCCTTTCTTCTGACCGTCACTCTTATCTATCGCCTCGTGCACTAAATATTGCGAGACAACCACTACTCTGTGTTACTGTCTCGTCAAAGTGTCTCCTTCCATACTACGTCACTTTGCACCTAAGCTTCCCATTTTCCCCTAAACTGGAATGAAGAGTGGATCTGGAAAAATAGGACTGATATCGACTTAGTGGGGAGAGTTTATGACAGCTGTCATCTCGAAGTATGTGCGTTAGAATATTTCCCGTGGTGAATGACTCATATTAATATTTGTGTCTTTGGGTGTTGTGCCAACTTCTCTATGTCTCGCAGACAATCGTGTGAGACGGAATTCGGTAGTATTGTGGTTTTCAAAGACATCCTAGTAAGGCAAGGAATGCCATTCAACATTCTTCCTCGCTAATGTTACCGGCGTGTGTTTTAACCTACTGCGGCAAGTCGCGGGCCTTGTAGTGGAGGGCGCTGGGGACTGCAGCCAGGGTCTTTTGAAGCCACGACACTCCAGCTGCGACTGCGAACCTTTATTTTATTTTTTACGAGCCGGTGAAAAAGTTAAGTAGAGCTACAGAAAACTGCGATTTTGGCCTAAAATCGTCGTGATTTAAGCTTTTGTTTAACGACATATACTCCTGTGCTGCGATTAGTGACTTAGCAGGCAAAGTTAGGAATTTATCCCTTAAAGTGACAATGGACGAAATGAACACCAATTGCAGAGATCTGTGCAAGTGATTGAAATGATGAAGCAGTTGATTCACCAAGTGCTGTCACAACCTTATATATCTCGTCTCGTCTTTGAATTTCCAGCCCTCCCTCCGGCCTGAAGCAGTCCTACATTTCGACATACATCATCTCCAAGTGGTTCGGGACATTTTGTATAGTCTGTCAACTCCGTTACTCTGGTAAGTCACATTTATTTTCATTTTGTCGTTTAAGTAATCATGTTATTCCATTTATTCGTCTGTATTTAGTTTCTTGAAGCGCTTTAAAAGTTCTTACTGAGTGTAGATATTTGTAATTTTGTAAGAGATAACCTCGATCTCTGGATCAACGTTTTTAAACGAATCAGACAGACTGTCGACAAGTTGAATGTGTAGAATTCCATGGCTAATAATAATTGAGGCGGCTGTGGTAACTTTCCTCACTTTTTTAATCTTACACGACCGGTTTCAATGCTTACGCATCATTCTCGAGAGCTGTTTTTAAATGAAACTGGTGAAAGACAAAGAGAGGAGATTGAAAAATAGTATATCAGCAACATTTTTTGTAACAAACTGTTACTAAGGTATTACCTTGGGGGTCGGATGCCAAAAGAATTTCAATTGGTTATTTTTTATTATTTTTTATATTGGTCGTATTATTTACTCAAATATTGGACCGGATTTGGTAAAATAAGTACATCTGGAGCGGGATTTGTACAGTCCGCCTTGTTTAAGTACGTACTCTCAATAATCCATGCATATGGATTTAAATTAACCGTTATAATTTTCCCTGAAACCATGTGCTGACAGTATTTTTATATGACGGGGTGCGAAGCCAAGGGGTACAAGTGATTTATTTCTTGTCGAAGTTTGGTAAAGTTAATTTTTAAAAGAAATGCACTAAAACTTGGATGCCAAGGGATTCGAGTGAGTGTATATTCTGGGCTGGCATCGAGTAGAAAATCAAATACACTACTAAATTTATAGTTCAACTCGTTTGTTTTCTTTGCGTGATATCTGCACATAACTCTGTTTAAAAAAGAAATCATTTGTTCCCCTTGGCTTCTCACCCACTCCTATACTAAATATTTTTGTTGAAAGTTATTCATCTCACTTGTTGAGAGATGGCCAGAACGATGGTTAGGATCACCAAGCTCTCTTCTCGAATTGTTTGAATGTCCAGTACGCAGTAATTACATAATACTTTAGAGATGAATAATGAATTTGTACAAGAAATATTAACGGATAGGTTCACTCGAATTTAATGTAAAATGATGATAGCTGTATCGTAAGTTTCATGGCAGGGGGATACTGAACGGAGAGGGGAAGTTAAAAACCGTGTTCGGGGTGAGATTGTGGGGTAAGCGAGAGACAGAATGGGAACTTGGAAAATGGAAAAAATGAATGGGTCTTACCCCGAATGGAAGAAGAAAGTCAAAGTTGGGAGGGAAGACAGGGGGAAGACAGGTTTCTGCAAAACACTCCACCTTAACTGGTAGAAAACTTAGATTAAATTCGCAAAAAAGTTATCATACCGCTAATTTATCTCATCTGCTAAAATATGAAAAGCAATCAGTGCTTTGAAATGTGAGGGTATTGCGGACCTCCGTCACGGAAATTAAAGCAGTAAGAAGGCTTGCACTTAATTACCGATTTTCTTTTCGCTCTATTGTATGCTCTATATTTGTACAAAAACAATTGTTTTCTTCGTATTATAAATGATTAAGCAAGGCAAAACTTATCATGACTCATGAAAGTCAATCAGGAACAGTTCAGTTGGCATAGCCTACCCTGTCTAACGCTTGCTGTAGAAGACTCACCAATGTAAATGCAGTACCAAGCATCATTCGTGTGAATCATAAATATTCTAGTACAGTGGCGGAAAAAATTAACGCAAAGCTCGTTGGCGTCTGAGAGCGGCCAGTTCAGGAACTACTTGTCTACCAAAATTTTGCCCTCGTAATGCTCTCATACAACCGGGAGTTTTAAAAGCAATATATCCCTTATACCGGGGAAATAATCATACCCGTCGCATTATCACAAGGCGCAAAAGATCCAGCTACGAATTCTTCGCCATATTCTCCGAAGTATGCTTCGCCCTCGACTCACCTACAATGGAATCCACTCTCGTCGGGACATAGTGGACACAGCCGACATATTGGGCATTGAGACTGCCCTAAAACCCAATCGTTCGGGTGGTGTAGTGGGTAAAGGCTTCATGCTTCGAATCAGGGGTTCCACGGATCAAGTCCCAGTGACGGATGACTTGATGCTGCTCACAAACACACTGTAAATATTTTTCTGATCTTAAAACTTCGCAATATCTATCAATAGGTCCATAGGACGTTGCATGGCTATTGAATTCTTACGCGCTTATTTATTTGTTGAAATTCAACCACCATATTGCATAACCATTTGGGCAGTTGACTGTGGAGTGAATTTTGACTACCATTTCCGCGTCGTCCAGCACCGCTTCAAGGCCCCTAACCATTTGCTGCATGTGCAATGTGTCACGGCTTGCTACTCCTCCCTCATTTCAAGGGAAAATTCCTCGGAAGTTCTGCAGAGCTGAGCGAAGGAAGAACATCAAGCCGCCCAAACTCAATAGTTCTCAATCGGGTAATTTTTGGCGTCTGCGCATGTATTTCATCAGAAACATTGAGCAAATGGTTAAGTTAACAGAGGTTAGACTTACCCTTAAATTTTTCAACAAAATGAGCATTACGCATACATTTTAAAAATATTTTATCATTATTATGGAACTAATGTTATTTCGAAATCATAGAAATATTGGACTGTCCCCGTTTTCAGCTATTTATTTATTCCCTACTTCGAACTTGTGATTACTTTTAGCTCTCAACATAGGTTAAGGAATAGAGTAAATCTCACAATGAATTATTCGAGGTAATTTCGCGTCAGAAAGGCGGTTGTAAGACATTTATGTTAATTTACAAACTAACTTTTTAAAAATAAAAATGATTTTTCATTACCTTCACCTATCAATGAAGAAATTTTATTCTTGTAATCACATGAATTACCATTCATTTTTACATCTTCATTTTATGGCCGAATTTCCAGTATTCTCTATTCATTGAAGAGGAGCGATAGAGTTTTTTTGACCATCCCGTGAATTATAGTGTGTGGTCGAATTTTCCCATTGTCTTAGCAAAAAATAT
Organism: Ischnura elegans; assembly: GCF_921293095.1. Taxonomy (NCBI): domain Eukaryota; kingdom Metazoa; phylum Arthropoda; class Insecta; order Odonata; family Coenagrionidae; genus Ischnura; species Ischnura elegans. The sequence goes on from NC_060253.1 coordinate 116,377,196, forward strand.
ATTTCCAATAAGCCACATAATGATTACATAAAATTTACCTCATATACAGCAGGCGTTTTCTTTTCACTTTCTTACGAAGGATTTACTCCCATGATTGTTGCATAATTGAAATGTGCATCAAAGATGGACTTCTGAAACAGTCTACGTAGCAAAAGAAAAGTAAATGAGTTTAATTGTGGACATTAAATATTTTGCGGAAAAGGATTCGGACACAAAAACGGAGTAGACCGGTAAATGACTGCAAGGTAAAGCATTTGTGTTTCAGAGAAGACGGGAATTATGCAGGAATTGATAAAGAAAACTAGCATCAAAGATCGGATTTGAACAAAAGTAATATTCACTGGGTTTAGAAGAAATAAATTCGAGAATCAATTGATTGATTATGCCTGAACGAGAAATTCACAAGGAAAAATATATCAGTCCATGAAATGTATCAACTTGTAGCAAGGAAATATTAATCATAATTCGATTACCACGGAAACAAATTCTAGATAAAATTCATTCCCTTCTATTAACTAAATACAATTAAATTCCTTTACGTTCCTTTCCAACCATTCAAATTTCAGTATTATCTCCAGTTTCCTAAATAACTTTTCAATAAGTGAAAATTATAATACTTTTCTGATTCTCATTTTATGTCAGTTTATAAAATTTAAAAACATATAACGCTTAGTTCAGATACATCTATTTTAATAAAGATCTAATTTTTAGTTGATGTTGTTAATCAAATACGCGTTCATATGGATCATCATTGAGATTAAAAATCAAGTTTTAAAGACATTATGAAGTTCAAAAAGCTCTATTTACTCCTCTCATTTCACTATGAAAGAAATCGTTTACTGACCAAATTAATCAATTTCTTTGGATAACTACATGAAAGAAATTATTAAACCTTAAAATGGCCATAACATATTGCGTTACCTAAATCAATTCGGCTTCGCATTTCTTTTCAATTGCAGTATGTTACAAGTTGTTCCAATATAATCCTCGGGAAACTTATTGGGCGTAGAATATTGAGCAAAGCATTGCAATACTGAACTGAAAACAAACAACTGATTTCTCGGAGGTGGCTCAAAAAAGTGCTTTCATTCTGTTTTGAGGAACTCTATAGGAGTTTTCCCTTGAAGGGGAGGAGTAGCAGGCCGTGACACATCACACATGCAGCAAATGGTTAGGGGCCTTGAAGCGGTGCTGGACGACGCGGAAATGGTAGTCAAAATTCACTCCACAGTCAACTGCCCTAATGGTTATGCAATATGGTGGTTGAATTTCAACAAATAAATAAGCGCGTAAGAATTCAATGGACCTATTGATAGATATTGCGAAGTTTTAAGATCAGAAATATATTTACAGTGTGTTTGTGAGCAGCATCAAGTCATCCGTCACTGGGACTCGATCCGTGGAACCCCTGATTAGAAGCATGAAGCCTTTACCCACTACACCACCCGAACGATTGGGTTTTAGGGCAGTCTCAATGCCCAATGTGTCGGCTGTGTCCACTATGTCCCGACGAGAGTGGATTCCATTGTAGGTGAGTCGAGGGCGAAGCATACTTCGGAAAATATGGCGAAGAATTCGTAGCTGGATCTTTTGCGCCTTGTGATAATGCGACGGGTATGATTATTTCCCCGGTATAAGGGATATATTGCTTTTAAAACTCCCGGTTGTATGAGAGCATTACGAGGGCAAAATTTTGGTAGACAAGTAGTTCCTGAACTGGCCGCTCTCAGACGCCAACGAGCTTTGCGTTAATTTTTTCCGCCACTGTACATGTGAAGATGTAACTAGAATTTTAATTTTCCTTTCGTCCAATTTGGACTTGTGGCCCAGAATATCTCGATTTTTTAATAGAGCGCATTTTATTCAGTTTGACTTTCTACGGCATTTTGTTGTCAATGCCCTTTCTTTTCTAATTTCATATGCTACTTTTTTTCAATGCCACTATGCATTTGTCGCTTCAAATGGATTTGCTGTGTTGGTCGTCTCTTTACAGACTGCTGAATTTAAAGAGAAACGAGCGATTTTACTTTTTTGCATGAAACGGGGATTGAAACGGAAAAATCACCAATCGCATAGTTGATAAAGTATGACGAGAGCGTTTCTTTTCATGTATTTTTGCGATTTTAAAATTTTATTATTTCAGTGCAACGTAAATTAAAGTACAATCGTGGAAATGAATAGGTATGAAGTTTGCAGTGGTGTCCATCTGTACATATTTCGCATTCTTTCTTTTAAGTTGCTCTCTAGCAGTGCCGTGGGAGTTAGGAGAGCCTTATTTCGGTCAGGCATGGGTGCCTTATCGGGTAAATCGGTTTCCGTTTATGAGAATTCGTTTATTTCGGGATACGTATTCTTGAAAACCATCATTTTAAATTCATGTTAATCTGATGACAAATGCTGAAAAAAACCACCCGGGGACCTAAGTTGGTCCTAACACCGAGGTAATGGGAAAACCGCGAAATTCAGAAGACTTTCCTAGAGGTGTACCCTGGTTTTCGGTAGAAGTCGCCAAATCATGTTTCACCTTGAGAACTGTACAAACGATGAGAATAATTCATTTTTCGTGGCTACGAGGTGAAAATATGTCGATATGTATGTTTTTTTGAATAAAAATCGACGTAAAATATGATTTTTTCGCAATAAAATTATCATCGGCTTAGATGTTTTTTGTATAAATACCGTTGAAAATAGCTAACTATACAGCTCTCCGTGAGAACTAGCTGCTTGAGAAAAATCGTTTACATTTCATGGAGTCGTGGCCGTAAACACGGAAAAACAAAAAACGTGGGACAGATGTAAGTGAAAATACATTGCATATTAATGTAGTGAAACACCAAAGCACGGAAAAATTGTCCTTCAATGACATTTGGGTGGCACCGCCCTGCTCTGTGGACCTGTTCTCAATGTCATTTGGTTGTAATGCTGCAATACTGGCTATGCCCAATGAGCCAGACCTGACTACGGAGCAGGCAGCATTGGGGGGCTACTCTGGGTATTTATTATTAATTAAGTAGGAAATGCTTCATTTGGTATCCATTCCCGTTTATCACTATGGAACTGAAATTGCGCGTTTCCCAATTTTCCACTTGACACTTGAGCGCTCTTTTTGGTTTCTCTGTCCTCTAATGTCAACAGGCGTACTCGGAGTGGGGTCGGATGTCATGGGCGGACGCGTCATGCTTGTGACCGGCAGCGGTGGACGTCAAATGACTGCTCGATCGAGATTCACAGCGCGCGTAGCGTATATTCCGACGCGGCCTGCATTCTTGGAGACGTTCCGTGCGGTGAGCGATATGTGGTTTTGTTGACCGTCACGGATACGCCACGTCTCCTGCGGGCGTTTATGAGCTCTCTCCCACGGAGTTATATCATTTTAGAGTTGATGCGTAGTTTTCCGTGGCGTTGTCTACATGGTGTCTCCATGCTTCTGGGTGTCACCACGGATTTTATATTCGACGACTGTTTCTACGGTATTCAAACCGGCGTCTCCAGGTCGACCCGTCGTCACAAAGAAACTGTCGTCGCTAAGAAAATCCATGTGGTGAAACCCAGAAGCATGGATACGAACTTTTTAGAGTTTTGTCCTCGGCGTTTATCCGAAATAATCCCTAATCCCGGATAAAAATCGTAGAGAGCCTATATAGCCAATGCATAAAGGTGGCCCTACTAACCTACGCATAACTAAATGCATGTCTTTTAATTTTCCCAGTATTCCTAACAGCATGTTTCGCATTTTTAGCTTTATAGAAATTTTGACTTGATGTGAGGTCGGCAAATGTTGTCTTTTGCATGAATGTGGATGCATAATTAGATCGAGGCGCAACGTTTTTATGACCGTGTGGTGTGAATCTGGGAATCCTCTTGCATACTGCATGCTAGAGATTGATCACCCCCTTCCACACACCCTAGAGGTGGCTCGCAGGTTATTATGTAGACGTAGTGCGTCACTGGTAAGCTCTATCTGTGCTTACCCTCGGCTCCCTTATCAACGGGTTTTAAAAAATGACCGCTCTCTGGCGATTCTTGCATATTAATCCTCAATATCGATGGCTACGTTTTTACATTACGTATCTCAAAATTTGGCCGGTTTGAGACGAATATTAAGAAAAAAGTGTAATGACAACCTCTGCAAGAGCTTTCAAACAAAACGGTTCATGAGTAGGACGGCGCATTCGAAGATAGAATCGGAACTCTTTCCACCCTTATGCATTCAATAAAGCTATTATTTAAAATCTTTATGATCCACATCCGATGTCTTCCGCAACTTTTGATCCGATGTATCTGATGAAGGGCAATATCCGCGGATATTTGGATCCGCGGTATCCGATCTGACCATCCCTAGAATAAATACATCGCTATATGACGATCGCCGCAAAATCATTGGGATAATTTGTACCGCACCCTTAAGAAGAATGTCTGATTTGTCCGGTTTTTTCCTTGCGAATAATGGCGAAGTGTAGAATTCTCTGGTAAGATTTCCCAAATCTCCCTCCGACGCTTCGTTGATCGAATAGATTTTCATTGGATTGCATTGCACCTCTGAATCCGTGAGTGCGATGGAAGGCTCATCGAAAAGTTGGAAGGATTTTTGGGAAATCTTACCCGTTTTTAAACGCGAGACTATTCTTCACTGCCAAATATCTTCTTTTTTTCATTTTGAGGTCGATTTATGGATTCATAAAAATGCAGTATTATTCCGTTTCCTCGCTCATTAACTCAGCGAATCAACGCAAAGGTTGTTTAGGATAGGGGATAGGGATCTCGCATCATTGCACATCGCGGACATTGAATGTCGCACGCACAATAAGGAACACTAGTTAACAGGTCATTCTTAATGCCGCGACGATAACTTGGCTCTTGAAAATGGCCTGAAGAAAGCGGTTTCACTATCAGTTTACTTTTTACCTCCGAAATGGTGATGTTTGATTTGTCTTGAGCCACCAGAATAGTTTAAATAAACACTTGCAATTTTTCACGATTGTTAAATATATGCCAACCAAGGTTTCAATATTACTTCATCATCTTCAAGGTACAAAATGGTTGAAAGGTACAAAACATTTTTATCTTGAAGATGATGTACTTACCATGCGCGCAGCTAGGAATTAAGGATAGGGGGGGGGGAACGGAGCAACTAATACTTGGGGGTATGGAATACGGGAGGTGCGGCCGCCTTCCGCAAGAAATGTTTTAGGATAATTGGTTCAAAATGGTGAGTTTTACGGCTTTCTGAGGGACATTTTATCAATCCTTACACTATTCCTAAAGTAATATTTATCGAATTAATTAAAACGGATTAAATTTTAAAATTTCACTGAGTTCTGGGGGGTATTTATCCCCCAAAAACCCCCTCCCTTGCTGCGCCACTGGTAGTAACAACGAATTCTAGGTCGGAATAAATTTCATAATTGCGGAAATTGTGTTTATTTCAATATGGAACAATTCCACTCCATCAGGCTTTGATCTTGGGATTTTACACTATCCGAATGGGTAGCTTCGGATAAGCTTTGACAAACTGTGGTCCAAGTGTGGGCCCCTGAGGAGACACAGTGGGCGATAGTTCAAACGATAAACTCCGGTTGGAGTGACGTTATTGGACCGTTGTTTCTGAATGGAATCCCACTTAGACCCAAGTCCCGAGGGTCGTAAATATTATGGCGGTCTTCACGCCACCTACCCTCGTTTGTACGTCCCCAGATATTATTTCCCACGACCCTCTTCATTGTTGCCGTCCAGAAGGATTCTTTATTCCCCTTGAATGTCTTGTTCTTATATTCACGAGTCCCTTTTATTTATTTGCCACAACACGGTGAGCCGAGGGTGTATACATGAATACCTCCACGGCACCAAAGCTCAACAATCACCCACAGAATCAAATCCGCTCATCTAGTATTACAAGGTCTACGTACTATATGAGCGGATTTGATTCGGTTGCTGTTTGTTTAGCGTTTATGCAGTGAAGGTATCGATTTACCACAAAAGAAAACTGTAAAAAATCTCTGTGTAATGTTTCAGTGAACCTTAGATGTACGCCTTAAACCCATTATGCGAGGCCTTTGTTTCTTAAGATCTCTACATCGACTCATCAAAGCTAAAGAAATACTCACACCCGATAAACGCATTTCTCCTGTAAAGACAGAAGCCTTCCTCACCTGGATCGTGCAGCCTTGTTCTGTAATTCCCATAATTATTGACTTTGTTGTCCCTACATTCAAATTCAAATGATTAGTCTGCGCCCAACTGTTAATTCTCTCGATATTCTCATTGACAAGTAAGATTAAGGCTATAATGATCTATTTAAAGTACAACGCCAATGAAATTTAAATGAGAAATTATTGTATTGTTCATTTTTTCTATGGCACTGTCAAGATAAGAAATTAGCGCCATTCTTTAATCCGCGTCGCCTATCTCCTGTATCCGCCTGCAGCCATGACAATAACTATCTCATCGCTTCTTTTGTGCTGCTATTTTTATGGGCTTGTACAGAGTTATTTTTTCGGTATAAAAAAGTCCTCTTCGAAGTACTTGAAAAAACTTCAAAACTCTTGATGAATGAAAAAAATTCCTTCATTCCTCGTTCATTATTTAAGTAGTTGCATACATTTTTGAAAGATTTCCCTCTCCTTTCCGTACACTATTGGCCGGTTTTATAATGTCTGGTTAAACCTCACGTTAACTAACGTGAAGATTACGGTAACGTGGAGTTTAACGAGAGGTTGTGTTTTATAAAGCAAATCCTACCGCCGGTTGGCTGATGGGAACTTTAACGAGAGGAAAGCACAGCTACTGTAATTCTCATACCAACAATTGATCGCGAAAAGTGAAACAGACGAAAGTCAAAATTTAAAAAATCGAGTTGGAGTATGGTGAAAGAATTGTTTACGTTTGTTTTGAAGTGATGGTTAGCTTTGAAAACGAAGATGAGCCAATATTTTCGGTTTTAATCATTGACGATCTAATGGTCAATCATCAGTGTGTCGTTAAAATAAAAATACTCGCCTCGAATTGTGAATATTTGGCAAGTACAAGCGTTAATTGTATGAGTGCTGATATACGTGTAAACCATAAATTACACGGAGATAATAAATGACTATTTGTGAATGGATTGAATCAAGGTCGAGTCCCTTTGCAAGAAATAGTGGTAAATTAACCTTGTTTGTGCTTATTTCACGAGAACGAAGATTCACATTTGTATTGTGAAACCAATCGAAATGGTTTTCTATTTAGTAGGCCACCAGAGATTTTAGGAACATTTTGAGGCTACTATGTAATCATAATGACGATAAATTTTAATCATACTTTTGCAGTAAGATATATCTTCTTGGCGTTAGTATGGCCCCCTAGCTAATTTATCATCATCTCTGCGTTCCCTACGGAATTAGGAACAACTTGCAAGTTGTGAATAATCAAAGCCTTTCCCGTTTTCAAAGTACTCACCATGGCCATAATTTAAATAACAGAATTTATAACCAACCACCGTCTAATAGAAAAATTCATCAGTGTTCATTAAAACGATAACGAGGCTTCTATCACTTTGATGTCATTGTTATGATCAATTATTTTATGGTAATTCCTTTGATGATTTTTGTGTTTTTATAGAATCATTTTTAGTTTTATTAAAATGTTCACAATAAGGAGGTAAATTCAGTCATGTGCCACTCGTGTAACAGACTCGAAAAGCATTGAGCCATATAATTGTCAGCTAGCAGCAGATATTTCATAACTTTAAATTATCTCATCTTATTTATGACGACATCTTATATATGACTATATACTGTTGAGAAGCAATACGTTTCATGAAATCCATAATCTCTGGCAAATAAATTTTCAATAAGGGACACAACTAAGTTTAAATTTCTTCATTTGAGAGATCAACACCTATTGGATGACACCAAGTAACCCTTACCTTTGAAGTATAAAGTGAAACATATTTTGATACTGGCTGTCAATAGTGTAGTTGCTACTGTAATAGGGATGACCGTGAGTCTTTATGATAATGCCATCGAAAATGTATTCATTGCCTTCATAAAATTGAATGGATGTTCAGAAATCACTGATCATGTACATAGCTTCACAGTCGAAAATTTAAATTAGAGAAGAATGAATAAAGCTTGAATAACTTGTGCATAACCCTATCACAGTTACTTCAAGGGCTCTTGCCATCCAATTATTAAATAAATGTACAGTTTGCAGCAAACCTTACGTACTTTACAAGTAGGCTGCATGTTGTTATGACAGTATGCATCTGTAACAAAATATTGCAACTCTTTTTGGCTCATAGCTTATGATGGGGGATCTATTCTTTATGTAAATACTATTTTTGCAAACCTTGTGTGAGAATAAGTTTTAAGTGCTAATGTAACTAACTTCATATCTAATCAACAGCAAGGCTTGTATTGTATTTAAGATTTAAGGAAATGAAATGGGTGTAAAGATAATAAAGTTGCTGGGTTCAATTTGTAAAGAATCTGTTGAAAAACATATCTAATCAGAATAAAAGCATGAAATTTCGACTCTCAGTGGTGTTTATGAATTCCTTACTATACATGAGATAGGTATTTTCTTTTATTCTCAGCCCATTAAATATGAAGCTTTCATTGAACATGTTTTAAATATTTAGCAGAGTACTAAATTATACAAAGACAGTAGTGGATCCAGGATAGGGACAAGGGGGTGGGCTAGGTGAGGTTCAAATTCCAGCTGTAGTGGGGGCCGGAAATATACCACCATTCTATCTAGTGTAAATTGGATATCCAAGGTTAGTAAATTGGATACCCTCCTTAGCCCCCCCCCCCCATGGATACATCACTGTACAAAGATACAGTTATTTATAGAGCATTTAAAGAATTTATTTGTATCAATTGCAAAGCATAAGGATTCCATCATGATGACTCCTTTATTGCAACTGTCTTTTTGGGATATGGGTTTTCAATGTAATTATGTTGTTACATGCTGTCACTGTAAGTAATTTTTTTACAACCTACTTCTGGGGTAATCCTTTTGAATGCTGTACCAAGTAATCTCGGAATGCACCTCACTGACATCACTCACTTATAATTAACCCTTTCGCGCCGGACCTTCGTTGAGGGAAATTCTTCCTCAATACGAGTCTCTTGAAAGTTTTCTTTACTCCACTGTACGAAGCTTTTTCGCGTCGACTGAAGGCAGTGGTTCCCTCCCTAACCATTTTTGGACCCAACTCAGTGGGGTGCCGATCCCTTTCCTCGGCCTCCGTCCCAGACCCTAGAGGGATTAAAAGCCCCTTCCTAGGACGAGTCCGCGATCAACTGGCTAAAATATTAGTGCAAAATATATAAAAATATTTGTTGTTCGCATCGATTTTTTACATTCAAAATGAATTTGGTGTTTCTTTTCTGAGCGTGCAGAAATTGTAAACGAAGTTCTAACGTTGATATAGACGAATTTAGTATATTTACTAGTTGGTCTATAACTTCGTTGATATTAACGTTAGAATTTTGTTTGAAACTTCCATGTGTTCGGCAAAAAAAGGTGAATTCATTTATAGCAATAGATATGAAAAGTAAGCAACAAATATAGTTTTGGAAAACACACTGCAAATAACAGTAGTTGACCGCATGGAGAAGATAAGAAAGGGTCGACCTGAGCGGCCGAAGATTGGACTGGGCTCGCACTAAGGCGGATCACGAGGGGCGACCGCGTCCGTGGGTCTATTGTGTCCACCACGGTCACTTTTTTCGACCTGTGCCGCACAGGCGTGGTATTCGTTGCTTAGGTTAGGAAAATTAACGCCGCACAGGTGTGGCATTCGTTGTTCATGGAAAAAAATCGTCGCCGCACTTGTGTGGCATTCGGCGCGAAAGGGTTAACGTATGTGCTTCCATTATCATAAACGCAATAATATGACTTCCTCACATAATTTTATCGTACCATGTTCTATTTATGAAGTGATTATTAAAGCAATTTCCCTTACATCAACTCCACTTTCATAAATCTATTAAGAAATTTGCCTTTGTGACATGAACATTCTCATAGACTGTTTCTCATTACATACGTTGCAGCTATGCATGTTAAAATATATCTCTAGTGATGCAGATCGGAGCAAGACAGATGAGATAGAGATAATCCTTGGAATAAATAAAAAGAGGAGAATTAAAGGGAAAATCACAGCACCAAAGTGCAAATAGAGTCTAGTTAAGATATATGGAGTAAGATTTGCTATGGAACTCGTATTTCTGACCCAGAAGGAGGATAAGAATAGAGGTATACAGGAATGTATAGATAATATTGACAGAGGAAAAGGAAGTAGAAAGTGAGGTGAGGGAATTATTACAGGAGATAAATTAAATATAAAAGATGTAGATGAAGTGAATATCAAGATTGAAATGCTGAAAACTGTGATTAAGGTAAGGATTTTGAGTAAAAAGAAAGGGCAGGGACAAGCCCTTGGATAGAATTGACTTTGCAGCATCGCTTAGCCGTTCGTCTGTTAGGTTCACGATAGTACGATGGTCCTTTTTAGGGCCTTGGACCTCATCTAAGGGATGCTGTCTGCTCTTGAGTTTGTAGTACTTCTTAATTTGTTTCTCCTGGATTGAAGAAAACTTCTTGCGGGATGATTCAGACGTAATTCGGTCCAGAGTATCCCAGTCAGATGCTGTCAGCGAGGAGCTCAATTCTAGGTGTAGTCTGTATAATTCTTCTGAACAGTGGTGAATGGAGCGGCGGTTGTTGTGGATTCTCTCTCTCAATATCGCTTCGCTGGTTCGGCGAAGAATTCTCATTGCTGTTGGTGTCTTTAGATGATGTTTCACTGTGACACAGGGTGGCAGAGTGTCAGAATCACGGCATCTTTGAAGAAACGCCAAGGAGGAGAGAAACTTTGCCATTGCTCCAAGCATAATTCCCAAGGAAATGATCGTGACTGGAGTAGAGGCTGCCATTCGCGGTCTCCCCAAGAATTTTGCTGATGAGATTCGAGAGGACGTGTCGCGGATCCTGAGGAAAACACGGCCACCTAAACCAAACACCACAGCAGCGGAGAGGAAGGCATTACAGGAGCTAAAGAATAACGAGGACCTCCTCATTATCCCCGCGGACAAGGGCAACGCTACTGTGATCATGAAGAGATCAGACTATAATGACAAGATCACTACTTTGCTGAGTAGTGCCACCTACAAAGAGTTAAAATCCGATCCGACAGCCAAATTAGAACGATCTACTAGGAGTATCATCAAAACTTCCTCCATACCTGCAGAAGTACAAAGGAAACTCCTGCCATCAGCGTCCAAGCCACCTAGACTCTATGGACTCCCTAAAGTCCATAAAGAAGGCATTCCACTCAGGCCTATCGTCAGCAATATCGGCGCACCCACCTACCTCTTGGCTCAATACCTGGCTGAAGCACTTCAACCCTTCACCGGAAACTCGTCGTCCTTCGTGAAGAATTCAACGCACTTCATTGAACGACTTCAGGAAACTACTGTGAAGAATGGAGATCTGCTAGTAAGCTTTGACATCGTGTCTCTTTTTACCAACGTACCCATTAACGACTCCATCAAGATCGTGGAAAAGCTCATCGATAACGGATTACCCAAAGATTTTCCCAGGCTTGTGGAGCATTGTCTTCGAAATTCATTCTTTTTATGGAATGACCGTTACTACGAACAGAGTGATGGCGCTGCTATGGGATCTCCATTGTCCCCTGTGATCGCCAACCTGTTTATGGAGGAATTTGAGAATTAGTGCTGACTTCTTACAAAAAGAAACCTACCCTCTGGATCCGATACGTGGACGACACATTTGTCATCTGGCCACATGGAGAGCAAGAATTGGAGAATTTTCTACGACACCTCAACAACCAACATGATTCAATCAAGTTCACCATGGTTGTGGAAAAGGACGGCTGCCTACCCTTTCTTGACGTACTGGTGACGAAGAAACCCAATGGAAAACTCGGCCATGGAGTCTACCGTAAGGCGACACATACGGACCGATATCTGCACGCCTCCTCACACCACCACCCTACTCAGAAGGCAGCTCTAATCTCGACATTAGTGCACAGAGCATACTCCATCTCTGACCAACTCTCACTTCCCGCCGAAAAACAACATTTGGTGACGGCCCTGGCCAGCAATGGATATCACAGTGACATGGTCCTTAAAAGGACCGCAAAGATGGAAAGAAAACTCAAGAATAAGACACCAAGTCCAAAAACGGAGAAACCCAAGGCAGCGGGTTATGCGACAATCCCCTATGTGGCTGGCACCAGTGAAAAAATCGCGAGACTCCTCAAAAAATTCGACGTAACAACACGCTTCAACTGTGTTAAGAAGACTGGAGAACTTCTTCCGACTCCTAAGGACCGTATCTCTCCTCACGCCTACGAAGGAGTTTATGAAATTGAATGCAGTTGCGGTATGTCATACATCGGACAGACCGGGAGAGCCGTGAAGTGCCGCATTCAAGAACATAGAAGAGCGGTGAAAAACAAACAATTCCATTTGTCGGCTGTGGCCGAGCACACTCTCAGTGAACCTGGACACGACATCAACTGGGAAGAAACAAAAGTTATCGCCAGAGAATCCCGATATTTTCCGAGGATCATCCGAGAGGCGATTAAAATATCCAAACATCCTCATAATTTCAATCGAGAGGATAGCTACGCACTCCACAGCACATGGAAGAGACTCTTCGCCCCATACCCCCACGCTATTGGCCGCAAGGCGACCAATCAGGGCGAACCTACACCACTGGGGTGCCTATATAACGGCAGCCAAAACACGGCATAATCACTTCGACCTGAAGACGCCTGCTGGAATGCAGGAGAAACTGTTGTCACCAACACAACCACGACGCGGTGAAACCCGGAAGATGCAGCCTACAGTACAATATACACTGTTGGTGAAATGATAAAAAAGGTTAACAAGTACGTGTGAAATTTTTTGTGGGAAAACATAAAAATAAGGGTGTAGTATCCTTCAGCGAAAACATCCACTGCAGGAATACGCCCACACAAGAAGGGGGGCGTGAAAAACCTGTGAAAAACTACTACATATCACTTTGTCGTAGGCGCTGCTCAGTGTCATGTATATTTACCAGCTAGTTGTTTAAGTGAAAAGTGCTTTGTGTAACCTCCTCTTAAAGGATGCCAATGGTGATGAGTTTCTAATTGAAACTTTAGGATTATTACATTCCCTACGTGCTGTAACGGTAAATGATTTGTTGTAAAGTGGAATGTCTATATATTGAAGTTAATAGTGATATTTAATGTAAATATTATAAGTACTAGCATTACATTAATATTGCGGCATACAACAGTGCCAATGAAAATTCAATTGGCCCATTGGCTCAGAAGTTAGTAGATGTTTGCGTTGCTTGCATGAAGTCCATCCATTTTAGTGGTGTAAACAACTTGATTTACACTTACTGTCAAAACCGTATTTGTCTTCATTATATCTAAAATAAAAGTTATTGGAACGGAAACCACGGGGAAACCCAGCGGTGAAATTCCAACAACTAGATTTTGCGCATAAAAACGAGTGCTTTTTTTGAGAAAAAATATTGTACAGGAAATAATATGGAGCCAAAGATTTTTTTAGTAAATGATTCGACGTAGAAATAAATTCTCTTTCGTATGCTTTTTGCTGAATTGAAATTGACTGCCTGGTTTAAGACGATAGAGATCCTAAAAACTCGGGAGTTTTGCTTTCTTTTCAATGACGGTAGTCACTGTGCGCCTACATCAGCATATTTAGCACTCTTTCCAATACCCATCCTGCCATCCCGGGGTTGGTTGACTCGATGGACTTTGTCAGGATACAGAGAAGGAGACTGTGGGGCAGGAGTTGGTTGGCATTCCTGGGATAAGACGTCCGTCTTTCATCCTCTTCGGCATTCATTCTTGGAAGACATGTTCGATAGAAGGGAAAGGGATGTGGAGGCTGCCTTCACGAGAGACAAGACTCCAAATCGATTTCCCATCCACGGACGACACTTCGCTTGTCGTGCAGGTATCGAGTCGAGGGATTGAGGCGATCATGAAACTTCCTTACGTGTCCTTTCCCTCTCGTCCTCAAATCTTATCTTCCTGCCCCATGGTCCCTCACCTACATCTCGAAAATAGCGTCGGGCGTGCCGAATTTCCTCTCATTTTCCCGCGTCTAACCAAATCGACCACATCGCCCATCGTCAACACAATGTCAACAGGAAATAAAAAAATTCAGTTTTACTTTGGGGCAAAATTAATAAATCGTCCGCATAGTTAGTTGCCATATGATACGTTTTACGACTTATTCGTAATCTTTATTTGGCCCAGACTGCGCAAGTGAGGGTAGCGGACGGAGAATATGGGTGGGCAGGCATTGGCCGAGGTGTAAGGCAAGGCTGTCCTGTATTGCCGCTTTTTTTAACGTATACGCTGAGGAGATGGTAAGAGAAGCGTGGGACGATTTGGAAGCTGGAGTGAAGGTGGGAGGAATGATGTATATATCGGTAAGGTTCGCGGATGATTAAGCGCTGATAAGCCAGTCAGCGAGGGGACTACAGGCTCTAGTGGGTGCGTTATACGAGCGGTGCGAGGAGTATGGGATGAGGATTAATCACAAGAAGACGAAGGTAATGCGGTTATTTAAAGTATCGCGAGCGATGGTTGTGAGACTCAAGATAAAAGTAGGTGGGGAAAAACTTGAACAGGTAGAACAGTTTAACTATTTGGGCAGCACATTAGAGGAAAACGGACACAGTTACAAGGACATCAGGAAGCGAATTGCACTAGCAAAGGAGGCGTTCATGAACATATGAACAGGAAGGAGCTTCTGACAGGATCGTTATTTAAGAGTTTGATTTTGAGTGTAGCTCTCTACAGTGCGGTAACGTGGACACTGAGGAAAGAAGACGAGAGAAGATTGGAGGCATTCGAGATGTGGGAATTGAGAAGGATGGGGAGGGTGAAATGGATGGAGAGGAATAGGAACGACGAAGTACTGGACATGGTGGGTGAGGAGAGGCAGCTTTTAGATTACATACGGAGGAGACAGAAGGTATGAGAGAATGTTGAAAATGGTGTTAGAAGGTAGAATGTTGGGTAAACGAGGGAGGGGAAGGGAAAGAATAGGATTTTTAGATAGATTGAAAGAGAGTAGGCGTTACAGTGAATTAAAGAAGGCAGTGCTGGAAGGAAAGGGAGGCTTCCAGATCACTTCTTGAACACTCCATGGAAACCTACCTTCATCGGTAGAATACCAGAATCTTATAGTAATTTTTTATAACTTTTAATGCATTTTAATTATAATTTATTTGTGATTCATGTCAATTAATGGCTGATTGAGTACATTCTCTGTTAAAACACTGGCGGACGTTTATTTTCTTTATTAAGTGTAATGTGAAATGGTTTCTGTTACATCACAGTTTGATCTTTCCCTTTTGTTGACGATATTGTTACACTGCTCTGTCTACATACTGTCGCCGGCCCGCGCAGAATTCGTTTGTTAGGATTACTATTTTCTTTCTTTTATTTTATTCATGAATCGTTTCTGAAACAGTTCATTGTGATGTACAGTTATTTTCTCAAAGACCTGCAGCTCGATTCTGTAAATTTGATATGACCGTCACAAGCGGATTTCGTCAATGTATACACGGCTTTGACGCTGGAGCGAATCGGAAACTTTTTAGTGACATCACTATCACTTCCGCGTCCGTGAAAGTATTCACGCCCGAGAGAGCCTGTGGTAGCTTCGTCGCGGCTAATTTTTCCTCATGAATTTTCGCTGTGATTGATAATTAATAGCACATTATTCATTCATTACGATGGTGGCTATTTTATATTGTCACTTCCCATGTATAATATGTATTAAAAACAAATAAAAGAAAATCGTTAAGTTAAATTTACATACGCCTACTATTTTAATTGGTTGGCCTTTATTGCAATTGAAGTTGGTGAGAAGTTAAACCCTGCGCTGAGGGTTTGACAATTATCTTATATTTGTGCATCTGCTAGAATGTACAAGTCAAATACTCACAACTTATAATGTTCATAATAATTTGGAGTAGAACCAATTGTAAAAGTATTGTACGGTATTGAATGCTAACAGATGTATTTAATATTGGTTTCGTAAGTTCAAGCCTTCGATTTGTTTTTATTAAGGAGAATGGAGGCTCTTCACATAACTCCGCTACTTTTGCATGAGCATCGATGTCGATGGAGGCAACAGATGCACATACTTCGGCGGCAGTAACGCGATATCAACAATCCCTTCGAGATGCGGGAAGAGCATTTAAGAAGTGTTTGTCCCACGTATCTCGAGGATTGGCGATGAATATTGTCACTGAGCTCACACCACGATTAATTCTTAGACGTTTAGATGGCTTGCCGGGGCATGCTTCAGTACGTTAAGGTAAAAAATAATCATCTATTCCATATCTTCCATGCATTCTTGCTGCCGTTCAGTAATAAGGCCAACGTGATACTTTTTTCTGTTGACACAATAGAAATACTAAGACACGTAAACATCTCGTCCTCTAACAGAAACTGTTAATAATCAACTCGTATTCGCGCCAGAAACATTTTCACCAGTATAAATCGTGAATAGTGGCATGTGCTTGCACTATCAGACATATAAACGCAGATATCACATTTACAGAATCGAGCTGCAGATGCCTCAGAAAATACAGGAAATTATTAGTTTGGCAAGGTGTTTTTATGTGAGCTGGATAACATTTTTAAAAGTTTGTTCCTGATTCACCCAAAGAATTTTTCCAAGATTTTGCTTCTGATCAAAAATTTGTACTGAAAGTTTCTTTCTCAAACCGTTCAAAGTATAATTTGAATAGTGCTGTGAGAGTAATGAGTTTCATTCAGCTAAGTGACGAAGTTCGTTTTTAAGATAGTTTTGGAACTCAGTTAAGAGGCTCCCAGTTAAGTCGGTGCCTCTCAGTCTCAGAGCTCTCTGGATTGTTGATAACACACTACAAAGTTGAGGGACCCTATGAGGGAGTAGTGCAGAAAACTGCCATCCAGAGGACTCTGCTCAGTCTGACGTGGTTTGTTTGTTATCCCGGCGCACAGTGGTCTGGGGAGCGCTTTTTTCCGGACAAAAGTCGACTGTCCCATTTGTAGAGGTATATGATGGTGTTACACAACTTTAATATATCTTCTAATGCATGTATAATGACTTTCTCAAAAAATAAATACGCATTCGCTTTTTTTCTGAATAATTATACTACAACGACGTGTGATGCAATGGTGGTCTGAAAAACACTTACGCATTTATAAGTCGCCAAATCCAGTTTTACACGAATGAATGGATGTTTTCTCACTTAGAGATAATTACATGACCATTATGCTTTGGGGGGAGATATCTTTAATGAAAGTATTTCGTGGAATAATTAATTAATGAATCAATAATTATAGGAAGCAAATAGATATGAGGAAGTAAAACAATTACTCCTCATCATTAGTTTCTTCACTGTCTTTGTACGCGGGTGCCGAGTCTACGTTTGGGGATGAAAGCAGTCGTAGCACCAAAAGGATAGCACAGTTTTTTTTTACAGAAAGAATTTCTTCTTAAGGAGGTTAAAGACTTGCTGCCATTAGAGATCTGGCCCCTTTCCTGATGGACATAGTATACTGATGTTTAGTCAACTTTGCCTCAATCACTAAGCCTAATGCCTCGTCTGCATTGTAGGGAAGAACTATGTACCTTGGTGTCAGATCTATGGATATAACAAGCTTGCGTTATATTTCTGGCTCTACTGGGGCTTATATGAATTGCCTCATCTACCATATGAGCTGCATCGCTTTGTTTGTTTGCCCGAAGACTTCCGTTCGACGCATAAACCAGCTCTTCAGTTGTTTTTGTGTCGAGCCTTAGACCATTTAAGTAAGTAGACCTGCCATTCGGGTGGAACGCTGTGGCCAACATCGCACGGCGGAGAAGTGAGTGGGATGAGGGAGCGTGACGTCACGGTTGGGACTGCAGACGATATTCCGTATGCGCGCTTGAGATATTTTAACGCTCATACGCTGCAAAGTCGCTGAAAAGTGACGATATTGGGCACGTAAAATGATTATACACTTAATAAATATATTTTTACGATGAACTAAGGCATTTTATAGCCTTGACTCTGCGCAAAAAGCTAAATAAATCAAGATAAACCGAGAAGCGATCGTGTAAAATAAATTGATTAAGAATGTCATATGTAAACATGGGCGTACCCAGCGAGGGGCAGGGGGAGCAGCTGACCCCCTGGAAGCAAAAATCGCAAAAGTGTTTAAGCAAAATCAGTACTCAATTGAAACGAAAGTATTCAACAAATTTTCTTCAAACCATGAACGAAAAATGATATGTATTATTATAAGTTAAGTAACTGAAATAAAACTATTTTTTCAATGAAATAATCTCATAAACTAAAAAAGCGCTGTTATAATGTTCTTATAATGTTGGTTTCATTCATCTTTTCCATGCTAAAATGTCACAACTTGGCTTGCCCCCCCCTCCTAGATCATGGCTTCCCCCCTAGACCATGGCTTTCCTCCCCCTAGACCATGGCTTCCCCCCTAAAAGGAAGGGGTCTGGCAAGTATCACGTAATTTTTTCCACAAAAACCAGTTTATTGCGATCTCGGTAATCTTTAATAAAGATAATTAAAGAAATCATTTTATTTATAAATCCAACACAATTAAGCCTAGATTAACGCATTTACCCTGAAAATACGCATTTTGAAAAATCTTTAGTGAGATTAGAAAGAAGGCGTGGAGCAAAATCGCACGATATCTCACAAAGGGTGAAGGGAGTGATCCATAAAAAGCAAAATTATTTCAGAAATATTACTTATTTACAAGTAGATTAACCTAACGGTGACATTCCTAGAAAATGAATATACAGACTGTCCCAAGGGTCGTGTGTCATTTTTGACTTGTAATTTTAGTAACTTTGCATCGAGCAATATTCATGAAAATTGGCACACTTATGGGGATAGGTCCTAAGTTTTGTTGAGTGTAAGCGAAATTTTACAATTTTGACCTTTTGACCTCACAATGTCCAAACCAAACATTTTAATTTGCCTTATGTGGTTTTAATGTAAAAAAAATCGAGATAGAAAAAGGTCTACATTTCATTGACCAAGATGTCAATTCTTAGGTTTTCGGAACCGAGAAACCCGAAAATAACACTTTCATCTAGGAAAATTCAACCGTTGACCCAGTAAGGTCACCGTCAAGGTCATAAGGGTGGCAAAAAGAATAGCAAATATGATGCATGAAAAATTAAGTCTAGTATAATTTTTTCTTTGGCATATTTCTTATATTTGAGTGATTTTTTTCTTCATTTCTTTTGCGGAAAAGGTCGTGAAATTTTCACACGAATTTGTTTAGTTATATTTCACACATTGAATTGCTTTTCTGATGCACGCACTTCATTTACAGTAGAAAAAACGCGTTCAGTCGCAGCAATTGCTTGTGGTAAGGGCAAAGAATATTCCTTAATTTTAGGGCAATATTGTATGGAATATGCCTTGTTTCAAATGATTAAATATTAATAACCATTTGTACTCTATCACGATTTGTGCAGAAGCCCAAGATTTTACCCTTTTCTAACCAATATATTTTTTTAAATAATGATATGTCATTAAAAAGTTCGTTTTTGGAAATATTATTATATGGAAAATTTTATGCACAATGATCGAATGATTTTAGAACATCATTCCAATTAAGTTCATCTTTTAATGTAATCCAATGAAAATGTTCAATATAATTTTAATATAGCGTCCACTCTTCTAAATAATCTTTGCAGTTACTTTAGAAATTTTTAACGTGATTCATGATATCTGCATGATTTATTGCACCCACTTCGAGCTCGCTTAAACTCTTACAGATGGTTAATGGAAGAAAATTACTTTCTGACCGCTTTTGATTCAGATATTTTTAACTTCATTCGCTACTTCGATTACCAAAAATTTTATCACCTTCAATAACTTTAATAGCATTTTGAAAAAGAGGTGATTGATTGTTTTTAAACTCAAGCTAAATTTGAGGAATCTTTTTTAAAACTCTCTTCTACAATTTTAGGACATTAAACCTGATATAGAAAGTAGGAATACATAGAGTGGTATAATTTAAAAATTCTATCTACAGCTGACGAATAAAGAGGTAACTAGTGCGTTTTACAGTAACCAAGTATTTTCTTATACATGCGACTTCCGCAGTTTCACAAAGTTATTTCAGCATTTGAAGACGCACAGTGTAATGTAGAAATAAAAATATATTTTAATGACAATATTTTCCACATCTGCGGGCAACAAAACAGCAGCCGTTTGAACGGCGTTATGTATCATGTGCGCTGCAAAACCGATTTGATAACTTGTGATGTACAGGCGTTAGATATGAAGGAATGACTATGAAAAATAGCATGGAAAGACATCCTACTGCTAATGCTAGTTTATTTCTTCGTCTCCATAAATTGTTTTTACTAAAAATTCCGGATTTTGGAGGAAGATGCAGCAGTATTTAAATATCTATTATGCTCTTGCGTCTCCAAGTGCTTCGAAATATCATACTGCCGTGAAAAATAGAAAATTATCCATTACATTTCACACATTTCACAGAGTCGGTAATCGCTTCTGGATTTTTTATTAAAATGAAATTCACTTCTTAGATCATCTTTGAATCCGCATCCTCTTTTCTTACGTATTGTGACAAGCAGGGTTTGGGAGTTTTTATTTCCTCTCAATACATTCACCTCCTCAAGGAGGAACTCCGAGAGGAAATCTGAGATCCTCCTCCGAGAGGGGAGAATAGGAGAAGGGAGAAAGACGAAAAACTCGCACGCGTTTCTGAAGCCAGAATACTCCCTCCCGATCGAGGAAGAGGACATTTTGTCGTGGAGGAAGAGCTATTTTGAGGATTATTTCAGGTAACCAAATGTTCTCCTCTTGTTAGAGCTATGCTGTGAGGACTCTGAGAGGAAATGAAAAGTGGGTCCCAACCGCCATTAGGGTCCCTCGGCGTGAGAGGTCCGATCCTTTCCTATTGTCCGCGTGGGGATTACCTCGGCCCATTCCGGCTCTCAGTGTCCCACTCAACGAAGGTGCTCATGGTCACTTATTTGTTTATGAGTTAAAATAACTAAAAACGCTCATGTTGCATTTATTGAAAATCAATGCGAGGAATTACATTCTGTTTGTTCTGCTGATTGGTTCCAAATTTTAAACGGAATTCTAGCGTTCATATTAACGGAGTTGATCATCACCTAGAACAATTTTTGGAGACGCTAAGGTTAGATGTTTAATTGTTATTTTTATAACTTACTGGCAAGTTTATAGGAGCGATATTGTAATGGTTTACATCTAAAAATATACGTTACTCTGTTAGCTACATTCTAAGTGTACATTTGCGGTGAAATTCGATAGAATATCCGATTTAACTTCTAAGAAAAAAGCCCTCGTAATGTAATAAAATATGATTCTCTCAGTTCTTTGTCGTGAGCCAAAATTACAGCGACTATTTTTTATAACCTCTTGCCAACCTTTGAATACAAAGATATTACAAACGATTTTCGCTATAAATACTGATTATTGCATATCCTAAAAAATCGTAAATTTAACCCATTTCTTCCCAACGTTGCGTGAACGCAACGCAAACTTTGCGATTTTTTCTCTCCGTATTTGTTATTGATAAGTAATTAATGTTTTTAGTATAGGTAGTTCAATGCTTTCTTAAATGCTATGAATTTTTTCACGGAAGAAATTTTGTAACTTTTGTTCTTACAATGGCCTTTTCATTTATATGTAAGTTGTTATTTTAGGTTATCTTCAAAGTTTACATATTATGTTAAATCTGAGACACTCGATGATTATAACTCTCTGCAAATACAATAATGCATTTGTATTCTAGGCCATTGCAACAGATTGGGTGAATTTGACTATGTGGTTCTCAAATTATTTAACAATAAAGCAAGTGTTGCGTTAACGCAACGTTGGGAGGACCCCGGTAATCTAGGGAAACGGCGCGCCGCGGCGGTAGTCGTGTAGAGCGTTTCTTTTTGGACTGAAAAATGAAAAGCTTATCAAGAATATGTTACCTTTTTATGGCGAAACTTTAGTTTCAGGCAATTGTACAGTATTTTAGTCCTAAATATACATCTATATAAGTGTTGAAGGGTCTTTACTAGGATGTTTGGCAGGTGGTGAGTTTTTACCGAGTTGTGACTGTTTGATATTTTTGACTTCACGTATCGAGCAAGATTAAATCAGCGTTTACTTGTGCTATAGTGGAAATTTACTGTGACCTAAACAAAGGATGCATAAAAACTTTGCTATACAGTTCTCCAGAAAAATGTCCAGATTTCTGTAGGCGTCTGCAATTCCAAGACATACTGGCATTCTAAGTTAAGAACGATCTGTTTACCACAGTTGACAAGTATGTTAAAAGCAAGTGAGTATGTGAGGGTTAGCAAATAGATCGTAAAGTCGTATTTACGTGGTGTTGTTGACTAGGATTCAAAGGGAAGGTAGTGGGAGGGTAAAATGCATAGTTAGGCTGGGCGGGGATATCCCGGCACCAATGGGTCTCCGTGTACAGCAGGGGTTGGCGAATGAGCAAAATGAATGGAGAGATAAGAGGGATCACATTATCGCATTATTTTCTGAGAAATTCATGCCCACTGGCTGCTGACGATAATGAGCTGGTAAGGCTCCAAATGAGGGTGCAGGTTATTTCGAAAGAAATTTTTTGAGAACTATGAGTGACTATGAATGCATTGGGATACCAAGAAAAATATTTCTTGGTATTTTGACTCAGGTAAAGGGCTTTCTGGGTATTACGGTATATAGAAGGGGCGATGTTCCGTTCCATCTGCTTTTACTGTATCTGTGGTTGTCTGTTGAACAATCGTTCCCTCCAAAGAACCTGAACTCACATTTGCAGCCTAAGTTGTTCACTATCGCCAGTGATCATAGTGCGTGAAATTCTCAGAAAAGATTCCAAAAGCGTGGTATTTCTTCCGTTCTGATGTTTAGTGGTTATAACACCTTAGCATAAAATATTACTGGAGTAAGGACGTGTTCCTAATGTGCGTCAAACGATGTTCCGGAAGCGTTTTGTTGAAACTAAAATGTTCTTACGCCTGACTGGTAACAAAAGTTTGGACCAGGGGGATAAGTTTTCTAAGATACGTCCATACTTTGCGAGCTCAACCAAATATTTCTACGGTTTGATCCAATTTCTCATAAATTATCTTTTGACGAGAAGATGATGCCATATTTTGGCGAAAGTGAAGGAGCAATTACTCATTATTAGCAGTCACATGTTTAGTGATTACCAAAAGTGCTATATTCATTTACATACTGATTGGTCCTCTAAAATTCATGAACAATACCAAGTTTAATCTATATTTTGGGTTAATTATATATTTGGGTTACAATAAAAGCAAATTATTTGCAAAAATAAAAGAGTTCCGAAAGAAAAGCAAAACGGCTCATATTTTATTCATGCACACAAACATTCTTGAATAAATTTTAATACAATGCAAAGAAAGAAAATGTTGTTTTACATCGAAAAAACTGACATATTATGTTTTTTTCACTTTCCGATAATCTTAACGTACAGAGAGCGAAAGAAGAAAGTGTAAGGAAGAGAAAAGAGAAAAGTACAGGTCATAAGTGGTTCTGATTTTTAGTAGTTTTTAGTGTTAGTCATCGGAGAATTTCGCAGTTGTTCACAGCCCTGCGTGTCTATGCCAAAAATTTCTCCAAAAACTATCCCGCATGGCCCAAAAACTGCGCGGAATAATTTATAAGTGCTCTCCAAAAATGTTTCAAATATAGTTAAAGTTACTAGTCATTTTATATTCAAAGTTTTGCCATTTCTATCACTTCTACAGTTAACTCTTTCGCTGCTGTTCAATCTCCGGAAACCTTCTCCTCACATGCGGCGAATATGTTAAAATGCGTTTCGTGGGCCCATGGAGCAGGTACTTCCAGGATGGGTGTGGTGCACACTCCGAAGGGTCGCTAATCCACGGCCCTATCCTGGACGAGCTCAACCACGCAGGACTGTCTCTTCGACCCTACCAGCGGGGGGCCTACCTCCGGAAAAGTGACCACTCTGACTGCGATTTCAAATTCAATCACTCAATCTGATCATCAAAAAATAATTGTTTTCATCGCACTCCCGCCAATCAAGCACGTCTTTGAACCGTGTTTCTACGATGAAAAATAACGATTTTGTTAACTCTTCTAGAGACGTGGCTGCGGACAACCGGAAAAATGGCCATTTTAGCAAAGTTAACAAAATCGTTATTTTTCATCGATGAAACACGGTTCAAAGACGTACTTGATTGCATGATTAGCGGGAGTGCGATGAAAACAATCATTCTTTCATGATCGGGTTGAGTGATTGATTTTCAACTTGCAGTCGGAGAGGTCACTTTTCGGGACGTAGGCTGCCTGCTCGTAGGGTCGAGGAGACGGTCCTGCGTGGGTGAGCTGGTCGCGGATTAGCGACCCTTCGAAGTGCTTCGGCGAAAGAACTGACCGCATGTCTCCACTCTGTCCAGAGCTCTGCCACATGTGCCGTAAATACTTTTTTGTATTGCTCTAGCTCTTTTGGGAGGAAACTCTTTTCGGAGGAAAGCCTTTTCATTCACCTCTTGACATATGCTGGAGGAGAAAAAAGCTCTGAGAGTTTTTTTATTTCCTCTGAACAGAGTTCTCCTCCCAAGAGTTTCGGAGGTAAGGAGTTGGGAGGAATACCTCCTGAGTTTCCCCCAAGGAGGACTCCCAAACCCTGGTGACAAGAATATAAAAAATTAAATTATGTCGTAAATTGTTTAAAAAAATTTAATTGAAGTATGTACAGTGTAAGTACACACGTACAACATTAGATGAAAATATTTAATAAGTTATTCAATATATTAAATATAATTGATTGTTATAAAGCAAATTTATTTTTAAAATTATTTTAATTCAATCCTCTCTTTCTTTCTAATTATAAATATGTTGATAGGCATTATTTGTTCCCAGAATTTTCCGTAGCGTACGTAAATCGTAGTTGTCACTTGCAAAGCCGGCGCTGGACCTTTTTCCACCATCACAAAATATAAATAACACGAGAGCTGTCTGCTAAGTAAAACATTATGCATTTATGAAATAACTAAATTACTTACCTAAATAATATGAATGCTGATTTGTTGACATCCCTTTTTAATAGCACTAGCGCGCAGTTCAATTTGCATCGCATAATTGACCGTTTAAAAATTACTATATGCGAAGGCGTTGCCGCGTTACTTCGTGGACGACCGGCAAATTCTTTACACCATGAACCTTTTCCTTTCTAAATTTCCCCCCGTTTACAACTTTTGTGTAATATTTCATGCTTTTATAACGATGTTCTGAATGATGCTAGATCGCTAACGGGATAAGAAAAAAATCTGCGGAAGTTTACCAAGGGCTTTGTCTTCATTTTACTGCCACAATATTTTTTCGTCGCTGCCAATGCCGAAAAATGCCACTGTTCATTAATTGTAAGTCCACCAATCCAACCATGGATGAGAGAATACTTCTCATACATAACGCAATAAATATTAGTACTTCTAATTGAAAAATCGCGAAGAAAATTGTCAGAATACCGCAGTGATACAGTGAATCCCGATTCGTAGCAATGCGCTACGACGATGAGCGTCCCAACCGTGTCGTCACGCCGCTTTAAAAGTGGGCTGGGAAGGAAGGGAGCCGAGGGGAGATGTTGGCCACACGGCGAGACATGGGTATGGGTGGGGAATGGCGGGTCTAGTTCTTATATGGTCTAAGTGTCGAGCCTTAGACCATTTAAGTAAGTAGACCTGCCATTCGGGCGGAACGCTGTGGCCAACATCGCACGGCGTGGAAGTGGGTGGGATGAGGGAGCGTGACGTCACGGTTGGGACTGCAGACGATATTCCGTATGCGCGCTTGAGATATTTTAACGCTCATCCGCTGCAAAGTCGCTGAAAAGTGACGATATTGGGCACGCAAAATGATTATTCACTTAATAAATATATTTTTACGATGAACTAAGGCATTTAATAACATTGACTGTGCGCAAAAAGCTAAGTAAATCAAGATAAAGCGAGAAGCGATCGTATTAAATAAATTGATTAAGAATGTCATATGTAAACATGACCGTACCCAGCGAAGGGCAGGGGGAGCAGCTGTCCCCCTAGAAGCAAAAATCGCAAAAGTCCTTAAGCAAAATCAGTACTGAATTAAAACGAAAGTATTCAACAAATTTTCTTCAAACCATGAACGAAAAATGATATGTATTATTATAAGTTAAGTAACTGAAATAAAACTATTTTTTCAATGAAATAATCTCATAAACTAAAAAAGCGCTGTTATAATGTTCTTATAATGTTGGTTTAATTCATCTTTTTCATGCTAAAATGTCACAACTTGGCTTGCCCCCCCTCGTAGATCATGGCTTCCCGCCCTAGACCATGGCTTTCCTCCCCCTAGACCATGGCTTCACCCCCTCTAGGTAAAAAGTAGGGGTTCTGGAATGTATCACGTAATTTTTTCCGCAAAAACCAGTTTATTGCGATCTCGGTAATCTTCAATAAAAATAATTAAACAAATCGTTTTATTTATGAGCCCAAAACAATTAAGCCTAGATTAACGTATTTACACTGAAAATACGAATTTTGAGAAATCCTACGTGAGATTAGAAAGAAGGCGAGGAGTAAAATCCTACGATATCTCATATAGGATGAAGGGAGGGGTCCATAAAAAGGCAAAATTATTTTAGAAATATTACTTATTACTAGTAGATTAACCTAACGGTGACATTCCTAGAAAATGAATATTAAGACTGTCCCAACGGTCGTGTGTCATTTTTAACCCGTAATTTTAGTAACTTTGCATCGAGCAATATTCATGAGAATTGGCACACTTATACGGGGAAAGGTCCTAAGTTTTGTTGAGTTTAAGCAAAATTTTACAATTTTGACCTTTTGACCTCACAATGTGGGTCCAAACCAAAAATTTTAATTTGCCTTATGTGGTTTTAATGTAAAAAATCGATATTGAAAAATATCTGAATTTCATTGACCAAAATGTTAATTCTTGGGTTTTCGGACACATGAAACCCGAAAAAAACACTTTCATTTACGAAAATTCAGCCTTTGACCCAGTAAGGTCACCGTCAAGGTCATAAGGGTGGCAAAAAGAATAGCATATACCAACAAAGGTGTCGATCCATGGATTTTATAGGGCACCCAAGTCATTGGTATTGTCCAAATACCCGTATTATTCACTAATTGACCTCCAAAGTTAATACGTAGGTCAAAGGCCATAGAGGTAAACGTCCGGCCATCGTGACACACAGGTTTCGAACCATATGTTTTGAAGGGTGCCAAAGTCGATTTTTCAGTTAATAGATCCGTATTGTTGATTTTTTGACCACCGAGGTCTCAATGGGGGTCAAAGGTCATAGAGTTAAATGTCTGGCCATCATGACAACCAACGTGTCAAACCATAGGTTTTGAACGGTGCCAAAGTCGGTTACGCAGTTCATTCTTCGTACAACAATTTACTTTGACCTCCGAAAGTCATATTGGGGGTCAAAGTCATAGAGATTTTAGTCGACCGCTTTGACTTTCTGACCACTTTTGATTAAGATATTTTAAACTTCATTCGCTACTTCGATTACCAAAATTTTATCACCCTCAATAACTTCAATAGCATTTTAAAAAAAGGTGATTGATTGTTTTTAAACTCTAGCTAAATTTGAGGATTCTTTTTCAAAACTCTCCTCTACAATTCTAGGACATTAAACCTGATATAGAAAGTAGGAATTCATGGTGTGGTATAATTTAAAAATTCTATCTACTGCTGACGAAAGAGATAACTAGCGCGTTTTACAGTAACCAAGTATTTTCTTATACATGCGACTCCCGCAGTTTCACAAAATTCTTTCAGCATTTGAAGACGCACAGTGTAATGTAGAAATAGAAATATATTTTAATGAAAATATTTTCCTCACCTGCGGGCAACAAAACAGCAGCTTTTTGAACGGCGTTGTTTATCATGTGCGCAGCAAAACCGTTTTGATAACTTGTGATGTACAGGCCTTAGATCTGAAGGAATGACTCTGAAAAATGGCATGGAAAGACATCCTTCTGCTGATGCAAGTTTCTTTTCTTCGTTTTTATTATAAATTTCTGTATTTTGGAGGAAGATGCAGAAGTATTTAAATATCTTTTATGCTCTTGCGTCTCCAAGTGCTTTGAAATATCATTCCTACTGCCGTGAAAAATAGAAAACTACCCGTACATTTCACACATTAGACAAAGTAATCGCTCCTGGATTTTTTTAATGAAATGTGATTCACTTCTTAAATGATCTTTGAATTTGCATCCTCTTTTGTTACGCATTATGACAAAAATCTAAAAAATAAATTATGTCATAAAGAGTTTTAAAAAATACATACGTACAAAATTACAAGAATTTATTTATTAAGTTATTCAATGAATATATATAATTGATTTTTTAAAGCAAATTTATCTCTTAAATTATTTTAATCCAATCCTCTCTTTCTTTCTAATTATAAATATGTTAATAGGTATTATTTATTCCCAGAATTTTCCGTAGCGTATGTAAATCGTGGGTGTCACTTGCAATGCCGGCGCTAGACCTTTTTCCACCATCACAAAATATAAATAACACGAGAGCTGTCTGCTAAGTAAAAAATTATGCATTTATGAAATAACTAAATTACTTACCTAAATAATATGAATTCTGACTTGTTGACATCCCTTTTTAGTAGCGCTAGCGCGCAGTTCAATTTGCATCGCATAATTGACCGTTTAAAAATTACTATATGCGAAGGCGTTGCCGCGTTACTTCGTGGACGACCGGCAAATTCTTTACACCATGACCCTTTTCCTATATAAAATTCCACCCGTTTACAATTTTTGTGCAAGATTTCATGTTTTTATAACGATGTTCCGAATGATGCTAGATCGCTAACGAGATAAGAAAAAAATCTGCGGAAGTTTACAAAGGGCTTTGTCTTCATTTTACTGCCACAATATTTTTTCGTCGCTGCCAATGCCGAAAAATGCCACTGTTCATTAATTGTAAGTTCACCAATCCAACCATGGCTGAGAGAATACTTCTTGTACATAACGCAATAAATATTAGTACTTCTAATTGAAAAATCGCGAAGAAAATTGTCAGAATACCGCAGTGATACAGTGAATCCCGATTCGTAGCAATGCGCTACGACGATGAGCGTCCCAACCGTGACGTCACGTCGCTTTAAAAGTGGGTGGGGAAGGAAGGGAGCGGAGGGGAGATGTTGGCCACACGGCGAGATATGGGTAGGGGTGGGGAATGGCGGGTCTAGTTCTTATATGGTCTAAGTGTCGAGCAATTCCGTGGTTCTCCTCCGCTTTGATCGCTCGCACAACGTTTCAAAATTCTTACACGGACGACTGAATGGACTACACACCTAAATAAAATCAATCATTTGATAGGTAATACTCTCATTTACGTAAATGCTATAATATATGCCATCGATAACATTGAACTTACCCGAGGTAGAGGGTTGAGAAGTTTCCGAGCTCGTTATCTGGGGCTTGATTTTTTCCCGCCAAAAAAATCAATATCTGAATTAACCCACATATTTTTGTTCTGCAAAAACACGTTTATTGTTCTACGGCTCTTTTACCATCTCAGTGTCGCCCGAGTAATGAAAGAAAACAGCCAGTTTTGAATTCTTAGCTTCCTGTCATCTTTCACGTTCGACCTTCCTTGTGGCCTTAGAATAAGACACAAAAATGATATGATACGCCAACTATGGGTTAATGAATCACCTTAGTATGTTGCACCTCGGAATTAAATCACTTTCACCTACCTTAAAATGTACTCATATAGATGCTTGTAACGAACGTTGTCCTTCTCGGCCCACTTCTCTCGTAAATTGAAAAAAATATTCCTTCACGAGTGCCATATCCGAAGACTGGTTCATAGAAAATAAGTATTCAATTTTCACTGAACAATTAGAGGAATCTTAACAATAGCTGGAGTTGTCGCACACTGGAAGAAGCCTAGTGGCAGCCGAATTGTTAGTTTAAGCCGTGTCAAATGGGCTATATTGTTCCTGATATGGTCACTGAATCATGTAGTGTTTAGGCATGGATAAAATTGGTGCTGATAATGCTAATAAATGAACCAATTGCGTCTGATAGAGAGACTCAAAACGGAGGATTTTATCAGCGAAAGCGACTTGCCGAGAGATAGCGCGCCATGGCGTTAGGATAGCCAGGCGTCTCTGTAACACATTTCGGCTTATAAATTTAAAAAAGGCAACTAAAGGTAGATAATTCTTTCTAAATTGCTTCAAGGATAGTGTTTTCTTTGCATCCTATTACATGAGAACACAGTGGTAGAGCGTGGTTTTTTTTATATCTCTAACTGTGCATAATTAAAAAAAATATTTGCATATGATATTATAGCGCGCTATCCTGACACCCCGGACGCTTTCATAACATTAATAATTAGGTTTATGGATCATAAAAAAGGTGAGTTTGCTGAAATAAACTCAAAAGAAAACAAAAAAATGGCAATTGGTTATGGTATTTATCAAGTTAAAAAGCCGTCAAAAATTTGAGAAATTACACTCAAACAACTTTCGCTAAAAATCACTCCTGTAATTCGAAAAATGGGCAGTAAAGGAAGATATAAAGATCTATTTACAATGGAATGATGTTTTAGCTTCACATATTTAGCATTTTTGGATGGTTTGAACGCAATCGAAAAATCGACTTTTGTCCGCCGAAAAGGGCATCTCAGACCACTGTGCGGCGTATCGCTCGTTTAACTCAAGTGATGTCCCCTTAAAAGTATTCTATAAAATAGCTTAATACTCTAAATTAAAATGCGTATAGATGAGTATTTGCGACGCAAAATCCCACAATGACAAGTTATGCGAGTTACTGAATTGAACTTGTATGTTACCTAGGCATAGCCCAGACCTGGTGAACGTAGGTAGAGATGGGGCGGTTCCCCAAAACCTTGGTTGAGAGGTAGACAATTTATATTTATATTTTTATTAATAGAGCGCCAGGTGCATGCATTAGATGCACCACCAAGGAAGATAAGTCACCACCTTTTATGACGAGATGAAGTATAACAGATACAAGTTTTATTTTCACCAGGATTTAATATAAATTCACCAACATTCTGGGAATAGTAAGGAGTTTCCCCAATTCACAATTATGCCTCCAATCATGAAGTTTCCTCAAAGTTAAAACACGCTCACTCAGGTCACACTCCGCGAAAACATTTACTCTTCATCTTACCACACTTTGTAAGATAAAATAAAACAAAACAAAAATATAACTCCTGTCATTTCAAAATAAATATTCTGCTGCTTTCACCCATAAACTTGGGAGAGGAAGACAAAATCCACTCTGCAGCCATATGGCGATGTACGCCATCGAGAGAGAAACAGCTGGCTGCACTAAAATGGGACCCGATGCGGGCGAAGTGGGAGGCATGGCGGAGAGGACTGCGTCGGAGCGTGTCTGTTCAAACCAAGGGGGCGACAAACCCCTAAGGATAATGTGTATAGGTTTTGATACGTCAGTGCCATCTATGCCAGTGGTCCAAGGCTGCCGCGAAGTTTGAATGCCCATCTCAGCGCGTTTCAAACTTTTTTTACGCGTCACGATAGGGCATGCTGTTCAGGTTTAATAATGCTACTGCAATTGCGAGAAACTTAAAAGAAATGAATGTAGGAAAATCATCCCGATGAACTTCCCCAGGTTACTTAACTAGTAACCATAATATAAGATTAATGTACAAGGTCAACTGACGATCTGGTGGTTGGTAAGAATAATGATCATGGAAACTTAGTTCAGTGGACGTTGGTATTTATTGATACAATAACTGGTAAAAGAAATACAACAATAACAATTTAAATATGGCATTCTATAGATGAAATCTGTGGAAGTTAACAATTTTACAAGCACATGAGATTCACAAGCAACAAATATCAATGACAGCAGTACGTTGCAATGAGATATGAGCAGTCTTTGCGTAATAGGAGTAAGATTCCATTACTTAAGTAAACACACGATAGTTATAGACAATGAGGGTGACCCAATTTTCTTTGAGGTAGATGTATCTCGCAATAGCTCTGGTACAGGGAATATAATGCTAATTCTGAAACCATAGACCATAACAACACTTCACTAGAAATAAGTATGCAAGTTTGGATATCATTTCATGGAAGATAATTATTTAATTATGAAAGGACATTATTTCGTATAAAGTTGTTCATGATGAGTACCCATTAAGATATACAACATATCTTGGCAGAGTAGTCTTAAAATGAAAGGTTCTTATAAGTTAATAACCATCACTTATACGAAAGAAAGCATTCCAAATGTGGAAAACGAGAAAAGCGAAGAATATTTTACAACAATGTAGTATATAGGTTCTTACTTCAAAATAAAAGACATTAAAGTTTTAAGAAATGTAAATATCGTAGAACACTTAATGAATAATGCTCAATTAATGACAATTAAACAGTTGGAAGGACAGAGTTGAAATAGCAAATTACATACATAACCAACAAAATGGTAAGGTTAAACAAACCAAAGCGAAGCAGTAGCGATAAATGAGTAGTTTGAACACTACAAGTACTGCAAGTACAATGAAAAATACATTGAAATATAAGGAATACAAGACACCATGAAATTTTGAAAACATGAGAAAAAGTTAGCTAATCACAGGTTGAAATCAAAATGGAATAATGGAGGAAACAGAATTACTCACATTTTCATCTCCAAATACATTTCATACCCACGCAATTTAGCAATAGTCAAGATCATTGAGTCTCGTAGCCTTCTTCAAGCAACTTCCAAAATCGTAAGGGACAATGTCAGCAATAAAAAGTCTGCAGTTAACACTAATATCTATCAATAAGCCTCAATACCACCTTTGTTTACAACGAGATTCAATATGGCAGCCCCCAGTTTATTACTGCCCAGCAGACTGCCCAGAAAAACAGGCTACACCAGCGCCTCTATGTTGGATAGGCCGTTGGACCACTGGGGCTCCAGAAAATCAAAACTAGAGGTTTTCTAAACGATATATTACAGTTCTGTCGCCCCCTTGGTTGTTCAGACTGCGCACGTCGCCGGGTTGGGAGGGCTCCCGGGAGGGGAGGCGAGGAGGGGGAGTAGGGGGTCAGAGGTCTGCGGGACGCCAGAGCCTGTTTTTTCGGACGCAAGTCGGATCGCGAAGAGTCCCTGTAACTAAAATTTTCCCTCAGCTGGTGGGCATGCACAGTAATCGCGGCGGAGACCGTGACAGATTTCTTAACACTGGAATGGTCAGGGTAATGGTTACCTGGATGCAGTGATACAATGGTAATTTTTGTTCGAACCCGCAATACTTCATCTGCAACTACATCTACATAATACCCCTTAAGCCGCCTAAAAGGCGTGTGGCAGGGGGTGTTAGGACACCAGTTTTTTACAGCTGCAAAAAATGAAGAACTCTAAAGAAGTTTGGACTAGCGTTTATTAAAGTCCTTCATGGTTCGGGGGAAACTCGAATTACCATATCTATCCGTTCAGAAAAACATTTCGCTTAATTTATCGCTTCTGTCGCACCTGGAAATATAGTGTGGCTCTAATATTATGTTCCCCATGT
Source organism: Ischnura elegans (assembly GCF_921293095.1). Taxonomy (NCBI): domain Eukaryota; kingdom Metazoa; phylum Arthropoda; class Insecta; order Odonata; family Coenagrionidae; genus Ischnura; species Ischnura elegans. The sequence continues at coordinate 116,410,868 of NC_060253.1, forward strand.
CGCCCTTAAAGATATCCATTCGCAATTGTTCAAGCTATCTAAGGCTATCGCGCAGCCTCTGAGTCTCCAGCGGCTCCCAGCCTCATTCGCATAAAATTTGGGTAACACTGTCTGTACGCCCCTTACAGTTTTTGACGATACGTACAGTCTTCCTTTGTATTTTATTCAGTTCGCGGATTAAGTCTTTCTGCATCCTGATTCAATCCATTCTGATCCCATACGCTCGCTGCATATTCAAGATGCAGTCGGACGAGTACGAAATCGCAACTTTCTTTTGCTTTTTCATGCGAAAATATTCCCACAATACGCTTGACGAATCCTAATTTCTTCAGGGCTATGCCGCAAATATTCTTTTTATGCGTTCCCCATGTGAGGTTCGAGGTTATCGTAACTCTCAGGTATTTCACTTCGTCTGTTGCCTTTATTTTAATACCATCCACTGCATAAACATGGTTAGAGTTGGGAAAATTCCGGAAGAAATGTACCGCCATGCATTTGCTCATATTAAGTTCCAATCCCCACTCCGGGCTCCATAATTGAACGTAGTTTAGGTCAGATAATAGAATTTCATTGTCAGAGTGATCACTAATTTCGCGATAAATGACCGCGTCGTCAGCAAATAAACGTATTTTAAATCTAATACGGGAACGAGATCATTAATGTATGTAATGAACAACAGGGGCCCTTTTACGCTTTCTCGTGGAACATCAAATGTAACATATACAACGTCAGAGGTAATACCGTCAAGAACTACTTCTTTTTACGATCACTGAGAAAGTATCCTATCCAGTTTAAAACTGTTTCGTTTAATCCGAATGGCTGTAATTTGTATGAAAGTTTATGTGAGGTACAGTCTCGAGAGCTTTCTGAAAATATAGAAAAAAACGTCGCCAGATTTTATAACGTCGCGAAGGAAGAACGCTATCTGTGGTTCGCATGATCTACCTTTTGGAATTCGTGCTGACAGTCATGGAGGAAGTTACGTTTGTCTAAGAAAGTCATCATATTGCAACATCAAAATGGCAAGACGTAAAGCAATGCAGTGATTTCTTGATAAAAAGCTCGCGTTACCATTACAAGTGAAATAGAAACGCCTCACCTGTCATTTTAACGGGCGTTGGTCTTTTAACACATTCAAGCCGGCGGACGCGAATACGCGTCCGGAGTGTTTTGCCAGGAAGCCTATGGACGCGCATTCGCGTCCCGTAACGATTCCGTTTCGTCGCCTTCCCCTACAATAGGGTTTTATTGTGTTCATTCTCTTCCGACGCCAGTTCCATAGTACCACTTGTGCCTTCGTGTTGGTGAGAATAGTTTTCGAAAATTACATTTTATTCCGTTCCTTCAAGGCATATTATGGTGAGCACTATTTGTAGCTTTTTTTCAATTTGCCATTACCAATTCGTGACATTACCGTTTTATTTTATATTACATTACGTCCCTGTTCTCTTTATTCTAGTGAGCACAGTATCTAACTTCTTTTCAATTTATCGTGACATTACAATTTTATTTTATATTGTATTTCGTCCATGTTGTCAATTTCTTACTAAAGGCATTTAACCCTCGAGCGGGCATGCCTGATATTTTTACACGACCGGGAGCGTGGCGTACTCTGTCCACGATGTATGCATTTATACGATAATACTTGATTTTTGTTGAAATTTATCTTTATTTGTAGAAATTAGTTCAAGCTCGTGCATTTATAGGTAATAAAAATTTAAAGGCACACTGTTGATACGAGGCTGGTTGTGCGGCGTAATGTATACGCCCCGGGGGTCGGGTTTCCTTGCCAATCTAAAAACAATTGCTGCAATACTTTTTGCTTTAAAAACTCGCGCTTTTGACAGAAAAAATGACATTGTAAGAATAAGCGAGGCCATTCAAGAATAGCAAAGGATGATATACACGGTCGCGCAGCATACTTTGTACGTCTTGACGTTGACGTAGTTCCTCTTGCCGATCTATATTTAAATTAGCTTCATTACCTAGACCTTTGAAAACTCGCACTATCGACAGTCAAAACTACATTGTAAGAATACACGAGGCCATTCCAGAAAAGAATGTACGCACAATACTGAAATCCTTGGTTTTCGAAGATTGGCGCGCTTTATACGCCAACGTGCCCTCTCGAGGATATTCTAGAGGAGGAGGAGGTAATCAGAAATATTGATCGATCCGACGAAGACTCGGATGATGAAGAGCAAGTAAATACCCTAAGTGAGGGGGATAAGGGTATTTTTTGGTTCTTGGAGCCTTTCCACCGCGATAAGGTTGTAGCCCAAGGGAAAGGAATCTTTCCATTAAGGCAATAAAAATATAGGAAAAAACTTTATTGTCCTTTTCAATCTTTTTCGCCTTTTTGCTAATTTAACGTACGCAATATGCATTCTGAAATTTAGAAGCTCGCGCCTTTACCACTAGCGGGTAATACGCTCGCAGCCACAATGGTCCAGAAAGCTAACACGGGAGGGGACGTCATTTCTCACTGACCATACGCTCGCGTCTTCAGCACTAGCGGCTGATACGCTCGCAGCAAGCTTGCGTCTTTACCACTAGCGGGTAATACGCTCGCAGCCACAATGGTCCAGAAAGCTAGCACGGGAGGGGACGTCATTTCACACTGATCATACGCTCGCGTCTTCAGCACTAGCGGCTGATACGCTCGCAGCAAACTCGCGTCTTTACCACTAGCGGGTAATACGCTCGCAGCCACAATGGTCCAGAAAGCTAGCACGGGAGGGGACGTCATTTCACACTGACCACACGCTCGCGTCTTCAGCACTAGCGGCTGATACGCTCGCAGCAAGCTCACGTCTTTACCACTAGCGGGTAATACGCTCGCAGCCACAATGGTCCAGAAAGCTAGCACGGGAGGGGACGTCATTTCACACTGACCACACGCTCGCGTCTTCAGCACTAGCGGCTGATACGCTCTCAGCACGCTCGCGTCTTTACCACTAGCGGGTAATACGCTCGCAGCCACAATGGTCCAGAAAGCTAGCACGGGAGGGGACGTCATTTCACACTGATCATACGCTCGCGTCTTCAGCACTAGCGGCTGATACGCTTGCAGCAAGCTCGCGTCTTTACCACTAGCGGGTAATACGCTCGCAGCCACAATGGTCCAGAAAGATAGCACGGGAGGGGACGTCATTTCACACTGACCACACGCTCGCGTCTTCAGCACTAGCGGCTGATATGCTCGCAGCAAGCTCGCGCCTTTACCACTAGCGGGTAATACGCTCGCAGCCACAATGGTCCAGAAAGCTAGCACGGGAGGGGACGTCATTTCACACTGACCATACGCTCGCGTCTTCAGCACTTGCGGCTAATACACTCTCAGCCACCATGGGTCATAAAGGTAGCACAGGATTTGACGAAGCCGCTCTCGCTCACCATGAAAAGAGTCGCCTTCTCCGACCTTTGTCCCCCAGACATCCCCATCGGGATCTCACATGTCCTCCTTTCCATCCAGCCTGCTCAACACGCGAGTCCAGCCGCCTACGTCGGAAGAGCCACCCTCCATGCTCCCTATCCCCCTTGATCCCATTACTGAGTCCAGGGCCCTGGGGATGGTCAGAGACATCTAGCCGCTGCCAGCGCTGCAACCGTAGTTCCAGACCCTGGCCCCAGGTCCAGCCACGGCATTCCTCTGACACAACATGAGCTGATATCGGAGACCACTCCTCTGGTCTCCTTCCCATCCCTGAATCCCAAGTTGTGCCACAGGACCACCACACGTTGGGGCCAAATGCTTCAAAGGTGATGTTAATTATTAAATTTCATGTAATTTGTTTGAATTTTGGAGTATAACAGTTTTCGACGTCACATATTCCGTACATAATATTGAAATATAAAGAAAACTTATATTTTTCCGAGAACTTGGAATTTTTGCGAAAATTAGACAGTAATTGTTCCTTATGTCCAGTAATTAGGGGGGATATTTTAATATATTATATTACGAATATGAAATTGATTTTGTACACGTTTTAAGCATGTATACATAGTTATGGCTTAAAAATATATCTAGGAACATAATAAGGTAGCAAAGAAATTATGAAACATTATTGTGTAACAGTCAATCTGTGTAGAATGAGAACAGGCCTACGACCACTGACTTAAAAAATGCTAACTCTAAATATAATCCGTCTCTAATTCGTGATTTCTCATATACAACAGTGACGACGAGGACACTGCTTCATTCTCAACTCAGCGCAGTGGATCACCCGTGGACCCTTATCACGCTGACGCCCCGGAGGACACCGTTTCCGGGGACCCGGATTCGGATACGTAGCTCCTGTCGACGGACCAGACACCCTTCCGCTGGAGGAGCTACTGGCTCGCCCTCCGTAACAACAGCTGGCAGTGAGTGTTGAATTCGAAATTTACCCAGGGTGAAGATATACCCAAATGGCGATGAATCAGTGCTTGATTTGGTATTGTCCGGTGCAAACATCCCAAAACCCACAAATACTCTTTGTTTTCTTAAGATCAACGCCCTCAGAAGAGTTAATTTCAGTTCTAGAATCAATGGTGTCCCGCAGAATTTTGATACGTGAAATACCGAAGTGTGGGTTTAAAGCGAATTTAATCCCTAAGTCCTCTGGTGGTTGCCGTTCAATTCACGACTTGAGTCCATGGACCGAATTTTATTATAGGCCAAAATCCCGCCTGAAATACGCCACCCAGGCGGTCAGCATAAATCAGTTAAACGCCTTTGTCTGCGAGCTCGACCTCTAAGACGCATTTTACCAGCGCTCTGTTCGTGCAGGCCACTGGCGGTTTTATGGAAATGCGTGCAATGATAAATACTTCGGTTTTACAAGGCTTCCTATGGGCCACTGTCTTGCTCCTGCTACCATGCAGCGGTGGGCGCGAGCGGTGGCCACGAAGTATATTCCTGGTTCCAGACTGTCCTCGTACCTTACTTAGACGACTGGTTAATTGTCTTCACCTGCGACCAGCATACTCCAAGGACCTTAGTGTTTGATATAGTGAAATTCCTGGTTGATGACGTGGGCATCAGCCTAAACAGCAGAAAATCATAATCAAATTTGTTTCAACTCCTGTAGAGGTCTTACCGTACCTCGGCGTGAAAATAGACAAGCATCAACTGTGCGACTGACGCCATATCACACGCTTTCACGCTCGAATTTAGCAATTAAGAAAATTCCTCGCCTTCGGGAACTTGATATTCCTAAATTAGCTGGTTATATTAGTTGGATTGGTTATATTATGTATTTTCTTATTATTAATGTGTACCGTCGCAAGACAATGTGGTTAGAAAAGTGTTACGAGGAAGGAATTTTCCATCAAGTGTGCCGGTGCCCGGCATTTAGTTTCTTCTTATGTTGGCTACGTCGACGCTACGCCCTTTCAGTGGGCTGCTGTATCCCCAATTGGGAATCGAAGTGATTGAACAGTTCTGAGCCCTGATGATATTTTTAAATAAACTGAAACGTTAGATAAATGCCTTATTGCATCGTATACATTTGATCTATACTCTGAGCAGTATTTTATCATTAATGGTGTTAGAGAAAGTTAAGGAAAAAATTTTTTGATACAGATAAGTGTGATAATACTCGGTGCAATTGCCATTTTCATTGAAAAATAAATGGACTCCTGAATTGCCGGCATCGGTGGCGGCCGGGTATTGTCCACGACTGCCGAACATAAGGTCTTACGTTCGAGTCCCGCGTGTGTAAGTTTCCCCTATTCAGGGCATGGTTGTTCGTGTACGTTTAATTGTTAGATTTGTCGAATACCCTGATATAACATGGCCTAGGTGAGCTGTATTCGGTGGTTTGGGAATACAATTTAAAAAAATAAATAAAGTGTGGTTGCCAATAATACAAAATTTTATTCATATGTGTCTGATTTGGATCCAGGGCATATTCCATTGGAATATGCCCTGCCCTGGAAGTTTTATTTTTTCCGACGCTGCTATTAGCATTCTTACTCTTAGTCATTTTACACGTTACAGTTCCCCCGAATTTCCCCGGGTGAGATTTCGTAAACTACACTAAACGAATTCACACGGAGCAGACATCAGGTAACGCGGGGCAGTGGCGTAGCCAGGGGAGGTCCGGGGGGTCCGGAGCCCCCCAAAATATAAGAACAAAATTATTATCCGTCATAAAAGAAAATGAAAATTTGAAAAATCGTGAATTTACCACATATTTCTTTGGCAAATGGAGTTTTTTTGCATAAAATGTTAAAATTAGTTTAAACTCTCTGCTTAGTAGGTAGGGGAGACCGGGGCAGGCTTTCGCATTTTTTTATTTTGTTCCCCTGCATATTATATTAAGAAAGGTGTTTATAATGCCGCGTTTATGAATACGTCTCGAAATTCTTCGGATATGGCGTGGGAAAATATAACCTTACGGCGTTACGAGTAACAGAATCGTCTAGACCGTAATATTTATTAGCAGCGGATTTTCGAATAAAGTGTTGGCAACGACTAGCCTGTGCTCCGTGAAGAATTCCAGTAGCCTTTCTCCTCTTTCATTTCGGTTAGCTAACCCATATTTCCCAGTTATTATTCGGTCTTGACCTTCGCCGACGACGGCGTTCCTGTCACCTAAAATAATTAGATTTTCTCCCCCTCTTACCCGCTTGTTAACTTCCGCTATATCTTGGTAGACATCTTATACTTCTTCATCTTCATATTCTGATGTAGGCTTGTAAACCTGCACGACTACAGTAGCTACGTGTTTAGTATCTATCTTCATCATTACTATCCTTTCATTAAACTGCAGGTAGCTTTTAACACGCATCCCGGCACTCTTTCTAAGCACTATGCCTACTCTAGAATTACCATTTAGCGATCCTGTGTGTATAATTCTGTAGCTTCCGCTCCAAAAGTCTCCTTCCTGGGGCCATTTCATTTCGCTGATGCCTAATACATCGAGGTTCATTCTTCGCATCTCCACCTTCAAGTTCTCTAGCTTACCGCAGGTACGAAGTGATCTGACGTTCCATGTTCCTATCCGTAACTTTCTATCTCGTTTGACCGATGTACCCTCTCGAGTAGTCTCCGCCCGGAGATCCGAATGGGGGACTAGTTTACCTCCGGAATATTTAACCCGAGAGAATACCATCGTGTCATTATATAAATTGAGTGGAGTAGCTGTATAAGTAGATTGGAGTACTAGTTCATATTCTGATATAGGCTTGTAAACCTGCACGACTACAGTAGCTACGGGTTTAGTATCTATCTTCATCATTACTATCCTTTCATTAAACTGCAGGTAGCTTTTAACACGCACATCGGCAATTTTTCTAAGCATTATCCCTACTCCAACATTACTATTTAGTGATCATGCGTGTATCATTATGTAGCTTCCACTCCAAAATTTCGCTGATGCCTAATGCGTTGAGGTTCATTCTTCGCATCTCCACCCTTTAGTTCTCTAGCCTACCGCAGGTACGAAGTGATCTGACGTTCCATGTTCCTATCCGTACTATTCTATCACCTTTGACCGATGTACCCTCTCGAGTAGTCCCCGCTCGGAGATCCGAATGGGGGACTAGTTTACCTCCGATTTAACCCGAGAGAATTCCATCGTGTCATTATATAAATTGAGTTGGAGTAGCTGCGACTCCTCGGGATGATAATGTGGTGGTTTCCCCTTGCCTTCCACATGGCAGTACTATAGCCGTTAAAGTAAATGTTACCACGCCCGTAGTGAAATGTGTGTCGCTGTACCGACCAGTATGGTCTCCACCTTCGCACATGTGAAGAAGAGCTGCTGCCCTCTCCCCCGGGTGATGAGAGGCATAATTGTTGGCGGCTCCCAGTCGCCAAGTAACGGTATCTTAACAGGTTTCGGTATCATTTAAATGGTCTACCTTACCCAAAGGTAGCCGAATACCCACTCAGAACACCGCCGCTTTTTGTCCGTGACAGCTTTTTCGACGAGAGAACTTGCTCATCTCGCAGTTAACCTCTATATCAAGTTGATAGTCTGAGGCGTTACTTTATGGAAGTTGCTCATGATGAATGAAAAATTTTTTACTTTGTTTTTCCACATATTTATTAACACGCGACCATGGTTTCGACGCACTGCGTCATCATCCGGCGATGAGTACAATGAAGATTCTTCCTATATATAAACCAGAGTAGTGGGTGGGGGGTAATCAAGAGGTAGGGGAGAGAGGAAAGGATACAAAGGACATTAACCGAGTACAAAATTTCCCACGTTTGTGAGCATAGGCGGGGGTGGGAGTGGGTGACGGTTGAGGGAAAGGGAAACCACTAATTAGTAAGGGTCTCAGCACGATTAAAATGACTGCATGGTTTCTCAGATTGGAGGGATATATTCTCCATAAACTATATTAATGGTAACATTTATTCCTTTTCAGCTCATAGCGAATTTTTTATGGCAAGATCTGCCGGAATAAGTTAAAATGTGAGCATTTTGGCAATAAACTATCTCTCAGCACTGTTGCGAAACGGAAGTTAGTTTCGATAGGTGAGCGTAGAACTCAACACAGATCAATAAGCTGCAAGGCTAGTGAATTTCACGAATTCTTTTCAGGGAAATCTGTTCCTTCTTCTAGATCGCGTTGCATCGCATTTGTTTTTAATTTTGGGGCGTTCAAAGGCTAAAATATGATAAGTGTGTATCAACTAGCAAATCCGATTTTCGTAGTCTGCGGAAAGAAACGCAATGTAGTTCTTGGTATGTGATAAACCATACTCTTCAGTTGAATAGGGCACAAGTTCACCTCTATTAACCTTACTTATTTTTACGTAATTTTTTATGATATTAGATGAGAAATTATTTATTAGAAAAATTAATTCTAAAATTTTAATATTTGCTGGCCTTGATGAAGTCCTCGCCTGTCACAGAGGAGGTCGCGGGTTCGCCTACCGCCGACATGGGTTGCTCTTACACAGGACGTGGATATTCGTGCATGTTTAACTGTCAACTCATTCAAAAACCCCGATTTTAAGAGCCAAATTAGTGCGGTTTTCGGTGGTAAGGCGGATAAATGATAAAAAAGAGAACGAAATTCGTGTAATCAGTTGACCATGGTGATCGGTCTCCATTCCTTTCGCGATAAGCTCATCGTGGCAATTGCAATCGTGATATCTTTCCGCATTTCAGTCACGCGTCGCCTTTGAACTGGACCCATTTCCTTCTTCCTCACAGTTTCGCTTACTTAACTTGCTAGACTTACGACAAGATTGCTTTCGGCAAGGAGGCGCGTGGTGGACGCTCTGAGGTCGGTAGTCTTCACGTTGTTAAGCAAGTGGACTCCGTCGAATTGGAGGTGCCACCGAAAAACTTATTCTTGTGTGTTTTGTTTTTACTGGAGTGGCAAGGCTTTAATCTGGGGTGTCATTAAAAACTTACCGACTTTTTTTTAAAACAATTAATAACATTTTCGTGTGGGTATTATGATCACTGTGTCTCCATGGTTGTGCGGCAATTTTCCTTGCTTTTACTGATGATGAGCTGATATTTATTCCCTCAAAGGCACTAAGGTGGAGAAACTGTAATTTCCTATTTTAAGAGTCACGTGCCTACAACAAAATCAAATTGGCACCGACCCTAGTTCGTGGAAATAAAAATAAAAAATTGCAGTAATTAAATACCTGATATGGTTTGACGCTGTATGATCGCTGTTGAAACGATGGAAAAATTTCTTCCTCGTAAGCTGCTAAATTTTTTTCGATGTTAAATTTCCGTACTCAGGATAAATATTAAGAACAGGCAGTTACTGGTTATACATTCCTGAAAATTGCCTCATGATATTCAAGTTTCAAACTATTGATAGGTCAAAACTCACCAAATACTAGCAGTTTTGCGGGTATGTTGCGTTCTCTTTACCCATTTCACCCTACCATTCTGAGCATTTAAGGCTCTTGAAGAAAAACTGCTACTGTTTTTGTTTATTTTTGAAGCTGGTAGATAATAATAATAATCCCTCTTCCCTGAAAGAGACTAGTGCAAGTCGTAATATCAATATATACACCTAATGATTATGCAAATATTGTTTACCATGCAAAATTTTATTGAATTTTGCATGGTAAACATTCCCCGTTATATATTTTAATGCGTTCGTTCGTTCCCTCATTGACTGGGCTTTTGGCCCTTGCATTTAGCTTGCTGCCTTTGTGCGTCTTCAGACCACATTTTCAGCATTTTGGAGCGTGCCCTTGGCACTTAATTAGCATTGGAGAATTAGTCTTTAATTTGCATTGGAGAATAAATCTCGACATACGGGACATGACTTTTCAAGCGTGTAAGGGACCAGTATTTACCTTTCCAGTGTAAGTGAAGGAGAAAAGGAAAGAAAGTCTTCTAGTGAGCGTGTGCATTGCACTCTTAAAATTAGGAAGAATAAAAATTAATTACCTGATGATGAATTTCCCTAAGGTTTTATAGTTCTAAAATTAAACTTAAAAACTAATCGGCTTTACATGGCGCCGGCAGTGGGCATCTTAAAGCTTTTATAACGGGCAGTGCGAGGCCAAGAAACACAAACGCCCAGGATGAAGCCTCATGTAATCTTCGTCTAGGGCAGTGATCGTCAACCTTTTTTAATTCAAGGGTAAAAAATCGATTTCACAGCGTATGGAGGGCCATATTAATCCAATTAACATCATTGAAATAAATAAAAACGTGCAATTTCAACGTGCAATATTAATTATTGGTTAAAAATTTTAATCAATGAATTTGTCGATTTTTGGCATTTTTTAATTTTTGACGAGTGTGTCGATATACATTTTATATTCTGTGTGACTACATAATATTTTCTTTAACTCTTAAGGGCCGCAAATATTTATCCGCCGGGCAGCGTGTTTATGACCCTTGGTCTGGAGTTCGTTGCGCGAAGCATCTGCTCCCTATGGTGGACTCGGGGGGGTGTACGGCAGCTACTATTGTGCGCTCCTCAAGGTCGTCCCTGGCGACAAGTCGAGTGCCTTCCAATCCCCCCCCCTTTTCTCCACCCTTTCTCCCGGAAATCTTGGCCCCGAGTGCAACGCCTTGTCTTCCAGCTCCACAGACATCTCTTGCTTTCTCCGCCGACGGATCACAGACTCCGCACAGTGGGCTAGAATCAAAAAAAGCTGGCCAAAAGTCGCTAGAGTCCAAAGAATTGGAAAATTAACGAAACTTTTTACAAATTGTGTATTGTAAAAATACAACTTATTTAGGATTATTTAGGCCACAATATTGTTTAGAAGGGCGATAACAATTAAAATAGGCGAATGTGATACGGGAAGCAAACTCTACAGGGGCATGCCTACCTTCTGCTATGGAAATATCAAGGGAAAAACAGAATTTTTCTGCCGTTGAAGCTGTCAAATAGTTGTGCATAAGGTAAATTTTGAGTCCAAAAACAAACTTTTCTGGTATGTTTTTCCCGATATGTTATGGTCTTCTAACTTCCTCGTGTCGGGCTCCCAATGTCTCCTCGGAAAGCTGTCCTATAGGAAGAATGTAATGTTTCACAATTCCCGCTCCATGTATTAAAACTTTGTGAATAGTCCCCTCTCTATTTGCCAAGACCACATTATGTAAATCTTGACTAGTCACTTTCGTTGTATCCATAACTGAGCAACTACTCTGTGAACGTCATTCGGCAATTCGACTAGGAATACTGAAAGGAGACTGACTCGGCTAGAAATGAGCGAGCCAATCGCATAGGCGGCTTATTTCGGGAAAACTAAATTTCTCTACTGGAAATATTTGCACGTTTTCAAAGTAAAAGAACAAATTTGGGTGCACAAATGGGCAGCCGACGAGTGAAAAGGGCTTGGGGAGCGCGCGAACCGTTAGGTTTCTTACCGTTTGCACGCGGCCTCCGCGCGAAGGCTCAAGGGTAAAACCGTCATGAAAGGGTACATACCATAAAGGCACCGCATATAATTAGTAGTTGAGTGCAATGCAACATAAATTTTAACCAGTGACAGAGACCCTGATAATTTATAATTTGAATATTGAATAAATATTAGCCAATAATTTCATTGTCAAAAACTTGAATCAATATTTTTAATCAATTAATACATAAAATAAAAGTGGTCACTCATCCTCTGATGACTCGTCATCACTCTCATCTTCATATTCATCATTCCCGTTGTCAATAAGTTTTTTCACTTCTGGATCTAAATCTTCCTTCAATTTACTATTGCGAAATGAAATCGAAGATATCAAGGGATCAGAGGTGAGCAGCAACCTCCGAAATAAATCTTCATTAGTCGCCTCTCTTGATATCTTCCGCGTATTGTGTTGCCGGAATTTCCTAATATCTTTATTTCTCGATTCCAAGGCATCTTCTGAAAGCTGCCCGATGGGTAGAATAGCTTCCTTGGATATACCTGCACCATGAAATTAAAGCTTGTGCACCGTTGGCGGCATATAATACCAAGGGTATTTTTTCACATACAATTTTGCTGTCGCTAGACAGTATTTTCTGAACTCACTGTGTTTGAGTGCTCGACAGCTTGAGATTGCTTTCAAAATATTTGAAAGCCTTGAAATCAGTTGGTCATGTAGTCCTGAAAAATATTTGATTGACTAAAACATCTCTCTTAATTTCAGCACCGAAGATTTTCAAATTTTGTAGCTGTCGTCAGACTCTCTTACCGGTAATTTTTGCTGATAATTTTGGGTTCTAAAAGAAGCGTCTAGCTGTGTTACCATCGTTTGTGGTGCCGTATCCTGGTTTTGGTACATGTATTATCAGGCCCATTTTTTTTAAATAACCTCTGAATCCTTTCTCTCCTAGCCTGCATTTTCTGTTTACTCCCATCACTAACCTTTGCCTTAAATATGAAGTTTCAAAATGAAATCAGAATTAAAATACACGGACAGACACATTACTAATGTATTACAAGCAATAAAAGCTTCACGTAGGTTTAAAATACACTCACTTTCCACTGCTTTATGTCCAAGCGATAGGATATGCGTTAAAGACACTCCAAGCACCGAATATAGCAATGGAGAGGGGATAAGCCAAATGAAAATCTTAAGGTACTGATTGTAGTCCTCAAGTTCTCCAGATTGTTCATTTCGGATATCCTTGCCCCACAAATATAACACTTCATTGAACTGGCATTAGTAAGAGCATTGCACACCTAAAATAGATAATCATGAGCTCCTGTAGTACACTCAAACCAGGCCACAAGAGAAAAACAAAATGATGTCAATGATAGAGGTCTATTACTCGTACTAACCTTTCCGTCTATCATTGTGAGTACCATACAAAATTTTACTGAACATTTTTCAATCTCTAGATTCTTAAGCGTCTTTATTTGCCTTTCTATATACTTTTCTTCCTCAATTGAAAGCTTTTTACTTTCATTAGCCCATTGAAGACGAATCGGTCGGCAATATCTTACCGATGAAGGGCAGGGATTGGACCACAAAAAATTTCCTGGAATAAAGTCTTTCATGAAGGAGGTTTATCCGATAGAGCAGACTACATTATTTAAAGAAATAATTTCTCTTACCAGAAATATTGCTTTTCAAATGGAGAGGAACCAATGAACTTGCAAATAAATATTCATCATTCAGTTCATCCCTCGTCCATTTTTGCTTATATTGAGAATGCCCCGCACTGCCGTCGAAGCCGTACTTGCAGATCAACGTGCATTCATGTGGAATGGCGATATGTTCCATAGAATCATTTGTCATGGATTCAATGATCCATTGTGCCGTATGGTTAAGTAACTCTTATGTGCCCACCTCACACGTTTCCTCGCTGATATGTATTCCATTTGGATAAGTTGATTTTTTTGCGGAAAACACCTGATTGTAGCTGGGAAACAACTTATGCCCGTGATTTTTTGACACATGCCGGATGAGGTTGTACTGGAATTTTGCCATATTCACTGAAATAAAAAGGGAAAGTGCCGTTTCTGGTGTCATTTCCCTCTGAGAATGGTCCTTTTTCCTCCATTTGGAAAGAATTCTAGTAGCTCTTGTGGGAGTCGTCATTGTCACTTCTCTAATTACTTTGGCAGTTGATTCCTCTCCTCGCTCGCGGAATTTCATGGACGCGGCGAATGATAACTCCTTTACTGATGTAACAGCTCTTAGCTGCTCCGTTTTCCTTAGTTTTGATCTTTCACTAGAAACTTCAAAGTGTAATGCAGGTCTACCAAACACGGTGTCCTGCGGTGAATCTGTAAAAATACGAATTAGTGACATAGAAAAGTGATTCTATCTAAAAAAAACTATTTATTAAACATTTTAATGAACGCACCGTAGGTAGCAGGAAGATATTTGTACACTACTTCAGGGAATTTGATTTCTTCCTCTAGCCATTTGCTATTATTAGCTCTAAAGTAGCTTTCCCTTCGCTGCGCCTTCTTCCATTTCTCAAAATATCTTGCGAAAAAGTATGCTTGTAGGCACTTCGTCAAAATACCTTTTAAATTAGCATTCAATCGATATTTTTCAATCAAAAAATCTATCACAACATTTTTTATCTCACGTGCCGTGGTACTTTTTTTCTCTCCACAATTTTGTCATGAAGCTGTAACCGCGTCACTTCTCTACTCTCCATGGTTTATATCAAATTTAGTATCAAACACTACTATATGAAATAAAAAAATATCAGGTAATCAGTTCCATCGACAACCCAACTATCATCAGTCATGCATGGGTAGCAAAAAAAAAATGCGGACTCTAACGAGGAATCCATTTTAAAAATGAACATTTTGCTTACCATTAGCACTCTTCTCACCACAATGGAGAGTAAAATCGTTTTCGATGGATGAGGAGTACACTTATTGTAGTCACAACGAAACGGAGGCGGGTGCAAGGAGGCTTTGCTTCCCAGGTACAACTATATCCTCCTTTGAAGTGCTTCTAACGTTGACAGATCAATCCAGTGTTATCACACAGTACAGTCACTTACAGTGGATGTTCACTCGACACTCTCTAGGACAACTGATGCATGTGGTGGGCAAAAACAACCGGAAAACCCCTAGGGACACTAACTGAGAATTCCATTTGTCGGAACAAGTGGCGGAAAGGGTCGGCAAGAGGCGAAAACGTGTAAAAAGCATAACTTGGGATAGCTATCATAGAATTAGGGGAAGTAGAAAAGAGTCATTACCAGCAAGGTTGTAAAACCAGCATTGCCGGGCCAGTAAGTACGGAGGGTCGCAAATCCTCAACCAGCCGGCGCGGGCGCCTGCCGCTGCATGTGCATGACCTTCCCTAAACCCCTCGACCACAGCCTGCTCATGATGCTTGAGGGAAATCCGAAATTCTGGAAAAATCTTTTCAAAGATTTTAGCCCATAACTCTGGTGAGAAACCTCCCAATTACCTCCTAATCGTAGAATTGCCAGTCACCAATTTAGCAAGAAACTGTTATCTGCGCCAAGATGTACGTTGAATTTAGCCATTTATAGTATAATATGCAAAAATCAAGGTTATTAGTATTCATAAAATATGTATTCAAGTGACTTATGTCATTGAACAGGCATTCCGTCGTCTTTATGCACGGATATCATATCCTTTCCTCGCTTAGTCCCGCCGCCGTTTCGTGGCCGCCACAGTGGTCCGAGTGGCCGGGGTGGATTCACATAAATATGGTTGTTAAAATTAGGATCGCAAGTTATCGCAAAAACTGCATTCTGTAAATTGTTCTACATGCTTTTTTCTATCTCACAGTATAAATAACTCTGTGTAGCCTGATGTACATATAAACGATAATTACCGTTAAACATAAAATTTCATGGAAAATCAACACAGTTTTTGAAAAATTATAAAAATATTAATTAGCAAGTAAAATCAAACAAAAACTCTCTCCATTCATTTAATAAAGATCAATGTTATGGATAAAAATACTTTGAAACCAATATTCTTAACAACGACTCTGTAATGAAGCCACAAATTTAGCTATTTTCAACGGAAAAAATCAGGTCACTAAAGTCTCTCTGACATGCTCTACTTTGACCAGCTGTAAAAATTATATTAACACATTCTATGCTCTGTATGGCACCCTATCTTAAAGAGTAAATGCTTAATAATAAATATCAACTGTTTTTGGTTGATTTGCGCTAACTTCATTTTTCGACTTTTGGCCAGTTTTTTTCGGTTTTGGCCCACTGTGCGCCGTACAGTGGTCTGAAATCGGAAAAAGCCGGACAAAAGTCCCAAATGGCTTTTATTGAGATAGGGACCTAAAACTTGGCACAAATACTCACAAATGATGGTTAATTATGGACTTGTATGCCATTTTTCATAATTTTGATCCGTTGTTGAGATGCAGCAGCTCAAACATGACCAATTTCCAAAAACTCGGGCGAACTCGCTTTTCTCCGAAAATCTTTGAACTTATGCAGGTGGTGTTGCAGTTGTATGATATTTATGGAATAAAAAACACTAAATTCCTTTGAGCAAATGCTTTGGCCATATTGTTCATGATTTTTGAAGATTTTGGTTTACATTTACATGGTTTTACAACACAAAATGGCGTACCCATTTTTCGCGTGAAATTTCAAATATAGTAGATATTATCTTCCGTTTACGAAATATGGTAATCGGGAACTTTACATCACAGTGTGAAGTAGACATTTATTAAGAATACTGCGAAGAAATCTTGGAAAAATGTTTGCGACCACGAAAATGAGAGCGATTTTTCGATCGCGCGTCAAGTGAGAGCTACGCCACGCGGGACTCAGAGGCTCGGTAACTGCGGGCGATTTATCAGTTTTTTTTTCAGAATTGCTTCTTAAAAATCACCATTTGAAGCATGACACATAGTAAGCATTGACTTTAAACACTATTACCAAGATAATGGATCAATAGATTAACCGGTTAACGCATTACTCTAGTGAAGATGGTAAGGATTAGATTTTTGTCCGTACCATTCTACGTTCACGAAGTATGCTTCGGATATTGAAGTATTGTTAAGAGATTCAGTTGGCATGCGAAATAAAGAGAGAAGTAAACAGCTTCTGGGGAAGGCAACGACCTATATTCTTTGTCCCTACCACTAGCTACCCTCCCTTTTCAACCCTCGCAGAGGAGGGTCGCGCGGATAGTGGCGTTTAATGACCACGCAAGGCCTTTAAAGGCAAAGGTATGTAAAGGGTCCTTCTACACGGGTTTTTCCTTTTTGATGTCACCATACAATAGGAGAATGTTTGAGGGAGAAAGAAAAGATAACTTTTATCCTTGAATTCATAATTAAATATTATATTAATATGGTAAATAAAGAGTTAAATTGATTTTCTCAAATTTAACTTTTCATCCATCGTTATGCAGCATACAAGAAACACGTTTGATAAATGCAAAAATCATTATGAAATCAAACATTTGCGTTAATGAAGTTTGGAAACTGTTTTTTAAATTCGTAGTGGAATATTTCAATAATAAAAGAATGTAGAATTAGCGGATTACCAATCATTAGCTCTAAATCTTACGAATTAATTTAATGTGGAGTTATAAACAAGAATATAAAGAGAATACGTACTTCGGAATTCATCTTTTACATCACTTTTTTAATGAGGTTTTAGATTGTCTTTTTTCTAGAGATGTGCGAATAGTATCCGCGAATACTCGAATACCTCGAATACTAGAAAGTATTCGATATTCGAGATTTCGAATAGTTATGCGAAAAGTACCGCCTCGAATACCTTGAATACTTTGAATTTCGCGTCATACACTGTCGCACGCACGTCGTTGGTAGTGACTCGGAAAAATGTAGAGAACTGTAGTCATTTAGTGCTCGCAGCGCCGTTTTACGCAAGTTGACGAATTGCATCAAATTCGTGGATTTTAGCGGTGAAAAGTGTTCGACGAGGGGAACCGAAAATAGTCGGGTGAAAAAATCCGAAAATCCCCCATTCCCCCCACCAGGAGAAACTCAGTGCCGTGGGATAGCAACCTTAGGGCATTTCCCACGATCCTCTATCCCCCTCCATTCAGCACTCGCCTCAACCACTCTGACGCTTTCCTCTTCTCCGAAATCAAACAAATAAGTCCCAGCTCGCGCAGGGATTGCATTACGAAGACCCCTGCTTCGAAAAAAATATCGAGTTACGAGAACAATAAAAACGTGTTTCACGCCCTCCCCCCTTTTCTCACCCACTGACCTTTTTCTGGCTACCTGCTTCGAAGTTCCCCATTTCTAGAGGTCAACTGCTGTGTGAGTACCGTGGGATACTTACATTAGCGCATTTCCCAAGGTTCGGTATCCCTCTCCATTCAGCACTAGCCCCCCTCTGAGGCTTTCCTCTTCTTCAAAATAAAAAAAAGGTCACAGCTCGCGCAGGGATCATATTACGAAGACCTTAGCTTCGAAAAAATACGCGAGAACAATAGAAACGTGTTTCGGGCCCTCCCTCTCCTCCCCCACTGACCTTTTTTTTCCTACCAGCTTCGAAGTTCCCCATTTCTGTGGAGGTCAACCGCTGCATGAGTCATCTATTAGCACAAAGGGTGTCTAAGAATGACTTTCGTCAATTGATGTTACACCTTTATTGAATTGAAATATTAGTAATGTGCGCGTAATTTCAAAAAGAATAAGACCAAACACGACGTATTTCTGAGTTTATTTAAGCATTTTACGCAAAGAAATAAATGTCAAAACACGACGGAGACTTAGCATTCTGGCGAAACTCGATATGAGCAGCAGAGCTTCTCGGAAGTTGATGCGGTATTTTTTTCCAAAAACATATATCAAGTTACAATTTATGAGTGGTGCTATAAATCTTTATTGTTACAGTCACAGACAAAAGGATACTTTCTCAGAATATTTGGTTTTTCCCTGATAGCAATTCCAATTCATCTTCTTATCTCGTGAGAACTCCCAAAGATGGACTGAAAATAATTGAAGAAAATCCGGTGGAAAAGAGCTTGTATTTTGCAAAATGCCTCAGATTGTCAGCTAGCACTTGGCAGCAGGTGTGGGGGTAAAGCGATGTTAGTTGAATTAATTATATGCCCAATTGTTTCCATAAAATTAAATTATTCATTAATCAGCTAAATTCCTGTTCGAATCATTTTAAGGAAATCAAAATTACTCCCCAAAATCTTGTGTTGCCTGCTGCATAGGCAACCGAGTCAAACATTCCAGCATTCATCATTTAGTATTCGAGGTATTCGAAATTCGAGGTATTCGAATATTCGAGCTATGATTTAATATTCGAATTCGATAATCGAATTCGAGAAATCTGCTATTCGACCCATCTCTACTTTTTTCATTAACGGTAATTCAACTTTCAATCCCCGAATGAACTGTCGTCACTGATGTCTGAGTCCTCTTCTTCAACATCATCCAAAATCAGCAGATATCTTAAATCTTTTGGCATTTCTTTTGGTCTTCTCCGAGTTGATGTCAGTGTAGAGGAAAGAAATGGATCAGACGTTAACAGCAGTCTTTTGAATAGGTCGTCGTTTGTGGCCTCTCTGGAGTGCTTCCTACGAAATCTCATGCGGAATGTACGTGTGTTCTTATTCCGAGCTTCCAGTGCCTCTTCTGAAAGTTGCCCCAAGGAAAGAATCGCTTCTTTTGCAATTTCGCTTCCATGCAGCAGTACCTTATGCACCGTGGTTGGCATATAATACCACGGATACAGGTAAACATATAGCTCTGCAGTTCTCTGGCAATAGTCCGAGAAAGCTATATAATTTAGTGTTATGCCACTTGATACTGCCCTCAGAATGATGGAAGTTTTTTATTAGATCAACATTATTATTATTATTATAGTATTCTACCGATTAAGGTAGGTTTTCATGGAGTATCTCCCTTTCCTTCCAGCACTGCCTTCTTTAATTCACTGTAAGGCCTACTCTCCTTCAATCTATCTAAAAATTCTATTCTTTTCCTTCCCCTCCCTCGTTTACCTAACATTCTACCCTCTAATACCATTTTCAACATCCCCTCACCGCTAAGCACTAACTCCATCCATACCTTCTGTCTCCTGCGTATCTCATCTAAAAGCTGCCTCTCCTCGCCAACCATATCCAGCACTTCGTCGTTCCTTTTCCTCTCCGTCCATTTCACCCTCTCCATTCTTCTCCACACCCACATCTCGAATGTCTCCAATCTTCTCTCGTCTTCTTTCCTCAGTGTCCACGTTTCCGCACCGTAGAGAGCTACGCTCCAAATCAAACTCTTCACTAACCTTTTCTTTATACTCTTACACAACGATCCTCTCAGAAGCTCCTTCCTGTTCATGAACGCCTCCTTTGCTAATGCTATTCTCTTCCTGATGTCCTTACTACTGTATCCGTTTTCCTCTAACGTACTGCCTAAATAGTTGAATTGTTCAACCTGCTCAAGTTTTTCACCACCCACCTTTATCTTGAGTCTCACATTCCTCGCTCGAGATGCTTTACAAAACCGCATAACCTTAGTTTTCTTGTGATTAATCCTCATCCCATACTCCTCGCAACGTTCGTATAACGCATCCACTAGAGCCTGAAGCCCCCTCGCTGACTGGCTGGTCAACGCCTGGTCATCCGCGAATCTCACTGATTTGAACATCATTCCTCCCACTTTTATCCCAGCTTCTAACTCATCCCACGCTTCCCTTACCATCTCCTCAGCGTACACGTTAAAGAGCAGCGGCGATAGAGGACAGCCTTGCCTCACACCTCGGCCGATGCTTGCCCACCCAGATTCTCCGTCCGCTACCCTCACTTGCGCCGTCTGGGCCATATAAAGATTACGAATCAGTCGTCTATCCCTCTAATCTACACCTATTCTCTTCAGAATATCCATCAACTTTGCCCAGTTCACCCTATCAAACGCTTTCTCAAAATCTACGAAACACGCATATACGTCCTGGTCGTATTCTAGGTTCCTCTCGACGAGGGACCTCATTATTGCTATCGCATCTCCAGTTGACTTCCCTTTTCTGAAACCAAATTGATCTTCGCCCAAATACTCATTTGCCCTCGCCTCCATTCGTCTGTTCAATATCCTCAGTACCACTTTCGCCGCATGCAATATTAGGCTGATAGTCCTATAATCTCCGCATTCCACAGCTTTCTTCTTTTTCGGAAGCGGAATTAAAACCGTCTTCACGAAATCTTCCGGCCAACATCCCTCCTCGTAGATCCTGCGCACTAGTTCGAAAAACCTTTTCTTACCTTCCTTCCCTAGATTCTTCAGAAGCTCACACGGAATATTGTCCACGCCTACTGCTTTCCTAGCCTTCATATCACGAAGTGCTCTCTCTATTTCTGAATCTAATATCTCCGGTCCAAGATTATCATCCTCCACTGCACTTTCCTCCTCTAGAGTCAATCTCTCTCTGGTCTGTTCGCTTCGTCATACAGGTCCTCCACGTATTCCTTCCATCTACTCTTTACCTCTTCTCGCTTGGTTAGCATCCTCCCATCTTTAGCCTTAATTTTAGACATGCCTTGTCCTCTTTTGCCGCCCAACAGCAACTTAACTTTGGCGTACAACGCGTCTACTTCTCCATCCTTCTGGAACTTTTCCATTTCCTCGCACTGTCCTTTCCACCAAGCCTCCCTTGCCCTCTTAGTTTCACGTCGTAATCGATTATTCAGTTCCCTGTACATTCTTTTTCCCTGTTCTGTGTCCACGTTCTTCCACTTCCTCCTCTCCTCCATTTCCCTTATCATCTTCTCCGTTATCCACGGCTTCTTTATCCTTCTACTGTTCACGTAGCCAATTGACTTCTCCGCCGCTTTGACTATTCCCGTTTTTATATTATCCCATCTTACCTCAACAGTCTTGGTGTTGTCAATGTCCCGCATACTAATGTCCACTAGTTCATGATATTCTCTCCTCATGCTCCCTTTCTGGGCTTCTACGTTCCATTTCTTCGTCTTCCTAACTCTTATAAGTCTTTTGAATCTTACGTTGCATTTCATGAGCACTAGATTGTGGTCCGAATCCGCATCCGCTGCAGGGAAGCTGCGCGAGTTTTTCACACTATTCCTAAACCTCTGTCTTACCATAATGTAGTCTATTTGATATCTCCCCGCATCCCCTGGACTTTTCCACGTGTACCTTCGCCCTTTATGATGATTGAACCACGTGTTTGTGATGAATAATTTGTTTCTCCTACAAAATTCTGCTGCTTTCTCTCCCCTGTCGTTCCGTTTTCCTAGACCAAAATCTCCTATTTCGTTTCCATCCCTGCCTTCCCCGACTGAGGCGTTCCAGTCCCCCATTACTACCAGATTTTTCTTACCCGGTGTGTCTCTAATTATTTCCTCGAGCTGTTCATACACCTCATCTACTTCTTCCTCCCCATGATTGCTAGTGGGCATGTAAACTTGGACCACCACAAGGTTGGTGGGCCGCGCCTCAATTTCTACCACCAGAATCATATCGCTTACCTGGTCTATACCTACCACACGCTTACCCATCTTCCCGTTTAGTACTAAAGCTACCCCCCGCTGGCTTTCTTCCCCTCCACTATATATAACCCTATACCCATCACTCCAATAGTCCTCGCCATCCCTCCACCTCACCTCGCATAATCCTAAGATATCTATCCTCCCTTTATCCATTTCCCTTTTGATATTTTCTAACTTCCCCGCCCTCATCATAGTCCTCACATTCCATGTCCCTATATTCATCGATGCCTTCTTCTTCCCCATCCACTTAGTCTTCTTGTCCTGCTCCTGGGATGCTACTGCTGATGCTGAAAAAGATGATGATGATATATTTCTGCAAGGATTTCGCATGATACGGACCCCGAGGACCTTGCCAATCTCGTTGCCACCTACGACACCCGCCCTTAAGGGCTGGGTCTCGCGATTAGACCATCCGGGGCTAGTTTGATCAAACTCCATGTTTTCAGGGAATAGATAGTTGGTAGGGTTTCCCACTTCCATTCCAGCAGTGTTTTTCACGTGACACCATCACGTGGACTACCTTTCGTCTGGCTCCTACCCTTCGACCTCTCTGGCTTGGGTGGCCCTACAGGGACTAATTTCGAATTAATCCCGCCAGTGCAGCTCTTAGGGTCATAGGAACGCACAAGCCTTTCCACCGTGACAAGGTTGTAGCCCAAGGGAAAGGATCAACATTGATACCTGTAATTAAAACAAGATAATTAATTTACTGCTAATGTCACATTATACTTTCCCATTTTTATATGCAAACATATGCGTGAAGTTATGCTATTACATATGTTTTCCTAATACAGAGCACGTTCACTCAATTACCTGTCAAATCAGCGGCCAATTCTGGGGAATCGAAGAAGCGCCTGGCCGAATTACCGTCATTTGTGTTACCAGATCCAGGTCTGGGAACATCAACGATTATCCCCATCCTTTCCTTGAAAACCTTCTGAATTCTTATTTTCCTCTTCGTAAGTAGCGGTTTGAGATTACCTCGAGCCTGTAAAGAGTTTTTTTCTCGTAATTTAATGGCATTTTCACCATTGAACTATATTCAAGCTTGTTTGTATTCTTTCTTACCTGCCACTTTCTGAACTCCAGCCTGTACGATATGTGTAGCAAACATTCAAAAAACCGGATATAGCAATGCAAGGTCAATATTCCGAAGGAATATTTGGTCACATCTACAGGTCGATTCCTTAAATCCATCAAATTATTCATCTCCGCAGCTGTTGCTCCGCAGATGTAGCACCTCATACTCGGGTTGCCAGTCAATGCATTGCATACCTAAAATAATCGTCATTCATTAATTTTAATCCATAAACTTTAAAATATTCCAGTCTATCACGATATAAGCATGAATTTTTCTTACCTTTCCATTTATCACTGTTAGCAACAAGCTGAAGTTGACCGAGTAATTTCTATTGCTCCAATTTTTCAGGCCGTCAATCTGCCTTTGTATATATTTGCTTTCCTCAACAGCAACTTCCGTAGTTTCCTTCAACCACCGGAGGCGGATAGGCCGGCAAAATCTTGTTGACGATGGGCGAGGATTTTTCCATATTATTTCATCTAAAAGAGCAGAGTTGGAATAGAGTTATCAATTTTATTACAGTCTTATTTAACATTAATAAGCAAGATATGGAATTTAAAACGCCTTAAACTCATACCATTTTCGTCATTTACCAAACGAAGTGACACCACGGAGCTCATGAATAAATATTCATCCGAAGTATCCGCCTTTACCCAACCCTGTTTGTATTGGGAATGGCCCGAACTCCCATCAAATCCATATTTGCATATCAACGTGCAGTTCACCTTGCTGGACGCAGGAACAGTTGATTCGCACTCCAATATCCTCGATACTGTGTGGTTTAGCAAGGATTGTAGGCTAACTTCGCACTCGTTCTCTGTTATGCGTATATCTTGTGGGTATGCAGCTATTTTTGCTGTCAACACCCGTGTGTAGCTGGGGTACAAAAAATGTTTGTGAGTGCGAGCGGAGAATTTTAACGCATTATATTGACTTTTGGTCAGCCCAATGGTGATGAAAAGAGATAATGGAGACATTTGTTTTTGCGCCTCATCACTTTTCTCTACTTACTTAGAACTTTCTTAGCTCTTGTTGGAGTTGTTGTAGTAACTTCCGTTATGAAATCCGCGGCTGCAGTATTTCCTTCCTCCCTTAAACCAAGGGTGATGGCTAATGCCAGCTCAGCTACCGAAGAAGTACTTTTTATGTTCTGAACTTTTCTTCTCTTGGATCTGTAACACGAAGAAGTAAAGTCTTTCTCGGGCCGCCCTAATGAACCTAACAAAGCAATAATAGTAGGATATAGAGTGGTATATAGAATGCATTGCATATGGAATAAGTTTAGATATTCAGAAATTAAATTTACTAAAAACGTTCAAAACATACGTAAATATAATACATACCTGTTGCCTTTGAGGAACCAGGAAAGTATTGCCGGACAGCTTCAAGGATAATTATTGGCTCCGCGAGCCATTCCTTACATCGCAATAAAAATCGTTTATTATTACGGTAACATTTGTTCCATAATTTTTCGTAATATAGCCAAAATTCCAACCTGAGAAATTCTCGGAGACCATCAACAGCTTCCTCATAGCTCTGGACATTTAGTCTACGCGACAAAAAATCCAGTAAGAGTATTTTTTTCTCGCCTGATGTTTTACACTTTAATTCTAATATTTCATTATGCAACACAGAACGATTTATTTGATATGAATCCATTACCACCCTTGAAAACAAATCAAAATGATAATTGCCATGATGATAATCTAAAAGTGATATAACACATTGTTTAAGAAGTAGGCAAACACACCTATATTTGGTATGGAAATTGGTACAACTTACCTTAAACATTTTCAAGCTGAGGAATCACAGTTCCGTCCAACTCCGAGAAAAGATAGTAATTATTAGTGATAATTCAATAAAGGTCGAACGAAATCACTAGGCAAGATGAATTTAAGAATTGCACTAGAGCACGACACGTCACTAGGGCAACAAACACGGCCTTTCTTCACCGATTCCAAAATAAAACTGCAAGTTGACGTACGTCTTTGCCTTGAAATTCACCCCACCAATGAATTTACTATAACCTAACACACAAACAGACTTCCGAGTCTCTTTTTTGCCTTTCAATACTATTGCCTTTTCGTAGGATCCCCAATTATAAAAAATACCACACACTTGAAGTACACCCGATGAGAATTTCAACACACTGCCTGAAAGAACACCACATAGCATGAATGACTCTAGTGGACTGAAGCTCGTGGTTTATAAGGCTCCTCAAGAGACGAGAAAATATCTCGAAGGAGTCCTGCTATACGCTGACTGTATATATGGAATCATATATTCGTTGATTACTGTCCAGAAAAAATAAAAAAAATAAATGCAGAGCGAAGCACATGGCCCCTTCGCTTAGGACGCTAAGGATTAATGAGGCGGACCAAACACACTTGGGGCTCGAGGTGACGACAAACAAAGAGAAGACGGAGAGAAGGCATTGAGCTTAGAAGATACCGTATCTCAAGCTAAAGTAGCTGACCTAGCTAAAGATTTAAGACTGCTAGATTTTGGATGATGTTGAAGAAGAGGACTCAGACATCAGTGACGACAGTTCATTCGGGGATTGAAAGTTGAATTACCGTTAATGAAAAAAGACAATCTAAAATCTCATAAAAAAGCGATGTATAATTTATCTGTATTATTTGTGTCTGTAACTTATTTTTATTGCACTGTTGGCGCAGTATAAGGGAGCATAAACGGAATGACAGAGAAATACCTTCTCGTTTTAATGTATAAGATAAAGGCATGTGAGCTCCTTTAAAGTAAATTTAATCCGACAGGAAAAATAGGCCAAGCGGACTGGAATGTCGCAGGAGTTGATGTGCTCTAGTCGGAGGACAGAACGAGAGAGAGCGAACGAAAGCTCGAAGGGGTAACTTTGCAGGTGCGCTAACAAGTTTCGCAGAAGACAGCTTCTCTAGCGGCAAGTGCTAGGACTAAAAGTTACGTAACTGCGCACATTAAAAAATATTCTCAACATTACCCATTACCTAAGGCAGTCATAACATATCTGATTTTTTTTAATTGGAGTGGCTGCGACTCTCCGGGGTAATTATGCGGCGGTTTCCCATTACCTTCCACATCGCAGCACTACAGCCGTTAAAGTAAATGTTACCGCGTCCACAGTGAAATTAGTGTCCTAGGACTAACCACTGTGGTCTTCTCCACTCATGTGAAGAAGAGCTGCTGCCCTCACCCCCGGGTGATGTGAGGCGTTATTGTTGGTGCCCTCTCATTGCCAAGTCACGGAATTTTCACAGGTTTATTGTAACATTAAGATGGCCAAATTTACCCTGGGATGGACCCATACCACTTCTGAATGCCATCGATTTTTGTCCACGAATGCTTATTATTTGAGTAAACTCGCTAATAGCGCAGTTTAGCTCTATATCTAGAGGTCGACTCACCATCCGAAACTGGTGGAGGCATTTGGTGGCTTTCAGCTCAGCGGATAATTACAGTCCCTTAAAAAACTTGGTGACTTCTGCACCTATGATAACGTATGGGTGTAGGTTAAATTTTTATATAAATGTTGAAAGAAATATTTTACTTGTAAAAATATTTCACGTACCTATTTCTTCCATTTTTGCTGTCCTGAGATATCACGCGATGATATCTAGTCATTTTCCGAAACTTCGGCAGGTATGGAAAGCCTAACCTGATGCATTGTTTGAGAAACATTTTTGAACGTTGGACACCGAAAAAATGTGTATTCTTAAATATATTCCCGGGGTGAGCTCTACCCCCATCTTCCCGATCCAACCCTTGGGTTTAATCCCTAAATGAGTGACTTTATGTGAAGTTTATGCAGGCCTCGGTGGCTGCGGGCTAAAGTCGTTTCATTCTGTTGGGCAGTTACTTCCCAGTGGATATTGTGATTTTTCTGAACACAGTGTTCAGCAATGGCCGATTTTTCAAACTGTCCGAGTCGGAGGTGGCGTCGATGCTCCTTCACCCTCGTCTCAATGGTCCTCTCCGTCTCTCCAATACACACTTTACCACATTCGCATGGAATGCGGTAAATGCCGGCTGTCTTCAGACCAATAGGGTCCTTAGCTCGGACTAACTGATCCCGGAGTTTGCCAGGAGGAAGGTGAATGCTACGAATATTGTGTTTAGCAACGTCGGCCTACACCATGCAGACCCTGACCCGGTTGGAAACCCGAGAAGCTTTCATCCACGCTATTCACCGGGAAAATCTCAGATTCTTCATTACCAAATAGCGTTGTTCTCGGGGGTGTGGCAATGAATAAATTAAACAAAAAAGTGATAGATTGCCCAGGGATCTGGATTTCCCCATTTCTTCCCTAACTCTGTGATTTCCATGCACCTTTGGCTTTGCTCAGGACGAGCTCTCCCCGAGCATTCACTGATGTGTTTCTCTTTCTCTCTTTCAGTGTCCACACTCTTTCCTCCGATGGGCATCGGACTGCTCGTGGTGAACACGACGGATGCCTCGCCTGCGGAGGTGCACCATCCGCAGTCGGTGGAGCTCGAGCCTCCCGCTCGGAGGAACCTGAGCATCGGGGAGCCGTCCAGCAACCTGCACGTCATGGAGCACGTGCGACCCGCCAAATTGCCCTCGGCCACCGAGGCGCCATTGGACGAGGCATCTGCTAATGCAATGGACGAAACGATCGCCAAACTAAGGTTTGTACTACGTCTGAAAAAAACATGGATAAATGCACTGTATTCACTGGAATAGCTCTTTTCAGCATTCCTTCAGTAGGCGAAGTGCTTCCTCGGAAGGTTGCAGTGCTATAAATTTGAGAAAGAAGTCAATAATAGTGTTCGGAGGTAAATATATTAACGCAATAAAACTAAAATCTGTCCATTTGCGTCGCAAGATGTTTTCATCGTGGCAAAAGAATCGCCAGATAATTTGTTTTGCTCATTTTAGGTATTTTGCTGAAAAATATTAAAAATTAATTTTTCTCAATTTTCTAAAATTAGGTCATTATTAATTCGTACAAGATGTTAATCTCTAACGCAATCAGCTCCTTCATCAGCGTCCACGTTCCACGCTATAATCTTTTCCAGCCTATTCTTTTCAATTTTAACCTGCAATTCTATCAATAACTCTCTTCTGTTTATCAAGATCTCCCTTTACATTGGTATTCCCTTCCTTGTATCTTTATAGCTCCATTTAGTTATTTGTTATTCCTACATTGCAATTTTTAACGGGGAGTTTGCTTCTGATGAGTAAATTTGGTCGTTCTATATTAACTTCTTGGAAACAGTACTTCTCATTAATGTTTCTGCGGAGAATGGAAAGCTGCGTCTTATCCACTGACAACTGAAAAAGAGATACCTTATCCCTTATTCTTTTCCTCCCTCCCCTCTGTGGCGTCGTGTACAGGTATGTTTGCTAGCGATTTGTATGGGTGGCATGTAAAGACTACATTGTCATCACAGATTCATTAAATGCATTTAAAATCCATATTGACATGCTGTAGTGCCGACAAATTGATTTAAAAACAATGGCTGTGGTAATTCGCAAATTTCTCCTGCTCCCTGTTATCGTAATTAAATACGCAGTGCTATTCGCTTGCTTCTTTGGAGTTCATTGTTTGGAGTTATATCCTCTTAAGACCCAGTGCATCATATATGATACATCTGATTTAAAAAAATCATACCCTGATCTAAGAATGTCTCCAAGTGATCATTGCCGCTGGTATCGTATTCTACGCGTTGTTCGCTTGAACATGTTCAACTGTTTTCCATCTCTCTCATGAAACCCAAGCGTGGTTCATCACGAGAGTTTCTAGTTTTGGGGTTATTCTACAATGAGTGGCGTTAAGAGAGGTGCGCACCATTTATTGGTACTATTTTACTTAATTTCAATAATATGACCTTATGTAACATCAATACTATGCAATTTATTCTTTCATGCAAAAAACACTTCTTGTGATTACCTCATTATGTTTACGTACTGTAATTGATACGTTCATTATTGCTTAGTGATTTTTTCTAAAAGATTTTAATATAGTAAAAATCATTTTGAACATAACAATTTCTGAAGTGGATTAATATTTTTCGGTTCTATTTCTGTAGAAAAATGAGGAAAACGAAAATTTTCTGCGGAAAATACACTTTCAGGTCTGAGAAGGTTATCCTACCTCTGCACTGTGTCTTTCAAGCCTATCCGAACGCCTTCTCACATAAAAAAGTGGAACCGTCCCGTGGAGAAATGAAATCGCTCTTGGCGTGATTTACAAGTTCCGTGATAGCGGATACCGTAACAATACCTTGATACTTCGAGGATAATAAAGGCATCGCGTGACATCACCTGATCGCCATTGAGTGGTCGGTTAGGTTATTGCGGCGGGAAGGTCGTTAATCTAGCTTACACCATTGAACATGGAAGTCATCAATCTTGCATTAAGCCTCAGTCAGAAAACCCAGTCACCCGCCTTCGAGTGCTCATTTACTCTCTTTCAAGGTGGTAATGCTAGGAGCACTTAGTTGCCGTAAAATTGCTTCGATTCCGAACGAGAGTACCACCCAGGAATAAGACCGATCACCACACGGTGGCGTTTCCTGGTTTTAGCTGTTGCCCGTTTCCGGTTCAGATTTATGAATGTATTTCATATTGCGAGCATTTATTATTGTTTCCAAAGGAAGAAAAGCTCTTTTATTGAGATGACTCCTCTCTTAAGACCTCTATATACAAAACGTCAAGTGTTATTTCTTTCCCTGGAATTTTCTTCGCTATCCCTTATACATATTTATTAACCTATATGATTTATTATTATACACTTAAAGGACACAAGTTGATCATCCCTTACTTTTAGTTGGAAAGAATTATCCAAAAATGTTTTAATAACAGGGAAACAGGTTGCAGTAATTTATCAAATAAAGTGATGAAAAATTGAAAGGGTTTAATTTTAATCTGAAGTAAATTCCTCCTCCTAACACTGTCCATTCTGTTCTTTTTCATCTCTAAAGACTTGCTACCGTTGACATTAGTTGGTCAGAGTGAGAATAGCAATCATTATTTCTATTGTCGTCAATGCTATTATTACCTTGAGTTAGCAACTACTAATGATGATTGGAATAAACGCCCGTTTGAAATAGCTGGTAACCTCTATCCTGCAAAAGAATGTTCTTTTTTCGAGTTAATACAATAAAACACGATCATGCACGTATCGAAATCCCACCTATAAAGAGGTGAGTTCACGGTCCATTTGGCTTTCCTATTATCGCCAAAAAACGACTTCGGATGATACGAATTCCCACCTATTACGAACTATTCTTTGTTCTTGAGGATTTATTTCCTCGTTTATAAAGAAATAAAAGCCATCTTCGTTACTTAACCATTACTTACCTTATTATCAGTTTTTCTCACGTGTGGCCATCACCACATAGTTTTCCGTTAATCTTGAAATCCTTCTATATACAACCATTTGATGGTAAGTGTGGGACATTGGTTTATTTTTACGAATTTTTTGCTTAAATAAGGACAATTTACGGAATATTAGCCGGCAATACAGTTATGGATACAGCAAAATCCTTTATCTTCGATGTACCGAAATCCCATTTATAACAAAATAGAAAGACGGTCCCCTGAAATTTGTTATAAGTGAGTTTTACTGTAGTTTTTTTCTGAATATTTGTATGAGGAGAGGCGTTTTCAAGTGGGTTAACAAAATTCAGATATCAGGACAACATCGCTAAGCAAGGTGACCGTGTCATTCGCCGCTCTTTTAAAAGGGGGAGGTGTCCAGCAGTTGGGAAATCTCTCCAGCCATAAATTGCCTTTTCTCCGTCAGAGAAGGATATTCACATAATTTGCCCTGTTTTTTGAGCCCACATTGTTATTTATTTGGACCCAGTGTTTCGGAGACCTGGTAGCGAGTGGTTTGCGTGACTGGAAAACTTGACATATTGTAATTGACGATCGGGAGTCTTTATGGAACGTTAGGAGCCGGAATGTCCCGAGGAAATAATTATATAACGCGTCGGGGATAGCGAATAAAATATGCTCGTGGATTTTCTTTTAAAGTGTCGAGACTGACCGCTGTGCCACACCTTGACATTACCCTTTGCCCGCCCAATAAGGAATAAGCTACTGTACTCGGCTGCACTTTCTACTAATGAGTGGCAAGTATATGCAAATGTATTAGATTGGGGTTGCGTAACTGACCGTCGGGAAATAAAGTAGCTGATTATTAGTTTTTTTTTCTATAGTCCTTTGGAGTGTTTTATTTAGCGTTCTAAGTCGGCAAGAATAAAGGACTCTGGAACCATCTACTTCTTCCCGAAAATGTGTCGCTTTTCTCTTACATGCATCGCTTAGCAACCCTGTGATTGGTTTTTCTTAGCTCTCCACAGAAGTGTCATCTAATCAAAAGCTCTGTAATGTCGGACATTATTTTTTTCATGATAAGCTATTTTTTCCCCTTACATTACTTTCTCTTGATATGTTGATAAATCGAATCTTTTGTAATTAAAATATTCCGTCAGTTAAGCTACGTTTCCTTAAAGCATTTAACGATTCTCTTCCTCTTACCCCACATCTCTCATTGAACTTCCCTCTTCAGTTCACAATAAGACCCTTTCTCTTTCAATCTTCTATTTAAAATATCTCTTAGCTTCATCACCATACTCCAATAACTCAGGATTTCCTAATCCTCGTCTCTTTTCCTCTCTATGGATTACATACTTTCCTTTATTCCAGTAATGTAGGCTGCAGAGTATTTATTTGATTCAATAAATGAAGAAAAAGATAGAATGAAGGTGCGTCCTTTGGGTCGACGCGTGCTAAAGGAAGATGCACGATTCCTGTGGAGTGAGTTTTACTCTGTGGAGAAAGTGAGGAGAACTGTCGGATTTCAAGCAAGGAATTATTGAGCTGCTGATGAAGAGCACATTTTTTATTAGCACGAATACAGAAAGTAATTTATTACGCTTTCTTTGATAGAAAACATCAACTTCAAAGCAGGGAAACAAACAAACGTTTGACTTGCTTCTAGTGGAGGTCTACCCTGGCATTTATATTGAAGTGATAACTTGCTGTCGATGAACTGTGATATAAATTGTCAATGTAATTGGCTTCATAAACTCAGACCATAAAAGACATTTACACCGGCAAATTATATTACAATTCACTTGCAGCAAGTTACCGGCGCAGTTTATTTCTCAGAGTAATCTCTACCGTCTCGGATGAGGCCTTTCTAGGCTTATCTCGACTCCTTCGCCATGAATCAACAATGCAGCAATGTCAATTCCGTTTCATAATTTATACTTCCAATATATAAACGAGTCCCAAACAAAGTTATCGCGGTATATGCTGCATCGCTGCATGTGTAAATGTCCTGAGATTTACGACGGAAAATCCCGCGGAGACAAAAGAGCTAAAAGAGCAGGAGCACCATCCATCCGCCTGCCAAGGCCGAGGGAATGCTAAGGGTCGCTCATAAAAGATTAAATCCGTAATTACGTGCTTATATAAGATCCCGCTATGATAGTCGAACCAGGTCGTAAATCGAGTCGAGCTGTTACCCTGAGATGTGCTCAGAGGTCAGGAATGTGATAAGAGTGAGAAGGAATGAATGCAGGGAGAAAGGGGCTCATCCGATCTGAGAATGGTAAACGTTGGAGATAATAGCTCTTTTTTAATCAAGTTTTCAAAATATCAGTCTACAAGACAATTCCATTGTAGTTTTTAATCGGGAATTTATGTATATAAAATGTCCTTTTCTTAGAATCTTGGAAATGACTTAACTAACTGGTAGCCATTTGCGAAATTCTCCTCGTTTACAGTTTTGTTTGTTCTCGGAAATAAATTAACATAATATTTCGAGTCGTGGCGCTAATGTATTCTAGTGATGTCTAACTTTTTATTTCCTTTAATGGCTTACTGTCAAGCTAAGTTTTGACTGTGAATAATGTGCTTATATAGAAGCTCTTAGGCTTCCTACATTAAAAGAGTATCTGCATTTTCAAAATGACTCTTCGATTGCGTAGCTCTATGTGAATAGTTATCGGAATACTCGTACTTGTGTAAAAACCTCCTGGATATTCATTTACTGTTATGATGAGTGGACCGACAGCTCAGGTTATTTGCGCCGTGCGTAAGGGTAATGGCGGAATAGAGAATGAGTAGAAACTCGGCGTCGGCCTAGCCTGCTCGTAACGAAAGGCACCGACCGAGAGGACCACACAGTGTGAATGACTCATTCGACGGAGCGCTGTTATAAGTGCCCTCCAAAAATCTCTCGTATTGAATAATCACTCCACAGCCAATTTTTATTCGATGTGTCATTAATTACGAATTTACTTATTGAATTATTTCGTAAATGTGATGCTGCCCTTTCATAAAATATTTCATTGTTAGAGTGTGCTTATTTTACATGATAAAGGTCACTTCAATGTGACGGCCTCGATGGAGGGTAAAGACCTAATCTGAAGGTCGCGGGTTAGAGTCCCGCTTGTGGAAGTTACCTTTATGCAAAGCATGGGCATTTGTTTTTGTAGTGCTGTTCATTGATGACATCCTCCGGGTCAGGTTCTCCATGAGGGCCGACGTTTCGATGAACGAGTCGTTCATCGAAACGTCGTTCACACACAAATACGTGCTTCGTGTCGATCACTGGAATTCCAATTAACAGGGTTCCCACTCAACCGTGAAAACCTTAAAACCGTGAATAAGCCGTGAATTTCTTTTACCTTGAAAATACCTGGAAAAAGCCGTGAATTTCGTCATATGATCTTAAAAATTTCTCAAACATTATTTCAGAAATACGATTGAAAGAGCAAAAGAAGAATCAAAAATGTGGATCATGTTTCAAGGTCAGTCATGCGCAGGCACTGTCCACACATTTATCTGCAAAAATATATTCTAAGCGCAGTTGTTGGTCCGTGTGCCATGGTTACGCATTGACCTTAAGCCTGTACCAAAGCCTGAATAATAGTAACCAAAAACCCTGTCGAAAATTCAGACACTTCTGAATTCTCCTGGCACCCTGGTCCCTCCATTTTCCCGCTCACAAACTTTACCCGGAGATGATTTTGTAAGCAACGACAAAGCACTTCCATTGCTGCGTTTGCATTCACAGCGTCTGTCGCGTTTGTAAAATTTTTAGTAAACATGCGGTCGATGATCGTTACGCGATCGATATATCTGCCTAAAATAGTTTATCTTAAAACCGTGAATTTGACGACATCTAGACCGTGAAAACCTGGAAAAAACCGTGAATTTTTTATTTCAGTTAGTGTGAGAACCATGAATTAACTAATCAATGATGAAGCGTATGGCTTGTTTAACGATCAAAGCAAATGAATGCATTAATTGACATGCGTTGATGAGGAGGGACGACTCGTTTATCGGAACATAGGCCGTGATGGAGAACCAGACCCGGTGGAAACCCCGAATATCCTTCTGCGATGCATTAATATGCAATAAGTATCCTAGATATAATCAGGGATGACAGTTTCTAATCGACTAATAGTCTCGTTAATCCACTATAAAAATTCTCTATGATAAAAATGGGTAAAAAATTCCCTTTGAGTGGTCTATGAAACAAGTGAAGGCAAAATTACGACTTCAATTGTATCTTGCCTATATTCTTTGGCTGAAAATGATCCAGAATGTAGTATTATGACGATTCATATTCATGCCGTATTTCTCCCATTGCCTACCCTTTTCGTTTCACTTTCAAGCACGTGAGGAACTCGAAGAATTTGGGTCCCGACTCGGCGCGTCTGCCTTTAAGGATTTTTCTCACGCCTCCCTTCCTTCGGCCATTGGTCGTGTGAGGTACAGCCGATTGCGTTGCGACACGATGTCTCCCGGACGTGCCAAAGATGATGCCGCGAATTAACGGCGACGCGGCTTTGTAATCGCGGACACCCTAAACCTCTCGGATTGGACAGTGGAGACATTAAATCCTACATGGGTGGCAATTTGGAGGGATGAGATAGCGATTATCAGATGGCGGCTTCGGATGAGGTGGGAAGGACCATGGGATGTGCCATGAAGACTCACGAATATTTTTCGAGTACTCTATCAAAATATTGCTCTGTCAATCGCAAGTCCTTAGTTACCTGTTGAACTATCGTGTTTGCATCCATGGGACGTGCCCCCGTGTCTTCCCTCCAGGATTAATTAGATAAGATTTTAATACGGTTTCCATGACGATCGTTTTATGTTGCTTAGTACGGAGCCTCAATCATTTAGTTTAATATTAATAACTTTTATATAAAAATAAAAATATATCATAGAGTAGTTGTTGTACTTCGTTTTTTATCACAAATACATGAGGACCTGTCAGGCCCCTTGTGCCCCCATAAAAAATCCTGGATCCTTCCCTGTTACTATATTATCTATCACTATTACTTTGGAACTGGTACCTCCTAAGTTCGTTTCCGTGTTAAAAAAATAAGGGTTGAGATAAAGACTGGATATTTCTATGCATACTCTATGTTGTCACATAGTCTTCCGTGACGTTATTGATTCGTGGATATCTCCGTCTTCCGGGTTTTCTTCACGTTGGTTGTCAGAGGTTTACAAACGTTTCGCCGGGATTCCTCCGGGCGTCTTCAGCTGGAAGAGCCAATGTTGGCATTTCCACCGCTTTTTCAAAACCATCGTCCCTCGCTGCTGTGCTGTGCAACGCACTCTTCAAAGTTTCTGCTACGCTCTCTTCCAAGCATTTGTCAGATGGAATCCGTCTTTCCTTCTATATTTCTTGGCGTTTTTGTGATTTCAATTGACTCTATTATCAATCTGGGATAATATCTTCTTTCCTTGGTGATGATTCTGGCTTCGCAACATTTTATTTCGTGTCCAGATTCGCTTCAGGCATGCCTGGCCACTGCTGATAGCCTGAATTTCTTATTCTGTGTGGCCGTCTTGTATATCAAATAAGTAATTTACAAAAAGACTGGAAAATTTTCAAATTTCAGGCACAGAAAATCGTTGAACAATGGGCACTTTCCGTGCTTTAATTACCTTTTAAGACTGTGTGGAACGTGTAATACCTGGAGTGGAATAGAGGCACCACGCAATCGAAACTCAGGATTTTATTGCATCTTTCATTCCAAAGTGGCTGTTGCAGGTCACCTTCTTTGATTTCACCTTTAAATGCATTTCCGACACCGTACAGATAGGCATTTATGTTGGAAAAGAAAAATGATACCTTCACCCGCAACCTTTAACCGTATCCACACCTGCTTAAGTAGCACCGTTCGAATATCCATTATTATAAACTTTGAATAAAGTTGTTTATCGTACATATCGGATGTGTCTTTCAGGAAATCATTACTATCGTGCTTGATTCAATTAATTTATATTATATTAAGCTTATTTAATTAGTATTAAGCTTAATTTCTTTAAGACATGAGAATAAATTGAACAAATATTAAAAAAAAGGTGAACTTTCCGGGTGACAAGATCAAGAAAATAGCCTGACACAGTTTCGAATTTTTTTACTCGCAATTTTGTTTTGCAACAATGAACCTCTTAAGGGCCTATTACGAACGAGCGGGCGGTACGCTACCGCCGGGCGGAGTTTTCGTTCAGTATACGGTATCATACCGTCCCTTGCGATTACGAATGGGACGGTCGGAAAGTCACCGCTGGGCGGAGAGTACGTGTCAGGGGGTCGGTAAGGAGCGATGCGGCGGAAGTGACGTTTGTATGAATAATTCTGAGCTCCTTCAGCCCGAAAATGGTGTAGCCAATGGCAAGGGCGTGCGGTGTTCCAATACCGCAGCAACTGTTCCTAGCAGACGAATATTTCGGCAAGAGTTGTTGGCAGTGGATAAAGACAATCAGTGGTATTTATGGATTAATAAGGATGTGTTCTTCGTTGATTCACCTTAAAAGTTTGACAAATGAACGAATTTTGCTCCTCAATTCTTACTTATAGGATAAAAAGTTGAATAAAACAATAATTAGCAGTGACTTGCGGAAGATATCATCAAAAAATCACGTATGAGCAGACGCAGGTAATGACAAATTGCATGGCAGACCATCGAAAAATTACGATATAAGTACTTTTAGGGCCAACGGGCAAGGTGAACCACCAATTCCATTAGAGCTTTGACCGAAATGTCGATTCTTAAAAAATATATGAAAATCCACCACGAATACTTAGCTGGAGACCCTTAATCACAGACAATATAACACTCAACATCTGTGAAATGACAAAATATCTCCCACACAGCACAAAGTGAATAATATGCACATAATATTCAAATTTTATGCGAATATTATGCCACCACAATGGTATAAATGGTGCATAATATGTACATAATATGTGCATATAAATGGTATAATGTCCTCATAAATTGCGATATATGCGCATAATATGCGGAATATATGCACTGATGGAATGGTATAATGTTTGCATATATACGGAATATATGAGGATA
Source organism: Ischnura elegans (assembly GCF_921293095.1). NCBI lineage: Eukaryota > Metazoa > Arthropoda > Insecta > Odonata > Coenagrionidae > Ischnura > Ischnura elegans. The sequence continues at coordinate 116,448,646 of NC_060253.1, forward strand.
TTATACCATTTATATTATTCACTTAGAGCATATAAATGGTATAATGTCCTCATATATTCCGTATATATGCAAACATTATGCCATTCCATCAGTGCATATATTCCGCATATTATGCGCATATATCGCAATTTATGAGGACATTATACCATTTATATGCTCCTTTTATGTACATATTATGCACGATTTATACCATTGATGTGGCTATTAATATGCACATATTATACCCTTATATGCACCTTTTATGTACATATTATGCACAATTTATACCATGGTTGTGGCCTAAAATATATGCGCATATTATACCATTTATATGCTCCTTTTATGTACATTTAATGCACGATTTATACAATTGATGTGGCTATATATACGCACATATTATACCCATATATACCATTTATATGCACCTTTTAAGTACATATTATGCACATTTTATACCATCGATGTGGGCTGCCATATAGTTGCATATTATGCACATATATACCATATCTACGTACCTTTATCTATTCGAAAATTACATAAATAAAAAGTGATTTCTGGAAACGAGGAGAAATTTAATGAATCATTCATCTAGAGACAGCATAGGTACATTGCACTAAAACAGGGCACAATCCTCCTACCTTCAGCGTTGTATCACAAATTTACAAATATTCAGTTAGGAGTCCTATATCATCGCAAATTTTGTTGAAATATCATGTGAATTACATCTAAAGACAAACATTCACCCTTCCATAATCGTTACTCATGAAATTGCGATTAGAAAGCACAAAGTAAGTCACACGAATGCACAATCACAACACTCGCGATGATTCCTTCCATGACATCCGCATGGTTGAACATCTACGGTCTTTTCTTAACGAATGTATTATAAATGGTCCAAAATGTGATTCCAAGCCACAAAAAGGTCTTCTAATCGCATAATTATCTCTGTTTTAGTCATAGAGTTCTGGCGCGCAATCACGCAAACGATGTAAGCAAGCCGTTCTTGAAAATGCACTCCGAAACAATAAAGATAATATTGTCATTAATAATCACAAATTAAAATAATTATATGCATATATGATCAAGTATGTGATATCTTCAGGGCGAAAATGCAGCTCACAACCTGGATCAGTACCTTAGTGCCAAAACTTCGTCTTTCCTTGGAATAGCCTTCCTTCACTATTCAAGCTGGGACTCTGACTGAAAAAGTACCGTCATAATATATACATTTAGGTAATTAGAAAATAATTAAAAACTGGGAATAACTCAAAATTACGAGCGTAATAATTTCAGATTTGCTTGCAAACCCTATGACAAACGACAACGACTCACGTGTACTTACTTTGATTTTAAATAAAGTCCTGTTCTTCATACCATGAAGTTTATTATTCCTTATCGTATATGCGTTACCAGAATAGTACTGTGACATAAAATAGCTCCGTAAACCCATCTTTTCCTCATTAATCTTAGATTTTTCAATATACGTTCAATTCACCCAACTACGGCAATAAGGCTACGGCAACAACTAACAATGACTAACAACTGCTAACAATGCTAACAACAATGCAACGTGACGCAACGGCAATATGGCTACCAAGCTGCCTACCTCGCGAGACCGGAGTATGCCGGTGTGGAAAATAAAAAAAATAATAATAATGATTGTGAAGTATTCATCGAACGATACAAAATTGTTAATGATATATTAAAACATAATTTTTCACATTTTTTTATACAGAGGATGTATGATCATCGATTTTTACGGATACAATCACAGTTTACGACGGCATAATATTTAAATATAATGTGCATATTATTCGCATATTATGTGCATAATCGACGGAATATTATTTGCATTTTATGCGTATCCATTTATGCTACTTTTATACTGAATAGATTTTGAGTTTGCTGGGTGGCTGTTAATTAATGATTCTTATAAGAATCATAATTAATGATGAAATTTTACTAACAACGAAATGATATACATGCTATGTCAATATTATTAATAGTTTACGGCGGCATAATATTTAAATATAATGTGCATATTATTCGCATATTATGTGCATAATCGACGGAATATTATTTGCATTTTATGCGTATCCATTTATGCAACTTTTATACTGAATAGGATTTTTGAGTTTGCTGGGTGGCCGCTGATTTATGATTCTTATATGAATCATAACGAACGATGAAATGTTACTAACAATGTAATAATATACATATTATTTCAATATTATATTAATAGTTTACGGCGGCATAATATTTAAATATTACCCAGACGGCACAGAACCCTCCGTATCTAATTCGTATGTACATAGTATCCATTGACTATGGGGATACTGTGCCGCTCCGTCGCTTTTCGTCAATGGATAATTTCCATTCGCGGCCTGTTGACAAAGCGCGTACGCAGCATGTGAATGTCCGCTACGAAGTACGTACGATAGGATACGAAGCGCGCAGGAACACAGCACTCAGGCTAATCTCAATCGATTAGGTCGAAAATTAGATATATATAGTAACTCGCACGATCGAAAAATGTGTCGAATGCAACACAATCGATAGCTACCGACCGTAGCGAGAACCTTAATACGAATCATTATGAATTGTAAGTTCTCAACAGGTAAATAATACTATATCATGGTATTTAGAATTCATGATACAGTATTATTTACCTATTGAGAACTTACAAAACTTATTCGGCCACTTAAATAACTGCGAAAAATGAGATTCTCAAGGCTAATTCACGCATCTAGCACTGTTAAGTGGCTCGTACTTACTTGGAAACCTTGAGATGTTAATAAGAGTAAATTCTTATTAATTTTGACACTAAATAAGACATCACATAGCCCACGAGCATTAAAATGCTTACCCTAAAGCCTGACGAAATAAAATTTTTAAATAAAAATTGCCGATGAAACAGGATTGCTGACACATCTGCTATTAGTACGATCGAATTCATCAAAATGCAAGCAAAAATTAACGTATAGTTCAGTCTCAGCTACTAAACTTACCCATATCAGGCGCTCAAGTATTTGAAAAATTATTTGGGATGAGTAAAAGTCTCTAGGTCACTGCAGTAAATGTATCAACCTATTAAAAATATGAAAGTCCTGCCAAATCACCAGCATAAACACTTGTAAAATAAAACATGTTATCTCTTAGATCACACCTCCGATTTTATACTTGCTTTGCATGAAGTCACCACCACAAGAAATTTTAACGAGGCAGGAAAGAAAAAACCCACAGAAATACAATACATATATTATGTATTTTCTATTGTCAACCACAATAATATTTCCAATTTTCTCTTCTATCCCACATCTAATTTAGCGAAACAATTACTCTTATTCTCTTTCGAATAGAAAATTATTTAAAAGAGGACTGGTCGATACATAAAAACTATCTTCAATACTTTCTCCGATGAACGTCCACTATCACAGCATCAACTTGCACAAATCAAATCCACATCCACAAATATGTCACTTCTGCCACAATGTGTCTTCTTGGCGACAGGTAACAGTGAAGCAATGGTACCTTCCTCCAATCTGGGCACCTTCAATTCAGCAAGAATTTTCTCCTCGTCTTCTCGTCCAAGGCCACAGATTATTATCTGATATCACAAGGTTTGATGTGAAGCTCACACTCCTAAAATTAATAAATAATAAAATACCATGTAACTTATTAGGTCAAATCATTTCCAATTTTTGGTATTTCTGCATGAGAAATCAAATTACTAGGCTCGTAAATATAGTAAATATTTGTATGCCTGATATTTTTATTGTTTTAAACTATAGCATAAGATAATTTGAAATGATGAAAGCCGACGTGTAATACACCATAGGGCAAGCTAAGAAGCAATATTCGATCCTATAAACTTGGCAGCTTATTCCTAGTTTCTCCTTTAACCACACGTTTGCCGAATGAATTAATACAAAAAGACAACTAAAATGCAAGAATTTTCAAAAGAAATGCTGCTACAATATTTTGAATCACCATTTTTAGTACTGAATAGTACTATAGTACTTCAGTACTGAATAGTTCGGGATGTTGATGCATCAACATCCCGAAGACACTTCTGACTTAAAATTACATCTAAATAATTACAGCGAGAAAGAGTACATACCTCACAGTTTTTCGTAGGGGTGAAATGTTTTCTTCTTATCGCCCAAATGCACTTCTTCTTCAACTCAGGATCTTTTGGAGAGCTAAAAAGTTGAAACATGTCCCGGAGTTCCCATTACATCCCGACAATACACACACGAAAGGCATTTTTAACAAAAATATCTCACAAACACGTTTCTGAAGCCCAGTGAATGAAATTTAAGAATAAGGGAAACTTCACCATTGCCAGACACTCTATTTTTCACAAACTTAACCACAAAAATCCCTGAAATGTGGTGGGACGTGACGTAAGCCATGCCATCTCCAACGGCTTGTGAAGGCATGTGATCTTTCTAGGAGGATATGGCACGATGGCACCAGATGGCACCACCCGCGAAAGAAAATAGTCCCAGACCGAATACAGTTTTATCGATGAGATACAATTTTATCGATGCATATGAATTTGCCAGTCCTCTTGCATCTTTTTTCGTCATTAAAGGAAATAAAGAAACAAAACCTTTTTAGTAACTTCCTAAGCGCGATTTTTGTATCTTGATGGTCCACCCTCGTATTCAGGTACGAAAACTTCCTGTGCCGTCTGGGTATGTGCATATTATTCGCATATTATGTGCATAATCGACGGAATATTATTTGCATATTATACATATCTATTTATGCAACTTTTATACGGTATAAATTTTGAGTGTACTGTGTGGGCTGTTGCTCTGCATTGATTTCGTGTTAGTAACGGGGTTTGGAAACCTAATGCAAATTCAGAGAACAAGAAAGGCACTTTTGAAAATAATGAAAAATAACTTTTTGGCTGTTATCTATGAAAAGCAATGGAGAATTAAAAAACACAAGATATTCACTTCTGGTTACAATAAAATTTTATTTCAATATAATGTGACAGAGTTTCACCATTTCTTTGGTTTAATCACGGGTACACAACCACAGCAAAACAGTTTGCCCACAATAAACATGTGAGATCGCGAATCGGTTCCGCGGCAATCACACACACAGGCTACAACTTATTTCAATATTTCAGGTAAAATCCACAATCGATACAAGCTCACACCATTATAAATAATGGTAAATAGGCAAATACGATCATCAAAAACTGGAAGTCACTACCATTCTTATATTCATCACGTAAACATTACAATCAAGAGCTCGCTATGATGAAAACAACTATTTAATCACTGATTTTAAGCCTCACATTATCCTACGCAAGTGGCACAGGTGACTTTTCTCACTACAACTCCTTGGTACGAAATTGATATACTACTATAAACAAATTTCACACACGGCTTTGAACTTGATAGCTTGATCGTGAAATGTTATCTCTGCGGTGAATGACGAAGGTATAAACGCCACTGAAAATCTTTACATTACTATGAGACACTTCTCGATAGCGTAAACCACTGTTTAAAAACCAACCACAATGGAACAGTGATAACTACAGCTCTTGGCAGATGTTTGTCAACCTCGTCAAACTTTGTGCATTACAACCACTGGCACTGTGATTAACGGTAGTAGTCAAATTGAAAATAACACTATTTTGAAACAAAAGATGTTCGTAGAAATCTCCAAGCAGCGAGAAAAAGTTACATTCAACTCTGATTCAACTCACAATTCAAGCAGTTATAACGTTGAAAATAACACTACTTTGGCACAGAAGATGTTCGTAGAAATCTCCAAGCAGCGAGCAAAAGTAGTATTCACCTTGCAATACAAGAAGTTGTCACATTGAAAAAATAATATTTTGCCACAAAAGATGTTCGTAGAAATCTCCAAGCGGCGAGCAACAGCTGTATTCACCATACAATACGAGCGCAGGCAGTCCTTAACGACGAATTTTCCGGCACCTATCAAGAAATGGAAGAAGTTTTTGCATATAAAAACATAGCGGACATTAAAAAACATCCAAATTGTTCCAATTAAATAAATGAAAGAGGGTCAACTTACAATCAACGTATCCATCTCCTACGGCCGTGGCTCAGACGGCTAAAACGTTGTTGTATGGGTATTATAAATTTTTTGTTCAACTGCTCCAGTCGGCTCCAGTTTTATATTTTATACGCTTACTCAGACATTAATATTGTAAATAACACAAAATATGATAGCTTCCGAGTTTCTATCGTCGGATATTTTGTTTTAAAAACGCCAGCTCGACCCGAAAAATGTAAACAGACGTCCGCCATTAGGGGGTCGGTATCTCACCACCGGGGTAGCTGGCCGTGGTATCATACCGACCCCTAAGCCGTGGTATGATACCGACCGGTGGCCACTCGTAATCGCTCAGGGGCGGTAAACGCGCTTCGGGGCGGTATCTCACCGCATGCGGTGAGCCGTTCGTAATAGGCCTCTTAGATTTCTTTAGGTATACTAGGAAGGTACCTGTCAGGTAAAATGGTGAATTAGCGTAGCTGTGAACTGGTAACACCTTCAACTAACCTGACATTAATAAATTACATCAAATTCCCCTATTTTTGTATTTAAGTTCTATAAAAATTTTAGTATCCCGTTTTTGCTGTTGAATTTGTATTGCTGTTTGAATATAGGATGTAATATAAATGTTATGCTTGCCATATGCCACTGTGTTGAATAACTGGACCCTTATGACAAGCCTTATAGTGTAGAAATACCAAGTTGTTTGTGAAATTAGGCCAATTAGTATTATGAAGTATTCTGGACCGCCTGGCCGCCACCGACAACTATGGCGTCGTGAACGCCGCGCCGCGCCGGCCCAATGGATGCCGCTCTCGTGTTATGGCGGCGGCTCTCTTGCCGCGATTCTCTCAGCCGATCTGCTCTCACTGCTCTCTATTCCCGTGTGTTTGCCTTTCTCGGCTTGAGGTGTCCCGTCGCCCAAAATAGGGAATTTGATCACGCCCTCCCACCCTTCTTTTGTTTCGTCGTTTGCGGACCACGTGACCGGCATTGTTCCTCACAGGCGTCGTTTCTCCTCCCTTTTGTGACGTCATCCGTGAAATGTACACACGATGGGGCTGGATAATAGATATCCGGGCCGGGATATTAAATGACATTGATATCCGCGGGTGATGTCAGATACGGGAAGAGAGCAAGCGAGGCCGTTGGGGGCGTCAGCTATTCTGGGCATGTGCGTCTGTCCTCCGCTGCAATGTTCGCCGTTGTCGAAGAAGTCTTCCTTCCTTCCTTCGTGGAGACGATCCCTTTTGGTTGGCCGGCCCCGATCTTCGGCGCTATTGATCTTGGAAGGCCGTGGCACAGCCAGAGGGCTAAATTAAGGGCGGAGCAGAGCCCGCTTTGGAACTTCAGTGGCCATAAGGCGGGGAACGATTGCTCGTCCCTTGCCAAAATTCTGACTGATAATGATTTATGTCTCATTGATTGATCTTCTCGCGAATATCGCAAATGAAGTTTTAGCATCGCGAATATCGGACGTATGATCCTCCATGAGAAGTGCGTTGGCCTAGTGGGTGGTGCGATGGGTTAGGTACAGACCAAAGGGTCCCGAGGTCTAATAACGGCTGAGACGCTCGCACACTTAAGAAAAAATCCTGCAAGTGCCACGGAGAGGAATTCGCTATCGCACCATGCATTTCTGGCTTTCGCGCACCTCTGCCATATGCCTATGTTCATGTAAATTAAGTAAAAAACCCAGATATTAAAGGCCAATGGTGCTATTTTAAGTGGTACAGGAATAAATAAATACATGCTGTCAATCTATTAACGAAGAGAAAGATGTGAATTATTAATGCCGTGCAAGGGTGAATGTAAGGAGGGACAGGGTCCTTGGCCCAAATGAGGACATTTATGAAGCAATAATAAAGTGACGTCTTAATTGAGATAATTAAACAAGTGCGTGGGTATAGCTGCAGATTACAATAATACTCCGTCATTTTTTTCATCTGTTTATGCATAAAATATCATGAAGTTAGCAAACGAATACCAGGAGCGATAGACCGGGTGATTCGGACGGCGATATACCTCTACGGAATACTACATTTGTACTGAGGAAAGATCGTTTGCCTCGCTTGAGGTCGAACCTAAGTACCTACCCTCAATCCTCGGCGAGTGCTGTGGCCAAGTTCAACTTAATATTAACTTAAGTGGACGGGACTGATTATTAAGGCCGATTTACACGGGGCACGTACCTGCACAATCTGACGTGTGTTTGAAGGCGCAGTCGAAATTGCGTCGTGTAAAGCGGTGAATTGCTGAAACACATGTGAGAATGCGTGGACGTGAGATGGCAGAATAGCCCCTGTTCTAAGTTCGTTCATGCATTTGCGCAATTCCACGTCATTTTAGAAATTAATGCAGCTCAAACCTGCGCAATTCCGTGTCCCGTGTAAAACGGTCTTTAGTTCCTATCGTGCCGCCGTCGCCGAGTTTGCTGAAAATAAGATCTTTTGTCTCAAAAACTTGAACATTTGGAGTGATTTGGAGTATTCGCGAAAATTTTGAGTTTTTTTAATCCGAGTTTAAATTTGTAATTAGGGACCCCAAAAACCTGTACATGCATTACTACGGTTTCGACATTTTACCGTGCCGCACTTTCCAACATTCTGGTCTAGAGTGCGCTGTCCTCGTTGAATTTTCACTGCGTATGATGGAAGGGCGTGTGAAAGGGAAGAAGGGCAAGGGACGGCTCCGAATGAGTCACCCAGGACAGGCTGTAAATTATGTAAAAGAGAAGAAATGCGTCTCTAAGAAAAGTCTAGTGGATAGGAGCGAGGAATGGAGAGCTGCGTCTAACCAACCATAGGATTTTTGTTGATTTATGATTGTGACGCATCACACTTCTGGTTTGTACCAATTTGAAGATTGATGGTGTGGTCTATAACGAAGATAACCATTCACACGTACTGTGCCGTTACTCTTGGATGTTTAGTTGTAAAAAATGTAAATCTTCATTTGAATATTTTCTCTTTTTCGAGATTTGGAAAACGTTAGGGATGAGACGAGGTCATTGCTCTGCGACCGATCCATTGATTCCCCAATTCTCATTTTATTTCTGTCTTTTCACGCCTCGGAAGCGTTTGAATTTCCGTGTTTCCACTGACGACGCGAGGAGCCCCTTCAATGTTCTCTCCGTCACTTGACCCGTCCCGCCGTAAAACATGAGGGATCCGTGAATTTAGTGGAGTAAATTTTTTATAACTTGCCAGTTGACAGATGCGCTATAAAAGAGCCGAGAAAATTGCCCAAATTTCCAGATGGTCCATGTAGAGAGGACTCTTTCCACTCTTCAACGTTTGGCAGGCCATAAAACGTAAGTTCAGCCATAAAACGACTCTGTTCGGGCATCCGATTGCAGTTACTGTAATAAAGCGAGCGGTCATCGCAGGATCGCTTGCTGCCAGATACGCATGAATTACGCTGATTCCTTTCTTTGGGTTGGTTTGAGGTGCGAAGTATCCTTATATTCATGAAAATACTAATATGAATAGTCTTTTGATTATACTGCATTTACTGGCGGTCCGAAAATATAAATTCACCATTTTATTTTCCAAAAATTGCATTTGTAATGGCAATTTTTATGCAAGCTTTCTGGCTTCTGCGGTACTTGTCTAAGGGCCGGTTGCAGGAATGATACATATGTATTCAATAAAGTTATGGGACTCATAAGCCATAGCAACCAAACAATTTGCGTTGCAGGAACGTTCAATAACTTTATGAGTCCCATAAACCATTTCATAACTTATCGGGCCGAATGAGCGGGGTTAAATAGTTATGAGTTCCATAACTCTTGAAAATGGCGGACGACTAATCAGCTGGTTGGATGATTTCTGAGGTAAGAGTAGAATTTAGCAAGAGAAACTGATTTTTACCATGCTCATAAAATCTCTAACTATCATTATATTGCAGTTTTTTGCTTTTGAATGAGTTTTGTCATAATAGAAGGCGTGTGGCGTACAATTTGAAATAAATACTGTGAGAACTTCTTGTAACTTGCAATATTACACTTGAATCTGCTGCGCTATGAAAAAAAGATAATCGACGTGTGCAAGAACGTATCAACGAGCATCGCCTGTTATTTGTCGTCTTTGTCGTCCGTGAAGGGATGTAATTTCCATTAATTTGAGTTAAACAGGGGTAATCTGTGTCCTGAATTGTAAATTCATCCTGTGGAATTGAGTTATTTTTTTATTGTACTTCGTCAGTTATCAGGTATGGGCAAGGCAAGGTTGCAGTATTTAGCTAGCATTCCATCATTTTTAGATTTTAAAGATTATGATATCACTCATCTTCTATTTGTATTGATATTACATATCCTTGAGATAGTCGCAGTGTTTTATGTTCACTTTATCGACTGTAAGTTTTACTATGAAGGAGGGCAAATAGTAAAATTCAGTCAGAGTGTAAACTTTGTGGTATGAAAGTTGTCGTTTATTTTACGAACATTGAACATTAATTATCCGGGTCATCTCGAGTAAACTTGAAAAAGTGTATTTTAGAATGTTCCTGGAGCAGAATTTTGTGATAGCTGTGTGTAATTGAGGGATTACTTAACTTTGATAGAAGCATTGAGGACAACACGGAAAACTTCCTTTATTATTTAAATTTGGGTTGTCTCAAATTCTTTTTTGACCGATTAAGTTTACAATAGCAGAGTATGGAGAATAATAAAATAATGAAAGAGTGATTAACCTGAAAAACACGTTACAATTGGCATGAAATGTGACAATATTTAGTCCTAACAGTAATTGCCTCAGCTACACAATAATAAAGTATTTTGTTTGGGCAGTGGCAAGTGCTAAGATCCAGGCAATCATATACTTATGTGAAGTATCTTCAATAGTAATAAATTCATAAGTGTTTGACGGAGCAGCTACAATAATTCTGTTGTAAGAGAACCTGTGAGGACAGAGTGCTGAAGGTGTATTTAGTGATTTTCAGCTAATTGGAATTCATTTGATTTCTATAGCTCCTGTGCTTAATAAAAAAATGATCATTACATAATTAGAAAGTAACCTTGTTTCATACTATCCATTGATGAAACTATCACAAATGTTAGAGGTCCTTAAATCAGCATTTCACTTTTAATTTAGTGTAATATACCAATGCCATGGATGCATGGAACTTATTCTCTTCAGAATAAAATAGCAATTACTATTGAATGATTGATTTTCTGTGTAAGTTATAGTAATGTTGAGAGGTATTTTCAAACACCATGCCGAATTGTTGTGCATTCTGTTTTCATCTTCCTTAAAAGAAAAGTCAAACATATATAAAAAATACTCATGATGACTGGTAAAATCACATTCATCCAACAGGTTTGTAATGTTCCTTAGAATTTATCAGCACTTTTTCATGGTCTTCTAAAGATGATCATACAATTATATGTCTTGCATTTAGCATTTATGATTGAAGGAAAAAAAGTGTGCATAGAAGTTGGTGTACTACTATGAGGACATTAGTATTCATTCTTTTGAGTTGTAGCTACAACTGCTGCAATTTTGCTTATGCCTGTGGACTTTCTTAATATTTTTAAGAGTAAATATTGTGATAACTTTTTATAATTTCAATTTTGGAGAGAATATCAGTGATAAACCACGTTAATGCCTCTTGAAATTGCTGTGATAGTTTATGGATATGCTTCATGAATTTTCTGGTCGGAACATGTCACCTCAGTTACAGGATTTCATTTCCAAATATTTTTCCTAATAGCTTGTAATGCTGATTTTAAAAAAATTAAAATATCTCCATAGCCATAAAAACACCATTAACTATTGGTGCGTATGGGTTTCCGGGCGCTCCAGCCGCGTTCGTCGGTTTTGGGTGACGACGGTTTCGAGAGCCATCCTGCTCCCGTCTTCAGGTCGAAGTGGAGAAGCTTAATTTTCCGCCGAGTTATATAGGCAGGCCCCTGGGCGCTGATTGGCCAGGACCCTCTTCCATGTCTTGTCGATTGGGTAGCCGTGGTCTCTATTGAAGTTCTTCGTTTTGTATATCTCCAGGGCTTCTCTTATTTGCCGTGGGTAGTAACGGCTCTCCTTTACCAGTATTCTTGCCTTGTCGAACTCAATGGTATGTCCCGGCTCACTCCATGCGTGTTCTGCGATGGCCGACAAGTTGAACTGCTTCTGTCTCATGGCTCGGGCGTGTCCCTTCATCCTTGTGGCCATCCCTCGACACGTCTCTCCTGCATATGATTTCCCACATGAGCAGGGCACTTGGTAGACACCCTCTTGGATGGATCTTGGTCACGGTCATGACGCTGTGCCCGGGCCGAAAGACCAAATCCCACAGGAGCTATACGAAATACTATACGGAGCTATACGACAGGAGTCCCCTACATGCTATCTTTTGTTTTAGCGCTTAGGTGGTGTAAGGCTAAGAAATTAGCTTCAAATGGGTTGATATCAGTGAAATAGTCCTACAAAATTCCTTTTTATCTCTCTTTTGGTAATTATATCGATAATACTGCAATATTATTTTCTCGGCTTGTTGTAAGAAACTTGATCCAGGGGTTTCATCCCGCTGAAAAAGTGAGGAAAAATTTATGCCTTATTTCTACGCCTCAGAAGTTTACTTTGGAGGAAGTGTAGTGAATAATAATTTACAAGAGAGGTCGTTTATATTGTAAATTTATGGTTTTTAGGGAATATCCCGCGTCAGGTTATTAAAATGGCCGACGTTTCTTCTCCTATGAGAAAAAACGTCGGCCATTTTAATAACCTGACGCGGGATATTCCCAAAAAACCATAAATCTACAAACATGGACCGCGAAACCTTTAGTAATTTGTCGTTTATAATGTTTTATAGACTTGGGAACTGCAATAAAAATTACATTATGTTAGTATTTCACATCTGGGTGTTTTCAGGAGGTGTACCACGGCCGAAAAATACTGGATGCAGTGGAATAACTTAGCGCAGAAAGTGATGAGGTCGATGCGTTGATACCGTTGATACTCTCCTCTGAAGTTCGTGACCTCACCGTCGAAGAAATACCGGCGATGGGGAGATAGTCATAAATGAGAGCGGTATTCCGCTACCTTCAGGCATTTCTGGGACTTTTGAAATTAATTTAAACGCGCTGAGATTGAGATCTTTCGCTTATTTCTCACTAAAGGATTACTTCAATTAGTTTCGAACTATTCTAATAAGTACGCTGAGGATAAAAATAAGCAAATGTATACTCCAAGTATGGCAGATCTAATAAAAATCATTGGGATCCTAATATTGTCGGAGTACAATACATTACCACGCACTAATATGTACTGGAAAAAAGAAAGAGGATATGTATGTTCCAATTCTGAGACTTTGTATGACGTAGGATAGGTTTGATAAGATTAAAAAATATCTACGCCTCTCCGATGTTTGACAACTAGACAAAAGGGAAACATTTTCAAAAGTCAGGCCTTTTCCCAAAAGTCTAAACCAAAATTTTATTCACTTTGGAATTATTCAAAATAAATTGTGCATTGATTAGCAAATGGTTCCATATTTCGGGCGACACGCAGCTTAAATGTTCATCCGTGGGAAAAAATTAGACTTGGTTGTAAATTGTAGTGCCTAGCCCCATCTACAGACTATCTCCATCAGTTTTTGCCATATGGAGGCGCCGAGCCAGGAAGAGATAGTTCAATACCACTTGGAGAAAGGATTGCTCTAAACTTTTTGAATTTTTATAAATATCCGAAACACCATGCCGTGCATTTTGATAATTTCTTCACCAGTTTGTCTAATAGCCACTCAAAGTAGCAATGGTGTTTTTGCCATGGGAACAGATAAAGAAAATGAAACCGGACACTCCACACTCAAGTCTCCGAGGGATTGGACAAAAAACCTTGAGGATTTTGACTGTTTCTTGGGCAATTCAAAAAATATTCTATTAGTGCGATAGTATAATAATTCTGTAGACGCCTTTACTTCAACTTACGAGAATATTGAACCCATAGTAAGGACGAAAAGGTACAAATGGAGGCTGAATAAGAGTGATCTGATTCCGCAATCAAATGTCATCAACGATTACATTTAGGGAATGGTAGGGGTAAACGATAACTCTGTAGCATTTTTTTCAGTAGCCGTGAGAATGGGTAGCGAGTCGGTACCCGAAACGTCGGCGCTCTTAAATAATCTAACCCGCGCGGTATCCTGAGAAGATTTTTCTAAAGTTGTTCGCCGGGAAAGTGTAAAATCATATATAACTCTGTAGCATGTTACCTTATCCAGATTAGGGGCAATGGTTGTGGACTCTATTCATAAATGAGCTAGATAGAGCAATGGTGATTGCGTAACGATTTTACAAATTAGTCGCGGGTAAAGCCATTCCCTAGAGACTTCCGGTCTGAGATCGTAAGAATTTTACTGTAGCAGAAAGAAGTTTCCAAAATAAAGACTGATGAAGTTTGGCATAAAAATCGGAGCGCATATGCGGGACGCCCTCGGACAAAGGACAAACCCCAGCATGTTCGTCAAGACAGAATAAAGCATTTTATCAAAGGAATACTGATTACTCCCGGCGAAGATGTTGAGTATGCAAATCACGGTAAAAAATAAAATATAAAACCTAAGTTTTAAAAACCTTTTTGAATTTTTTTACCGGAGTTTTCCCAGCGTTGCGTAAACGCAACATTATGAAAATCATTTAATATGTTGATAATAATTTATTTTATTGAATATATATCTTAATTAGGCCAAAATAAACTAGAAAATACGAAAAAACTAAAGTTAAAACCGCTACACACAGTCTGGGGAATAATGGGTTAAGTTACCTTGAATATCGGATCAAATCCTGGTTCTTGGATAATGTTAGCCCCAAATGAAGTCATTTGAAAACAGCCATTGTATTTTTAGGTGTTCGCAGGAAAACTCCGTGATTATGGTGTTTCACCGGAAAGCAATGAACGTAATGGCTCAGGTGGCGAAGTCAATAATGGGAGTTTAACTTTGCCATTAAGGCAGCACAATCCATGCGTTTCTCCAGCGAACTTTAAAGCACCACAATGCTCGCAAGCAACGTCCATTTGACCAATGCGAACGAAAGGATAATCAATTGTGCAATCGTAAAGAAACGCTGCTCGATTCAAATCAACACTTGAAGCAACTTGCCGAAGATTATGTCGCTGTTGGTCTCTACGTTGAGCTCGACAATTTCTCATTGCCATCCGGGCCGTTTCACGGGTCTCCTCTCGCTCCTCTTCTGTTTGAAAAGATCGAAGCCGGTCTTAATAACGCGACTTTCTTCGCGTGCGTTTTCTCTTTCTTCGGCGATGGATTCATTCATAATGTTTCGGAGCCTCATTGCAGTAAGGGTTTGCTGGGAAAGATGAGATCTTCTGCGTCGAGGCATTATAATACGCAGCAAAAAAAACTGACCGGTAATCTAGGGTGCGTTCCGAAATTAACTGGCAGTACTGCCAAACCGTTCTGAAATAAACTGACATCACGGTGCAGTAATCGATGATGTCAGTCAATTGAATTACGTTTTCTACTATGAAATCTACTGTGACTACTGCAAGATTACTGATAATCAACAATTGCTTGGAGATTTGTTTACACACACGGTAGTTATGTTTTTGTTGGCAACTCAATTTGAGCTGATCTTACCTCTAATTAAATTATTTTAATATTACTTTAATATATTTAACATGTTTGATCATTGAATTTTTTTAAATATTGTCAAAAAGATCAGTCAATACATTAGTAAAAACAAAATAAATCACAAACAAAATAAATCTTATTTTTTTGACCGTCTTAACAATCAACTCCTAAAAACATATCTCAAAGATAAAGATGAATTTTTTTTGAGAATTTTTCCAATTTTTAATAGTCTATATGTTATCCGGCGCTGAGACGAACCCAAAGAGCCCAATATCACTAAGATCGGTGCAGCCGTTCTCGAGTTGTAAGTGTTCTAACCAACGCGATTTTCGACTTTAAGCTAATATAAGATGGCAAATCGATTGACTGACTGACTCATTGATACAATTTCGCAGCCCAAACTATGATAGGCGTGGGTATTTGGCTTAATGAACGTAAAAGTAAAAAAAATTCATCGGGACAAAAATTCTGAAAACTTGAAAAAGTCGATTTGTTTTCGAGATATATCGACTTGAAATAACATGGGAGCCTTATGGAACTAAAACATTTCGCTTATTTTGTACTTTATCAAGTCTGAGGAACATGATATTCAATGGACGTAAAGTAGATTTTTTGGTCGATTTTTTGGTACGGTTGTCATAGCGACGAATTCATATTTAGTATTTTTTATAATTTTTTGAACGTTTTCTATGCTTTTCTTATGGAAAAAGTTTAGGAATTTTTTTGACCAACTTGCAATAATCGTAGGACAAATTCCTTGAAATATAAGGTGCAGGATTTTTTGGTTGATTTTTTGGCTATCTTGTAATTTTCATGTGTCGAAACCATTCCGAGGAATAAACGATTTCGATTTTACATTGTCGTGATGGGCGAATTTTCAAACTCGGATTTTGGCCTTGAGACATGTGCCATGTGAAAATTTGGAATCTTCTAGAAAAACCGTTTAGGGTTCTTTGAACCCTAACGTTTCAGATTACTTTCTCCGTATCCCTCTTGGATAATTCATATTTAAATTCCGAAAAATATCCTGCTCGCGAAAAATCATTGTCGCCATTTTTTTGTGGAGCATACAACCTTAAATATCTTAGAAATCATTTCAGCTAGATGAATGAAATTTTCAGGGCAATAGCATCATTACAATAGTCAACTTTTTTAATGGTGATAATTCCGCTCGATCGATTCATGTGCGAGTTATATCGATACCAATCTCCTTGGATACGCTTTAATCGCTAATAACTTTTTGTTAATCAAGTTTTGAACATGAAAGTCTTACACAATGCAACTGATAATGTCATTCATCCGACAAAAGTTAAATCAAGCGGGTCGATTGATTAGAGTCGAAGTTATGATCGATACAAGGTTGCATTCGATGGAGCCATTTTTCAGACCTATTTACATAGTTACGGGGATAAAAATTTTAACAATACGTAAGGGAAGGAATGAATTATGCGTACACATAAATTATTTAGATGAGTAATGTTTCCTAATGCAGACATATCAATATGAATTTAAATCTTTTTGTAATAGGCCCCCGTAAGAAATACTCGCATCGCGTCTATCAAGGTCACCAATATAAGAACATAGGCTAAATTTTGAAAGCTGGGATAGTAGAGAAGGCAGGGATAACAGAGTGACCATAGAATGGAAGGGATACAATAGGATTGCGGATTTTACAGTACAGATGTCAGTATAGTCGAAAGTACGATTCGATTAGTATAGCAAATACATACGCAAATTGGCATAACTTGATTAGTGTATACGTTGGACCAATGAAACTTGGTGAACGGGAACATCTTGGTATTCCTCACAATGGTCAATGGTAATATGTTTTGTATACAGTCTCACGTTCGATATATATCGAATCAACTATTTCTTAAAATATATCGAATTGCTATAACATGTAGGATTTTACATCCAAGGACATGGTTGACTAGGGATTAAATAGTAGATACCCATAGACTGGATTTTAAACCAATAGCATAGCGGATTTTACAGTACAGATGTCAGTATGATCGAAAAATTGATTCAGTTATTATAGCAAATACACAAATTGGTATAACTTGAAAAGTATACCCGTTGGACCAATGAAATTTGGCGAATGTGCACATCTTGGTATTCTTCAGAATGCCCAACAGAAAATTTTTTTGTACGTAGTCTAACGTGCGATATATATCGAATATGCTTTTTCTTCAAATATATCGAACTGCTGTAACATATAGGATTTTATATCCATGGGCATAGTTGACCAGGTATTATATAGTAGATACCCATAGACTGAAAGTTAAACCAATAGCATTGCGGATTTTACAGTACAGATGTCAGTAAGATCGAAAAATCGATTTGATTATTACAGCAAATACGTAAATTGGCATAACTTCAATAGCTTTTCCGTTGGACCAATGACATTTGGTGAATAAGTACAGTCGGATTCAAAAGTATTGCAACAAATGGTGCGGCGCCACTTTCGCCACAGTTTTGAAATCGAGTTTCGGTATTTTCTATTGCACCAGTGGGAGGGAAATTTGAACAATACATGGCTCCGTAGCCGAGTGGGTCTATACTGTGCGCTGTAACTTAATGAAAATTTTGCGAGGGTTCAAGTCCGAAGTAATCAATTTTTTCTCTATCTCTCTCTCATATCTCTCTCAATTTGTCGTTTCTGTCGGACCCGGAAATGTAGTGGTATTCTAATATTATGTTCTTCATCCAACATCTATTGAGTGTAAGGTAAGGGAAAAAAATCAGCTCCTGTTCGAGAGCTCATGTTCATTTCCTATGGGGTCCTTCAGTCAGACCCAACATTACAATTCTACCAGGCAATTCTGTTCGTGGATGGAAAAGATAAGTCATGACAAAAAAGGTATTTCTCATTCAGTCATTTTCTCATAACTTTTAAGTGAAAAAATGCAAAATTTACCACTTATTTTTCATGAGTTAGTGATGTTGTTAAGCTCTGGTTCATTAATTCATTTAGATAAAAAGGTAGATTTTACTGTTAATTTTCATCCTTTTCAGTAAAAAGAGCGATTCTTGATGAACATATTACAGTTGAGGACCTCAAATCCGGAATCCAGAAATCCAGAACATTTGAAAATTCCTCTGCGTAGTGTTTTGACTTGCCACTCCAAGTGGCTTCACTTTATGACCATCAAATGATTCTAATATTTATGACGTGGGTTTCAATTCCACCTTCATCAAATTATCACTTTTACAATGTGTCAGTATTCTGTGAGGCAAAACATTCACTTGAGCACCGATATCTAGGTTAAATTTGACGTTTACACCATTAACATTAATAGTCTCAGACCAGACATTCGAATCATCTTTCATTCTTAAACTGTTCACAACACTTTCAATTACAAAATCATTAAGATCGTGTTCAACAATTACGTCTGGGGCAGATAAGTCAACTGATTTTACTTTAGTATTATTATACAATTTTCTAAATTTACATGCAATTGCAAAATGATTTTGCTTTCCACAATTATTGAAAATTTTACCAAATGCTCGACATTCTCCTTTTTTATGCTTAAAATTGCACGTTTTACACAAATTCACCACTGTCTCAGGTAGGTACTTATCAGTATGCCTCACTGAATCCTTCAATGCTTCAGCTCTCGTTCTTTTCCTGCTGACTGCATCCACGGATTTGGCTCCTTGCAGGGTCTCAGCCTGATGTTTCCCCATCTCAGCTGGCTTGCAGATCTCTTTTATGCACCCTGAAAATTCCAAGTTGGTACATGAGTTTTAAGCTAGTAATCCGTCACAAAAAAGACCGACTGAGCTCGAGGTATGCGTCCTCTTAAAAACTAAAACTGAATATCAGCGCTGATGTTGGGCACTACGTGATAGTTTTTGTATGAGCACATTTTTTTCGCATAATAAATCGAAGCTGTTAACTAGGGCTGGCAACTGATAAGCAACGGAGCTGTGGCAAGGCGACGTCACTGAAAATGAGTTCTAAGAGGTGTGTAAGGAGTTGTAGAAGACCGATAGCTGCTTTGCAAAAGTTAGGCAAGGAAAACAAACCTGTCTAGAGACAAAAGAAAAACCAAAGCTTAAAATATAGGAGTTATTCGAAGATAAGATCCTAGTTTAGGCCGAGAAGTTCATTTCTTGTCCTGGTTGGTTAGTGCAGGCCGAAGCAAGGACAAGAGGTGGGATCTTAAAGGTTAGGAGGTAGAATGGTATGTATTGGTATATGGGCACTTTACTCGAGCAGAGAGGTTCAGATCCAGTTGAGTCTACCTGATTCACCCCAAAAAGAGGTAATGCGAAGTTGGATCTAACCGGTCATATCAACGTGTGGAAAATAGCTGGAGATTTATTGTGAGTGGTAAATAGGTCTAACGCCTCAACAGATGAAAGTTAGTAGGAAATAAGTTACATTTATAAATGTAACTTATTTCCTACTAACTACTGCATAAATACAAACTGAAGGTTTTTATTGAAGAAAATTGGCCACACCATTCCCCTGCAGTTAATTTCATGCCCTAGAGAAACATTTCCGCCCCCCAGTATTTACGGGAATAGCAATTGATATGCCATGAATTTTTCTCGGACTTCCGACATACTGTTAGTGAGACGCGTCCATCGAAACGTCGGCAGAAATTGGGGAGCCTAACCCGGACGGAAACCCAGAGAGAAAAAGACATCGCTGCAGCTCAACAGGAAAGCAGCAGCAGAAAAAATACTTCTCAGGCACTATAAATTTCATCGTTTAGCCCAACTTGTTGAAATTGTTGCGGTCTCGAAAATATTCACGCAAATGGCAGAAAATAATCATCAAGATGGACAGAGAATTTTGAATGATTTGTGGAATGTTATGTGAATTGGCATAGAAAATAGAGTAATTCGACACTTGAATAAACACTTGAAGAGGCATCGCATTGGTGTGAGCCATGCGTGAGAGAGTTACTATTTTACCTTTACCGTTATTCAAATCTAGGCCGCAGTCGTAACATAGTGGGGATAGAACCACCCATGAAATTTCTGGGAAAATTGAAAATATTGCAATTGCTTTTAGGTGGCTTACCAATGAAAATTTTCGCATGACCAGATCATTGAACAATGTTTTAAAATAATTTATGAAAACCACAAAGTCACTCGTCAGCGTATATCAGGCTTCATACGTAATATCACTAACAGGTATTGCACACCACCAAGTCGCGGTATGGAAGTTAATGAACCCCCTAAACAACGATGTACAACGACTGCTCCAGCCATACACATAAAATTTCCGGGTAGGAGGGGTTCATTATGAGGGATTTCGCATATGATCATTCTCTCCTGAATTTCGATAGGAAGAGGAATTGAGAACTCCCTGAATTCCCCACCGCTACCACGCCAATGCCCTTAAGCTATTACCATTATTTCATTGAAAAAACATTACGAAAATACATGCAAATGCGGATGAGTTGATCTTTACCATTAAGTTCTTAATGTACTATGTGGAACTACCGAAACCGTAAATATATGGAAAGTGATAAGCAACACAAAAACAGCAATCCGATTGAATCTTAACGTACAACTCAACCACCCACTTAAAAGTGCGGCAAATTATCTCATTTAAATAATAATTTTAATGCTTTCAACACTGTCATGGAGATCAGTTAGCGACCGATTTTTACGTCCTTTAATTGCACTGCTATTTTGACGAAAAAATCACACCTCAAATAGCGAGATTTTACAAATGCCTATTACTTTTTTTTCGATTCTTCCCACCCTACAAATACAACCAGTAAAATAATTACGAACATTATCGTAAAATAGATCGCATGACTTTTTCAAAGTAAGTTTGTCCTATGAATTGTTCTACCGCCAGTAAAACATTCTCGTACTCACGTAAATGGCCATCCGAAGAGTTATTATGTTTCTTTCGTAGTCTCCTTCGCACTGTCTTCTTACACTAACTCCGTAACTGCTGAGAAAGAAGGCGATCTTGACGAAGAGGGTTGGTTTGTATATCAGCTGTCTAATCAAGAAATAAGTTGCTTGAAATGGCACCAAGGTTTGTGACGAGTTGACTAGAGGGGGGAAAGACCTGATAGGAGGCGGGGTAGGGCAGTTACTGAGGCCGTCGAATTAAGGCAGGCTCGACATTAAACAGCCATGACTACTGCCCAATTTTACGTCGCGGAGCAGGCTGTTACGATAGGCAATGGAATAATGCAATACTTTCGTGAAATGATGATAATCTTGCGGATGACGTCTTTGAATGACCTTTGAAGCAGATTTTCCCCCTCCCACAATGGGATGATTTTTCTAGAAGGCGCGAAAAAAGGTTGGAAAAATTGCATCGAGACCCTCGCGGAAGGATACTGTTTTCCGCTAAAGTTATTCCGCGAAGACTTAAAATTAAATTCATTCTTCCGCGTAACGAATCAATTTTCTAATCGCACCTAAACGTATTATTAAATTAATAAGCAACATCAAATATTAAAATTAATAGATTTTAATATTTTATAAGTTATTTATGTTATGCTGTAGCTTGCTTTTTACTGTTTTTTTTTAATTTATCGGAACTGTTTCTAGTGGTGGCTAGTTGTCACGTGACACTCGAAGAGGCCCACAATAGGGCGGATCGCAAAAATCGATTTTTTTCAAATCCATCTTGCCCAATGAAAAAAAGTTGTGGGACCGATCAAAAATAAGGCCTGAAAAATTTGAGACCTGTACGTGAACCCCTGACCCTCGCTCAAATGCAATTTAGGGGGAGAGGGTCAAAATTCGAAAAATACAATATTTTATGGCCATTCCCTATAGATTTTGCCGAGTTTCTGCCCTTCTAGGGCAAAAATTTCGTGAATTTTGACGTATCTGCCACCGTTTAGCCACAAAATGCCTAATTTGAGTCCGCGTCCGCGAAGAAAATATTCCAACGCCCACGAAGCGTCGCGGATACCAGTGCCGCAGGCCGATCCCTTCCCCTCCACGCTCGCTTCTCCCCCTCCCACGCCTCTAACACAGCAAAATTCATCCCGCGTATGCTGCTAGGAGGTCGTTTATCTTTGATAATATAAATCAGAAGATGGTAGAAGGTAAAAAGCGATGCGTAGTGAGACGACTTGTCCCTTATTTGGCGCCTCGTCGGCGTTAAACAAATCGATGTTACCAACTTCTGGAGAAGTTATGAAATAATTTTAGACCTGCGCACGCAGGAAAGGAGACTACGGTCTATGAAGACGCCTCTCGAGTGGCTATGAAGGTGTGCGAACTATGGTGACGCGCTTCTCTTCCATTATGAATGTGACTAAATGGATTTAGCGGTACCACAGGAAGTACTAAAACTTACGGAAAATCGTAATAGGCCAAAAGTGGGTTTTATTGAAGTATAAGACTCAAACAATTTTAAAGGAACATTTTAAATTGTGCGATATTTTTGCGTGTAAGTGCATGGAGGAGCATAAGGTTCCCCCAATGAGAGGTATTTTGAGAGACAATCTGACGAGAAGAAAGATGATGGCTGCTGGATTGAACCCTAAAGAAACTCGGCAACTGAGGAAAAAAGGGAATCAAAGGAGAGTGTTGAGTCGACATCGTCAATTCTTGTACGGGAAAATAGTATCAAAAATTTTCTTCATCAATTCATCCGAAGAAAATTAAACTGGCGAGAAATTAGCCGATTTGTATCTCTACTTTCCTCATGAAATAAACATTAAGGACTATAACCTCAAATTGGAACTTCTTCGGGGAAAATGCGTCTGCCAACTGTGATAGAGGTATATGCAAGAACTAAGCAACAGCAATGCTCGTTCCCGCAACTTTAGCTAACGCAAAAGTCATAACTTCGTAAGATACAAAGCTAGTGTACCAGAATTACTTACGTATACAGAAAAAGATGCTAAATCCTGTAAATAAGAAAAGAGGGGCGTCATCAAAGGGTTCCATTTCATTGGAATGAAAGACTATACTCTTGCCTGATGAAAAAAGGCAAGATGACTTATCAATACAAGTTTAGAGGGGAATGTGTGGTGTTAGTTGAAGAAACAGGGTCCCACTTTTGGAGGTTTGCCTCCCCCGTCGGAGGATTAGCAAAAGTTATAAAATCTGCGATTATTGATTCCTTTCAGAGTGAAAATTAGATACACAGAATTAAAAAGGATTTGATTATGATGGTACCAAGCGAATACCGCCCAAAAAGGAGGCATCATCCCTTTGCTATAAGCATAATTCCAACATCCCTTGCAGTGTGGGTAAACTCTTCTCGGGATTCCCACCGGGTTAATTTTTCCATAATGGCCAACATTTCAAGCTCCGACTGGGGACTCATCCTAAGGGATACATTTTGTTGAACCCCGAAAAGAGTTTACCCACATCATTCGCCGGGAAAGCATCAAATCGTATTTCATCCCTTACAGTGGTCTTTTTGCTAATTGCACTATGTTGACTTGGATTTGCGACATGAACGTTGGGAGGGTAATCTAGGGACCCAATTTGCGTTTCTGCAAGGATGCGTTTCGTGACCAATCCGAGATTTTTTTAATTGCTGGATTTTAATATCGACATAAAGGCTGATGATATATTGGAGAGAGACTCCGGTTCCTTCGGCTATATCTGAGCTTAGCGCTGTGGAATTTAAAAATCTATTGATGAAAGTTCAAATTTAAATTTCAATATTCCTTTTATTATACATAGGGACGAGAGATTCGTGTAAGAATTTACCAAAACTTTGTTGACAGCAGCAAAAGACGAGGAATGGCACTAACATAAGAAATACAGACTGGAAAGCAGGTAATTGAGTAATTCCTTCGTGATTGTTCTTCACTGGACGATGCTGATACACCAAATATTAGTAAGACTAACGAAGAAAGACGCACTTGGTGTGAATTTTGTTGCATCTGGGGCGTTCGAGAGGAGAGCGGGGAGGGTACACCGGCGGCCTTCACCCTTATTCATCAATTTAGTCACAGCTGTCGGACAATACCGGAATAGAAATGCATAACCTAAGTTCCCAAACCTTCATAGCTACTCGAGAGGTGTCTTCAAGACCATAGTCTCCTTTCCTGCGTGCGCAGGTCTAAAATTATTTCATAACTTCTCTACAAGTTGGTAACATCGATTTGTTTAACGCCGACGAGGCGCCAAATAAGGGACAAGTCGTCTCACTACGCATCGCTTTTTACCTTCTACCATCTTCTGATTTATATTATCAAAGATAAACGACCTCCTAGCAGCATACGCGGGATGAATTTTGCTGTATTAGAGGCGTGGGAGGGGGAGAAGCGAGCGTGGAGGGGAAGGGATCGGCCTGCGGCACTGGTATCCGCGACGTTGCGTGGGCGTTGGAATATTTTCTTCGCGGACGCGGACTCAAATTAGGCATTTTGTGGCTAAACGGTGGCAGATACGTCAAAATTCACGAAATTTATGGCCTAGAAGGACAGTAACTCGGCAAAATCTATAGGGAATGGCCATAAAATATTGTATTTTTCGAATTTTGACCCTCCCCCCTAAATTGCATTTGAGCGAGGGTCAGGGGTTCACGTACAGGTCTCAAATTTTTCAGGCCTTATTTTTGATCGGTCCCACAACTTTTTTTCATTGGGCCAGATGGATTTGAAAAAAATCGACTTTTGCGATCCGCCCTAGCCCACAATGCTTCTCCTGAAAATCTTTCATCAGTCTGGCGGCAACTTGCATTGAGTTTAGAGGTGAGTACGGGAGTGTTCCCAAAAAAGTTAACAACTTGGATTTTGTAAGTTTTCTTCACTGTTGATTGTGTGTGATTTCGACTTAAGGCATGTGAAATAATTGTTGTAGCGACTGACTATGGAACCCGTGAAGTAAATTAATTTTGCGGAAAATCGTGTTCAACGAAGTGCTGAGAACCAGTGACCCCATATAGTCTTCAAGCTTATCAAGAGTAATTCTCATATATTATTCGATGTTTGAGGCTACGTAATGTAATCGTTATCGATATGATGGTCGTGAATATATTTTTCGGAGGAAAGTTTCCATCGTTCGTTTACCTGAACCGTTCTCGTTTGGTCATGATTTGGGACTTGCAAAATACTTGCAACGTATGAAATATCTATTTTTGTGTGTGGTGAATTTCTCTCGCCTCTCAAATTTTAAATTCACTATATCTCGGCAAGCGTGAACCAAGGTCGTAGGAAGTGCTCCAGAAATTTTTAGACCGGGGTTTCAATGTAAGCTTTTGAATCGGCGATTCTCGGGACTATGCATTGCTATAAACCGTCATAATCAGTTGGTACTGACGTTGTCTTTTCAAGTTTTCACCGGTGTATTATATTGGTTGCGTCAAAAATTGTTAATCAAAGTATTCGTATATTCCATAACTATGTAGTGATGTTAATCAGAATCTGTGACATCATATATTTTGTCAATCTTAATTGGTATATTCCACCTTGCTGCCACTTATTCCACGGATTGGTCTAGGAAATGAATACATTTATACATAATGTGGAACGCTTCTTTGAAACTAAGGTTGGGCCATAATTCTGAGGGAGTTGGAAATAAGAATTAGAAATTAGACCACAAGAAGTTAGAAATTCTTTCCCTGTATCATTGGTTCCATCTGAACGGTTAAATTTACCGGAGATGTAATGACGTCATCAAATTGTGAAATGTGGGCGTTAGCTTCGCATGTTTTTCATTTTAAACTGAGAATGGCTTAGTTATGAAGATTATTATTCCTCGTAACTTAATAATCTTCGGACTTTCCTCTTAACTAATACAATGTCCCCACTTCCATTTACCGAATACGTATAATGAATTGCGGTTCGGGTCTTAAAAATCTACCCTACTGTGGCATTTTGCCTCCTAAACACTGCCACGAAATACATGGGTGACTACTGGTGACTACTAGTAGCGCTTGGTTCACTATTAGGCACAAATTTTTTTTAAATTCTCAGTCGGTAGGGATCGAATTCCAATAAATTTCTTTAATTTCGTTTATTTCTACTTGAAAAATGTATCAATATGGCTCACTCAGACATTCTCGCATATTTTAATTCTTTCTAGTGATAATATTTATAGTGTGGCTAGAGGTTTACAAAGGATAGTAATCGTTTGAATCGAGCACTAAGTCGAGGCGAAATTTAATTTGTTATTTTTCTTTCTTTACAGCAATTCAAATCCGTTGTCGCTGTCGATTGCGTGAAGTGAAATCAGATTTTGCGGGAAATCCTTACAAGATCACATGGGAGAGGTGTGCTGATTAAGATATGGTAAGTCAGTCAAATTTTCGTTCATTTTAATTTTATATATCCTTGGTGGTTCATTCGCTTCCTTTAGCCTTTGCTTCATTTACATTTTGCTTTTACTTCACATTGTCTCAATGCACTCGCAAAGTAGAACTATTTAACGACGTAGTGACCATTCATTTGGTGATTCACGGGCATTGTAAACTTTTTCTCGACATAGATTCCTCTGTCTGCTTTGTTCCTCCGTGAGGGAGACTCCCAGGAAAAAATATCCAAAATATACTAAAAAATTTTATGCAATGAGGTGGCATTAGGTAGGGTCATGTATCACGAGAACATTCAAGAAACCTTTTTAGAAATATGTTTCAATCATCAACGAATGAAACGTATGTTTCAGCTTCACAGTGATAAGTTAATAGTCGTCATGTTAATCCATTGCGAGGATTTACAGTTTTGTTCAGCTTCATTCAGATAAATAGGTTTACCTATAACCATGAATAATCATCATTATAGGTTAATTTTAATGACTTGCGCACTGCGATTTGCCCAGCTTACTTGTCCCCTTTGCCTCCTATGCACCATTCTTAATTCGATCTATTTCTCAGCTCGAGTGATACGTCTTTATTTGAGCTCACACTTGTTTTTGACACAATAGACCAGTTTAGGACTTTCTTTTATCGTCGATTTTGATAATGGCACGGACAAATTTTTCCGTTTACAACCCGTCGTCCACTTATCGAGCAATTCTCGGTGAAAAATCGAAGGTGTCGAGACTTTGGCAGAAAATTTAATACCGTCACAAATTAATGCGGAGCGAGTCACCGCCCCTAGATACTCCCAAGCATCTCTCGCGTAACAAGCGAAGTTAATTGCCGCTTATTTTAATTATTTCTTCCGACGATAACACTTTCATTACATGAATGAAAACAGTAGAAATATAGTAAGATGCGGATCAGCAGTGGCGGATCCAGAATAGGGAAAAGGGGGGAGGCTAAGTGGGGGTTAGCCGACCAGCAGTAGTGGGGGTCCGAATAAAATAACTATTTTATCTAAAGTGAATTGGACACCCAAGGGGGGGGGGCTATGGTCCCCTTAGCCCCCCCCCCCCATAGATTCACCACTGTGCGTACAATTAAAATATAACTGCTTACAAAATAAATACAACAATTATTAGTCTCGCAAGGTTAGGCTTTCATTATAAGAGAGCAACTAGACGGTTCTCTAGTTAGAAATGCTTTCCCTCTCTGATCGGTTCTGATTTATCAGAGATGTAATGGCATCACCAACTCATGATATGTGGGGGTACCTTCTCGTATCTTTTCATTTTAAACAGAGAATGGCTGAGTGAAGAAAATCATTTTTCCTCGTAAGTAATCTTCCCACTTCATCAACCGAATTCTAATAATGAATTGCGGTTCCTTGTCTGAGTAATCGACCCTATTGTGACATTTTGCCTTCTAAGGGCTGCAGCGAAATACTTAGCGGCGTGGGTCTCTAGTGCTTGGTTCACTGTTGGGCAGTCCAGGCTCTCCTTTCACTTCGTGATAATTTTTTCAATTTCAAAATCAATTTCAATTTCAAAAAGTCAAATAAGTGTCTTAAGAGCCGTTTATTTATAATTGCCCAATGCATGATTTTAGCTTACTACGACTGACTTGCGCACAACGACCCGGCCTGTTCTCGTATTTCTCATCGTGGCTAAAACTAAATTCCTTGTTATCATACACATGAGTAGGGTTCCTTTCCCCCAAATTAGGCGTGAAAATGCTTAAGACCTCTTATCTCTGCTGCCTAAGGGAATAGGAGGCAATCTATAAGGATATCTGTAAGAAAAAGAAATTCTTGATACTGATATAAATTCATTGATCTAGGACACGTCACAAAATACCAAGTACACTTCTTCCACATCTATGCAAGGATGCACAATAGTTTCCACCAATTATTAGCATGTTTCAATCAATTACAGGTCAACATTGACTAATGATAATGACTCGTCATTTTCATTTGTTACAAAATGTGATTTTCTTTTCTTTTCTCTCGAATGCCTGAAA
Organism: Ischnura elegans; assembly: GCF_921293095.1. Classification (NCBI taxonomy): domain Eukaryota; kingdom Metazoa; phylum Arthropoda; class Insecta; order Odonata; family Coenagrionidae; genus Ischnura; species Ischnura elegans. The sequence continues at coordinate 116,477,483 of NC_060253.1, forward strand.
TTATAACTATGTCGAACCAACCGCAACTCAAATTTCGTTCTTTCAATAAATGCTAGCATAACTTTAGTTTTGAAAGACATATCAAATGAATGTCGTTTCAAAATCTTGAAAGGGAAGACTTAAGGGATGCAGTATGGAATGTGAGGTGAGGGTTGGTGGTGTGATGACAGGGGAGACCTTAGAGGCCTGGATTTGATCCCGTGAAACCAATCAGGAGTTTTCCTGTGAAAACATTTGTGGTGGTAGATCGGTTACTTTGCGAATTTTTTCCATTGACCTCCCACATAGGGTCTAGACTACGAGCAGACTTTCGTGCACAATATATTAGGCGAAGCTTCCCCCCTTTACTTCTTCTCAGTACCTACTCTTCTACATATGTATACTACGCAGGAAGCCGCGTCAATAAGCGTGTGGCAGGGGGTGTTAGGAAACCAGCCGTCAACGAATAAAAAGGAAAGGCTGTGACGAAGTCCTACCCAGAATTTATTAAATTCTTTTATCGTGCGGGAGGAAAACAAATTCAATTATTCATCCATTCGAAAAAATATCTCTTATTATCGTTTCTGAGGGAACTGGAAATACAGTGTTGTTCAAATATGATTTTCTCTGAGTCTTCCTCTTCTTGTCGTGCCTGTTTTCCAAAGTGGAAAAATGTCAAGCGAATTATGCCTACTATCTGTGGCCTGTCGCAACTAGACATTTACTTATGAAGCCAATTGTACAATAGTGAGTCGATTATTCAGTCATCTTTTTCTCCTACGGTTTTATTCATACCTGTCGCCATATTAATGCAAGCGTCTAAAACCCAAATGTACGAGCTCGTAATAAAACGTGTTTATCGTTTTTAAGTTTCCCGTTGATTTTAACCATTGGCTTTGACTTGCAATGGTGAAATGCCTACCTTTTATTTTTATCATCAGTCCTCCATAATAGTTACATGTATTTCTCCTTAAACAATTTAAAAAGTTAAATATCATACATACATAAATAATTTTGGAGCTATTGTTGACCTAGAGTCTATTGTCTGTTGGAGGGATCACCTTCAGAAATACAGTCGTAATTCTTTACATATTGCTGCGAAACAAGAAATGCCTTCCAGATGAACTTTTGATACATTATAAACACACAGTAAATATAAACTAAAAATGGAATTAACAATAAAAAAGGAATATGGTTTGAAAATAGTTCTATTAGATATCCCCTATAATATTTTTTTAGTATACAGCCAGGTTCACTTGCTTAAGGATGGTATATATGTTGTTACTCTCGTAGTCGTATACATGTTGTTACTCTCATTGATTGTTTTTCGCAAACTAGTGCAAATTTTTGGTCCCAAGAAAATAAAGCTGCCTTTAATAAAATAACATTGAGTTTGGGCAATTCATATGAAGTATTTGTTCGTAGATAGTATTATTGGGGCTCATCCAAGACTTTTGGACTACCTCCACCACCACGAAGGTAGAAAACCTTAGCATCTAATAGATGTATCAGTGTCTCAGGGGTAGTAAGTACCTGCAGTTTAAAAATTATAGGAAAAGAGAGTGAAAGGCCATCTGCTCCGGCTGCAGGAGCAAGTGTGATTGCTCTTAGAGCTGTATGTGTACGTTTGAGCGAATTTTAAATGCACTAGCCTAGCTCAACATACCATAATTTACCCCAGAATATACGATAGCATAATAAATACTGTAAATCACAGTTAAAGAACACTTATTACGAATAAAGTAGTGTTTCGTTCTACAATTTTTCAAACTATTTGCAATGTTATTTGTATAATGCTTCCATTTTAGATGCTCATCAATTGCTAATCCATGGTATTCCTCAACTCGAACCAGTGTGAAACTGTCAGCATGTCATTTTAGTACGCTTGGAAGAACGTTACAGAACATTAGTCAATGGGGAAGCTGTTGTATAAATTTTAACATAATTTAGGTTTTCTCGCTTAATTTAAGTTTTTTCGATGCAAACCATTGGTTGATATCGTTTATATCACATTTTATGTATGCTTTGCTGTAAATCAATCCGGTTCATACTTTTGTAAGACAGGACTAGGTTATCCGCAAAGGCGGTGAGTTTACCACCGAAATTTAGATTACACAGATGATTGATTTACAATAAAAATCATATTGGACCTAACGCTGATCCTTGAACCACTCCAGAACAAATATTTTCGGAACTTCTATGACTATTGTAGTACCTTAAAAACTTTAAGCGAGCAGTCAAGAAACTTTCGAAATGACTTTATAGAAATGCTACGAATTTCTGCAAGATGTTGTTTATCCAAAAACATCTTGTATTTTATTGTATCAAAGGCTTTTTTATAACTATGTATACAGCAGTGGTCTATTTATTACATTTAATGGACTGAAAAATTGGAGTGATTAAGTTTTTCAAGCGTCCTGAGTACTTTTACCTATCCTAATACGAGGTTCGTTCTATAAGTCCTTAGAATTTCCGAATAATTGCTCTCTTAGTTTCCAAAATTAATATAAGTCAGAAATTAGCACTTGTGACTCGTCAACAGTTGAAGTTTGAACTTTATCCATCCCATAGTTTCTTTGTTGTTACCGATTGTAGAGAACAACTTTTGCTTACAAAAAAGTATAGAGCTGAAAGGAAACTAAAATCAAACATATATAATAATTGGTCCAATACAATTTGTTCTTATACCTTTTTCTAAAGACTTATTGAACGACCCTCGAACTATATTGATTGTCACACAACTACTTCCTATTCCGGAAAATTTACCAGTATTCTTTTCACAAGTTTTTCAAGTACGTTAGAATAAATTTAGAGCAAAGAAATCGGACGGTAATTGTGAATACCGCGTAGTACGAATTTTTCGTGAACGGGAACAATAATTTCTTGCTTCAAGGATGCAGGGAATCTCACATTTGGCAAGCTTTCACTGAAGAAATGGCAGAGTACATCTGCAATGTCCTATATGATAATTTTATCAATCCAGCATTTATTTGATCCGGACGGGCAGCTTTTTTAAAGATTGGCTATTGGCAATTTTTAATACATCAGGCGTAGTGACTGGTTCCAAAAAGTAGTTTAGGCTTAGATGATTTTTACTATTTGATGAATTATCCATCATTGAATTATTTTTTACAAATGGATACAATTTAGGAGACTCAAATGTGATTATGAACTCCTTCTTGAAGTCTATATCAATAATAACTGGGTCATTTAAGGTCCGATTTCCTTGTATTAGTTCATGCACTGTTCCTTTTTATTTCGATTTACTTTGTCCAATTGTTCCATGTAATAGGAGTTAGCCGCATTCCGGACACATATACACAGTTTATTCTTATCTTTACGTACTCTTTTCTCAAGCCGTTATTGTGCGGGTGATGGCGTAATTTTAGAAAAAGATTTTTTTACGCGCAACTTTGCACATCGAGGAGTCAGTCATCCAGGGCTTTAATTTTACGGCACGTTCATTCCTGACCATACTTAAGACTCATTGACACATGTTAACAGTATCTTTGAAAATGAATTAAAAGTTTAGGAAATTTCATGTTCTTCATACAATACTTCCCAAGAATACAGTCGAACATTTTCATTTAATGATTTACGGCAGTGACATTAGATGGTGTACTTTCGTTTTCTTTGCGAGCAGAAAGATTGGAATTGGGTTGGACTCGAGAGTGATGCGTTATACCTATATGCATAAACTTGGCTTTGAGGTCTACATTAAGTGTGTTAAACCACCGAGTGATTACATGATCTGAACAGGTGGCTCATTGTCTAGTCATTCTGGTTGCTTCATTGATTAAGGTAGTCAAGCCACATCAACTCATGACATTTGTCAACTGCTTGGAGTCGCAGCTGGGCATTAGTAACTGAACATTCATATCACTGACCATTACTAATTTTTGATATATGCACCTTGATTAGGGTTCAAAATCGGAAACAAATTGATCAATAGAAATTTTGTCCCTGTAGACGACAAAGAGATGAAATATACAAAACTTGCATGAAACATTGATCAACAAGCAATCAGTAGGGTTTATATGACAAGGCCTCAGTACGGTTGTTATGTCATGTCTTATAAACGCTAACACACCTCTTGCTCTTTCAGAAGTATTACAACTTCCATAAGAATAGTACCTACCCACTCACTGTATATACATTAATTTAATCAGATTGTATTCCTATTTCATTCAAAGCTATAATATCGGGTTATTGTGAAATGCTATTTAAATGTGAAAGTAGTAAATTAAAGTTGCGTCTAACACTTCGGATATTTTGATGGACGATCAATAGGGAATTCATTCCATTAAAGGCATTTACAGTACTATTCATATCCATAAAATTGGCTTATAGTCAAGGTATACCTTCTATATCATTGAATAACGAATCACAAAATCAACGATCAAAGATGTTTTACATCATCCATGATGCTAACTACAAATGCTGGCTCCTTTTCTACTTTTCTCAAATAAATTTTACCTCCGCGAATCCATAGATGCTTACAGTGCTTATCATGCCGCGCCACCCCACCTTTCTACCAGCACAAAGGGTCTCATTGATGCAAACAAGTATTATCGCTTTCAATAATGTGCAGACACCTACCAGTCCCATTTCATTGATGGGGCCGTGTTGGTGACCACTTACGGGTTGGCACTCAATGCGAGCTGCTTCCTTTGCCTTTACGTCGCCGACGAGGTCGGACGCGGATGCAGCCTAGCTAGCGAAATGGGAGTCGAACTCCCGGGGCAAAAACCCTAGCGGTTGCAATGCGCTGAGGAAACTCACGCACACGTTGGGCCATCGGAGTGTTTTCTTTCGGGCTCAGCGGCAAGTACAAACTATGATGTGACTCACTTGAGGGGGTGTATATCGGCCACACTGGGAGGAACTTCTTTACTCGTGTGTCCGAACGCAAAAGGTGCTTGGAGAACCGTGACCCAACTTTTCAAAGCGCCGAATGGCACACAAACATGCATCAAATTTTCGATATTAAATTATTCAGTTCCAAGAAAAACGGCTTATTTTAGGTGCGGCCGAAAAGTGGGAAATGGTGAAAAAGAAAAGGAAGAAATATGACTTACTGAACGGAAATGGGTTTTTTAGTCACTCCCCCATCTTATATGTACTCCCCTGACTGCTACCTAACCCCACTTCCTTCCCCAAAACCTTTTTTACCACGTGACATGACGCAAGTCCGGAATTTAGGTTGTCTGTATGATGAATTCTTCTTGACTTACCGTCCTACAACCCCTCCGCCTACTTCCTTCTGATCCTTCACCCTCACTACTTTTCAGTTACGGATACAGAAAAAACTCAAGGGGGAGGGCAAAAGATATTTTGAGCCTCCTGTACTTTAATCGTAATGAAGAATAATCAAGTCACATGCAAAGATTAAGATAGTTTTATTCAAAATGATTATATGCACATATACAAGACAATGCTATCTTATGGTATAAGAAAGTTACAATTTAGGTTCTCGAATATTAGGCGATGCGGGCGGTCCCGTAAGGGTAATATGTTTTCGCCACTGCTACTTTTGAAGATATATATTTCTGTCCGAAATAGTAATTTGTTTGTACCCGATTATGACTATATAGAAATCGAAACACGTGCTGTGAGGAGTGGAATGAAATTAGTGGGCAGTACGATATCTTTGCATCAATTCGATATTTTGTTCCGCGATATCTCCCCGGAAAAAGGTTGACTTCGCGGCATGGTATATCCTCTTTTCATTTTCATACGTGACTCACCGTTTCTGACTTACGAAGTTGTGGCTCTATAGCTTGCATGTGCGCTCTATATATTACATGTGCGGTTGTTGCGGTGAAATTTGGGAGGGTTTAAAATGGAATTAATTATTCTCTTTTACATTTTATATAATAATAGAGTATACAAGAGTCAATACTACATTTATAAAAATAATGCCTCTATCTACCTTAACATATTTCTTTCTAAACAGATTAAATCACTGAGGTAAAATAAGTCGGGGAGGTGGCAGTGGTTGTATCTTAATTTCCTTGCGGCTAATCACTGTCAAATATCCATTGAGTAAAATCCCGACTTATAGTATCGGCAATACTCGGTAACTAACCAGCTACATTCGTAGTTGAAATCATTTTATAGCCCTAGGGTATGAAAATTATTTTAACTCACTAAAATGGGACACGTGGATGTGTATGATATTATTGAAAACGATTGTACATCATTAGGAGGTAGGATTACAAGGTCAAGAGTCGAATAGAAAAAAAAATTACTTGGCACTTAGCTAACAGCTTATCATTTACGTGCTGATTCAGAATTCGGAGTTTAATTCCTCCTGTTTCCCAACTAGATTTCGTCTTAACCGGGTAGTAGTGGACAATTAGGATACTATTTATTTCTGCATCTAATGCAGCACAAACTTTATTCACTACTACTTCCATATTTTCATCACATTGGCTGGGGATGCCATGAAATTTCGTCTTAATACTTAACATGCGTTTCGCAAGGCCATCAGAACGGTTTAGTGCGTCAGAAAGTTGCGTCTTCAGCACCACATTTTCACTTTGCAATTTGGATATTTGATCTAAAAATTTCTCTAATATTTTACCCTGCGATTCAATTAACTTCAACCTGTCTCCCAATTTTTCGTATGGCTTATGAATAGTGTTCCCTAGTTTTTTTGATCCGTTACATTTAGTTATTTTATATTCCCTATGAACAAATAAAATATTTCCTGAAGGGATTTACCTTCCGATTTACTTCTGTCCATACGGGATGTCTTTCGTAAATTTTGGCAGTACACACATTTCAAGGATTGTCCTCTTGATTCAATCCCTTCGATGTCAGCGACTCCTGTAGAGAAAATCCATGGAAGGTTTAACGGCAGGTATCGCTATTGATGGAAGTTGTATTCCGTGTAGATGTGTTACACTTTGCACACGAGCTAATGCCAGAAAGATGTTGTAGGCATGGCAAATATAACTCCTGTAAGCTCGATTTAGCACACTTTTCTTTACACAAATAAGGCTTCCACTCAATGAAGGCAACTATTTTCACACAGTTAGCCGGAAACTAAATGGCTCGCAACCGGCGATGCATAGCGTTGAGTCAACCACACGGAGTGAGAACTCATCCATACCCGACGGGAGCGGAACACGAACTGAATGTAGCCAATCTTAGCACCGGACCTCGTTGCACTCACTGCCCTTTAGTTTACATCTACATACTACCCTGCAAGCCGCCTAAAAAGGCGTGCGGCAGGGGGTGTTAGGACAAAAGCCGTTTACACCAGAAAGAAAATGCTCTAACGAAATAACGGCTAGCATTTTTTTAAAGTCCTTTATGGTTCGGGGGAAAAACGAATTCACACATCTATCCGTTCGCCAAAATATCTCTTTTAATTTATTGCTTCTGTCGGACCTGGAAATATAGAGGGGCTCTAATACTATTATGTTCTCAATGTCCCTCTTAAAGATATCTATTCTCAATTGTTCAAACAATCTTAGCCTATCGCGCAGCCACCGAGTCTTCGGTAGCTACTTCGCTGGGTAACGCTGTCTGTACGCCCGTAGGAGTTCTATTACGAATCGTGCAGCTTTTATTTGTACTTTGTTCAGCACGCGGATTATGTCTTTCTGCACCGCATCCCATATGCTTGCTGCATATTCAAGGTGTGGACATGAAGAGCGTAAAATAGCACCTCTCTTTCAGTTTTTCATCCGAAAATCTTCCCACAATACGCTTCACGAATCTTAACTTCTTTAGGACTCTGCCAGAAATATTCCTTATATGTGTTCCCCACGATTGTTGTAAGTTATCATAACTCCCAGGTACTTCACTTCGTCCGTTGCTTTAATGTTAATACCACAGTTTAATCAAGCGGAGGGGCACCGCGAAGTTTTCAGACACGGAAATGAACCTTTGATTACCGGAGTAACTAAAACAGTCGAACGTAATTAATTCCGTTACACAGAACGAAGGGAGTCTTATCAATATTAATTCGAGGCTGTAGAATCTCACCTGGTTAAGAAGCTCGGCTGCACGAATCTAGTGGTACCAAAATGACAATCAGCGAAATGGAAAATGAAGGCAGGTCTCACCAGATGTCAAATATTTCATATTGCTCCTCGGTAATCAATCACCTTCTCGGATGCCAGTGAAATTAACCCTCCACCACTTGCCCGTTATCGTATATTTATCCAATGGGCAGTGTTGGTAAAAGTGCTGAGAAAAAGAAACTCGGCTATATTGCAGTTACTTTTTAAAAGGTAATCATTCACGGGCATAAATTACTGATTTTAAAAGTAATCAGTAAAATCATATTAACTTCTTCTAAATTGTCCACTCTAAAGACCACTTGGCAATTAATGTCGAATATTGGAGTAAAAATATGGAAAACTAGAATCAGAAATGGCTAAAGTTGCACTTTAACTCGCGATGCATACAATGATAACTATTGTACCCATTTGTGTTGTTGGCTACAACATAAGAGTGGCTGAACCTAAGCAAGGAAATTATGACACTCAAGGATTAGAAGTTATACATAGGCCTAGGCAAATCAGTAAAACCTATAATGTTAGCGTCGATTAGGAGAAATTAACGATTACATCGATAGTACCGATTCCTCTTCCAACGTAAGTAGTAAATTAAAAATAAAACTTGCATTTCGTAAAAGTAATTGCTACAATTTACTACAAATTACTGCAAAAGTAATCGTTTCAAGAATGCCGACGAGTTTTACTCGATTGCCAACCAAAAATTCCGATGAGGTACACTTACGGTAATTATTCCATGTTGGGTTATTCTCTGCATAGTGGAGGCATCAAATGAGATGAGACACGTTTTTCTCTGCCGTTCCAAGCACTCCAATACACACAATTCTACCGTTGAAACACAACAAAGTACTCTGTTAACATTAAATAGATTAGCTTAAAGCCAGAGGTATCACGCTGAATTATTTTTGAAGGCGGACGTGGAGATTCGCACACGACATACTCACCTCTCACACGCAACGGGCTGATAATGATTTTTCGGAGGACGAGGCATTCACACTGCGAATTGTCAAGTAGAAGAATGCTTGTGCCTTCATCCGTAACGGCCCACAATTATTTACAGAATATTAAATGCAATCTCTAGAAATGCAGCTGTTTTTCAGAAATCCACCTTTTTTAACGAAGTTCCATGACAGGCTATAAAAAAATTATTTTTTTCAACGATAAAGTTATTTTAATTTTCTCTATTTCAGAGGAAATAATTCTTTATGTAAAAACATTATTCCGTTATCCGAAATGTCACATTCGGGGACTTTCCTTGCCCTTCTTTCCTTCCACCTGTCCTTCTAAGATCGTTTTCATCAGATTATCATGGCTCATATTATTGCCAACTCAATTTTCCCGTCTTATTCTAAGGGTTTTAGAATATTTCTCTTTTCTCCCACTTTTCTTGGCACTTCCTCATTATACTTAAGTCATACTCATAACATCACTCATATCTCATACTTATATCATACATCATATCATATACTCATTAGTCGATCCATTTCACATTCATCATTCGTCTATAGCACCTATTCGCTTCATCAACTTTATCTTTATCATTCTCCGGTAGCACCGAATTTCGAATGCTTCCACTCTTGACTTCTTTGCTGCTGTCAACGTCCAAGTCTCACAACACGCCATAACGACACGAATTTGAAATATTTTACGATTATTATCAATCAGCGATTGCTAAATAGAATAGGTATTTACATCAACGTCGTCATGTGTGTAGATAGGCTACACCCTTTTGAATTCAATTTCGAAATATAGATACCACGACTACCAACACATATTAATATATTTTTAATAAAATGAACGCTAAAGTGAGAGTAATTTACGGTTTTTATTGATAATAGGAATTTCTATCAACGCCGTCATATACGTAGCCAAGCCACAAAATTTCCAATACACTCGCGAATAATCGTAAGATGGCACTATACATTGCACAGAAAATGTTAGAGGTGGTTTACATTAGGATTCATTTGGTTATCGCGCGATTACTTTTCGAAACTTTTCCATTCTCCCCTCATACGTAGAATGTATGTACTATCGTTTTCCAAACATGTGGACACCCAGTAGTCCTACTTTAAACTGATGGGGCTGGGTCGGTGAAAACTTGACAGGTTGGCACATAGAGCGACCTGCATCCCTCACTCGTAAGCAACCAAGAGCCGACGAGGACGGAGGTGGACGCGACCTAGCCACCGAATCTGGAGTCAAACTCCATTAGCATTAGCCCAATCAGAATTAAGATTAGCGGATGGAATGTACCGAGGTAACCCACGTCCACACTCACGTTGGGCTGTCGCAGTGTTTTCTTTCAGGCTCCTTGGCGAGGTTCTGCCTATCTTTAGACTCAAATTTGGACTCAACGTTTGTCTCTTACCACTTCGTGGCTCCGTCGCCGAGTACATCTTTACTGTGCGTGGTCGTGGCGGAAAAGTTGTGGGGTTATAACTGAGCTCATCAGAGGCTCCGAAGTCTTGTACTGCAAAATGTTTTCGATGCTGGTTATTCTTCTGTTAACTAGAGTCGCGTTGAGAACTCGGAGCTGACAGCTGTTGTTGAGTCCTAGTTTATAACCGATTATTTATACGGATATCAGCACTCCTTTTTTAAACCTTATTTAGGCTTTATATGACAGTTGTTACAGTTTTTATAAGGTGTTTAAGTGGGCGTTGAATGCTGATACGCTGTAGTGAATATATTGTTGATGACTTTGTATAGTGCAAGTAATACTATCTTAATATGGACGGGCTCTAGGAACCCTTTAACTATAAATGAAATACGGGATGGACAGACAGGGGTATGCGTCATAATTTAATAAAATGTAATAATTTCAAAGGAAATCGGGAAGTACTAACCATTGCCCAGGAAAATTACTGGAATATTTGTTGGAAAATTGCCAAAAATTGACAAAATTGATTCGAGTTCTTTGTGTGCCGCCAATGAATAAATTCAGATTAATTTTATAGTGTCCGTGAGCGATAAATCATGCGAAGAAAGGAAGTTAGGACCCAAGGAACGCAGTAAATTACATTTTCAACGATAGTTTCATTTGAAATCACGGGCCAAACTCCTCTTACATTACTATCATGTTTCGTAAACATTTATGGAAGGTAGCTTACATGCTTGTGATAAACCAACCCTGCCAAACACCTTTTCAGTTTGCTGGCTGGATAAGTGTTTCTTTTTTTATAAGTATACCGGGACTAGCCACGGTGGTAACTTTACGAGAGTCACCCACAATGCACAAATTGTGCTAAAATCCACTGAGAAAAATTTTTTTAGGGGGTATCTGGGTTCGAATCCTGGCGAATGATTTTTTTCTCCGTGGATTTTTCGCATAATGCTAGCTGGATATTATGCTGAGTTAGCATTTGACATAGGGATACATGTCTCACTCTCGTTGGCGCTAATTTAACTAAACCTTCATAGGGCATCGGAAAAAATGTCACATGAAGCACAAATAAGCAAAGCAGCCGATAAAGTGTAGAAATAGTCTCTCACGTACAGAAAGCTAGAACGTGATTCGATTCAGTGAATGAGTCTTATCATTTATGACATAAGTTAGAGGATAAGACCGTGCTTTAATTATTTTTTAATCATATACTTCACCACTGAAGTTGAAACGTTTGAAAAATTATGATGTATTTATTCAATATTTATCATTTCATACTTTCAATTTCATAATTTTTTCGCAGATGGAGTTTTCACGCTTATCTTTTACGTGTCCGTACTCGATACACAGGTGAAAAATAAGAGAACCGAGTATTATTATCATATTATTCTCAAAGTTCCTCTCATAATAAATTTATAGACCCTCCACTTTCCCCTCGACCTGTAGGCACAACAGAGTCATACTTTTCGGACGTTAATGTCAAATAATGCTTCGTTGGTTTACTTCTCCACCTTCCTTATTTCCTGAAAGGATTTTATTTTCTTATTTTTTTCAACATTCAAGCAAAATATACCAGTTTCGTCTGTCAACTATATATTTACTTTGTATCATACAAGCTAATTCTTACGAATATTACATCTTTGTGGGTATCCATTAACCCTTTCGACACCGTGGTGTTGTTTCCTTACCATGACTGTTGGACTGAGCCCCAAGGGTCCTTCTCTCTCTGTACGGACCATTTTTGCAGGACATTGGTTAAGAAGGGTCTCACGGATAATCACACTCTCTCAGCGCCAACCTTATTCGACTTTTCCTAGCGGGGACTCCGCATTATCTCGGACTCAAAGTATAATTGGTCTTCCTCCTTTCCGGGTTGACAGCCCTAGCAGCGGATTTAGTGCCGGGTCAACTCGTTGTTAGTTTTTGTAAATTAGCTACATGGATAATTGTTGTTTACCCGTATTTTGCAGATTTCGAATTCAATTCCTCGGTTTTTTTGTACATTGTCAACTTTTGAACGGAGATATACCGTCCTAATTAACGAATTTAATGCACCAACAATTTCTATGTTGATGTTTATATCAAAATCGAGATATAAGTTAATGATTATGGTAAAATTTCATTAAAAAATTGTAAGCGCTCCTTAAAAGACAAAAAAGAACTCAATAGGGTGGTTTCCTATTATTTTTTTATTGCCTGAATCGAAAGATTATTACTCCTGGGGTACGTATTTCACACTTTTAGATTTTTAAATGACGATACCTGTTTTTCGCGGTTAAATGAAAAGTGAAAATTTTCAAGCGCGCGAAAACGCGACGCGTAAGTATGAATGCCGGGAAATCTCTCCGTACGACGTATTTCAGGTTCCCGCTGCCGCCCTGTGAGGTGACCTTGAGGCGAGGCTTAGCGCTGATACGACGCAGGCTGCTAGCGGGTAGCTGAGTACCCTGCTGGCTGGTAGCGCTTGGCTTAAATAAGGATTATTAATACCTTATCAAACGAAGAAAACTTTCCGACCTAAGCCAGTTTTAATAAGTGATTACTGAGGCATGTTTCTCTGAGCTCTGCGCCTCATGCATGCAGTGGTAACCTCAGATGATGTATAACTCCTATCTTCTCCTATAGAAACTAGGTCCCTGTGATGTCACGTGGAGTGGCATCGCATGGGTACCAATCTGGCCCTTTTCAAATGAGGATAAAAATGGACCATAGCCATTCGTCTAAACCGGTATTTCTAAAACGAAATAATTTATATATTATGAATACACTAATGGTGGGTAACGAATCGCAATCAATGCCTTTCGTTTTCTTTGACTAAGTAAACTACCCCATTATTAGTTTATATTTTTTGAGAAAGGAACTCAATAGGATTTCAAAAACTGACTAAATGATCGCTATCCCTTACCACAAAAAGGGTAATAGAAGGCGAGGTGGCCGGGTACCTGCTCCCGGATTTCGAGGGTACGGCCTATGTCCCCGCTTTGTTGGGTTCCGATAAGACTTCGCATAGCTGCGACCAGCATAAAAGGGCAACGAAAGAGATATTTGCGGCATTCATTCGCCTGCGTAGGAAAATGTTAGACGAAAATTTGTTGCTTTCGTCTTCCGCGTCAAAAACCGTCCGGGCGAATATTTACTTTGTTAGTAGCGAAAGGGTTAGTCAGATGTGGTGTTTAGGATGGGCGATGGGGTCAAGCCGATTCTTACCCAATCTCACGTCCTCGCAAGTATCACGTAATTTATTTTATAAAAAAAATGATAACACATTGTTTTTTAATAAATCTAACGAATGAAGGTTAGATTAACGTGTTTATACTGAAAATACGCATTCAATTCTGTCGCGATAACAACGCATGCTTATGGGGCATGGTTTTAAGTTATTGATTTTTCATTTTACCAGTAAGATAACCCGTGAAATATAGAAATAAGGTTCACTTGACTGCCCCCTTTGTTTCCAGTATCAATTCCAACGATTTATATGAAGAGAGAAGGAAATTTTTGTATAAATATTGACTGAGATTATTGATTAAAAATGAGCTTCCATACTATGTATCCATAATAAATGTATCCAAAATAAACTAGATAAAGTTAAATCGTGATCTCGGTGGAACAAAGCGACTTTGAATTCCGATTTGTACAAATCCAATATAGATCAAGAATCTTGCTCAAGTTGTAATACACTAACATCAAGTGGTCAATAACTTCAATTTTTTAGTCATGAATTTAAATTTTGCTGTCTGCCTACTTTTTAAAACAAAATAGTTAATGCGATGTAATATTTCCCAAAATGTTTGTTTGCTATGTGTTTCTTGATACTGCTTATTCTACGAATTCCCTAGTGTTGCTATTGGAATAATTAAAGTAATATATTTCTAAGCCATTTTACATATTTATACAAATCTTTCACTGCTAAAATCAATTGGATATAAAGAATTTCACATTAAATTACAATAATTTAATCTGTTTAAGAGAGATTTTAATATACCTACCCTATTCAATATCACTTTAGCAAGCTCCCTAAAAAATAGCCTGTTGTTTAAAAGTCATTGAACAAATATGTGAATTTCTAGAGAATTTTTTGAGTATCCTTCTTTTTAAATAAACAGCCTTTGTTTTTGCATCCATTTCCACGAATTTTAAAGACAGACGGGTATAATAGTTTGAGTCATTCCACCTCAATTCCAAAAAAGCTTGTCCCGTAGGGTCTCAGATTTTGATGAATTCATGGTTGATATTTTATAGTTGACGCTGTAGGTCATACTACTATGATATAGACTACCAGTCTATGAGTGCAGGTCTGTAGACTAGTATTAAAAGTAATCGGAAAGCCGCACGGGAGAAAAAGTAAACGTTTTAATATTCTCAAAAAATATCATTCAGGAGGTGATTTAAATTTAATTTTTGTAATTCTAAGGTAATGAATGAGCCTACATTCTAAATAATAAATGCGTGGGCCAATTCTGAGATGGATTATTTTGAGAAAAGTTGATTAACAATTTTTTTAAATTTAAATATAACAATAATAGAGAAGTGCACTCTATAAATATTTTACTCTGAGTGACTGCCGAAAGGACTTAGCTGTAAAAAAAGCAATATAGAATGGCTATACGACAATTTGATAGTTAAATTGTGGGATTTATATGATTTAAGGCAATTTTTTGGAAAAAACCGATAACGTATTAAAACCACATAAAAAAAGATCTCAGGGTATTTAGTTTGAGGTTGATGTAGACCCATACAGATAACAAAATCTGAGACTCTTAGGGACAAACGCTTGTTGAATTTAGGTGGAGTGACCCTTATTTAATAATCTAACCCCCGAATTTAATTAAAAATTTTGCTCTCTCCTTAGGTGCAAGCCATCCCCGGACGTGAGGGGGAGAATGAAGGGTAGAGCAGGGAGAATGAAGAAGAGAAGAAGACGGTGGCCTCGCGGGACATCCAATGCTAATTCCTTCTTTGTTATTCGGAGAGATTTGACTCGAATTTTAATCCACATTTTTGCTTTTTCAATTTCAGAATGAATATTGAAGAATTGGAACATCATTCATCGACTTGAGTTGAATGCTGGGAAGAATGCAGTTTTCCTCGGACGTTGGTCATTGCCGTATCAGGTTTTCATCAGGTTATCTTGAACATGAAATGGTAAATTAGGGCCTACCTGAACCACACACCTGGAGTTATGAGAGACTCCTGGTGAATCCACACTCTATTATCAAAGCACGACCTCTAGGTAACAACAGTACACGAAAGGTAACGGCTCTAAGGAGCAAGTTCAAAAAGGTTTCGAAACACCGCTGAAACTAAGGTACCAGAAAGTGCACTTTAAAGTTATTTTCTACGAATGAGACTGGTCCTAGGAGACAAAGAATGCATTCTTAGGCAGGAAATCCATGTGGGTATTTTTGTGTGTGTAGTTTTTTTAAGGTATTTGGGTGGGTTTTGTACTAACACCATTTATTGCAGGAATGAAGAATGAAGAAAGAAGACGTAGCTGAGGCCCCGAAGATAGAAGACATCGCAGGGGGCCTCGAAGAATGAAGAGTGAAGACAATGTGCAGGTGTATATCGGGAATGAGTGGACATTGATAATCCCTCTCCTGAAATGAGTGTATTTTTTGTACTTCATTGTAACATGTCTGTAACTCTTACCCTTCCAGCCATGAAGAATGAAGACATCAAATTGAGCTCGAAGAACGGCAAGGATCCGATTGCGTGTGTTTTTTAATCTATCATGTGATTTCGTGTGATATTTTTCTGCGTGTGATTATTTATATTTGCGTGTGCTGCAATTATTTTTCCGTTGCGTTACGTTAGGGCTTACATGTTAGTGTTATTTATTTATTTGTTTGTGCATGCACTAATCTTACCTCTTCACAGATTGAAGCCATCGCTGGACTTCAAGGAAGGAAGAGTGAAGACTGCATGAAGAAGAGAAGATTGATGACCCAAGTATTCACAGAAGAAAGAAGAGGAGCATCGTAAGAAGACGTGTGCGATATTTGCGGTTTAGTTTTGGGCCCTTCTGGTCAATGAACAAAAATTTTCGTAAGGCTAGGCGTTTTTCCGTGCGTTAGTTTTAGTTTTTTTGTGCCTTGGTTTTCCATTACGGATTCCATTGCGTCATGCAGGAATGTGGCTGTGGCTAGGTAGGAAATCTGTGGTTTCCTATTGATGCCATGGTCACGTTCTTGTGTGCTGCTTTGGAGTGGTGCAAATCCTCGGAAGGGTTATTTATTTGTGTATGCACTAACCCGCTCTCTCCCTAGGTCCGCAAGCCATCGCTGGATGTGAAGAGAAGAATGAAGATTCATCGGAAGAAGAGAAGACAGAAGAGGATGGCATCGCAGGACCAGAAGAAGACGACATCTTAGCTTTGGGCCCTTCTGGCCAGTTAACATAAATTTGCGTAAGGCTAGGCGTTTTTTTTGCGCGTTAGTTGTAGTTTTTTGTGCCGTGGTTTTGCATTACGGATTCCATTGCGTCATGCAGGAATGTGGCTGTGGCTAGGTAGGAAATTTATGATTTCCTATCGATGCCATTGTCACGTTCTTGTGTGCTGCTTTGGAGTGGTGCAAATCCTCGGAAGGGTTATTTATTTGTGTATGCACTAACCCGCTCTCTCCTTAGGCGCGATTCATCGCTGGACATGATGATAAGGAGAAAGAAGGCACTTGGAAGAAGATTGGATGGTGCACATTACCGAGCTGGCTTCTTGCGGCTCTACATGAGTTGCAGCAGATAAGGAGCGGTATGATCTCAATACTCATTCAAATTTGGTTCATTTTTCCAATGCAAATTTTTAACTTGACGAGTTGCTTGAGAATGTTCAATTTTGCATTCATTAACGGAACTCAATTGTGCTCATGCTTATACTGAACTTCTAATTTGCCCATAATGCCATCAAAATTAACAAATAAACTTAATATCCCCCTCAATTTAGTCATTGACTACTTAGTTTGAAAATTGTACTTTGTACTAAGTAACTGGAAGTGATATTTCATTGACCAATTAACTTCGAAATGAATTGAAAACTTATTAAATATATTGCAATGGGCAAAATATTTTTTTGTGCCAACATTTTTCTGGATGACTCATAATCACCTATTAACGTATTTTCTTTACAAGTATTTTCAAGTCAAAATATCACCTCAACAGTTTCCGCAAAATATTTTCACATTATAAAGCAGTCCGAAATACTTTTATTTGTAATCAGTTTGTAATTATATGTTTATTCATTATAAATTTTATTTTGATTTTTCATTCTGAATTATTTAACCATTTTTATCCTGTGAAAGGTTACCCACTTCAAAATCAATCCTTAATTTTTCCTATTTAAACAAATATATAGTTCCATTTAATTGGAATTAATTTTTTATTTTAATAAGTATTATAAATTAATTGAATATTATTTTAATTTCCCCTGCACTACGGGAAATGTTATTTTTCACTCGAAGTTTTTTTAAATCTAATTTAAAGGTGAGCCTTATTACTCTCTAACGTCTATGCGCCATAAGAAAATTTATTGATTGATTCAGCCATGAGGCCTATTTTCTAGGACATTGATTTGTCTCTTTATGAGTGTTCGTTTTTTTCCATTGCAGAGTTCGTTGGATTGTCTTGTGTGAGTTGACTACTCGAGGCCTCGGTGAAAGCACGTGCAAAAAGATCGAAAGAATGCAGCTCGTTGCCGCAGGCAGACGGTAAGATTTCATTCATTCCTCTTCCAAGTTTTGAGTTCAGTTCAGAACCATTATTTAGTGATCACAAAGGTATACTATAATTTTTACATTCAGGAACCACGATGATAAAAGTAATGAATGCGTAATAAAATAAATAAATAAATTTCACTTTTCCAACGCGAAAATATTTAATTAAACCGCACCAAAAATTAAGATCTAGCGCTATTTTTGCTACACTCACAACACTTAACCCATTAATGCCCAGACGTATCTTTAGATACGTCATACTTTAAAAATTCCTAAATACTCTTTAGTATGTTGTTTTCGCAATTTATTTATGTAATATGAAAAAAGAAAGTCTTAAAATGGTATAAAAGTGATTTCGGTTATTTAAGCCAATATTTGCAATTGTTATGCTTAATTTCACATGGCTGATCATGAACTACTCTGAAATCGCTACGCTATGGTCATGTGAAAATTTAATTTTCGTACAAAGTATTTTAGTTATCTGAATCCAGTTTTTACCTGTTTTATCTTAAATATATAAGAAATATTATCTGTATAAAGAAATTCATTTTTCTTTCAAGCTCATTAGAAAACTAATCAGTAAAGTTTTGACGTATCTAAAGATACGTCTGGGCACTTGTGGCACTAAAAATTCAAGTTTTGACTTATTGGTATGTTTCATTTTATTTATTGATTAAATAAATAAATAATTATTTTACAAGCCTAATTATGTGATAGCTTGAAGACAATTTTATATTTCTGCCATTTCATGAAGTATAATATTGAACAATTAGGTAAATACAGCAAAAACAGGTATTTTCTCAGAATTGTGGTGTATCCTCATTTGAATTGTGATAAATTACCTTCAATGGAAGCATGAAATGATTGTATTGTAATGAATATCAGTATTGAATTTCTGTAGGCGCAAATGCTTGCAATATCAAGTTGCCTATCCTAGCACAGTAGCGGAAACATAAAAAAAATTTCAAGGGGGTGCAAAAGATATCTTGAGCTACCTATACTTGTATCGTAACGAAAAATAATCAAGTCACATTCAAAGTTTAGGAAAGTTATTTAAAATGATTATACACATATATGTACAAGGTAATGCTATCTTATGATGTGAAGGAGTTACAATTGTAGTTCTGCAATGTTAGACAATGCAGGCGGCCACGTAAGAGGGGGGCGCGCGCCCCCTTCCCCCATGTTTATCTGCCACTGTCGTGGCATCACTTGTATTCTTTATCGCCGACGGTGGAATGGATTGATTACTTTGCTTCTCGTTAAAATTTCCGCTGGCAATGAAATCCAATTGGCAAGCCAGAAATCGGTGTAGGAAATAAGTAAATTTAGTGAACATTGGTAAAGAAACTATGTACCACGCTATGTCACCCAAAAGTTTGTATTTTGTATTCGAGTCTCCGATGGATACACCCGACATAAGGAGGAATCGGTGCTTTAAAAACTTCTCTACCATCTCTTTTGTAAATGATTTTTTGTTACTTTTGTTGCACACCCCTTGCTATGTGAGTCAGGAAAACATCATAGGGGCTCCCATTTACCGCTGAGAAGAGAAGACGTAACTTCGTGTATGAGCAGAGGTGAAACATATCTGAAATAGCTCTACCATCAATGCTGTCAAAACAAAAATTCAAGGCAAGTTTTCTGAACAATTGTTAAAAATGTTAGTACATTCGAACGCACAAATCGAAGAAATTTATAAAGGAATATCGTTACTCTCAGGTTACCACCGTCTTCCTAGTCGATGGCTTTATCGGAGGTCATTTCCAGACTGCACCATTGGAATAGTTTCTCAATCAATGCGAAGGAACAAGTTTGAAGAAATTTTAAGGTTTCTGCATTTGTCAGATACTTATTATAATCGAAAGAATGATGGCAAGGATAGGCTACATAGAGTTCAACTTTTGTTTGAGATTTTAATCAAGACTTTTAAAATTGTAAGCCCTGGAGGATACTGTTTGGTGGATGAATCAATCAACCCCTACTATGGTAGATACGGCTGCAAGCAATGCATTAAAGGGAAAGGAGTAAGATTTGGGTTAAAATTATGGTGTATTTCTGAATCAAGTCAACCTTTACCATGCTGGAGCGAACCTTGAGAGAACAGATCTTGGTCAAGGATGAGATGTAGTTTTAGGACTCGTGGATGAGTGTAAATTACCACCAGGTACAAACATACTTGTTGACAACTTATTCACCTAAGAAAAGCTGCTTAGAAAGTTGACTGGAATGAGCTTGTGTGGCACTGGAACACTTCGTGAAAATAGAATCAATAATGTATATAACCTACCAGAAAAAGCAGAATTTCAAAAATCAAAAGCTGTAAAATTTCAAAATGCAAATGCAAATTGTTCACGCAAGAATACTATAATAATACTCAACATTATATTATTTGATGAATAAAAATTAAAATTCACAATAATTACTTCATTACTATATTAAGAAACTACTGATGAAGGCATTAGTAATGAATTATATAGCAAAAACGTGCATTAACACAATTAAATGATAATGTACATTTTTTTGACCCCTTAAGTGCCCAGACGTATCTTAAGATACATATAGGATTAAGTACTATGCAAATGTTAGAGATTTTTTGAAACATTTTTTTCCCGCATCAAATATGATGTCTAATCATAATTTAAGCAAAAAAAGTAAAATATTTTGAAAAAAATCTCCTGGGCATTAATGGGTTAAATCCCGCGCTGAATCTCAAGGCATTGATTGGTTGACGACGACGATAGCGTTTGCTTTCATATATTTCGGTTTGATACCTCATTTCCATTAAATTTAATAATTCGAATGAAGCACAATTATGGGGATTTTCGTGAATCTATCATAAGTATTTACTTTTCTCTTTAATTTTCTCATTGTAATGTGGAGGTCGAGGTTTCCATATTGGCCTTGCTTTTGGTAACTCAGTGACCGTCATGCGCGCTCAAGTAATTACTTCCTCGGAGACCCTACCTGGGGGAAACATGAGATTCCGGTAATATTTTCTACCTTTCTGAATTTTTCCATCAATTTAATGAGTATAAGTGACATATTTTACAAAAAGTCGCAACAATAATGTTACAATGATTGATACTCTTTTCTGTTTAATTTTGGGTACTTAATTTCTGGTGACGCGTTTTTCCTTGCTATTAAATATTTATTAAGCCAATGGTGTCGGAAAAAAATCAGTATATATTTTTCATTTTTTTTCGGCTGTTTTTTTCTGAAGTGATACTTTGACCTCTGGCTCTTTGCATGATCTTGAGAATTAACTTATATTATTTCTTTCGTATCAGAAGACTTAATTATTAAATTACATCCTAAAAGAAATTATTAAAATACATCCTCCTGGATAGGTGTTGTGTCCTTATTATGGATGCCATATTTGTAACTTTCGTCTTTTTAAATAATTTCATCGTATTGATTTTATAATTTCATTATTGTTTTCCAATTCATATAATAGTACATATATTAAATGCAGAATGGTGTATATTTGCTATCAATTTTTAGTAATACCAATGAAGTCCAAGTAAGTCGTAAAAAAGGTATATATATATAACAGACTCAGCTCACTGTAATGATTTCCGGGAAAATTTTTAATATTGCTTGATCATATCTTTAAAATGTTTAAAGAATAATGAAAATACATTGAAATATCGCCAATGAGATAAGCGTCAAATAATTTGGAATTACCCGCTCTTGCATTTTTTTAATTATAAAAATTTCTTGACAATTACAAAGTTAATATTTTCTCAACGCCTTCCTCGAAATGATATTTTTGAGCTGAGAGTCAACTTTTTAGGTCTCCCCTTCGTTGGATTTTCAGATTTTTTTTGTTATATTACCACAGGTCATGCTTGTGGACAACGACAGCGATTGCTTTTGGAGACAATTGTGGAGGTCCATGAAATGGACACCTGAAGGTTACTGCGCCGACAACTAGAGACCTGATTTATCGTGAGGAAGGGAAGAATGAAGATAGGAAGAAAGAAGACACCAAGCCTGAAGATAGTTGTTTTTTTTTGCATTTTTTTGTTGCAATTATTGTACAGGGTGTTTGTATATTTTTTATTTATGCATGTATTTTTTCCAGCTATAGATAGGATTTGCGGCAGGAGAGTAGGGACTTTATATTGCGTCCTACCGTGGAGTAGAAATAACTCAGATTAGGCAGGTCTTCGTATATCGTGGCCACGATTCCGTATTTAGGCGTTTAATTAATTCAGGCGTATAAAGAAGTATTTAGGTAGGCAGGGCTGTGCGAATGGATGAATGTGACTTTATGAATGAGTGAATGGAATGTGATTTTATGAATGAGTGAATGGAATGTGATTTTATGAATGAGAGGGTGGAATGTGATTTGATGAATGAGTGAATGGAATGTGGTTTATGAATGAATGAATGAATGATATTAGTAGTAGTAGTGCTTGATTGTTATGAATTGCTCATTCTTTTTTGTGTAGTTTTTTTATTCTTATTAATTTTGGTCGTAGTGTAGTGCATGCCCCCCTCAAATCCAAACTGTTCCCTCATCGTGGGGAGGGGGTGTAACAGGGATAAGTCATTAATTTACGCCAAATGCTTACAAAATTGCACCCTTATTGGGAATGTTATAGATTATTTTTTCTTTCAAAGTTTATGGTTTTTCCGCATCAGTTGCAAATTGTAAATGTTATTTGATAACATGCAAATATGACTTATCCCTGGCTAAAACAGTTGGTGCATTTGTGATTTGTATTTAAATATGTGAAATCATTGAATATAATATATTATATGACGCTGTGTTCTTTATTCCAGTGCTAAGTACTATTTGCATTACTGTTTTTGTGGTTTTTCGATAATATTGTACAGAGCCTTCTTTTATTTTTGTAACTATTGCTTGTATTTTTGCCAGCTATAGTTTAGACTTGGGGCAGGAGAGTAGGGATTTAATATTGCATCTGACAGTTGTTTAGAAATGACTCAGAATAGGCAGGTCTTCGTATTTGCGACCATGAAAATATAATTAAGTAACACCTTGACCAGAATAAATTGTAGCCATTGCTAAGGTCAATTTGTATTATTGTTGTTGATAATTTGTCTCAATTTTTTTAATGATATTATTTTAATAGCATTTAAAATTATTAATTTAAGAATTTTAAATACTATTAAATTGTGTGCATGTAATTTCTCCCTACTACTTTGTACAAGTAAAGGCAATAAAACTATTTTCTGTATACAATTGACTATGTTACAAAGGAGATGTTGTAAAAATAAAATATTTTATTGTTTATAAAAATAAAATATTGTGATTGGTGACATAAAATATTTTACATGTAATTTTTGTGAAAATTAAAGTGCTGGCACAAATCCAGTAAAATGGAATGTCTTTAAAGCATTGACAAAATTTTACATTCGCCAGTTGACAATTAACCTAAATAAAGTGAACATTTTCAGAAAGCATCCATCAAGTGCAATTACATTGGGCATATATTGTGTGCATAACTATATTTTAATTCATTCAACTGTATGCAAATAGGCAATTTGTTAGCATTGTTAATCCATTTTTGTGATGATAATAGGACATTGTTACACAAAAAGAATAATAACATGTATTTTTTTGGCTACAGTTTAGATTTGGAACGGGAGAATATGGGTTATATATTAATTATATAATGCTGTCGATGGTAAATAACTCAACTAGGCAGGCCTTTGGACATCGTGCAATGAGTCTATATTATGGCGTTAGTTAGTCTATATTCAGGCGTGCATGTTTAGGTATTTAGTTAGGTAGGGCTTTAACAATGGATGAATGTAATTTTGTGAATAAGTGTAATAGTACTGGTAATGCTTGATCAGTATAAATTGATTTTAATAATGTATGTTTTAATTTTTTATAACCATAGGGGTGTTCTGGGGACATAAACATCCCTCATATTTCTCCCCTGGAGGTAACTGTCTGCAACGCATCTGCTGAAAAGACCACAAACCCTCCAGCACTCCAATTTTCAAATTATGTTGTTACATTTCGTATATGTAACGACTTATGTATTCCAGTAATCAATGAATTGTTATAATGCTGAAAGATTATTTCATCGTTAAGTAGCTGAAAAGTTTGTAACGAGTGTATCGTTGTCTGATACCTCCGAAGCGACAACGACAAAAGAGAATCAGTAAAGGCAAACCGCATAACACCCAAACTCTTAGTACCTTTCTGGTTATGTGGCTGATTGAGAACTCGGCAGCGATCTGCCACGTCAGTTCAACCATGGCAATCAGAGCCTCATTTGCATAGCAAATTTGTATTGTGTTTTTTTTAATATCTAACACTGTTTGACAGTAAGATGGAGGGGAAGGGGCTTTGGGATATTAGCCTCGAATATTTATACATATGAGATGAAAATATTCCAGGTTGGGCACGCACAGTACAAGACAATTTAATAAAAATCTTAACTAACTCTGAGGAAGGTGGTAGTTGCCCCTGAAAATTTATTTATTTTCATCTTTAAGTGTGTATTTTACTGTGTGCGCCCAACCTGGGACATTTTTGTGTAACACACATCATAGAGGAATATCCTGAAATATTTATACATATAATGGTAAGCAGGGGCGGATATAGGAATTTCTTTCTTGGGGGGGGAGGCACAAGCGTGACCGTATTCAGGATTTTGTTCTAGGGGGCACAAGGATACTTCGTAATACAAAGCGAACGCAATGATAATGGGACCGTATTAAAAATATTGCAAATTTTTTTGAGGGTCTGGGGGGGCACGGGCCCTCGTGCCCCCCTATGATGGTAAGTTATTAGTTATATTTATATATTGTCACTTCTTGGTAGGGTAAGGTAGGTACCCCAAAAAACCAGATGGTGTAATATCCAGTATTATATGTACATATTTGAGTGTGCAAGAGCAATCTCATATGGTCACTAAGTGTCATACATCGCCGTCGAGAGCGGCGAGACAATTCCCGCAGCCGCTCCCGTGCGAACTCCCGTCCCCCATCCAGCGACGGGCTATGCTGTTATCACGCGAGGTTTGCGGAGAAGGCGCATCGCTGTGTGTCCCCATGTAGCTTCGCGGAAAACATGTAGGGTAGTTGGTAAACGCGGCAAGCGCCCTGCAGTCAGCCGCCTTTTCATCACTGACGCCACCTCTGAACTGCAGCATCTCATCGACTCTGGATCGGACTTGTAGAATCCTGGAGGGAAAACTTCGCTGTCGCTTATATCCTTCATAAGTCAACTCTGTTCCTATGACCATGTCTGCGTCCTGAAATTTACACCCGATTTTAGCACTCTTGTTTATAACGCTATGACAGTTAATTGCGACAAAGTTAATGTCATAGTCATAATGTCAAAGTTATGTCATATGTCAAAGTTAATGTCATATGTTAGATTACCTTTCGGTCGGTTCTTTTCTTCACTGTTCATAAGATGAATGTATCACTATGAGAGTGCTAATCAATTTAGATATAATAGCTTTCCCTGAATTACTGCTCCTAAATTTACTTCATGTGATGTGAGGATTTACGCATGTGTGGATCACCTCGGGGTCTACATTTAGAAAACTTTACTCCTTAAAAAAAATCCAGTATTGAATTTTTCGTAGTCACCATCATTATTATGTTGATAAAATAAACTGCATTCTTTTGCAATAATATTGTTTAAAAAATGAAAAAAATTGATCACTTCGGACTTGATCCCTCGCAAAATTCTCATGAAGTTACAGCGCATAGTATAGACCTATGCGGCTACGGAGCCACGTATTGGTAACAGGTAAAAGGTGAGTCCAAATATGAATCCAAAGATAGGAAATGATATCTGCGGAAATCAAAAAGAGAATTTTCTCCATTAAAATTTTTATAACGACAGCAGTGTTAAATTAAGTTAATATGCGTTTAAATGGATTTAAAAAATTGTTACTGCCATCCCATGTAACTGAAAAAAAAAATTTTGCCGAGAGGTTCGAAACACCTACTTCGGATTACTACCGCGGTAAGTCTGCTCCTTCACCACTAGTCCATCTCACACGTTGACTCAGAAGCCTCGCCTCGCCGGAATTTCTGTTTTGATTATTATCACTAGCCCCAGCCTTCTGGCTGTCTCCAGTGGATTTCTGTAAATGTGGTTTCTGCTATTTAAATAGTCATTTTCTTTTCAGTATTTCTGATTGTTTTTTTTTTTTTTAATTATGGGGAAGGGATGTGGTTTGGGATTAGGGCCGAGATTGGCGTACGATGTCTGGAGCCTGGGTCCGGGGTATAGTCCCAGAGATCTACTAATTTGTCGTTTCCTGTGCGTGTCAGAGATTTCTTGAATACATGAATATTTGCTTAAAAATGTGGAACGCTTCACGATTTTGCGTGTCATCCTTGCGCAGGGTCCATGCTAATCTTCTCTGTATCGTTCCAATTTTAGTATATGTTCCGCCGAAGCGAGTACGTTGACTCAGAAGGGGATTCATTACGATCTTTGTCAGGAAAGGGAATGAGCCAGTATTCTAGTGTCACTAAATCAAACTGAATTTTAACACTCAGTGGCATTATTTGCTGTGATATTGCGGCGGATATTTTATGTGTATGTTTTGTTCGCTATCGCTTATCGAAAAGCTTCAGCGTTAATTGTAAGACAACATACTTCGACGGATCGGCCAGCTTACGAGAGAAGGTAAATTGACTTTCTGGACGTAGATTTATTATCTAGCATGAGCTGCACAATTTATGTGGTATTAAACACTGCACATACCTCGCATACATTTCCCTTTAATGATGTTGTTATAAAAAATATTTCGGGAAGTGGGAATGTTGTTCAAATTTCCCTCCCACTATAGAAAATACGAAAACTCGATTTCAAAACTGCGGCGAAAGTGGCGCCGCTCCATTTGTTGCAATTCTTTTGAATCTGACTGTACATATTGGTATTCCTCACAATGCCCAATGGAAATATGTTTTGTATGTAGTCTCACGTTCGATATATATCGAATATGCTTTTTCTTCAAATATATCGAATTGCTAGAACATATAAGATTTTACATCCAAGGCCATAGTTGACCAGGAATAATATAGTAGATACCCATAGACTGGAAGTTACACCAATAGGATTGCGGATTTTACAGTACAGATGGCAGTATTTTCGAAAGATCGATTCGATACTTATAGCAAATACGCAAATTTGCATAACTTGATTGCTATATAAGTTGGACCAAAGAAATTTTGGGAATGGGTATATCATGATATTCCTCACAATGCCCAATAGAAATATGTTCTGTATATGGTCTCACATGCGATATATATCGAATCTTCATTTTCCAAATTATATCGATTTGCCTTAACATTTAGGATTTTACATCCACAAGCATTGATGACCAGGAATTATAGAGTAGATGACGATTAACAGGAATTATAATGTACAGCATTGCGGATTTTACAGTGCTGATGGCATTTTAATCGAAAGATCGAATCGATTATTGTAGCAAATACGCAAATTAGCATAACTTGAATAGTATATGCGTTGGACCAATGAAATTTGGTGAATGGGTACAACTTGGTATTCCTCATAATTCCCAATGGAAACATTTTTTGTATATAGTCTCTCATTCGATATATATCGAATCTGCTTTTTCTTAAAATATATGGAATTGTTATAACACATAGGAATTTACATTAACGGGCAAAGTTGACCAGGAATTATATGGTAAATGGCCATAGACCGGAATTAAAATCAAAAGCATTGCGGATTTTACATTACAGATGCAGTATAGTCGAATGATCGAATCGATTATTATAGAAAATACGCAAATTGGCATAACTTGATTCGTATATCCTTTGGACCAATGAAATTTGGTGAATGTGTACATCCTGATATTCTTCACAAACCCCAATCGAAATATGTTTTGCATGTTGTGTCTCATTAGATATATATCAATTCAGCGTTTTCTTAAAATATATCGAATTGCTATAACATGCAGGATTTTACATCCGCGGGCGTATTTGACCATGAAATATAGGATAGATGACCAAACGGGAAGATAAATCAATAGGATTGCGAAATTTTAATTTCACGTGTCAGTATACTTGATAATTCGATATGATTATGGTAGCAAATATGCAAATTTTCGTATCTGTCTAACTAATGATGTTAAACCGAAGAAATTTTATGAATATGTTTATTATAGCATTGTTCATGCTGCACCAATTAAATATATTTGCTTTCCAAGCCCCCATTCGACATATATCAAATCTACGTTTTTGTGAAATATATCATAGAATTTAACATCAACGGGGACAGTTGAACATTCTTTGCTTCTTTCTCCAATTCAAGTTTCTTAACCGTATTCATATATTTATTGTAATCAATTCGTTTTCTTGTTATAAACCTTCCTTAGATATAAAAAATTAGAGCATTGAGAGACATACATCGTCAGTGGAATCCGAACATTACTTCATTATTTGAGACATATATATTCGGATAATCATTTCATTAGTCTCTGTTCGTTTATTTTCTAAAAAGATGTTTTTAATTTCATTTAGTTTGCTGTATTCAAACATCATAAATAAAAAATGGGTGAGAAAATCACGAGGTGATACAATCCTACGGTAAGGGCAGAAATACGAAAAATCGGCTACATTTCATAAGTTCATCTACCATACACTATATTTTTCTACACAACGTAAATCATTCACATCAAAACGGTTTCCCGAAGCATTTATCACCGTGGTTACTAAGAAGGTCTTAAGTAATGTTGACTGTGAATGAGAGTATTGCCCGCCTATTTCACTCATTTAAACGTTATTGTGAATGTTTTATTAGCCATTTAAACCACTCATGTGCACATGACTCGACAACACTTGACACAACTATGTTCCCACCCCCCGTTTGATGAATTCAAGCGCCTATATACTCGTTCTTTTATATATCTAGATAGATTTCATCAAACAATAAAATGAGCCAGATATCGAATTTTTTTATTAATCAAGTAATGTAATATGATGAATTTATTGTGGAAACGTGGTGGAAGATATTTCTTTTTAAGAATGGCCCATATTCACAAGTTTTTGATATTACGCGCAGTCAACAATTTTGTGTATGCCTGCTCTTTTTTCGATATCTTTAATTATTTGGACGAATTAACTTAATTTTCAGTGCAATAAAGAGGAGAAGTAGTAAAAGAAAGCTGTCGGCGTAGATGACAAGTGCTGTTTGTAAAAAATTGGCGTGAATTGTAGCAGAAAACGAGAGAAATGAGCGGTTCGCCGTTTCAGCACGTGCGAAATTGTTCCTTTTTTTTCTCCATTCGCTTCAACCTCACGCCACACAGGTTCGAACGTCGACAAGTAGTAGAAAGGGTTAATATTTTAGGAAGAAACCATACCAAGGATCCCACTTAAGGCTTTGAAAGAGTTATTAGTAAAATTAGAAATTGCAATATTTCCACTGATTTTATTATAATAAAACTCAGTGGAAATACTGCAATGTTTTCCACTGAGTTTCCACTGCAATGAAACTTCCACTATATCTTGCCCAACATCATACAAGATACTTTGAAAGAGCTTATCGATGAAAAAATTTCAGTGGTCACTGATGAGCATGGAAAATAACGAATGGAATGGTGGTGAATGCGCAGTCATTTCCTGTAAATTCAACCTCATGAGCAAATACATATGTACACAGACAACAGCTTTCCCCAATAGCAAGCAAGAGTAGCCCAGCTGGCTCAATATTGTAAGAAATACAACTGACTCTGTCTACCATCTAAATGCTAAGGGAATGCTAAAATCTAAATTGTCTGCTAAGGGAATGTTTGAAACAATCAGAGGTTTGATCAGAGGAGAAAAATCAACAGTTTGAAACAAACAATATTGAGGTTCTCAAGCATTGTCTGCTAAGGGAATGTTTGAAACAATGCTTGAGAACCTCAATAAATATATTCCCTTAGCAGACAATGCTTAAGAACCTTAAAATAATATTTCTTTGATTAATCTGGCTTTGATGTTCCTCGGTCTTCAGGTGCAAGGGTCCAAATTCTCTCCTTGAATTAAGGCTCAAATGTGTGAAATAAAACCAATCTTTTTCAGGATAAAGTATCGAATTGTTTACTTTCACTATATTAAAATATTCAAACCTGAAATAGGATAAGTATTGGTAACAAAATTGGCACTCTTATATTTTAACATGAGGTATCTAGATGGGCACCACTGATTCTATGGCTCTGAAACAGCTTTTGATGGTAGATGCACCACTGATTCTATAGCTCTGAAGCTACTTTTGATGGTAGATAATTTGCTAGGAGGTTTTAATAGTACATAACCTGTGTTTGGCTACGAACAGCACTTAGGCAATAAAGTCGCAATTTTTTCCGTTGAAGGCTACACATCAGAACACACAGAGAAGAGAAGACTTCTCTTGCTTACGGTGCCTTTCCAAATCTTTTTCTATCAAAAGAATGAGAGGTCATTTTACTTTAGTCACAAAAAGTACAATGATTAGTAAACTTCCACATTCTAAAGGCTCATTTGCCTTACAAATTCATAAATATGTCATACCATCTTATGAGCAAATCAGTCATTCTCACTATTTTACCCACACGCGCTGTATTGGTTGCATCAATTTGCCTTTCTCAGCATCCAAAGAAAACTCAAACAGTATCTTGTATAGGGGAAACTGGGGCACAGTGGGACAGTTTTAGCATTTCATTTTTATTTCCCACAGAATTATTGGAAAATGGAAGATTTTGGTGCCATTGCTTAAATAGTATATTCCTCAACTTAATAAAAAATTCGCAAGTAATGCAACTAACTTAAAATAGTTGAAATACTCAAGTTTCTTCTTTGTTGAAAAGTGTCCCACTCTGCCCCAGGCTGGGGCAGAGTGGGACAGTGCACGGGGCAGAGTGGGACAGGCTTGCATTACTCAATAAAATACAAAGTTTAAATTAATTGAGGGTACAAATGAATTAATTAACATTAATAGGTGAAATATACATGCAAGCGAACATTTTAATCAAGAAATTTTTATTCAAGATACATGTGCAGATAAAAAATATTAAGTCATGTAATTATAAACTTTAAAACACTGCATGCAATGTTTTTCATCAACATTTAATTACGATAATGGATGAAGTTCTGCCAACTGTCCTTGGTGGTAAATTTAGTCACTTTATTCTGAAACTGTAGCTATATCTTCCATTTCCAATCTTTTTTTTAGTTCTTTAATGTGAAAATGTTAAATTTTCTTGACATTTTATCGCTCATTTTTCAACATTTTCTTATGACCAAGCAGTTTTTTCTCTCTTTCCTTTGATGATATTATTTTATTTATTATTGATGATATTTTCCAGTCTCTTTTTAACTGGTGTTTCCGTAGGTATCTCCTATCTTTTCTTTTGTCTAGGATGTTTAGATATTAGCCTGCTAGATTTTGGACGTTATTCCTCAGGGGGGAAAACTCTACTCTCTAAAACGAAGTTTCAACCCGGGTTGTCCTGGGCTTTCGAGATTTTACTCGGTTTCTAAGTGAAATTCTAAAGGTCCAACAAACTGATCTTTGACAGTTTCTTGGGCAAGGTCTTTGTCATTAAAAATACTTGGGTTAACAGGGCATATCCTGGTTGAACCGAAAGTAAAAATAATATGTATTATTAGATGTAAATGCTTTTTTATGTGCTGTATTCAACCAAGTTGCAAATTGTTATTCTCTCTCCTGGGTGGTTTATAGGCCATTTGCGGTCATTTCAATATTTTTTCAATAGGCCAAACAAACAATTATCTAATTGATTGCAGTGAGGTGACAAAGTAAAAAGTACCACCCATTCATTTTTACTAACTCAATAGTATCGGCAGAAATATATGATTCGTGGTTATGTAAAACTAGCAATGCAGGGTTTTCTTTAAAACATTTTGCGTGATCGATGAAATATTTTAAAAACAGTAAAAATAAATTGATAGCCATCCATTCAGAAGGACATGCGGCACCTACTGATCCTATGGGACACTTAAACAGTATTTTTTGGAGGAATTTCACTCTAGACAACACAAGAAATGGAGGAATTGTATTAACCTGAACCTTTATAAAATAGCACAATGACATCGAGGAGTCTCTTTCAGAGGAGGTAACTTCACCTACTTGTTTTCACCTTTGAGGGCTATCACTTTTCCTGGAGTTAAACTGTAGTGGAACCACTTTCATCATGATTACACCTCCAGCGGAAAATACATGTTGACATAAAGAGCTGATAGATCGGAAAAAATGCACTCACAACCGTCCTATAGAAGCCCACGTCTCTGGCCAGTGAGGTTGCTTCTGGTTTTCGAAGGCTAATCGAAGGATTCCGCTTCAAAAAACGTAAAATAAACCAACATCAGCGATGTCTTTCTGATCGTAAGATGGCGGGTATTTCTTTCTATTTCTCTGAGCTAACTCATATACTAATTTTTTCGTGCGCAGAGGAGACAGTCTGTGGTGCAGTCGTGCTGCAGTTTTAAGTCACAGTTTACTTTGGTGGTAATTTATTTTATAAGCTATGAATCTCAAAAATTCAATTTATAAATAATTTGAATTAAATAGATAATACGTAATAAACAATCTTGCCTCAAAATTCTCTTCAAAAATAAAGTTTTATTGCCTGTTTTTCTTCCTTTCACGCAAATCACTGAATGTTCCCAGAGCAGGCTTGTAGAAAGGAGGAATGTGGCAGCAACTAATATTTATGAGACTCTCTCTTCTCACTACCTCAAGCTCGCTTCTGGCCAAGACTGAACTGTTCCTTACAAAGAGCACATCTATATAACAGATGTGGGATTCAGGAAATGTAGACAAATTGTCGCATACGATCGGGGTTCACACTAATTATTTACTCCGGCATTACTTTTCTCATGTTCATTGCTGTTGCCATTCTTTAGTTGCCATTCTCCTCACATTCACTAACTGAAATGTACTGCTTCAAATCCTAAAGCATCAATATGGAGCCAAAACATTATAAAGTAAGCATGATATGAAATTTGAATGCGTTTAGGTAACGGATATTGATAGTACGAAGCTCCTGGGCTGTAATTCGGCATCAAACTGTGCCCCAATTCGAGTTGTCCCACTGTGCCCCAATCCAAGTTGTCCCACTGTGCCCCAATCCAAGTTGTCCCACTGTGCCCCAATTTCAGATGTCCCACTGTGCCCCGCATTTCCTGAAGTCTTGTATTTGTCAGCAAAAATTTTAAACATGTTACTTTCGAAAAATATGTTTAGAAAAATATTAATAAGTCTCTAAATAATGTATTCACCAAGTCATTCCTTATGAAACTTGCTATAATTAAGAGAATTGCATAAATATTCATAACATGAAAGTTACGAAAATTATAGCAAAAAACATAATTTATAACATTTACGCGAAGCTACATAAGATTAGGAAATAAGATTTTTGTGCATTATTCCTCGTGATATGACTTCCTTAATTTTAATGCATTTGCCCTTTGACCGAGTAAATTGTTTAAATAAATCAATTGTCCCACTGTGCCCCGTGTCCCACTGTGCCCCAGTCTCCCCTACATTACGTACGAAACTTGCTAAATCCTTTCTTTGTCACGCAATCTTTCACTTGCCTCACTTATTCCTATATATTTATCTCGAAGAAATACCAAGCCGTACACCAGATATTGTTAATGGACTTACCTACAATTTTTATTGTAGTACTTTGACCAACAAATCCTTTGGAAAAGGAAATACGAAAATATTTTCACCTCATAACATATATCCTCAGAATTAATTATGAATTCTATAGTGACATCACATGCTATTTAATCAGAATGCAATCAGTAGGTACGATCTCTTTCTCTCTTTCAATTGCCAAATAAGAAACTTGGCTGTTCTTCTAATTCAAACTGTCTTTGTAAACACCGACACATTTTAAATTCGTTGATGAAGTCAGCAAAACCAGGTAATAACAGATTTTTATACCTACACTCCTGTTACACCTCCTTCCTTCCCTCCGATATGTAATTCTAGTATTTTTCATCAACTCACTTGGCTGGCACAAATCATAACAAACTCCTAACTCTGCTTTTGTCATTTCGTGAGGTGAATTCGTGTTTCAAACAAAAAGAAACTATATCAAACTCTATTATTTAATTTTTCATTTCGAGTGAAAGTTCGTTTTGGTAACAAGAATATTCAGATCAATCTCACTTTTTTAACTTTTGCTTTGCGAGTGCTGATATCGCGTTTGTAGAAGAAAAAACATGTAAAACTCACTTTTTTAATATTTTCATATGAACTCATATGAAAGACACTATAATTTTTTTCATTTTTAGTAGTGAATTCACGTTTGTAACAATAATATTCATATCAGACTCACCTTTTTAATTTTTTCATTTTGAGTGAAAAATTCGTATTTTTATCAAATTCACTTTCTTAATTTTTTCATTTCGAGCGGTGAATTTGTGTTTGTAACAAGAAAAACTCTATCAAACTCACTTTTTTAAATTTTTTATTTTGAGTAGTGAATTCGCGTTTGTTACAAGAATATTCTCATCAAACTCACTTTTTTTAATTTTTTCAATTCGAGAGGTGAAATTGCGTTTTTAACAAGATATACTGACTTTTTTATTACTTTCATTTTTAAAAATGAATTCGCCTTTGTAACAAGAATATCGAAATCACTTCTTTAATTTTTCCGTTTCGAGTGGTGAAATCGCGTTTGTAACACAAATAGTAATACCAAATTCACCTAAATGTTTTTATTTGGAGCGGTCAATTAGTGTTTGTAACAAGAAAAACCATATAAAACTCACTTTTTTAATGTTTTCATTTTGAGAAGTGAATTTGAATTTGTAATAGGAATATTCATTCAATTTCACTTTTTTAATTCTTTCAATTCGAGTGGTGTATTTGCGTTTGTAACAAAAAAATATTGATATCAATCTCACCTTTTTAATTTTTTCATTTCGAGTGTTGAATTCGTGTTTCTAAGAAGAACATTCATATAAAACTGACATTTTTCATTTTATCATTCCCGGTAGAGAACTAGCGTTTATTAGTAAGAATATTCATACCAAACTAACCTTTTTATATTTTTAAATTTAATTTTTTAAATGACCTTGAACGGTCAAAACCTTGAATGACCTTACCCGGTTAAGGACCTTGAAGGACCTTAAAGAGTCAATGACTATGAATTACCTTCAACGGTAAATGACCTTGAATGACATTGAACGATCAATAGCCTTGAATGACCTTGAACGGTGAATGACCTTGAATGACCTTGAAAGGTCAATGACTTTGAATGACCTTGAAAGGTCAATGACCTTGAATGACATTGAACGATCAATAGCCCTGGGTGACCTTGAACGGTTAATGATCTTGAATGACCTTGAACGGTCAATGACCTTGAATGACCTTGAAAGGTCAATGACCTTGAATGACCTTAAAAAGGTCAATGATCTTGAATGGCCTTGAACGATCAATAGCCTTGAATGACCTTGAACGGTCAATGACCTTGAATGACATTGAACGGTCAATGACCTTGAATGACCTTGAAAGGTCAATGGCCTCGAATGACCTTGAAATGTCAATGACCTTCATTGACTTTTGTTCATGTCCTTCAGTGACCTCGCAAAGGGACAACAGATCGTAGAATATTTTAAGCTATTAAAGCATTAGAAATGAAACTTATCACCGATATCCAACCTACCCAACCTAACCCATTATATTCATATCACACTCACTTTTTTAATTTTTTCATTTCGAGTTGGGAAATCGTGTAAGGATCAAGAATATTCATATCAAACTCATATTTTTAAATTTTTCATTTCGAGTGAATAGTTGCGTTTGTAACAAGAATATTCATATCAAACTCACTTTTTTAATTTTTTCAATTCGAGTTGTTAACTCGTGTTTGTGACAAGACTATTCATATCAAACAAACTTTTTCATTTTTACATTTCGCGTGGTGAATTCGTGTTTGTAACAAGAACCTTAATATCAAACTCACATTTTTTATTTTTTCATTTCGTCTGAAAATTCAAGTGTTTAGCAAGAATACTCACATAAAACTCACTTATTTAATTTGTCATTTCGTGAGGTGAATATACAAATACGTTGAATATACACAAAAAAACTATATCAAACTCAATTATTTAATTTTTCATTTCGAGTAAAAGCTCGTTTTGGTTACAAGAATATTCAGATCAATCTCACTTTTTAAGTTTTGCTTTGCGAGTGCTGATTTCGCGTTTGTAGAAGAAAAAACATGTAAAACTCACTTTTTTAATATTTTCATTTGAACTTATATGAAGACACTTTAATTTTTTCATTTTTAGTAGTGAATTCACGTTTGTAACAAGAATATTCATATCAAACTCACCTTTTTATTTTTTTCATTTTGAGTGGTGAATTTGTATTTGTAACAAATTCACTTTCTTAATTTTTTCATTTTGAGCGGTGAATTTGTGTTTGTAACAAGAAAAACTCTATCAAACTCACTTTTTAAAATTTTTTCTATTTGAGTAGTGAATTCGCGTTTGTTACAAGAATATTCTCATCAAACTCACTTTTTTTAATTTTTTCAATTCGAGAACTGAAATAGCGTTTGTAAGAAGAATATTTAGATCAAACTTACTTTCTATTTTTTTCATTTCCAGTAATGATTTCGCGTTTGTAGTAGGATATACTCCCTTTTTTAATTACTTTCGTTTTTTAAATAGAAATTGCCTTTGTTTTCACCAAAATTTTTTTCATTTCGAGTGGTCAATTAGTGTTTGTAACAAGAAAAACCATATCAAACTCACTTTTTTAATGTTTTCATTTTGAGAAGTTAATTTGCGTTTGTAATAGGAATATTCATTCAATTTCACTTTTTTAATTCTTTCAATTCGAGTGGTGTATTTGCGTTTGTAACAAAAATATTAATATCAATCTCACTTTTTTAATTTTTTCAGTTCGAGTGTTGAATTCGTGTTTATAAGAAGAACATTCATATAAAACTGAAATTTTTCATTTTATCATTTCCGGTAGAGAACTAGCGGTTATTAGGAAGAATATTCATACCAAACTAACCTTTTAATATATTTAAATTTAATTTTTTAAATGACTTTGAACGATCAATAATTTTAAATGACCTTACCCGGTCAATGACCTTGAAAAACCTTGAAGAGTGAATGACTTTGAATTACCTTCAACGGTCAATGACCTTGAATGACATTGAACGATCAATAGCCTTGAATGACCTTGAACGGTCAATGACCTTGAATGACCTTGAACGGTCAATTACCTTGCATGACCATGAAAGGTCGATGACCTTGAATGACTTTAAACGGTCGATGACCTTGAATGACCTTGAACGGTCAATGACCTTGAATGACCTTGAACGATCAATGACCTTGAATGACCTTGAACGGACAATGACCTTGAATGACCTTGAACGGTCAATGACCTTGAATGACCTTGAACGGTCAATGACCTTGAATGACCTTGAACGGTCAATGACCTTGAATGACCTTGAACGGTCAATGACCTTGAATGACCTTGAACGGTCAATGACCTTGAATGACCTTGAACGGTCAATGACCTTGAATAACCTTGAACGGACAATGACCTTGAATGACATTGAACGATCAATGACCTTGAATGACCTTGAAAGGTCAATGACCTTGAATGACCTTGAACGGTCAATGACCTTGAATGACCTTGAACGGTCAATGACCTTGAATGACCTTGAAATGTCAATGACCTTGAATGACCTTGAGCGGTCAATAGCCTTGTATGACCTAGAACGGTCAAAGACCTTGAATGACTTTGAACGGTCAATGACCTTGAACGACCTTGAAAGGTCAATGACCTTGAATGACCTTGAAAGGTCAATGACCTTGAATGACTTTGAAAGGTCAATGACCTTGAATGACCTTGAAAGGAAATGACCTTGAATGACCTTGAACGATCAATAGCCTTGAATGACCTTGAACGGTCAATGACCTTGAATGACCTTGAACGGTCAATGACCTTGAATGGTCAATGACCTTGAATGACCTTGAAAGGTCAATGACCTTGAATGACATTGAACGGTCAATGACCTTGAACGACCTTTAAAGGTCAATGACTTTGAAAACCTTGAGCGGACAACGACCTTGAATGACATTGAACGATCAATAGCCTTGAATGTCCTTGAACGGTCAATGACCTTGAATGACCTTGAACGGTCAATGACCTTGTATGACTTTGAATGACCTTGAAATCTCAATGACCTTCAACGTCTTTTTTTTATTACCTTCAGTGACCTCGCAAAGGGACCACAGATCGTAGAATATTTTAAGCTATTAAAGCATTAGAAATGATACATATCACCGATATCCAACCTACCCAACCCAACCCATTATATTCATATCACAATCACTTTTTTAATTTTTTCATTTCTAGTTGGGAAATCGTGTTTGGATCAAGAATATTCATATCAAACTCATATTTTTAATTTTTCATTTCGAGTGAATATTTGCGTTTGTAACAAGAATATTCATATAAAACTCACTTTTTCAATTTTTTCAATTCGAGTTGGGAAATCGTGTTTGGATCAAGAATATTCATATCAAACTCATATTTTTTATTTTTTCATTTCGAGTGAATATTTGCGTTTGTATCAAGAATATTCATATCAAACTCACGTGTTTAATTTTTCCAATTCGAGTTTTTAACTCGTGTTTGTGACAAGACTATTCATATCAAATAAAGTTTATAATTTTTACTTTTCGCGTAGTGAATTCGTGTTTCTAACAAAAATCTTAATATCAAACTCACATTTTTAATTATTTCATTTTGAGTGGTGAATTCGTATTTGTAACAAATTCACTTTCTTAATTTTTTTAAATTTCGAGGGGCGAATTTGTGTTTGTATCAAGAAAAACTCCATCAAACTCACTTTTTTTTTAATGTTTTTCATTTTGAGTAGTGAATTCACTTTTGTTACAAGAATATTCTCATCAAACTCACTTTTTTTAATTTTTTCAATTCGAGAGGTGAAATTGCGTTTGTAACAAGAATATTAATATCAAACTAACTTTTTATTTTTTTTAATTTCCAGTGATGACTTCGCGTTTGTAGTAAGATATACTCACTTTTTTATTACTTTCGTTCTTAAAAATGAATTCGCCTTTGTAACATGAATATCGAAATCACTTCTTAAATTTTTTCGTTTCGATTGGTGAATTAGCGTTTGTAACAAAAATAGTAATACCAATCTCACCTAAATTTTTTTCATTTTGAGTGGTCAATTAGTGTTTGTAACAAGAAAAACCATATCAAACTCACTTTTTTAATGTTTTCATTTTGAGAAGTGAATTTGCGTTTGTAATAGGAATATTCATTCAATTTCACTTTTTTAATTCTTTCAATTCGAGTTGTTAACTCGTGTTTGTGACAAGAGTTTATATCAAACAAACTTTTTAATTTTATATTTCGCGTGGTGAATTCGTGTTTATAACAACAATCTTAATATCAAACTCACATTTTTAATATTTTCATTGCTCGTGCAAATTCGAGTGTTTAGCAAGAATACTTATATAAAATTAATTTTTTATTTGTCATTGCGTGAGGTGAATTCGTGTTTCAAACATAAAAACTTTATCGAACTCAATTATTTAATTTTTCATTTCGAGTAAAAGTTCATTTTGGTAACAAGATTATTCAGATCAATCTCACTTTTTATGTTTTGCTTTGCGATTGATGATTTCGCGTTTGTAGCAAGAAAAAACATGTAAAACTCAATTTTTAATATTTTCATTTGAACTCATATGAAAGCCACTTTAATTTTTTTCATTTCTTGTAGTGAATTCAAGTTTGTAACAGGAAAAACTCTATCAAATTCACTTTTTTAAATATTTTCATTTTGAGTAGTGAATTCGCGTTTGTTACAAAAATATTCTCATCAAACTCACTTTTTTTAATTTTTTCAATTCGAGAGGTGAAATTGCGTTTCTAACAAGAATATAAATATCAAACTTACTTTTTATTTGTTTCATTTCCAGTGATAACTTCGCGTTTGTAGTAAGATATTTTCACTTTTTTATTACTTTCGTTTTTAAAAATGAATTCGCATTTGTAACAAGAATATCGAAATCACTTCTTTAATTTTTTCGTTTCGAGTGGTGAATTCGCGTTTGTAACAAAATAGTTATACCAAACTCACCTTAATTTTTTTCATTTCGAGTGGTCAATTAGTGCTTGTAACAAGAAAAACCATATCAAACTCACTTTTTTAATGTTTTCATTTTGAGAAGTGAATTTGCGTTTGTAATAGGAATATTCATTCAATTTCACTTTTTAAATTCTTTTAATTCAAGTGGTGTATTTGCGTTTGTAACAAAAATATTGATATCAATTTCACTTTTATAATTTTTTCAGTTCGATTGTTGAATTCGTGTTTCTAAGAAGGACATTCATATAAAACTGAAATTTTTCATTTTATCATTTTCGGTAGAGAACTACCAGTTATTCGGAAGAATATTCATACCAAACTACCCTTTTAATGTTTTTAAATTTAATTTTTTAAATGACTTTGAACGATCAATAACCTTAAATGACCTTACCCGGTCATTTTCATCATTTTCATCATGACTTTGAAGGACCTTGAAGAGTCAATGACTTTGAATTACCTTCAACGGTCAATGACCTTGAATGACATTGAACGATCAATAGCCTTGAATTGCCTTGAACGGTCAATGACCTTGAATGACCTTGAACGGTCCATGACCTTGATTGACCATGAAAGGTCAATGACCTTGAATGACTTTCAACGGTCAATGACCTTGAATGACCTTGAAAGTTCAATGACCTTGAATGACCTTAAACGGTCAATGACGTTGAATGACCTTGAAATGTCAATGACCTGGAATGACCTTGAACGGTCAATGACGTTGAATGACCTTGAACGGTCGATGACCTTGAATGACCTTGAAAGGTCAATGACTTTGAAAACCTTGAACGGAGAATGACCTTGAATGACATTGAATGATCAATAGCCTTGGGTGACTTTGAAAGGTCAATGACCTTGAATGACCTTGAGCGGTCAATGACCTTGAATGACCATGAAAGGTAAATGACATTGAATGACTTTCAACGGTCAATGACCTTGAATGACCTTGAAAGGTCATCGACCTTGAATGACCTTGAAAGGTCATTCACCTTGAATGACCTTTAACGGTCAATGACCTTGAATGACCTTGAAATGTCAATGACCTTGAATGACCTTGAACGGTCAATGACCTTGAATGACCTTGAAAGGTCAATGACCTTAAATGACCTTGAAATGTCAATGACCTTGAATGACCTTGAACCGTCAATGACCTTGAATGACCTCGACCTTGAATGAGTCACAAGTTCAAAGTCATTCAAGGTCAATGACCTTGAATTACTTTGAACGGTCAATGACCTTGAATGACCTTGAAAGGTCAATGACTTTGAAAACCTTGAACGGACAATGACCTTGAATGACAATGAATGATCAATAGCCTTGGGTGACCTTGAAAGGTCAATGACCTTGAATGACCTTGAGCGGTCAATGACCTTGAATGACCATGAAAGGTCAATGACATTGAATGACTTTCAACGGCCAATGACCTTGAATGACCTAGAAAGGTAAATGACCTTTAATGACCTTGAATGGTCAATGACCTTGAATGACCTTGAAATGTGAATGATTTTGAATGACCTTGAGCGGTCAATAGCTTTGTATGACCTTGAACGATCAAATACCTTGAATGACCTTGAACGGTCAATGACCTTGCATGACCTTGAACGGTCAATGACCTTGAATGACCTTGAAATGACAATGACCTTGAATGACCTTGAACGGTCAATGACCTTGAATGACCATGAAAGGCCAATGACCTTGAATGACCTTGAAATGTCAATGACCTTGAATGACCTTGAACGGTCAATGACCTTGAATGACCTTGAAAGGTCAATGACCTTGAATGACCTTCAAATGTTAATGACGTTGAATGACTTTGAACCGTCAATGACCTTGAATGACCTCGACCTTGAATGAGTCATGAGTTCAAAGTTATTCAAGGAATTGAATTGAATGACCATGAAAGGTCAATGACATTGAATGACTTTAAACGGTCAATGACCATGAATGACCTTGAACGGTCATTGACCTTGAATGACCTTGAACGGTCAATGACCTTGAATAACCTTGAACTGTCAATGACCTTGTATGACCTTGAAAGGTCTATGACCTTGAATGACCTTGAGAGGTCAATGACCTTGAATGACCTTGAAAGGTCATTGACCTTGAATGACCTTTAACGGTCAATACCTTGAATGACCTTGAAATGTCAATGATCTTGAATGACCTTGAACGGTCAATGACCTTGAATGACCTTAAAAAGGTCAATGATCTTGAATGGCCTTGAACGATCAATAGCCTTGAATGACCTTGAACGGTCAATGACCTTGAATGACATTGAACGGTCAATGACCTTGAATGACCTTGAAAGGTCAATGGCCTCGAATGACCTTGAAATGTCAATGACCTTCATTGACTTTTGTTCATGTCCTTCAATGACCTCGCAAAGGGACAACAGATCGTAGAATATTTTAAGCTATTAAAGCATTAGAAATGAAACTTATCACCGATATCCAACCTACCCAACCTAACCCATTATATTCATATCACACTCACTTTTTTAATTTTTTTCATTTCGAGTTGGGAAATCGTGTTTGGATCAAGAATATTCATATCAAACTCATATTTTTAAATTTTATTTTGAGTG
This sequence comes from Ischnura elegans, assembly GCF_921293095.1. Classification (NCBI taxonomy): domain Eukaryota; kingdom Metazoa; phylum Arthropoda; class Insecta; order Odonata; family Coenagrionidae; genus Ischnura; species Ischnura elegans. The sequence continues at coordinate 116,520,307 of NC_060253.1, forward strand.
AATAGTTGCGTTTGTAACAAGAATACTCATATCAAACTCACTTTTTTAATTTTTTCAATTCGAGTTGTTAACTCGTGTTTGTGACAAGACTATTCATATCAAACAAACTTTTTCATTTTTACATTTCGCGTGGTGAATTCGTGTTTGTAACAAGAATCTTAATATCAAACTCACATTTTTTATTTTTTCATTTCGTCTGAAAATTCAAGTGTTTAGCAAGAATACTCACATAAAACTCACTTATTTAATTTGTCATTTCGTGAGGTGAATATACAAATACGTTGAATATACACAAAAAAACTATATCAAACTCAATTATTTAATTTTTCATTTCGAGTAAAAGTTCGTTTTGGTAACAAGAATATTCAGATCAATCTCACTTTTTAAGTTTTGCTTTGCGAGTGCTGATTTCGCGTTTGTAGAAGAAAAAACATGTAAAACTCACTTTTTTAATATTTTCATTTGAACTTATATGAAGACACTTTAATTTTTTCATTTTTAGTAGTGAATTCACGTTTGTAACAAGAATATTCATATCAAACTCACCTTTTTATTTTTTTCATTTTGAGTGGTGAATTTGTATTTGTAACAAATTCACTTTCTTAATTTTTTCATTTTGAGCGGTGAATTTGTGTTTGTAACAAGAAAAACTCTATCAAACTCACTTTTTAAAATTTTTTCTATTTGAGTAGTGAATTCGCGTTTGTTACAAGAATATTCTCATCAAACTCACTTTTTTTAATTTTTTCAATTCGAGAGCTGAAATAGCGTTTGTAAGAAGAATATTTAGATCAAACTTACTTTCTATTTTTTTCATTTCCAGTAATGATTTCGCGTTTGTAGTAGGATATACTCCCTTTTTTAATTACTTTCGTTTTTTAAATAGAAATTGCCTTTGTTTTCACCAAAATTTTTTTCATTTCGAGTGGTCAATTAGTGTTTGTAACAAGAAAAACCATATCAAACTCACTTTTTTAATGTTTTCATTTTGAGAAGTTAATTTGCGTTTGTAATAGGAATATTCATTCAATTTCACTTTTTTAATTCTTTCAATTCGAGTGGTGTATTTGCGTTTGTAACAAAAATATTAATATCAATCTCACTTTTTTAATTTTTTCAGTTCGAGTGTTGAATTCGTGTTTATAAGAAGAACATTCATATAAAACTGAAATTTTTCATTTTATCATTTCCGGTAGAGAACTAGCGGTTATTAGGAAGAATATTCATACCAAACTAACCTTTTAATATATTTAAATTTAATTTTTTAAATGACTTTGAACGATCAATAATTTTAAATGACCTTACCCGGTCAATGACCTTGAAAAACCTTGAAGAGTGAATGACTTTGAATTACCTTCAACGGTCAATGACCTTGAATGACATTGAACGATCAATAGCCTTGAATGACCTTGAACGGTCAATGACCTTGAATGACCTTGAACGGTCAATTACCTTGCATGACCATGAAAGGTCGATGACCTTGAATGACTTTAAACGGTCGATGACCTTGAATGACCTTGAACGGTCAATGACCTTGAATGACCTTGAACGATCAATGACCTTGAATGACCTTGAACGGACAATGACCTTGAATGACATTGAACGCTCAATGACCTTGAATGACCTTGAACGGTCAATGACCTTGAATGACCTTGAACGGTCAATGACCTTGAATGACCTTGAACGGTCAATGACCTTGAATGACCTTGAACGGTCAATGACCTTGAATGACCTTGAACGATCAATGACCTTGAATAACCTTGAACGGACAATGACCTTGAATGACCTTGAAAGGTCAATGACCTTGAATGACCTTGAACGGTCAATGACCTTGAATGACCTTGAACGGTCAATGACCTTGAATGACCTTGAACGGTCAATGACCTTGAATGACCTTGAAATGTCAATGACCTTGAATGACCTTGAGCGGTCAATAGCCTTGTATGACCTAGAACGGTCAAAGACCTTGAATGACTTTGAACGGTCAATGACCTTGAACGACCTTGAAAGGTCAATGACCTTGAATGACCTTGAAAGGTCAATGACCTTGAATGACTTTGAAAGGTCAATGACCTTGAATGACCTTGAAAGGAAATGACCTTGAATGACCTTGAACGATCAATAGCCTTGAATGACCTTGAACGGTCAATGACCTTGAATGACCTTGAACGGTCAATGACCTTGAATGGTCAATGACCTTGAATGACCTTGAAAGGTCAATCACCTTGAATGACATTGAACGGTCAATGACCTTGAACGACCTTTAAAGGTCAATGACTTTGAAAACCTTGAGCGGACAACGACCTTGAATGACATTGAACGATCAATAGCCTTGAATGTCCTTGAACGGTCAATGACCTTGAATGACCTTGAACGGTCAATGACCTTGTATGACTTTGAATGACCTTGAAATCTCAATGACCTTCAACGTCTTTTTTTTATTACCTTCAGTGACCTCGCAAAGGGACCACAGATCGTAGAATATTTTAAGCTATTAAAGCATTAGAAATGATACATATCACCGATATCCAACCTACCCAACCCAACCCATTATATTCATATCACAATCACTTTTTTAATTTTTTCATTTCTAGTTGGGAAATCGTGTTTGGATCAAGAATATTCATATCAAACTCATATTTTTAATTTTTCATTTCGAGTGAATATTTGCGTTTGTAACAAGAATATTCATATAAAACTCACTTTTTCAATTTTTTCAATTCGAGTTGGGAAATCGTGTTTGGATCAAGAATATTCATATCAAACTCATATTTTTTATTTTTTCATTTCGAGTGAATATTTGCGTTTGTATCAAGAATATTCATATCAAACTCACGTGTTTAATTTTTCCAATTCGAGTTTTTAACTCGTGTTTGTGACAAGACTATTCATATCAAATAAAGTTTATAATTTTTACTTTTCGCGTAGTGAATTCGTGTTTCTAACAAAAATCTTAATATCAAACTCACATTTTTAATTATTTCATTTTGAGTGGTGAATTCGTATTTGTAACAAATTCACTTTCTGATCTCTGCATTTCTCCAGGGTTTTCTTCCGCGTCAGATTGTTGGTTGACAACAGTTTCGCTGGCTATCCTGCCAGCGTCTTCAGGTCGAAGGTGTCGGCTGTTGGTTTCTGCCTCGCTTATATACTGTAGGCTGGATGGGAGCTGCACTGTGATTGGCTGTCTGACTGGGTGCTTCTCTCTGGTTGGCTCTCTCTTTGATCACTCTTTTCCAGGCGCTGTGAAGGAAGTATCCATCTTCTCTATTGAAATTCAAAGGTGTTTTTTGAATTTCTATTGCTTCCCTGATTTGTCTAGGGAAATATCGGCACTCCTTAACTAATAGTTTCTTCTCGTCAAATTTAATGTCATGGCCGGGTTCCGACCATGCATGTTCGGCGATGGCAGAGAGTTGAAACTGCTTGTTCTTGGTCGCCCTCTGATGTTCTTTAATCCTCACATGCATGGAGCGGCAAGTTTCCCCTATGTAGGATTTTCCGCAGGAGCAGGGCACCTTGTATACCCCCTCATGCAGTTCTTGAGGAATGCATGAGGGGGTATACAAGGTGCCCTGCTCCTGCGGAAAATCCTACATAGGGGAAACTTGCCGCTCCATGCATGTGAGGATTAAAGAACATCAGAGGGCGACCAAGAACAAGCAGTTTCAACTCTCTGCCATCGCCGAACATGCATGGTCGGAACCCGGCCATGACATTAAATTTGACGAGAAGAAACTATTAGTTAAGGAGTGCCGATATTTCCCTAGACAAATCAGGGAAGCAATAGAAATTCAAAAAACACCTTTGAATTTCAATAGAGAAGATGGATACTTCCTTCACAGCGCCTGGAAAAGAGTGATCAAAGAGAGAGCCAACCAGAGAGAAGCACCCAGTCAGACAGCCAATCACAGTGCAGCTCCCATCCAGCCTACAGTATATAAGCGAGGCAGAAACCAACAGCCGACACCTTCGACCTGAAGACGCTGGCAGGATAGCCAGCGAAACTGTTGTCAACCAACAATCTGACGCGGAAGAAAACCCTGGAGAAATGCAGAGATCAAACCATCGCCGCGGAAACCTACGCTCTAACAAAATTCACTTTCTTAATTTTTTTAAATTTCGAGGGGCGAATTTGTGTTTGTATCAAGAAAAACTCCATCAAACTCACTTTTTTTTTAATGTTTTTCATTTTGAGTAGTGAATTCACTTTTGTTACAAGAATATTCTCATCAAACTCACTTTTTTTAATTTTTTCAATTCGAGAGGTGAAATTGCGTTTGTAACAAGAATATTAATATCAAACTTACTTTTTATTTTTTTTAATTTCCAGTGATGACTTCGCGTTTGTAGTAAGATATGCTCACTTTTTTATTACTTTCGTTCTTAAAAATGAATTCGCCTTTGTAACATGAATATCGAAATCACTTCTTAAATTTTTTCGTTTCGATTGGTGAATTAGCGTTTGTAACAAAAATAGTAATACCAATCTCACCTAAATTTTTTTCATTTTGAGTGGTCAATTAGTGTTTGTAACAAGAAAAACCATATCAAACTCACTTTTTTAATGTTTTCATTTTGAGAAGTGAATTTGCGTTTGTAATAGGAATATTCATTCAATTTCACTTTTTTAATTCTTTCAATTCGAGTTGTTAACTCGTGTTTGTGACAAGAGTTTATATCAAACAAACTTTTTAATTTTATATTTCGCGTGGTGAATTCGTGTTTATAATAACAATCTTAATATCAAACTCACATTTTTAATATTTTCATTTCTCGTGCAAATTCGAGTGTTTAGCAAGAATACTTATATAAAATTAATTTTTTATTTGTCATTGCGTGAGGTGAATTCGTGTTTCAAACATAAAAACTTTATCGAACTCAATTATTTAATTTTTCATTTCGAGTAAAAGTTCATTTTGGTAACAAGATTATTCAGATCAATCTCACTTTTTATGTTTTGCTTTGCGATTGATGATTTCGCGTTTGTAGCAAGAAAAAACATGTAAAACTCAATTTTTAATATTTTCATTTGAACTCATATGAAAGCCACTTTAATTTTTTTCATTTCTTGTAGTGAATTCAAGTTTGTAACAGGAAAAACTCTATCAAATTCACTTTTTTAAATATTTTCATTTTGAGTAGTGAATTCGCGTTTGTTACAAAAATATTCTCATCAAACTCACTTTTTTTAATTTTTTCAATTCGAGAGGTGAAATTGCGTTTCTAACAAGAATATAAATATCAAACTTACTTTTTATTTGTTTCATTTCCAGTGATAACTTCGCGTTTGTAGTAAGATATTTTCACTTTTTTATTACTTTCGTTTTTAAAAATGAATTCGCATTTGTAACAAGAATATCGAAATCACTTCTTTAATTTTTTCGTTTCGAGTGGTGAATTCGCGTTTGTAACAAAATAGTTATACCAAACTCACCTTAATTTTTTTCATTTCGAGTGGTCAATTAGTGCTTGTAACAAGAAAAACCATATCAAACTCACTTTTTTAATGTTTTCATTTTGAGAAGTGAATTTGCGTTTGTAATAGGAATATTCATTCAATTTCACTTTTTAAATTCTTTTAATTAAAGTGGTGTATTTGCGTTTGTAACAAAAATATTGATATTAATCTCACTTTTATAATTTTTTCAGTTCGATTGTTGAATTCGTGTTTCTAAGAAGGACATTCATATTAAACTGAAATTTTTCATTTTATCATTTTCGGTAGAGAACTACCAGTTATTCGGAAGAATATTCATACCAAACTACCCTTTTAATGTTTTTAAATTTAATTTTTTAAATGACTTTGAACGATCAATAACCTTAAATGACCTTACCCGGTCATTTTCATCATTTTCATCATGACTTTGAAGGACCTTGAAGAGTCAATGACTTTGAATTACCTTCAACGGTCAATGACCTTGAATGACATTGAACGATCAATAGCCTTGAATTGCCTTGAACGGTCAATGACCTTGAATGACCTTGAACGGTCCATGACCTTGATTGACCATGAAAGGTCAATGACCTTGAATGACTTTCAACGGTCAATGACCTTGAATGACCATGAAAGTTCAATGACCTTGAATGACCTTAAACGGTCAATGACGTTGAATGACCTTGAAATGTCAATGACCTGGAATGACCTTGAACGGTCAATGACCTTGAATGACCTTGAACGGTCAATGACCTTGAATGACCTTGAAAGGTCAATGACTTTGAAAACCTTGAACGGAGAATGACCTTGAATGACATTGAATGATCAATAGCCTTGGGTGACTTTGAAAGGTCAATGACCTTGAATGACCTTGAGCGGTCAATGACCTTGAATGACCATGAAAGGTAAATGACATTGAATGACTTTCAACGGTCAATGACCTTGAATGACCTTGAAAGGTCATCGACCTTGAATGACCTTGAAAGGTCATTCACCTTGAATGACCTTAAACGGTCAATGACCTTGAATGACCTTGAAATGTCAATGACCTTGAATGACCTTGAACGGTCAATGACCTTGAATGACCTTGAAAGGTCAATGACCTTAAATGACCTTGAATTGTCAATGACCTTGAATGACCTTGAACCGTCAATGACCTTGAATGACCTCGACCTTGAATGAGTCACAAGTTCAAAGTCATTCAAGGTCAATGACCTTGAATTACTTTGAACGGTCAATGACCTTGAATTACCTTGAAAGGTCAATGACTTTGAAAACCTTGAACGGACAATGACCTTGAATGACAATGAATGATCAATAGCCTTGGGTGACCTTGAAAGGTCAATGACATTGAATGACCTTGAGCGGTCAATGACCTTGAATGACCATGAAAGGTCAATGACATTGAATGACATTCAACGGCCAATGACCTTGAATGACCTAGAAAGGTAAATGACCTTTAATGACCTTGAATGGTCAATGACCTTGAATGACCTTGAAATGTGAATGATTTTGAATGACCTTGAGCGGTCAATAGCTTTGTATGACCTTGAACGATCAAATACCTTGAATGACCTTGAACGGTCAATGACCTTGCATGACCTTGAACGGTCAATGACCTTGAATGACCTTGAAATGTCAATGACCTTGAATGACCTTGAACGGTCAATGACCTTGAATGACCATGAAAGGCCAATGACCTTGAATGACCTTGAAATGTCAATGACCTTGAATGACCTTGAACGGTCAATGACCTTGAATGACCTTGAAAGGTCAATGACCTTGAATGACCTTGAAATGTGAATGACGTTGAATGACTTTGAACCGTCAATGACCTTGAATGACCTCGACCTTGAATGAGTCATGAGTTCAAAGTTATTCAAGGAATTGAATTGAATGACCATGAAAGGTCAATGACATTGAATGACTTTAAACGGTCAATGACCATGAATGACCTTGAACGGTCATTGACCTTGAATGACCTTGAACGGTCAATGACCTTGAATAACCTTGAACTGTCAATGACCTTGTATGACCTTGAAAGGTCTATGACCTTGAATGACCTTGAGAGGTCAATGACCTTGAATGACCTTGAAAGGTCATTGACCTTGAATGACCTTTAACGGTCAATACCTTGAATGACCTTGAAATGTCAATGATCTTGAATGACCTTGAACGGTCAATGACCTTGAATGACCTTGAAAGGTCAATGACCTTGAATGACCTTGAAAGGTCAATGACCTTAAATGACCTTGAAATGTCGATGACCTGGAATGACCTTGAACCGTCAATGACCTTGAATGACCTCGACCTTGAATGAGTCACAAGTTCAAAGTCATTCAAGGTCAATGACCTTGAATGACTTTGAACGGTCAATGACCTTGAATGACCTTGAAAGGTCAATGACTTTGAAAACCTTGAACGGACAATGACCTTGAATGACATTGAATGATCAATAGCCTTGGGTGACCTTGATAGGTCAATGACCTTGAATGACCTTGAGCGGTCAATGACCTTGAATGACCATGAAAGGTCAATGACATTGAATGACTTTCAACGGCCAATGACCTTGAATGACCTAGAAAGGTAAATGACCTTTAATGACCTTGAATGGTCAATGACCTTGAGTGACCTTGAAATGTCAATGATTTTGAATGACCATGGAAGGCCAATGACCTTGAATGACCTTGAAATGTCAATGACTTTGAATGACCTTGAACCGTCAATGACCTTGCATGACCATGAAAGGTCAATGACATTGAATGACTTTCAACGGCCAATGACCTTGAATGACCTAGAAAGGTAAATGACCTTGAATGACCTTGAACGGTCAATGACCTTGAATGACCTTGAAATGTCAATGACCTTGAATGACCTTGAACGGTCAATGACCTTGAATGACCATGAAAGGCCAATGACCTTGAATGACCTTGAAATGTCAATGACCTTGAACGACTTTGAACCGTCAATGACCTTGAATAACCTCGACCTTGAATGAGTCATGAGTTCAAAGTTATTCAAGGAATTGAATTGAATGACCATGAAAGGTCAATGACATTGAATGACTTTAAACGGTCAATGACCTTGAATGACCTTGAACGGTCAATGACCTTGAATGACCTTGAACGGTCAATGACCTTGAATGACCTTGAACTGTCAATGACCTTGAATGACCTTGAAAGGTCAATGACCTTGAATGACCTTGAAATGTCAATGACCTTCAATGACTTTTGTTCATATCCTTCAGTGACCTCGCAAAGGGACAACAGGTCGTAGAATATTTTAAGCTATTAAACCATTAGAAATGAAACTTATCACCGATATCCAACCTACCCAACCCAACCCATTATATTCATATCACACTCACTTTTTTAATTTTTTCATTTCGAGTTGTTCACTCAAGTTTGTGACAAGAATATTCATATCAAACAAACTTCTTAATTTTTACATTTCGCGTGGTGAATTCGTGTTTGTAACAAGAATCTTAATATCAAACTCACATTTTTTATTTTTTCATTTCGTCTGAAAATTCAAGTGTTTAGCAAGAATACTCACATAAAACTCACTTTTTTAATTTGTCATTTCGTGAGGTGAATATACAAATACGTTGAATATACACAAAAAAACTATATCAAACTCAATTATTTAATTTTTCATTTCGAGTAAAAGCTCGTTTTGGTTACAAGAATATTCAGATCAATCTCACTTTTTAAGTTTTGCTTTGCGAGTGCTGATTTCGCGTTTGTAGAAGAAAAAACATGTAAAACTCACTTTTTTAATATTTTCATTTGAACTTATATGAAGACACTTTAATTTTTTCATTTTTAGTAGTGAATTCACGTTTGTAACAAGAATATTCATATCAAACTCACCTTTTTATTTTTTTCATTTTGAGTGGTGAATTTGTATTTGTAACAAATTCACTTTCTTAATTTTTTCATTTTGAGCGGTGAATTTGTGTTTGTAACAAGAAAAACTCTATCAAACTCACTTTTTAAAATTTTTTCTATTTGAGTAGTGAATTCGCGTTTGTTACAAGAATATTCTCATCAAACTCACTTTTTTTAATTTTTTCAATTCGAGAACTGAAATAGCGTTTGTAAGAAGAATATTTAGATCAAACTTACTTTCTATTTTTTTCATTTCCAGTAATGATTTCGCGTTTGTAGTAGGATATACTCCCTTTTTTAATTACTTTCGTTTTTTAAATAGAAATTGCCTTTGTTTTCACCAAAATTTTTTTCATTTCGAGTGGTCAATTAGTGTTTGTAACAAGAAAAACCATATCAAACTCACTTTTTTAATGTTTTCATTTTGAGAAGTTAATTTGCGTTTGTAATAGGAATATTCATTCAATTTCACTTTTTTAATTCTTTCAATTCGAGTGGTGTATTTGCGTTTGTAACAAAAATATTAATATCAATCTCACTTTTTTAATTTTTTCAGTTCGAGTGTTGAATTCGTGTTTATAAGAAGAACATTCATATAAAACTGAAATTTTTCATTTTATCATTTCCGGTAGAGAACTAGCGGTTATTAGGAAGAATATTCATACCAAACTAACCTTTTAATATATTTAAATTTAATTTTTTAAATGACTTTGAACGATCAATAATTTTAAATGACCTTACCCGGTCAATGACCTTGAAAAACCTTGAAGAGTGAATGACTTTGAATTACCTTCAACGGTCAATGACCTTGAATGACATTGAACGATCAATAGCCTTGAATGACCTTGAACGGTCAATGACCTTGAATGACCTTGAACGGTCAATTACCTTGCATGACCATGAAAGGTCGATGACCTTGAATGACTTTAAACGGTCGATGACCTTGAATGACCTTGAACGGTCAATGACCTTGAATGACCTTGAACGATCAATGACCTTGAATGACCTTGAACGGACAATGACCTTGAATGACATTGAACGCTCAATGACCTTGAATGACCTTGAACGGTCAATGACCTTGAATGACCTTGAACGGTCAATGACCTTGAATGACCTTGAACGGTCAATGACCTTGAATGACCTTGAACGGTCAATGACCTTGAATGACCTTGAACGATCAATGACCTTGAATGACCTTGAACGGACAATGACCTTGAATGACATTGAACGATCAATGACCTTGAATGACCTTGAAAGGTCAATGACCTTGAATGACCTTGAACGGTCAATGACCTTGAATGACCTTGAACGGTCAATGACCTTGAATGACCTTGAAATGTCAATGACCTTGAATGACCTTGAGCGGTCAATAGCCTTGTATGACCTAGAACGGTCAAAGACCTTGAATGACTTTGAACGGTCAATGACCTTGAACGACCTTGAAAGGTCAATGACCTTGAATGACCTTGAAAGGTCAATGACCTTGAATGACTTTGAAAGGTCAATGACCTTGAATGACCTTGAAAGGAAATGACCTTGAATGACCTTGAACGATCAATAGCCTTGAATGACCTTGAACGGTCAATGACCTTGAATGACCTTGAACGGTCAATGACCTTGAATGGTCAATGACCTTGAATGACCTTGAAAGGTCAATGACCTTGAATGACATTGAACGGTCAATGACCTTGAACGACCTTTAAAGGTCAATGACTTTGAAAACCTTGAGCGGACAACGACCTTGAATGACATTGAACGATCAATAGCCTTGAATGTCCTTGAACGGTCAATGACCTTGAATGACCTTGAACGGTCAATGACCTTGTATGACTTTGAATGACCTTGAAATCTCAATGACCTTCAACGTCTTTTTTTTATTACCTTCAGTGACCTCGCAAAGGGACCACAGATCGTAGAATATTTTAAGCTATTAAAGCATTAGAAATGATACATATCACCGATATCCAACCTACCCAACCCAACCCATTATATTCATATCACAATCACTTTTTTAATTTTTTCATTTCTAGTTGGGAAATCGTGTTTGGATCAAGAATATTCATATCAAACTCATATTTTTAATTTTTCATTTCGAGTGAATATTTGCGTTTGTAACAAGAATATTCATATAAAACTCACTTTTTCAATTTTTTCAATTCGAGTTGGGAAATCGTGTTTGGATCAAGAATATTCATATCAAACTCATATTTTTTATTTTTTCATTTCGAGTGAATATTTGCGTTTGTATCAAGAATATTCATATCAAACTCACGTGTTTAATTTTTCCAATTCGAGTTTTTAACTCGTGTTTGTGACAAGACTATTCATATCAAATAAAGTTTATAATTTTTACTTTTCGCGTAGTGAATTCGTGTTTCTAACAAAAATCTTAATATCAAACTCACATTTTTAATTATTTCATTTTGAGTGGTGAATTCGTATTTGTAACAAATTCACTTTCTTAATTTTTTTAAATTTCGAGGGGCGAATTTGTGTTTGTATCAAGAAAAACTCCATCAAACTCACTTTTTTTTTAATGTTTTTCATTTTGAGTAGTGAATTCACTTTTGTTACAAGAATATTCTCATCAAACTCACTTTTTTTAATTTTTTCAATTCGAGAGGTGAAATTGCGTTTGTAACAAGAATATTAATATCAAACTAACTTTTTATTTTTTTTAATTTCCAGTGATGACTTCGCGTTTGTAGTAAGATATACTCACTTTTTTATTACTTTCGTTCTTAAAAATGAATTCGCCTTTGTAACATGAATATCGAAATCACTTCTTAAATTTTTTCGTTTCGATTGGTGAATTAGCGTTTGTAACAAAAATAGTAATACCAATCTCACCTAAATTTTTTTCATTTTGAGTGGTCAATTAGTGTTTGTAACAAGAAAAACCATATCAAACTCACTTTTTTAATGTTTTCATTTTGAGAAGTGAATTTGCGTTTGTAATAGGAATATTCATTCAATTACACTTTTTTAATTCTTTCAATTCGAGTTGTTAACTCGTGTTTGTGACAAGAGTTTATATCAAACAAACTTTTTAATTTTATATTTCGCGTGGTGAATTCGTGTTTATAACAACAATCTTAATATCAAACTCATATTTTTAATATTTTCATTTCTCGTGCAAATTCGAGTGTTTAGCAAGAATACTTATATAAAATTAATTTTTTATTTGTCATTGCGTGAGGTGAATTCGTGTTTCAAACATAAAAACTTTATCGAACTCAATTATTTAATTTTTCATTTCGAGTAAAAGTTCATTTTGGTAACAAGATTATTCAGATCAATCTCACTTTTTATGTTTTGCTTTGCGATTGCTGATTTCGCGTTTGTAGCAAGAAAAAACATGTAAAACTCAATTTTTAATATTTTCATTTGAACTCATATGAAAGCCACTTTAATTTTTTTCATTTCTTGTAGTGAATTCAAGTTTGTAACAGGAAAAACTCTATCAAATTCACTTTTTTAAATATTTTCATTTTGAGTAGTGAATTCGCGTTTGTTACAAGAATATTCTCATCAAACTCACTTTTTTTAATTTTTTCAATTCGAGAGGTGAAATTGCGTTTCTAACAAGAATATAAATATCAAACTTACTTTTTATTTGTTTCATTTCCAGTGATAACTTCGCGTTTGTAGTAAGATATTTTCACTTTTTTATTACTTTCGTTTTTAAAAATGAATTCGCATTTGTAACAAGAATATCGAAATCACTTCTTTAATTTATTCGTTTCGAGTGGTGAATTCGCGTTTGTAACAAAATAGTTATACCAAACTCACCTTACTTTTTTTCATTTCGAGTGGTCAATTAGTGTTTGTAACAAGAAAAACCATATCAAACTCACTTTTTTAATGTTTTCATTTTGAGAAGTGAATTTGCGTTTGTAATAGGAATATTCATTCAATTTCACTTTTTAAATTCTTTTAATTAAAGTGGTGTATTTGCGTTTGTAACAAAAATATTGATATTAATCTCACTTTTATAATTTTTTCAGTTCGATTGTTGAATTCGTGTTTCTAAGAAGGACATTCATATTAAACTGAAATTTTTCATTTTATCATTTTCGGTAGAGAACTACCAGTTATTCGGAAGAATATTCATACCAAACTACCCTTTTAATGTTTTTAAATTTAATTTTTTAAATGACTTTGAACGATCAATAACCTTAAATGACCTTACCCGGTCATTTTCATCATTTTCATCATGACTTTGAAGGACCTTGAAGAGTCAATGACTTTGAATTACCTTCAACGGTCAATGACCTTGAATGACATTGAACGATCAATAGCCTTGAATTGCCTTGAACGGTCAATGACCTTGAATGACCTTGAACGGTCCATGACCTTGAATGACCATGAAAGGTCAATGACCTTGAATGACTTTCAACGGTCAATGACCTTGAATGACCTTGAAAGTTCAATGACCTTGAATGACCTTAAACGGTCAATGACGTTGAATGACCTTGAAATGTCAATGACCTGGAATGACCTTGAACGGTCAATGACGTTGAATGACCTTGAACGGTCGATGACCTTGAATGACCTTGAAAGGTCAATGACTTTGAAAACCTTGAACGGAGAATGACCTTGAATGACATTGAATGATCAATAGCCTTGGGTGACTTTGAAAGGTCAATGACCTTGAATGACCTTGAGCGGTCAATGACCTTGAATGACCATGAAAGGTAAATGACATTGAATGACTTTCAACGGTCAATGACCTTGAATGACCTTGAAAGGTCATTGACCTTGAATGACCTTGAAAGGTCATTGACCTTGAATGACCTTTAACGGTCAATGACCTTGAATGACCTTGAAATGTCAATGACCTTGAATGACCTTGAACGGTCAATGACCTTGAATGACCTTGAAAGGTCAATGACCTTAAATGACCTTGAAATGTCAATGACCTTGAATGACCTTGAACCGTCAATGACCTTGAATGACCTCGACCTTGAATGAGTCACAAGTTCAAAGTCATTCAAGGTCAATGACCTTGAATGACTTTGAACGGTCAATGACCTTGAATTACCTTGAAAGGTCAATGACTTTGAAAACCTTGAACGGACAATGACCTTGAATGACATTGAATGATCAATAGCCTTGGGTGACCTTGAAAGGTCAATGACCTTGAATGACCTTGAGCGGTCAATGACCTTGAATGACCATGAAAGGTCAATGACATTGAATGACTTTCAACGGCCAATGACCTTGAATGACCTAGAAAGGTAAATGACCTTTAATGACCTTGAATGGTCAATGACCTTGAATGACCTTGAAATGTGAATGATTTTGAATGACCTTGAGCGGTCAATAGCTTTGTATGACCTTGAACGATCAAATACCTTGAATGACCTTGAACGGTCAATGACCTTGCATGACCTTGAACGGTCAATGACCTTGAATGACCTTGAAATGACAATGACCTTGAATGACCTTGAACGGTCAATGACCTTGAATGACCATGAAAGGCCAATGACCTTGAATGACCTTGAAATGTCAATGACCTTGAATGACCTTGAACGGTCAATGACCTTGAATGACCTTGAAAGGTCAATGACCTTGAATGACCTTCAAATGTTAATGACGTTGAATGACTTTGAACCGTCAATGACCTTGAATGACCTCGACCTTGAATGAGTCATGAGTTCAAAGTTATTCAAGGAATTGAATTGAATGACCATGAAAGGTCAATGACATTGAATGACTTTAAACGGTCAATGACCATGAATGACCTTGAACGGTCATTGACCTTGAATGACCTTGAACGGTCAATGACCTTGAATAACCTTGAACTGTCAATGACCTTGTATGACCTTGAAAGGTCTATGACCTTGAATGACCTTGAGAGGTCAATGACCTTGAATGACCTTGAAAGGTCATTGACCTTGAATGACCTTTAACGGTCAATACCTTGAATGACCTTGAAATGTCAATGATCTTGAATGACCTTGAACGGTCAATGACCTTGAATGACCTTAAAAAGGTCAATGATCTTGAATGGCCTTGAACGATCAATAGCCTTGAATGACCTTGAACGGTCAATGACCTTGAATGACATTGAACGGTCAATGACCTTGAATGACCTTGAAAGGTCAATGGCCTCGAATGACCTTGAAATGTCAATGACCTTCATTGACTTTTGTTCATGTCCTTCAATGACCTCGCAAAGGGACAACAGATCGTAGAATATTTTAAGCTATTAAAGCATTAGAAATGAAACTTATCACCGATATCCAACCTACCCAACCTAACCCATTATATTCATATCACACTCACTTTTTTAATTTTTTTCATTTCGAGTTGGGAAATCGTGTTTGGATCAAGAATATTCATATCAAACTCATATTTTTAAATTTTATTTTGAGTGAATAGTTGCGTTTGTAACAAGAATATTCATATCAAACTCACTTTTTTAATTTTTTCAATTCGAGTTGTTAACTCGTGTTTGTGACAAGACTATTCATATCAAACAAACTTTTTCATTTTTACATTTCGCGTGGTGAATTCGTGTTTGTAACAAGAATCTTAATATCAAACTCACATTTTTTATTTTTTCATTTCGTCTGAAAATTCAAGTGTTTAGCAAGAATACTCACATAAAACTCACTTTTTTAATTTGTCATTTCGTGAGGTGAATATACAAATACGTTGAATATACACAAAAAAACTATATCAAACTCAATTATTTAATTTTTCATTTCGAGTAAAAGCTCGTTTTGGTTACAAGAATATTCAGATCAATCTCACTTTTTAAGTTTTGCTTTGCGAGTGCTGATTTCGCGTTTGTAGAAGAAAAAACATGTAAAACTCACTTTTTTAATATTTTCATTTGAACTTATATGAAGACACTTTAATTTTTTCATTTTTAGTAGTGAATTCACGTTTGTAACAAGAATATTCATATCAAACTCACCTTTTTATTTTTTTCATTTTGAGTGGTGAATTTGTATTTGTAACAAATTCACTTTCTTAATTTTTTCATTTTGAGCGGTGAATTTGTGTTTGTAACAAGAAAAACTCTATCAAACTCACTTTTTAAAATTTTTTCTATTTGAGTAGTGAATTCGCGTTTGTTACAAGAATATTCTCATCAAACTCACTTTTTTTAATTTTTTCAATTCGAGAGCTGAAATAGCGTTTGTAAGAAGAATATTTAGATCAAACTTACTTTCTATTTTTTTCATTTCCAGTAATGATTTCGCGTTTGTAGTAAGATATACTCACTTTTTTAATTACTTTCGTTTTTTAAATAGAAATTGCCTTTGTTTTCACCTAAATTTTTTTCATTTCGAGTGGTCAATTAGTGTTTGTAACAAGAAAAACCATATCAAACTCACTTTTTTAATGTTTTCATTTTGAGAAGTTAATTTGCGTTTGTAATAGGAATATTCATTCAATTTCACTTTTTTAATTCTTTCAATTCGAGTGGTGTATTTGCGTTTGTAACAAAAATATTAATATCAATCTCACTTTTTTAATTTTTTCAGTTCGAGTGTTGAATTCGTGTTTATAAGAAGAACATTCATATAAAACTGAAATTTTTCATTTTATCATTTCCGGTAGAGAACTAGCGGTTATTAGGAAGAATATTCATACCAAACTAACCTTTTAATATATTTAAATTTAATTTTTTAAATGACTTTGAACGATCAATAATTTTAAATGACCTTACCCGGTCAATGACCTTGAAGGACCTTGAAGAGTGAATGACTTTGAATTACCTTCAACGGTCAATGACCTTGAATGACATTGAACGATCAATAGCCTTGAATGACCTTGAACGGTCAATGACCTTGAATGACCTTGAACGGTCAATGACCTTGAATGACCATGAAAGGTCGATGACCTTGAATGACTTTAAACGGTCGATGACCTTGAATGACCTTGAACGGTCAATGACCTTGAATGACCTTGAACGATCAATGACCTTGAATGACCTTGAACGGACAATGACCTTGAATGACATTGAACGCTCAATGACCTTGAATGACCTTGAACGGTCAATGACCTTGAATGACCTTGAACGGTCAATGACCTTGAATGACCTTGAACGGTCAATGACCTTGAATGACCTTGAACGGTCAATGACCTTGAATGACCTTGAACGATCAATGACCTTGAATAACCTTGAACGGACAATGACCTTGAATGACCTTGAAAGGTCAATGACCTTGAATGACCTTGAACGGTCAATGACCTTGAATGACCTTGAACGGTCAATGACCTTGAATGACCTTGAACGGTCAATGACCTTGAATGACCTTGAAATGTCAATGACCTTGAATGACCTTGAGCGGTCAATAGCCTTGTATGACCTAGAACGGTCAAAGACCTTGAATGACTTTGAACGGTCAATGACCTTGAATGACCTTGAAAGGTCAATGACCTTGAATGACCTTGAAAGGTCAATGACCTTGAATGACTTTGAAAGGTCAATGACCTTGAATGACCTTGAAAGGAAATGACCTTGAATGACCTTGAACGATCAATAGCCTTGAATGACCTTGAACGGTCAATGACCTTGAATGACCTTGAACGGTCAATGACCTTGAATGGTCAATGACCTTGAATGACCTTGAAAGGTCAATCACCTTGAATGACATTGAACGGTCAATGACCTTGAACGACCTTTAAAGGTCAATGACTTTGAAAACCTTGAGCGGACAACGACCTTGAATGACATTGAACGATCAATAGCCTTGAATGTCCTTGAACGGTCAATGACCTTGAATGACCTTGAACGGTCAATGACCTTGTATGACTTTGAATGACCTTGAAATCTCAATGACCTTCAACGTCTTTTTTTTATTACCTTCAGTGACCTCGCAAAGGGACCACAGATCGTAGAATATTTTAAGCTATTAAAGCATTAGAAATGATACATATCACCGATATCCAACCTACCCAACCCAACCCATTATATTCATATCACAATCACTTTTTTAATTTTTTCATTTCTAGTTGGGAAATCGTGTTTGGATCAAGAATATTCATATCAAACTCATATTTTTAATTTTTCATTTCGAGTGAATATTTGCGTTTGTAACAAGAATATTCATATAAAACTCACTTTTTCAATTTTTTCAATTCGAGTTGGGAAATCGTGTTTGGATCAAGAATATTCATATCAAACTCATATTTTTTATTTTTTCATTTCGAGTGAATATTTGCGTTTGTAACAAGAATATTCATATCAAACTCACGTGTTTAATTTTTCCAATTCGAGTTTTTAACTCGTGTTTGTGACAAGACTATTCATATCAAATAAAGTTTATAATTTTTACTTTTCGCGTAGTGAATTCGTGTTTCTAACAAAAATCTTAATATCAAACTCACATTTTTAATTATTTCATTTTGAGTGGTGAATTCGTATTTGTAACAAATTCACTTTCTGATCTCTGCATTTCTCCAGGGTTTTCTTCCGCGTCAGATTGTTGGTTGACAACAGTTTCGCTGGCTATCCTGCCAGCGTCTTCAGGTCGAAGGTGTCGGCTGTTGGTTTCTGCCTCGCTTATATACTGTAGGCTGGATGGGAGCTGCACTGTGATTGGCTGTCTGACTGGGTGCTTCTCTCTGGTTGGCTCTCTCTTTGATCACTCTTTTCCAGGCGCTGTGAAGGAAGTATCCATCTTCTCTATTGAAATTCAAAGGTGTTTTTTGAATTTCTATTGCTTCCCTGATTTGTCTAGGGAAATATCGGCACTCCTTAACTAATAGTTTCTTCTCGTCAAATTTAATGTCATGGCCGGGTTCCGACCATGCATGTTCGGCGATGGCAGAGAGTTGAAACTGCTTGTTCTTGGTCGCCCTCTGATGTTCTTTAATCCTCACATGCATGGAGCGGCAAGTTTCCCCTATGTAGGATTTTCCGCAGGAGCAGGGCACCTTGTATACCCCCTCATGCAGTTCTTGAGGAATGCATGAGGGGGTATACAAGGTGCCCTGCTCCTGCGGAAAATCCTACATAGGGGAAACTTGCCGCTCCATGCATGTGAGGATTAAAGAACATCAGAGGGCGACCAAGAACAAGCAGTTTCAACTCTCTGCCATCGCCGAACATGCATGGTCGGAACCCGGCCATGACATTAAATTTGACGAGAAGAAACTATTAGTTAAGGAGTGCCGATATTTCCCTAGACAAATCAGGGAAGCAATAGAAATTCAAAAAACACCTTTGAATTTCAATAGAGAAGATGGATACTTCCTTCACAGCGCCTGGAAAAGAGTGATCAAAGAGAGAGCCAACCAGAGAGAAGCACCCAGTCAGACAGCCAATCACAGTGCAGCTCCCATCCAGCCTACAGTATATAAGCGAGGCAGAAACCAACAGCCGACACCTTCGACCTGAAGACGCTGGCAGGATAGCCAGCGAAACTGTTGTCAACCAACAATCTGACGCGGAAGAAAACCCTGGAGAAATGCAGAGATCAAACCATCGCCGCGGAAACCTACGCTCTAACAAAATTCACTTTCTTAATTTTTTTAAATTTCGAGGGGCGAATTTGTGTTTGTATCAAGAAAAACTCCATCAAACTCACTTTTTTTTTAATGTTTTTCATTTTGAGTAGTGAATTCACTTTTGTTACAAGAATATTCTCATCAAACTCACTTTTTTTAATTTTTTCAATTCGAGAGGTGAAATTGCGTTTGTAACAAGAATATTAATATCAAACTTACTTTTTATTTTTTTTAATTTCCAGTGATGACTTCGCGTTTGTAGTAAGATATACTCACTTTTTTATTACTTTCGTTCTTAAAAATGAATTCGCCTTTGTAACATGAATATCGAAATCACTTCTTAAATTTTTTCGTTTCGATTGGTGAATTAGCGTTTGTAACAAAAATAGTAATACCAATCTCACCTAAATTTTTTTCATTTTGAGTGGTCAATTAGTGTTTGTAACAAGAAAAACCATATCAAACTCACTTTTTTAATGTTTTCATTTTGAGAAGTGAATTTGCGTTTGTAATAGGAATATTCATTCAATTTCACTTTTTTAATTCTTTCAATTCGAGTTGTTAACTCGTGTTTGTGACAAGAGTTTATATCAAACAAACTTTTTAATTTTATATTTCGCGTGGTGAATTCGTGTTTATAACAACAATCTTAATATCAAACTCACATTTTTAATATTTTCATTTCTCGTGCAAATTCGAGTGTTTAGCAAGAATACTTATATAAAATTAATTTTTTATTTGTCATTGCGTGAGGTGAATTCGTGTTTCAAACATAAAAACTTTATCGAACTCAATTATTTAATTTTTCATTTCGAGTAAAAGTTCATTTTGGTAACAAGATTATTCAGATCAATCTCACTTTTTATGTTTTGCTTTGCGATTGCTGATTTCGCGTTTGTAGCAAGAAAAAACATGTAAAACTCAATTTTTAATATTTTCATTTGAACTCATATGAAAGCCACTTTAATTTTTTTCATTTCTTGTAGTGAATTCAAGTTTGTAACAGGAAAAACTCTATCAAATTCACTTTTTTAAATATTTTCATTTTGAGTAGTGAATTCGCGTTTGTTACAAGAATATTCTCATCAAACTCACTTTTTTTAATTTTTTCAATTCGAGAGGTGAAATTGCGTTTCTAATAAGAATATAAATATCAAACTTACTTTTTATTTGTTTCATTTCCAGTGATAACTTCGCGTTTGTAGTAAGATATTTTCACTTTTTTATTACTTTCGTTTTTAAAAATGAATTCGCATTTGTAACAAGAATATCGAAATCACTTCTTTAATTTTTTCGTTTCGAGTGGTGAATTCGCGTTTGTAACAAAATAGTTATACCAAACTCACCTTAATTTTTTTCATTTCGAGTGGTCAATTAGTGTTTGTAACAAGAAAAACCATTCAAACTCACTTCTTTAATGTTTTCATTTTGAGAAGTGAATTTGCGTTTGTAATAGGAATATTCATTCAATTTCACTTTTTAAATTCTTTTAATTAAAGTGGTGTATTTGCGTTTGTAACAAAAATATTGATATTAATCTCACTTTTATAATTTTTTCAGTTCGATTGTTGAATTCGTGTTTCTAAGAAGGACATTCATATAAAACTGAAATTTTTCATTTTAAAATTTTCGGTAGAGAACTACCAGTTATTAGGAAGAATATTCATACCAAACTACCCTTTTAATGTTTTTAAATTTAATTTTTTAAATGACTTTGAACGATCAATAACCTTAAATGACCTTACCCGGTCATTTTCATCATTTTCATCATGACTTTGAAGGACCTTGAAGAGTCAATGACTTTGAATTACCTTCAACGGTCAATGACCTTGAATGACATTGAACGATCAATAGCCTTGAATTGCCTTGAACGGTCAATGACCTTGAATGACCTTGAACGGTCCATGACCTTGAATGACCATGAAAGGTCAATGACCTTGAATGACTTTCAACGGTCAATGACCTTGAATGACCATGAAAGTTCAATGACCTTGAATGACCTTAAACGGTCAATGACGTTGAATGACCTTGAAATGTCAATGACCTGGAATGACCTTGAACGGTCAATGACCTTGAATGACCTTGAACGGTCAATGACCTTGAATGACCTTGAAAGGTCAATGACTTTGAAAACCTTGAACGGAGAATGACCTTGAATGACATTGAATGATCAATAGCCTTGGGTGACTTTGAAAGGTCAATGACCTTGAATGACCTTGAGCGGTCAATGACCTTGAATGACCATGAAAGGTAAATGACATTGAATGACTTTCAACGGTCAATGACCTTGAATGACCTTGAAAGGTCATCGACCTTGAATGACCTTGAAAGGTCATTCACCTTGAATGACCTTAAACGGTCAATGACCTTGAATGACCTTGAAATGTCAATGACCTTGAATGACCTTGAACGGTCAATGACCTTGAATGACCTTGAAAGGTCAATGACCTTAAATGACCTTGAATTGTCAATGACCTTGAATGACCTTGAACCGTCAATGACCTTGAATGACCTCGACCTTGAATGAGTCACAAGTTCAAAGTCATTCAAGGTCAATGACCTTGAATTACTTTGAACGGTCAATGACCTTGAATTACCTTGAAAGGTCAATGACTTTGAAAACCTTGAACGGACAATGACCTTGAATGACAATGAATGATCAATAGCCTTGGGTGACCTTGAAAGGTCAATGACATTGAATGACCTTGAGCGGTCAATGACCTTGAATGACCATGAAAGGTCAATGACATTGAATGACATTCAACGGCCAATGACCTTGAATGACCTAGAAAGGTAAATGACCTTTAATGACCTTGAATGGTCAATGACCTTGAATGACCTTGAAATGTGAATGATTTTGAATGACCTTGAGCGGTCAATAGCTTTGTATGACCTTGAACGATCAAATACCTTGAATGACCTTGAACGGTCAATGACCTTGAATGACCTTGAACGGTCAATGACCTTGAATGACCTTGAAATGTCAATGACCTTGAATGACCTTGAACGGTCAATGACCTTGAATGACCATGAAAGGCCAATGACCTTGAATGACCTTGAAATGTCAATGACCTTGAATGACCTTGAACGGTCAATGACCTTGAATGACCTTGAAAGGTCAATGACCTTGAATGACCTTGAAATGTTAATGACGTTGAATGACTTTGAACCGTCAATGACCTTGAATGACCTCGACCTTGAATGAGTCATGAGTTCAAAGTTATTCAAGGAATTGAATTGAATGACCATGAAAGGTCAATGACATTGAATGACTTTAAACGGTCAATGACCATGAATGACTTTAAACGGTCAATGACCTTGAATGACCTTGAACGGTCAATGAACTTGAATAACCTTGAACTGTCAATGACCTTGAATGACCTTGAAAGGTCTATGACCTTGAATGACCTTGAGAGGTCAATGACCTTGAATGACCTTGAAAGGTCATTGACCTTGAATGACCTTTAACGGTCAATACCTTGAATGACCTTGAAATGTCAATGACCTTGAATGACCTTGAACGGTCAATGACCTTGAATGACCTTGAAAGGTCAATGACCTTGAATGACCTTGAAAGGTCAATGACCTTAAATGACCTTGAAATGTCAATGACCTTGAATGACCTTGAACCGTCAATGACCTTGAATGACCTCGACCTTGAATGAGTCACAAGTTCAAAGTCATTCAAGGTCAATGACCTTGAATGACTTTGAACGGTCAATGACCTTGAATGACCTTGAAAGGTCAATGACTTTGAAAACCTTGAACGGACAATGACCTTGAATGACATTGAATGATCAATAGCCTTGGGTGACCTTGATAGGTCAATGACCTTGAATGACCTTGAGCGGTCAATGACCTTGAATGACCATGAAAGGTCAATGACATTGAATGACTTTCAACGGCCAATGACCTTGAATGACCTAGAAAGGTAAATGACCTTTAATGACCTTGAATGGTCAATGACCTTGAGTGACCTTGAAATGTCAATGATTTTGAATGACCATGGAAGGCCAATGACCTTGAATGACCTTGAAATGTCAATGACTTTGAATGACCTTGAACCGTCAATGACCTTGCATGACCATGAAAGGTCAATGACATTGAATGACTTTCAACGGCCAATGACCTTGAATGACCTAGAAAGGTAAATGACCTTGAATGACCTTGAACGGTCAATGACCTTGAATGACCTTGAAATGTCAATGACCTTGAATGACCTTGAACGGTCAATGACCTTGAATGACCATGAAAGGCCAATGACCTTGAATGACCTTGAAATGTCAATGACCTTGAACGACTTTGAACCGTCAATGACCTTGAATAACCTCGACCTTGAATGAGTCATGAGTTCAAAGTTATTCAAGGAATTGAATTGAATGACCATGAAAGGTCAATGACATTGAATGACTTTAAACGGTCAATGACCTTGAATGACCTTGAACGGTCAATGACCTTGAATGACCTTGAACGGTCAATGACCTTGAATAACCTTGAACTGTCAATGACCTTGAATGACCTTGAAAGGTCAATGACCTTGAATGACCTTGAAATGTCAATGACCTTCAATGACTTTTGTTCATATCCTTCAGTGACCTCGCAAAGGGACAACAGGTCGTAGAATATTTTAAGCTATTAAACCATTAGAAATGAAACTTATCACCGATATCCAACCTACCCAACCCAACCCATTATATTCATATCACACTCACTTTTTTAATTTTTTCATTTCGAGTTGTTCACTCAAGTTTGTGACAAGAATATTCATATCAAACAAACTTCTTAATTTTTACATTTCGCGTGGTGAATTCGTGTTTGTAACAAGAATCTTAATATCAAACTCACATTTTTTATTTTTTCATTTCGTCTGAAAATTCAAGTGTTTAGCAAGAATACTCACATAAAACTCACTTATTTAATTTGTCATTTCGTGAGGTGAATATACAAATACGTTGAATATACACAAAAAAACTATATCAAACTCAATTATTTAATTTTTCATTTCGAGTAAAAGCTCGTTTTGGTTACAAGAATATTCAGATCAATCTCACTTTTTAAGTTTTGCTTTGCGAGTGCTGATTTCGCGTTTGTAGAAGAAAAAACATGTAAAACTCACTTTTTTAATATTTTCATTTGAACTTATATGAAGACACTTTAATTTTTTCATTTTTAGTAGTGAATTCACGTTTGTAACAAGATTATTCATATCAAACTCACCTTTTTATTTTTTTCATTTTGAGTGGTGAATTTGTATTTGTAACAAATTCACTTTCTTAATTTTTTCATTTTGAGCGGTGAATTTGTGTTTGTAACAAGAAAAACTCTATCAAACTCACTTTTTAAAATTTTTTCTATTTGAGTAGTGAATTCGCGTTTGTTACTAATATTCTCATCAAACTCACTTTTTTTAATTTTTTCAATTCGAGAACTGAAATAGCGTTTGTAAGAAGAATATTTAGATCAAACTTACTTTCTATTTTTTTCATTTCCAGTAATGATTTCGCGTTTGTAGTAGGATATACTCCCTTTTTTAATTACTTTCGTTTTTTAAATAGAAATTGCCTTTGTTTTCACCTAAATTTTTTTCATTTCGAGTGGTCAATTAGTGTTTGTAACAAGAAAAACCATATCAAACTCACTTTTTTAATGTTTTCATTTTGAGAAGTTAATTTGCGTTTGTAATAGGAATATTCATTCAATTTCACTTTTTTAATTCTTTCAATTCGAGTGGTGTATTTGCGTTTGTAACAAAAATATTAATATCAATCTCACTTTTTTAATTTTTTCAGTTCGAGTCTTGAATTCGTGTTTATAAGAAGAACATTCATATAAAACTGAAATTTTTCATTTTATCATTTCCGGTAGAGAACTAGCGGTTATTAGGAAGAATATTCACACCAAACTAACCTTTTAATATATTTAAATTTAATTTTTTAAATGACTTTGAACGATCAATAATTTTAAATGACCTTACCCGGTCAATGACCTTGAAAAACCTTGAAGAGTGAATGACTTTGAATTACCTTCAACGGTCAATGACCTTGAATGACATTGAACGATCAATAGCCTTGAATGACCTTGAACGGTCAATGACCTTGAATGACCTTGAACGGTCAATTACCTTGCATGACCATGAAAGGTCGATGACCTTGAATGACTTTAAACGGTCGATGACCTTGAATGACCTTGAACGGTCAATGACCTTGAATGACCTTGAACGATCAATGACCTTGAATGACCTTGAACGGACAATGACCTTGAATGACATTGAACGCTCAATGACCTTGAATGACCTTGAACGGTCAATGACCTTGAATGACCTTGAACGGTCAATGACCTTGAATGACCTTGAACGGTCAATGACCTTGAATGACCTTGAACGGTCAATGACCTTGAATGACCTTGAACGATCAATGACCTTGAATAACCTTGAACGGACAATGACCTTGAATGACATTGAACGATCAATGACCTTGAATGACCTTGAAAGGTCAATGACCTTGAATGACCTTGAACGGTCAATGACCTTGAATGACCTTGAACGGTCAATGACCTTGAATGACCTTGAACGGTCAATGACCTTGAATGACCTTGAAAGGTCAATGACCTTGAATGACCTTGAAAGGTCAATGACCTTGAATGACCTTGAGCGGTCAATAGCCTTGTATGACCTAGAACGGTCAAAGACCTTGAATGACTTTGAACGGTCAATGACCTTGAATGACCTTGAAAGGTCAATGACCTTGAAAGGTCAATGACCTTGAATGACTTTGAAAGGTCAATGACCTTGAATGACCTTGAAAGGAAATGACCTTGAATGACCTTGAACGATCAATAGCCTTGAATGACCTTGAACGGTCAATGACCTTGAATGACCTTGAACGGTCAATGACCTTGAATGGTCAATGACCTTGAATGACCTTGAAAGGTCAATCACCTTGAATGACATTGAACGGTCAATGACCTTGAACGACCTTTAAAGGTCAATGACTTTGAAAACCTTGAGCGGACAACGACCTTGAATGACATTGAACGATCAATAGCCTTGAATGTCCTTGAACGGTCAATGACCTTGAATGACCTTGAACGGTCAATGACCTTGTATGACTTTGAATGACCTTGAAATCTCAATGACCTTCAACGTCTTTTTTTTATTACCTTCAGTGACCTCGCAAAGGGACAACAGATCGTAGAATATTTTAAGATATTAAAGCATTAGAAATGATACATATCACCGATATCCAACCTACCCAACCCAACCCATTATATTCATATCACAATCACTTTTTTAATTTTTTCATTTCTAGTTGGGAAATCGTGTTTGGATCAAGAATATTCATATCAAACTCATATTTTTAATTTTTCATTTCGAGTGAATATTTGCGTTTGTAACAAGAATATTCATATAAAACTCACTTTTTCAATTTTTTCAATTCGAGATGGGAAATCGTGTTTGGATCAAGAATATTCATATCAAACTCATATTTTTTATTTTTTCATTTCGAGTGAATATTTGCGTTTGTATCAAGAATATTCATATCAAACTCACGTGTTTAATTTTTCCAATTCGAGTTTTTAACTCGTGTTTGTGACAAGACTATTCATATCAAATAAAGTTTATAATTTTTACTTTTCGCGTAGTGAATTCGTGTTTCTAACAAAAATCTTAATATCAAACTCACATTTTTAATTATTTCATTTTGAGTGGTGAATTCGTATTTGTAACAAATTCACTTTCTTAATTTTTTTAAATTTCGAGGGGCGAATTTGTGTTTGTATCAAGAAAAACTCCATCAAACTCACTTTTTTTTAATGTTTTTCATTTTGAGTAGTGAATTCACTTTTGTTACAAGAATATTCTCATCAAACTCACTTTTTTTAATTTTTTCAATTCGAGAGGTGAAATTGCGTTTGTAACAAGAATATTAATATCAAACTTACTTTTTATTTTTTTTAATTTCCAGTGATGACTTCGCGTTTGTAGTAAGATATACTCACTTTTTTATTACTTTCGTTCTTAAAAATGAATTCGCCTTTGTAACAAGAATATCGAAATCACTTCTTAAATTTTTTCGTTTCGATTGGTGAATTAGCGTTTGTAACAAAAATAGTAATACCAATCTCACCTAAATTTTTTTCATTTTGAGTGGTCAATTAGTGTTTGTAACAAGAAAAACCATATCAAACTCACTTTTTTAATGTTTTCATTTTGAGAAGTGAATTTGCGTTTGTAATAGGAATATTCATTCAATTTCACTTTTTTAATTCTTTCAATTCGAGTTGTTAACTCGTGTTTGTGACAAGAGTTTATATCAAACAAACTTTTTAATTTTATATTTCGCGTGGTGAATTCGTGTTTATAACAACAATCTTAATATCAAACTCACATTTTTAATATTTTCATTGCTCGTGCAAATTCGAGTGTTTAGCAAGAATACTTATATAAAATTAATTTTTTATTTGTCATTGCGTGAGGTGAATTCGTGTTTCAAACATAAAAACTTTATCGAACTCAATTATTTAATTTTTCATTTCGAGTAAAAGTTCATTTTGGTAACAAGATTATTCAGATCAATCTCACTTTTTATGTTTTGCTTTGCGATTGCTGATTTCGCGTTTGTAGCAAGAAAAAACATGTAAAACTCAATTTTTAATATTTTCATTTGAACTCATATGAAAGCCACTTTAATTTTTTTCATTTCTAGTAGTGAATTCAAGTTTGTAACAGGAAAAACTCTATCAAATTCACTTTTTTAAATATTTTCATTTTGAGTAGTGAATTCGCGTTTGTTACAAAAATATTCTCATCAAACTCACTTTTTTTAATTTTTTCAATTCGAGAGGTGAAATTGCGTTTGTAACAAGAATATAAATATCAAACTTACTTTTTATTTGTTTCATTTCCAGTGATAACTTCGCGTTTGTAGTAAGATATTTTCACTTTTTTATTACTTTCGTTTTTAAAAATGAATTCGCATTTGTAACAAGAATATCGAAATCACTTCTTTAATTTTTTCGTTTCGAGTGGTGAATTCGCGTTTGTAACAAAATAGTTATACCAAACTCACCTTAATTTTTTTCATTTCGAGTGGTCAATTAGTGTTTGTAACAAGAAAAACCATATCAAACTCACTTTTTTAATGTTTTCATTTTGAGAAGTGAATTTGCGTTTGTAATAGGAATATTCATTCAATTTCACTTTTTAAATTCTTTTAATTAAAGTGGTGTATTTGCGTTTGTAACAAAAATATTGATATTAATCTCACTTTTATATTTTTTTCAGTTCGATTGTTGAATTCGTGTTTCTAAGAAGGACATTCATATTAAACTGAAATTTTTCATTTTATCATTTTCGGTAGAGAACTACCAGTTATTCGGAAGAATATTCATACCAAACTACCCTTTTAATGTTTTTAAATTTAATTTTTTAAATGACTTTGAACGATCAATAACCTTAAATGACCTTACCCGGTCATTTTCATCATTTTCATCATGACTTTGAAGGACCTTGAAGAGTCAATGACTTTGAATTACCTTCAACGGTCAATGACCTTGAATGACATTGAACGATCAATCGCCTTGAATTGCCTTGAACGGTCAATGACCTTGAATGACCTTGAACGGTCCATGACCTTGATTGACCATGAAAGGTCAATGACCTTGAATGACTTTCAACGGTCAATGACCTTGAATGACCTTGAAAGTTCAATGACCTTGAATGACCTTAAACGGTCAATGACGTTGAATGACCTTGAAATGTCAATGACCTGGAATGACCTTGAACGGTCAATGACCTTGAATGACCTTGAACGGTCAATGACCTTGAATGACCTTGAAAGGTCAATGACTTTGAAAACCTTGAACGGAGAATGACCTTGAATGACATTGAATGATCAATAGCCTTGGGTGACTTTGAAAGGTCAATGACCTTGAATGACCTTGAGCGGTCAATGACCTTGAATGACCATGAAAGGTAAATGACATTGAATGACTTTCAACGGTCAATGACCTTGAATGACCTTGAAAGGTCATTGACCTTGAATGACCTTGAAAGGTCATTGACCTTGAATGACCTTTAACGGTCAATGACCTTGAATGACCTTGAAATGTCAATGACCTTGAATGACCTTGAACGGTCAATGACCTTGAATGACCTTGAAAGGTCAATGACCTTAAATGACCTTGAATTGTCAATGACCTTGAATGACCTTGAACCGTCAATGACCTTGAATGACCTCGACCTTGAATGAGTCACAAGTTCAAAGTCATTCAAGGTCAATGACCTTGATTTACTTTGAACGGTCAATGACCTTGAATTACCTTGAAAGGTCAATGACTTTGAAAACCTTGAACGGACAATGACCTTGAATGACAATGAATGATCAATAGCCTTGGGTGACCTTGAAAGGTCAATGACCTTGAATGACCTTGAGCGGTCAATGACCTTGAATGACCATGAAAGGTCAATGACATTGAATGACTTTCAACGGCCAATGACCTTGAATGACCTAGAAAGGTAAATGACCTTTAATGACCTTGAATGGTCAATGACCTTGAATGACCTTGAAATGTGAATGATTTTGAATGACCTTGAGCGGTCAATAGCTTTGTATGACCTTGAACGATCAAATACCTTGAATGACCTTGAACGGTCAATGACCTTGCATGACCTTGAACGGTCAATGACCTTGAATGACCTTGAAATGTCAATGACCTTGAATGACCTTGAACGGTCAATGAACTGGAATGACCATGAAAGGCCAATGACCTTGAATGACCTTGAAATGTCAATGACCTTGAATGACCTTGAACGGTCAATGACCTTGAATGACCTTGAAAGGTCAATGACCTTGAATGACCTTGAAATGTTAATGACGTTGAATGACTTTGAACCGTCAATGACCTTGAATGACCTCGACCTTGAATGAGTCATGAGTTCAAAGTTATTCAAGGAATTGAATTGAATGACCATGAAAGGTCAATGACATTGAATGACTTTAAACGGTCAATGACCATGAATGACCTTGAACGGTCATTGACCTTGAATGACCTTGAACGGTCAATGACCTTGAATAACCTTGAACTGTCAATGACCTTGTATGACCTTGAAAGGTCTATGACCTTGAATGACCTTGAGAGGTCAATGACCTTGAATGACCTTGAAAGGTCATTGACCTTGAATGACCTTTAACGGTCAATACCTTGAATGACCTTGAAATGTCAATGATCTTGAATGACCTTGAACGGTCAATGACCTTGAATGACCTTGAAAGGTCAATGACCTTGAATGACCTTGAAAGGTCAATGACCTTAAATGACCTTGAAATGTCGATGACCTGGAATGACCTTGAACCGTCAATGACCTTGAATGACCTCGACCTTTAATGAGTCACAAGTTCAAAGTCATTCAAGGTCAATGACCTTGAATGACTTTGAACGGTCAATGACCTTGAATGACCTTGAAAGGTCAATGACTTTGAAAACCTTGAACGGACAATGCCATTGAATGACATTGAATGATCAAAAGCCTTGGGTGACCTTGAAAGGTCAATGACCTTGAATGACCTTGAGCGGTCAATGACCTTGAATGACCATGAAAGGTCAATGACATTGAATGACTTTCAACGGCCAATGACCTTGAATGACCTAGAAAGGTAAATGACCTTTAATGACCTTGAATGGTCAATGACCTTGAGTGACCTTGAAATGTCAATGATTTTGAATGACCATGAAAGGCCAATGACCTTGAATGACCTTGAAATGCAAATGACCTTGAAATGTCAATGACCTTGAATGGCCTTTAACGATAAATAGCCTTGAATGACCTTGAACGGTTAATGACCTTGAATGACCTTAAAAGGTCAATGACCTTGAATGAATTTGAACGGTAAATGACCTTGAATGACCTTGAAAGGTAAATGACTTTGAAAACCTTGAATGGGCAACGACCTTGAATGACCCTGAAAGGTCAATGACCTTGAATGACCTTAAACGGTCAATGACCTTGAAGGACCTTGAAAGATCAATGACTTTGAAAACCTTGAACGGACAATGACCTTGAATGTCAGTGAACGATCAATAGCCTTGGGTGACCTTGAACGGTTAATGACCTTGAATGACCTTGAAAGGTCAATGACCTTGAATGACCTTGAACGGTCAATGACCTTGAATGACCTTGAACGGTCAATTACCTTGAATGACCTTGAAAGGTCAATGACCTTGAATGACCTTGAAATGTAAATGACCTTTAATGACTTTTGTTCATGTCCTTCAGTGACCTTGCAAAGGGACAACAGGTCGTAGAATATTTTAAGCTATTAATGATTTGGAATTAAACTTATCACCGATATCCAACCTACCCAACCCAACCCATTATATTCATATCACACTCACTTTTTTAATTTTTTCATTTCGAGTTGGGAAATCGTGTTTGGATCAAGAATATTCTTAATTTTTTCATTTCGAGTAAATATTTGAGTTTGTAACAAGAATATTCATTTCAAACTCACTTTTTTAATTTTTTCAATTCGAGTTGTTAACTCGTGTTTGTGACAAGACTATTCATATCAAACAAACTTCTTAATTTTTACATTTCGCGTGGTCAATTCGTGTTTGTCACAAGAATCTTAATATCAAACTCACATTTTTAATTTTTTCATTTCGTGTGCAAATTCGAGTGTTTAGCAAGAATACTTATATAAAATTAATTTTTTATTTGTCACTGGGTGAGGTGAATTCGTGTTTCAAATATAAAAACTTTATCGAACTCAATTATTTAATTTATCATTTCGAGTAAAAGGTCGTTTTGGTAACAAGATTATTCAGATCAATCTCACTTTTTATGTTTTGCTTTGCGAGTGCTGATTTCGCGTTTGTAGCAAGAAAAAACATGTAAAACTCAATTTTTTATATTTTCATTTGAACTCATATGAAAGCAACTTTAATTTTGTTCATTTCTAGTTGTGAATTCGCGTTTGTTACAAGAATATTCTCATCAAACTCACTTTTTTTGAATTTTTTCAAATCGAGAGGTGAAATTGCGTTTGTAACAAGAATATTATTATCAAACTTACTTTTTATTTTTTTCATTTCCAGTGATGACTTCGCGTTTGTAGTAAGATATACTCACTTTTTTAATACTTTAATTTTTAAAAATGAATTCGCCTTTGTAACAAGAATATCGAAATCACTTCTTTAATTTTTTCGTCTCGATTGGTGAATTTGCGTTTGTAACAAAAATAGTAATACCAAACTCACCTTAATTGTTTTTTGGAGTGGTCAAATAGTGTTTCTAACAAGAAAAACCATATCAAACTCACTTTTTTAATGTTTTTATTTTGAGAATTGAATTTGCGTTTGTTATAGGAATATTCATCCAATTTCACTTTTTTAATTCTTTCAATTCGAGTGGTGTATTAGCGTTTGTAACACAAATATTCATATCAATCCTACTTTTTTTTTCATTTCGAGTGTTGAATTCGTGTTTTTAAGAATAACATTCATATAAAACTGACATTTTTCATTTTATCATTTCCGGTAGACAACTAGCGTTTATTAGTGAGAATATTCATACCAAACTAACCTTTTTATATTTTTAAATTTAATTTTTTAAATGACCTTGAACTGTCAATAACCTTGAATGACCTTACCCGTTCAACGATC
The DNA here is from genome assembly GCF_921293095.1 of Ischnura elegans. Taxonomy (NCBI): domain Eukaryota; kingdom Metazoa; phylum Arthropoda; class Insecta; order Odonata; family Coenagrionidae; genus Ischnura; species Ischnura elegans. Next base: position 116,553,769 of record NC_060253.1, read on the forward strand.
TTGAAGGACCTTGAAGAGTCAATGACATTGAATTACCGTCAACGGTCAATGACCTTGAGCGACATTGAACGATCAATAGCCTTGAATGACCTTGAACGGTCAATAACTTGAATGACCTTGAACGGTCAATGACCTTGAATGACCATGAAAGGTCAATGACCTTGAATGACTTTCTACGGTCAATGACCTTGAATGACCTTTAAAGATCAATGACTTTGAAAACCTTGAACGGACAATGACCTTGAATGATATTGAACGATCAATAGCCTTGGGTGACCTTGAACGGTCAATGACCTTGAATGACCTTGAACGGTCAATAGCCTTCATTGACCTTGAATGACCTTGAACGGTCAATGACCTTGAATGACCTTGAAAGGTCAATAACCTTGAATGACCTTGAACGGTCAATGACCTTGAATGACCTTGAAAAGTCAATGGCATTGAAAACCTTGAACGGACAATGACCTTGTATGACATTCAACGATCAATAGCCTTGGGTGACCTTGAACGGTTAATAACCTTGAATGACCTTGAACGGTCAATGACCTTGAATGACCTTGAAAGGTCGATTATCTTGAATGACCTTGAAAGGTCGATGATCTTGAATGACCTTGAAAGGTCAATTACCTTGAATGACCTTGAAAGTTCAATGACCTTAAATGACCTTGAACGATCAATAGCCTTGAATGACCTTGAACGGTCAATGACCTTGAATGACCTTGAACGGTCAATGACCTTGAATGACCTTGAATGGTCAATGACCTTCAATGACTTTTGTTCATGTCCTTCAGTGACCTCGCAAAGGGACAACAGGTCGTAGAATATTTTAAGCTATTAATGCATTAGAAATGAAACTTATCACCGATATCCAACCTACCCAACCCAACGCATTATATCATATCACACTCCCTTTTTTAATTTTTTCATTTCGAGTTGGGAAATCGTGTTTGGAATAAGAATATTCATATCAAACTCATATATTTAATTTTTTCATTTCGAGTGAATATTTGCGTTTGTAATAAGAATATTCATATCAAACTCACTTTTTTAATTTTTTCAATTCGAGTTGTTAACTCGTGTTTGTGACAAGACTTCATATCAAACAAACTTTTTAATTTTTACATTTCGCGTGGTGAATTAGTGTTTATAACAAGAATCTTAAAATCAAACTTACATTTTTAATTTTTTCATTTCGTGTGCAAATTCGAGTGTTTAGCAAGAATACTTTTATAAAATTAATTTTTTATTTGTCATTGCGTGAGGTGAACTCGTGTTTCAAACATAAAAACTTTATCGAACTCAATTATTTAATTTTTCATTTCGAGTAAAAGTTCGTTTTGGTAACAAGATTATTCAGATCAATCTCACTTTTTATGTTTTGCTTTGCGAGTGCTGATTTCGCGTTTGTATCAAGAAAAAACATGTAAAACTCAATTTTTAATATTTTCATTTGAACTCATATGAAAGCCACTTTAATTTTTTTCATTTCTATTAGTGAATTCACGTTTGTAACAAGAATATTCATATCAAACTCACCTTTTTATTTTTTTCATTTTGAGTGGTGAATTCGTGTTTGTAACAAATTCACTTTCTTAATTTTTTCATTTCGAGCGGTGAATTTGTGTTTTTAACAAGAAAAACTATCAAACTCACCTTTTTAAATTTTTTCATTTTGAGTAGTGAATTCGCGTTTGTTACAAGAATATTCTCATCAAACTCACTTTTTTTAAATTTTTCAATTCGAGAGGTGAAATTGCGTTTGTAACAAGAATATTATTATCAAACTTACTTTTTATTTTTTTCATTTCCAGTGATGACTTCGCGTTTTAGTAAGATATACTCACTTTTTTATTACTTTCATTTTTAAAAATGAATTCGCCTTTGTAACAAGAATATCGAAATCACTTCTTTAATTTTTTCGTTTCGAGTGGTGAATTTGCGTTTGTAACAAAAATAGTAATACCAAACTCATCTTAATTGTTTTTTGGAGTGGTCAATTAGTGTTTCTAACAAGAAAAACCATATCAAACTCACTTTTTTAATGTTTTTATTTTGAGAAGTGAATTTGCGTTTGTAATAGGAATATTCATTCAAATTCACTTTTTTAATTCTTTCAATTCGAGTGGTGTACTAGCGTTTGTAACAAAAATATTCATATCAATCTCACTTTTTTAATTTTTTCATTTCGAGTGTTGAATTCGTGTTTGTAACAAATTCACTTTCTTAATTTTTTCATTTCGAGCGGTGAATTTGTGTTTGTAACAAGAAAATCTCTATCAAACTCACCTTTTTAAATTTTTTCATTTTGAGTAGTGAATTCGCGTTTGTTACAAGAATATTCTCATCAAACTCACTTTTTTTAATTTTTTCAATTCGAGAGGTGAAATTGCGTTTGTTACAAGAATATTAACCCATTAATGCCCAGAAGAATTTTTTCTAAAAAATTTTACTTTTTTTGCTTAAATTATGATAACACATTATACCTGATGCCGGAAAAAATATTTTTTAAAATCTCTTACATTTGCATAGAACTTAATCCTACACGTATCTTAAGATACATCTGGGCACTTAAGGGGTCAAAAATACACATTATCATTTAATTGTGTTAATGCTCGTTTTTGCTATATTATTCATTACCCATGCCTTCATCAGTAGTTTTTAATACTTGAATTTGTATTATTATGCATCAAATAATATAACTTTGAGTATTATTATAGTATTATAACGTGAACAATTTACATTTGCATTTTGAAATTTTACAGCAGTGTGATACTGTATCCGAGTTTTTTATACCGTAACCATCCCTGTACAACTGATACATCCAAGTCTCATCTAAAATATTTGAACCACCATTTTTATTCCTAATTGTTGTCCGGTAATTTGCCAGGAATTGATCACACATGTCCACTCCACCCATGTGAGAATTGTAGTCCGCGATTGGCACTTGCATTTCGGAAACAGAATAACAAACAGGAGTTTTCATTTTTTTATGTATGCTAATAGTAATCAATTCTGATATGAATAAGTTGTCAGCAAATATGTTTGTACCTGGTGGTATTTTCACTCATCCACTAGTCCTAAAAGTAGTCCTTGACCAAGATCTGTTCTCTGAAGGTTGGCTACAGCATGATAAAGGGTGACTTGATTCGAAAATATACCATAAAAATAACCATAATCTCACTCGTTTCCCTCTAATACATTGCTTGCAGCCATATCTACCATAGTAGAGGTTAATTGATTCATCCACCAAACAATATTCTCCAGCGCTTACAATTTTGAAAGTCTAGTTCAAAACCTCAAACTAAGGTTGAACTTTATATAGCCTATCCTTGCCATCATTCTTCCCATTATAATAATTATCTGCCAGATGCAGAAACCTTAACATTCCTTCAAACCTGTTCCTTCGCATCGACTGAGAAAGTATTTCGATGGTGCAGTCTGGAGATGACCTCCGATAAAGCCATCAACTAAGTAGACGGTGACCGGAGTAAGGCATTATTCCAAACACTTCATAAATCACTTCGATTTGTACGTACGAAGAATGTACCAACATTTTTAACAATTGTTCATAATATTTGTCTTGAATTTTTTCTGCTGACAGCGCTTATGTTAGAGCTATTTCAGATTTCTTTTACCTCTGCTCCATCACTAAGGTACGTCTTCTCTTCTCAGCGGTAAATGGGAGCCACTATGCTGTTTTCTTGACTTATGTAAGTAGACGAGTTCAAAATCAAATAACAATAGCAATAAAAGATCAGACATCGAACACCTAAGCAAAATATATTATTATTTAATTCATCGAAATAAAAATTGTTTAGTACAATTTAGATACCATTTGTTAACAAATGAATCAATATTTATAAGTAACCATGATTAGCCTAGTAACGAAACTTTTCTATCACAGGTATGTTGTTTCGTTGCCTAGTAACGAAACTTTTCTATCACAGGTATGTTGTTTAATTCTGTACACAATTTTTAATTTACCAATGAATTTGTACTGCACAATTGTATTCAAATTTTTGTAACCACTTAATTAATTTATTTTCTTTATTTTCTTTGTAAACATTCATTATAAATAAGAGCCCTGAGGAAGGAGAATAAATCTCCGAAACGTTGGCCAAATGTGAGTTTAATTTATCATGACCTATACTCCAAGAGCATAAACATTACATTATTGTTATAATAAGGAAGGTCAGGAGAAGAAACTTTATTCAATATTATACTTCATGAAATGGCAGGAACATAAAACTGTCTTCGATCTATCACTTACTTAGGTTTATAAAATTTTTATTTGTTCATAATTCAATAAATAGAATGAAACATACCTATAAGTCAAAACATGACTTTTTGGTGCCACAAGTGCCCAGACGTATCTTTAGATACGTCAAAACTTTATTGATTAGTTTTGTTATGAGCTTGACAGAAAAATGAATCTCTTTAAAAAGATAATATTCCTTATACATTTAAAATAAAACAGGTCAAAACTGGATTCAGATAACTCAATGGTTTATGTGAAAATTTAATTTCAGAAATTGCTATGCTATGGTTATGTGAAAATTTAATTTTCACATAACCATAGCATAGCAATTTCTGAGTAGTTCATGACCAGTCATGTGTAAGTAAGCATAACAATAGCTAATATTGGCTAAAATAATCTATATCACTTGTATACCATTTGAAGACTTTATTCTGTCATATAACGTAAAGAAATATCATTAACAACAAACCACAGAGTATTTAGTAATTTTTAAATTGTGACGTATCTAAGGTTACGTCTGGGCATAATGGGTAAATATCAAACTCACTTATTTTAATGTTTTCATTTCGTGTAACAAGAATATTAATATCAAACTTACTTTTTAATTTTTTCATTTCGAGTAGTGACTTATTAAAGATGAGAAAGTAAGATTAAACCACATAATACTCACTTTTTTAAGACTTTCGTTTTTAAAAATGAATTCGCCTTTGTAACAAGAATATCGGACCAACTTCTTTAATTTTCTCGTTTCAAGTGGAGACTTACCGCTTGTAAAAAAAACACATTCTTCATGTTATTCGATTGAATTCGGATGATAAACAAGGATTTTGAGGTCGGAGGGTCCAAAGTTGGAATTTTACCTTTTTAAAATGATACTATATATTTTCCAAAGTTGACGTTGCAATTCAATCATAGTATACAGCATGATGTTTCACGTAGAAACACCCATTTTAAAAATTATTCGATTGAAATCGGTTGATTAATAAAGATTTTGAGGTCGGAGGGTCAAAATTTGGAATTTTGCCTCATTGAAATGATTCGTTATATTTTCCAAAGTTAACGTTGCAAGTCAATTTTATTCCGCAGCATGATGCGTAGCGTAAAAACACACAGTTACAAAGTTATTCGATTGAAATCAGTTAATTAATAAGGATTAAACGGTCGTAGGGTCAAAATTTGGAATTAAGCCTTTTTGAAATGATTCAATATATTTTCCAAAGATTATGTTTCAATTCAATTATAATCCGCAACATAGTGCTTCGCGTAAGAACAAACATTTTAAAAGTTATTTGATTGAAATCGGCTGATAAATAAGGATTTTACGGTCGGAAGGTAAAATTCGGAATTTTGCCATTTTGAAATGATTCGTTATATTTTCCAAAGTTTACGTCGCAATTTGATGATATTATAAAGACTGATTATTTACGCAAAATTAAATTTTATAAAAGTTGTTCCATTAAAATCAATTGATAAATAACGATTTTACGGTCGGAGGGTCAAAATTTGGAATTTAGACTTTTTAAAATGATTCGTAATATTTTCCAAAAATTACGTCGCAATTCAATGATATAACACAGCATGTTGCTTCGCGTAAAAACACATATCTTAAAAGTTAATGTACTAAAATCGGTTCGTAAATAAGGAATTAAAGGTCGGATGGTAAAAATTTGGAATTTTGCCTTTTTGATGTGGTTCGTTTTATTTTCCAAAATTTACGTCGCAATTCAATGATATTCTACAGCATGGTTATTTACGCAAACATACAAATTGTAAAAGTTAATATATTGAAATCGGTTGACAAATAGGGATTTAACGGTCGGAGGGTCAAAATATTGAATTTTGCGTTTTTGAAATTATTCGTTATATTTTTCCAAAGTTTACGTCGCAATTCAATGATTATTCAAAAGCATGGTGCTTCAGTTAAAACCACTATTTCTAAAAGTTGACATGTCTAGTTGACATGACAAGTCTACTGACATCGGTCGATAATGAAAGATTTTACGGTCGGAGGATCAAAATTTAGAATTTTGCCTTTTTTTAAATGATTCGTTATATTCTCCAAAGTTTACGTCGCAATTCAATTATATTCCGCAGCATGATGCTTCGCGTAAAACTACACATTTAGAAAGCTGTTTGAATGAAATCAATCGATAAATATATTTTTACGGTCGGAATATATTTTTACGGATTTTACGGTCGGAGGGTCAAAATATGGAATTTTGCCTTATGAAATGGTCAGTTATATTTCCCATAGTTTACGTCGCAATTCTATTATATTGCGCAGCATGATGCGTCGCATAAACAGACACATTTTACAAGTTATTTTATTTAAATCTGTCGATAAATAAGGAATTTACGGTCGGAGGGTCAAAATTTGGAATTTTGCCTTTTTGAAATGATTCGTTATATTTTCCGAGGTTTACGTTGCAATTCAATGATCTTCTATAGCATGGTGCTTCAGTTATAAGCACATATTCCTAAAGTTATTCGATTGAAATCGGTTGATAAAAAAGGATTTTACGGTCGTAGGGTGAAAATTAGGAATTTTTCCTTTTTGAAATGATTCGTTATATTCTCCAAAGTTTACATCGCAATTCAATTGTATTCCGCAGCATGATGCTTCGCGTAAAAACACACATTTTAAAAGTTATTCGAATGAAAGCATTTGATAAATAAAGATTTAACGGTCGGAGGGTCAAAATTTCCAATTTTAGCCTTTTTGAAATGGTTCATTATATTTTCCAATTTTTACGTCGAAATTCAATGATATATCACAGCATGATGCTTCGCGTAAAAACGCATACTTTAAAGTTATTCGAATGAAATCAGTTGATAAATAAGGAATTTACGATCGTAGGGTCAACATTTGGAATTTTGCCTTTTTGAAATGGTTCGTTATATTTAAATAGTTTACGTCGCTATTCTATAATATTCCGCAGAATGATGCTCCGCGTAAACACACACATGATAAAAGTTATTCCATTGAAATTTGTTGATAAATAAGGATTTTACGCTGGTAGGGTCAAAATTTTAAATTTTGCCTTTTTGAAATGATTCGTTATATTTTCCAAAGTTTATATCGCAATTCAACGATATTCTTTAGCATGGTTATATTTGCAAAAATCCACATTATTAAAGTTATTTTATTGATATGGGTTGAAAAATACGGATTTTACGGTCGGAGGGTCAAAATTTGGAACTTCGCCTTTTTGAAATTGTTCGTAATATTTTCCAAAGTTAACGACGCAATGCAATGATATGTCAGACCATGACGCTTCGCGTAAAAACACATATTTTAAAAGTTTTTTGACTGAAATCGGTTGATAAATAAGGATTTTACGGTCGGAGAGTCAAAATATGGAATTTTGCCTTTTTGAAATGGTTCGTAATATTTGCCATAGTTTACGTCGCAATTCAAATATATTCCGCAGCATGATGCCTCGCGTACAAACACACATTTTACAAGTTATTTCATTTAAATCGGTCGATAAATAAGGATTTTACGGTTGTAGGGTCAAAATTTCGAATTTTGCCTTTTTGAAATGATTCGATTTATTTTCCAAAGTTTACGGCGCAATTCAATGATATTCTATGGCATGGTTTTTTACGCAAAAGTTATTCCATTCCATTATCAAAAGTTATTCCATTGAAATCAGTTGATAAATAAGGATTTTACAGTCGGAGGGTCAAAATTAGGAATTTTGCCTTTTTGAAATGACTCGTTTGATATTCCAAAGTTTACGTCGCAATGCAATATTATTCTACTGCATTGTTATTTACGCAAAAATACACATTATAAAATTTATTACATTGAAATCAGTTGATACCTAAGGAATTTACGGTCGTAAGGTACAAATTTGGAATTTTGCCTTTTTTAAATGTTTCGTTATATTTTCCAAAGTTTACGTCGCAATACAATAATCTTATATAGGATGGTGTTTTAGTTCAAAGCACACATTTAAAAAGTTATTTGATTGAAATCTGTTGATAAATACGGATTTAACGGTCGGAGGGTCATGATTTGAAATTTTGCCTTTTGGTTATGATTCCTTATATTTTCCAATGTTTACGTCGCAAAACAATGATCTTTTATAACATGGTGTTTCAGTTAAAATGACACATTTTAATAGTTATTTGATTGAAATCGGTTGATAAGCAAGGATTTTACGGTCGGTGGGACAAAATTTGGAATTTTGCCTTCAAGAAATGGTTCGTTATATTTTCCAAAGATTACGTCGCAATTCAATTATATTCCGCAGCAAGGTGCTTCGCGTAAAAACGCATATATAAAAGGTTATTTGATAGACTTCGGTTGATAAATAAGGAATTTACGGTCGGAGGGTCAAAATTTGGAATTCTGCCTTTTTGAAATGATTCGTTATATTTTCCAAAGTTTTCGTCGCAATTCAATTATATTCCGCAGCATGATGCTTGGCGTAAAAAAACACATTCTAAATATAATTCGATTGAAATCAGTTGATAAATAAGGATTTAACGGTCGGAGGGTTCATATTTGGAATTTTGCCTTTTTGAAATGATTCGTTATATTTTCCAAAGATGACGTTGCAATTCAATTATATTTGGCAGGATGATGCTTCGCGTAATCACACATTTTAAAAGTTTTTCGATTGAAATCGGTTGATAAATAAGGATTTTACGGTCGGAGGTTCAGAATTTGGAATTTTGCCTTATTGAAATGATTCGTTATATTCTCCAAAGTTTACGTAGCAATTCAATTATATTTGGCAGCATGATGCTTCGCGTAAAACCACACATTTTTTAAGATATAAGAATAAAATCAGTTGATAAATAAGGATTTTACATTCGGAAGGTTCCTTTTTGGAATTTTGCCTTTTTGAAATGATTCGTTATATTCGTTGCCAAGTTTACGTCGCAATACAATGATCATGTATAGCATGGTGTTCTTTAATTAAAAGCACACATTTAAAAAGTTATTTGATTGAAATCGGTTGATAAATACGGATTTTACGGTCGGAGGGTCAAGATTTGGAATTTTGCCTTTTTGAAATGATTGGGTATTTTTTCCAAAATTTACGTCGTAATACACTGATATTCTACAGCATGGTTATTTATGCAAAAATACACAATAAAAACGTTATTCCATTAAAATCGGTAGATAATTAAGGATTTTACGGTCGTAGGGTCAAAATTTAGAATTTTGCCTTTTTGAAATGATTCGTTTTATTTTCCAAATTTTACATCGAAATTCAATGATATTATAAAGCATGGTTATTTACGCAAAAATACACATTATTAAAGTTATTTCATTAAAATTGGTTGATAAATAAGGATTTTACGGTCGGAGGGTAAAATTTGGAATTTTGCCTTTTTGAAATGGTTCGATATATTTTCCATAGTTTACGTCGCAATTCAAATATGTTCCGCAGTATGATGCTTCGCGTAAAAACACACATTATAAAAGTTATTCCATTGAAATCTGACGATAAATAAGGTTTTTACGGTCGTAGGGTCAAAATATTAAATTTTGCCTTTTTGAAATGATTCGTTAAATTTCCGAAGTTTACATCGCAATTCAATGATATTTTTAAGCATGGTTATTTACGCAATACTACACATTTTAAAAGTAGTTGCATTGCTATCAGTTGATAAATAGTGATTTAACGGTCGCAGGGTCAAAATATTGAAATTTGCCTTTTTGAAATGATTCGTTATATTATCCAAACTTAACGTCGCAATTCAATGATCTTCTAAAGCATGGTGCTTTAATTAAATCACACATACTTAAAGTTATTTGATTAAAATCGGTAGATAAATAAGGATTTTGCGGTCCGAGGGTCAAAATTTGGAATTTTGCATTTTTGAAATTATTCGTTATATTTTCCAAAGATTACGTTGCAATTCAATTATATTCCGCAGCATAGTGCTTTGCGTAAACGCACACATTTAAAAGTTTTTCGACTGAAATCGGTTGATAAATAAGGAATTTACGGTCGGAGGGTCAAAATTTACAATTTCACTTTTTTGAAATGGTTCGTTATATTTTCCATAGTTTACGACGAAATTCAATTATATTCCGCAGCATGATGCTTCGCGTAAACACACACATTTTAAAAATTATTTCATTGAAATCGGTCGATAAATAAGCATTTTTTGGTCGGAGGGTCAAAATTTGGAATTTTGCCTTTTTGAAATGATTGGTTATTTTTTCCAAAGTTTACGTCGTAATTCACTGATATTCTACATCATGGTTATTTACGCAAAAATAGACATTTAAAAAGTTATTTATTTGCGTAAACGCACACATTTAAAATTTTTCGACTGAAATCGGTTGATAAATAAGGAATTTACGGTCGGAGGGTCAAAATTTACAATTTCACTATTTTGAAATGGTTCGTTATATTTTCCATAGTTTACGACGCAATTCAATTATATTCCGCAGCATGTGGCTTCGCGTAAACACACACATTTTAAAAATTATTTCATTGAAATCGGTCGATAAATAAGGATTTTTTGGTCGGAGGGTCAAAATTTGGAATTTTGCCTTTTTGAAATGATTGGTAGTTTTTTCCAAAGTTTACGTCGTAATACACTGATATTCTACATCATGGTTATTTACGCAAAAATACACATTTAAAAAGTTATTTATTTGCGTAAACGCACACAATTAAAATTTTTCGACTGAAATCGGTTGATAAATAAGGAATTTACGGTCGGAGGGTCAAAATTTACAATTTCACTTTTTTGAAATGGTTCGTTATATTTTCCATTGTTTACGACGCAATTCAATTATATTCCGCAGCATGATGCTTCGCGTAAACACACACATTTTAAAAATTATTTCATTGAAATCGGTCGATAAATAAGGATTTTTTGGTCGGAGGGTCAAAATTTGGAATTTTGCCTTTTTGAAATGATTGTGTAAGGGTGTCGCTTGCCGTCTTGTGTCAGCTCGGTTCCGCTCTGGGGTAATGGAAGAATCGCAGAGTCACGTTCGAGTGATGGGTCCAGTATCTGAAACTCATAACACGTTGCAACCTCTTGCGTGGGATCCATCCTCGTGCATGACTCTGACACCCTACTCCGATTAACAACTTGCTCTCGCGTGGGAATTGGTCTCCGCGTATTCCTCCAACACTTTATGCCGTAACACGTTGCAGTATCTTGGCGTGGGAAGGCATATGATGTGCATGATCTTGCGGCCTTTTCCAGCCAATAGGAGGACGCCGAGAGGGGCACGGGACGGACGCGACACGGAAGGAAGCCTCTTGGAGGGAATAGACACAGGGAGTCTTACGCGGTATCTCGAAGGGAGAGTTTGTAACTGTGCTCTGAATTAAACGTGTGGAAACAGACTTGTCAACTCATTCTGCCTTCTACGAACCTGGCCCTTCCTATAAGCTTAGTGCTTACATGTGGTGTTGAGAAGTGGGATCTCCCGAAGGGCAGTAGTTGCAGACGTGAAAAGGTGAGTGACAATGTCGAATCGTGTTAGTCTATCGGGTCGAGAAATGGAGCTCCAACAGGCCGTGGATGAGCTATGTGCGCAGCTACGGGCCCTCAAAGAAGAAAACGCCAGTTATAGAGCCCGTACAACTGATGTGGCTGGGACAGGGGAAAGCTCTAGGAAGTCCTACTCGATGTTATCGGCAATAGACAGTTTTTCGGGAGCCACGGGTGAAAACATTGAAGCGTTCCTCTCGCAAGTAGAACAGGTGGGAAGGCTGGGAGGGTGGGATGATGAAGACAGGCTAAGCGCGGTCACACTTCGCGCGCGCGGTGGGGCCGCGGATCTCCTGAGGGCGAAGGCAAGAGCGGGTGATGCCTTGACCTACCCCGAAGCAAAGAAGGTGCTGTTGGAGAGGTACCAGGGGGTGAAGAATAGGAGATTCTACAGGGAGATGTTGGCGAACATACAAATGGGCCCGGCGGAGCAGATAGAGGAGTTCGCGGATCGTATCCGCGAAATAAATAGTCATACATGGAAGGAAGAGGAAGATTCCGCCGCAGCGGCAGCTCGTCGTGCGGAGGCTGATGAGAGAGCTTTAGACGCCTTCCTAAATGGCCTTCCTGGTAGGGTGGGGGAGCACACGCGCCTCTCCATGCCAGAGACTTTCGACGCTGCTATATCCGCAGCCGTGCGCGTGCGGGAAGCTGAGCGGAGGATCCGACCGGTGAAGGAGGGGCGAGAGGAGAGGAGCGTTTTCGCGGTCCGTGATGGAGCTTGTCACGCGTGTGGCCGCCTTGGGCATTTTGCAAGGGACTGTAAACAGCGGGGCAGAATGCAGTGTTTTAATTGCGGGAAGGAAGGACACTGGGCTAAAAGCTGTCGGGCGCGAGGGCGAAGTAGTTTCAGCCAGCGTTCTGAGATGCCGTTAAACGGCTCCGGGGCCGAGCAAGTCGCCCGCAACGGCCCCAATTAAGGATCGTACTCCCATGTGTGCACCGCGAGGGGAATGTGAAAGATTTGGCGGTGACTGTGACGTGTGGAGGCATGCGGCGACGAATGTTGGTTGATACAGGGGCGCAAGTGAGCCTTTTAACTAAAAAGTGCTGTGGGGACCGAACACCGAAGAGGTCTCAGTTCAGGATAAAAGGACTGAATGGAGGGCTTATTTGGAACTTCGGAGAAGTGGTAGTACCGCTAGTTGTCGGTAATAAAGTGTATAACCTAAAGGCTCAGGTTGTAGATAATTTGGGGGGCCATGAGGGAATTTTAGGAATAGACTTCCTCCGCGAAAATGGAGCGATAATTGACGTGAGTAGAGGTGAACTGACAATTGACGGACGCGTAATTTGTCTAACCGAAAGTGGAAGTAAAGAGCACGCGGAGACCCCACCGCGGCCGAGGGAGGCTGGCGAAGCGACCACTTCCGCGATGACGGACAGCGAACCGCAGGGAGCGTGCCCGGCCGTTATGGAGATAAGGACGGAGGGCGTGGCTGACCGAGCGTGGATAAGCGGAGCCGCGGACATCACGGAGGAGAGACCGAGGGACGCAACGACGAGGTCCACGGCGAAGGAGCTGGGAGATGCGGGGAGGAAATGGCGCCGCCCACGGGTGAATATGCCGGTACGTCTTGTGTCGGCAGAGATGATCCCAGCTCGGAGCGTCCGTCTCGTGACTCTTCCCCTTGGTAGCGGCTGGAGAGAGGGCCATGAGTGCATGGTGGAGTCAGCGCTGGAATTGGACGATTGCTGGGTGGCCAGGTGTGTTTGTAAGGTGGATGAGGAAGGGGGTGCTAAGATCCAAGTAAGTAACTTTGGAATGATAGATGTAACTTTGAGTAAGGGTACAGTGATCGCAATAGTGAGTGAATTGGAGGATGATGTGAATAATGGGTGGGACAAAAGTGGAGTGCGAGGGACCGGGATTGACAGGGACGCGAATATTTCCGTGTGCAAGGCGGGTGAGGATGATTTTAATGACGAGATCGCAAGGAAGTTGTCTCATCTAGACGCGGAGGAACAATCGGTATTGCAGCTTTTAATCGGAAGGTATAGTCAATTGTTCTCACCATCGGGCACACCCCCAGCCACACATTTGGTAGAACACCACATTCCCACTGGTGATGCTAGGCCCATTTACAGGAGACCCTACCGAACCCCTCATCATTTGAAGCCATTGATAGACAATTTTGTGAAGGAACAATTGGAGGGGGGAATAATAGTGCCAAGTCATAGCCCCTGGGCCTCGCCCGTTGTGATTGTTCCGAAAAAATCTGAGGACGGAGAGCCGAAGTACCGGTTTTGCATAGATTTTCGCGCGTTAAATGCGATAACAAAACCTGACGTATACCCCTTACCCAACATTACTGAAACACTAGACTATTTGGGGGGATGCAGATATTTCACTACACTTGATTTAACTGCGGGTTACCACCAAATCCCGATGGCTTCCGACTCGCGTGAGAAAACCGCCTTCATCGTGCATAATGGGCTGTATGAATACCTCCGAATGCCCTTCGGTCTTAGAAACGCCCCTAGCGTTTTCCAACGGTTTATGGATGGAGTTTTTAGGGGGATGGCTCCCACGGAATGCCTGGTGTATCTCGATGATGTCATCGTCTTTAGCGGCTCAATAAAGGAACACGCTTCGCGCTTAGAAAGAGTATTCGAGAGGCTAGAAAAGGCAGGGTTGTCCCTAAAACTATCTAAATGTCACTTTGCCTCATCACAAGTGAACTATTTGGGACACATAATTAGTGCAGAAGGTATTCTCCCGGACCCTAGCAAGATTTCAGCGGTTAAGGAATTCCCTACTCCGAAAAATGTGAAGGAGATACAATCCTTTTTGGGCCTCACGAATTATTACCGTCGGTTCATCGAAAACTATGCAGTTATAGCCCGACCCCTTACGTCGCTATTGAAAAAGGGTAGCGCATTCGTTTGGACTCCCGAGTGCGATCAAGCAGTGGAAGATTTAAAAACAGCTCTTACGAGTAGTCCCGTATTGGTATACCCAGATTTTTCCTTGCCATTTACTATATCAACAGACGCTAGTAATTTTGCAGTAGGTGCCATCCTGTCCCAAGTGATCAACGGCGAGGAACACCCGGTAGCATTTGCCTCACGGCAGCTTAAGAAACCGGAGCTGAATTATACCACAACAGAGAAGGAATTGGTCGGAATAACTTGGGCTGTCAATCAGTTTAGACATTATGTGCTGGGACGAAAATTTACTATTGTGACGGACCACGCAGCACTAACATGGCTATTCAATTTAAAGGATCCTAATAGTCGATTGATGAGGTGGACATTAAAACTGGGTGAATATGATTACCAGGTGGTGCACAGATCGGGTAAAACCCATGCAAATGCTGACGCGCTGAGTAGAAAAGTTGGCTTCGTATCGGCCGAGGAAATAATTAATTTTGGAGAAGAACAGAAACGAGACCCAGAATGCATAAAGTGGGCTAATGAAAATGATTTTGTTGTGATTGACGGCATTATTTGTAAAAGACACAAAGGGGGAAATAAGATAGTGGTGCCACGAAACTGCAGGGAGGGAGTGTTACGCCAGTGTCATGATCACATTCTTTCGGGCCATCTTGGAGTACACGCAACTACGAGTAGAGTCAGAAGGGACTATTGGTGGCCCACGATTCTGGGGGATATCAAGGAGTATGTAAAGAGTTGTATAGCTTGTAGTCAGCGAAGCCCCTACGGCAAGTGCAAACCCCCTTTGCAGGCGCTACCCGCGGCGAAAAAAACACTTCAAGTTCATATTTGCATTGAACACTATGGTAATAATCACTCTTACAGAACTCTGCAGAACCTATATATGTTAGAAATAGATAGGTAGACCAATAAACACACCCAATATTCCATCCACAAAATTCAGCCCACAAATTGAGATACATTTAACTATTAAAATACTACCCACAAAATGTACTGTTCATAAAATACATAGTTACGCAAATTATAAAGTTTATGCAGCAAACACCCTCTAAAATTGACTACTAATGATATAAGAATTAAAAAGTTCATGTTCCTATTGAAAATTCCAACTAACAAAAATACACATTTCAGTTCATTTTTTCACTAAGCACTATGGTAACAATTACTCTTCCTGCAGAGCCCATATATGATAGAAATAGATAGAATAAAAACAGACCACAGGCTAACTTCCCACTTGCTCTACTGGCCCTGCACCCACCTCCTCTCCGGGAGCTTCCAAGCTCGATAGCGTGACGCGCACATTCTTCGCATCGACTAATCTCCTCCGCCTCTTCCTTTCGGCCGCTCCACCGATGCATTCACTACCGACCCACGACCGCTTCCAATATAACAACAATAAGAGCACTATTATCCCAACGGCGCTCCCCAATCCCCCAATAATAAACCCTTTGAGTTTATTGCCATTGATATTGTGGGCCCCCTTCCAAGGACAAATGATGGGAATCGTTATATTTTGTCTATCCTAGACCATTTTACGAGATACTTGGTAATGGTGCCGTTGCCCGACCAATCGGCTGAAACCGTATCCGTTGCACTGGTAAAACAATGGATTTTAAAATTTGGGGTGCCGGAATTATTGCTTACGGATCAGGGGACTAACTTTATGTCTGATCTGTTCCGACAGATTTGTAGGCTACTGAATGTAAAACAGCTAAGGACATCCCCGTTCCACCCAGAGTGCAATGGCCGAGTTGAGAGAGTGCATCGGACAATCGCAAAGATCCTTAGCCATTACGTGAACGTACGAAACGATGACTGGGGGAAGCATCTCGAGTTTGCCGTTTGCTCGTATAACACCTCAAACCACAGGACCACGGGGTTCACCCCGCATGAGTTGGTGTTTGGACAACAGATGGCATCACCTTTCAATTGTTTAGGGGCAAGTAGCCCAGGGAAGGAACACCCTAGTGTGACAGGTCTACGAGAGAGGTTGAAGGGAATGTGGAAACAATGCGCCCGAAATGATCGCTTAGCGGTAAAGAAAAGGAGGGAAACAGTTAAGGGAAGGGGTAAGGTGAGGGAGTATAAGGTAGGCGACTACGTGTTCTTAAGTGATCCTTGTTTGAAAGTGGGGCAAGTAAAAAAGTTTCATAGACCGTGGAAGGGCCCGTATCGCGTGTTGAAGGTAACTTCGAAGTGCAATATACTGTTGGAACTTCCATTTCGAACCCTTATTGTGCACACAAGTCGTGTTAAGCCTTATCATGGCCCTATTCCCCCTCCTAATACAGGGAATATTGCTGATAGACCCCGTGGACGGCCACGAAAATTTCTTCCAGGTGACATTTCTTCGCGAGAGCCGACATCAGCTGTAAACACCCCCCTTCACTGGGAGGACGAGTGGGTGGAGAACCGAGGGGATCAGCTGGTGACGCAAGGCGCCGGAGGAGGAGAAGGCGGCGCGGAGAGAGGGGAAGTCGTGGCCATAGAGGGAGAAGAGGTGCCCGCCCCCCCCTGTGGTCCTCAATCCCCTCCGCCCCCTGCCCCTCATCAAGACGACACCGCTCCCCCATTGGAGGCGGAAACTGACCCCCCTCCCCACCCCCGTCGTTATCTTCACAGATTACGACCCAGAAGAGGACGTCGCGAATCACCGCCCTACGTGATCCCCCCTCCCGCACCCTCTCACCGCTATTATCTACGCCCGCGGGAGGCGCTGACAAGATGGGAGGAGGAAGAAGAGGATATGGTGGACCCCTAAACATTTTGGGTTGGCTGTTGTGTTTATTGTGTTGTGGTTTGGACCCTATTAGGGGCCAAGAGGTGATGCCGTTGAATAGTGGAATATTGTTTGAAAGACAGCGGGATGTAGTGTTAACTGAACATTCATGGATGGTAGTTATAAATTTTGATCTGGGTTCCATGAAAGAGGAATATAAAAGGATTAGAATCATTTTCGATGAAGTAAGAGGTAGGATGGGAGAGGAAGTTAGGCAAAGCTATGGTCGGGGATATATTTTAGCGTTAGAAAGGATGAATAGGGAATACCAACATGTCAAGGAGGAGATGGAGACATTGGTGGACTTGGTCGAGAAGCGAAGAAATAGGCGGGGCTGGATAAATTTTGGAGGCCAAGTCCTAAAAACAGTATTCGGTACACTGGATGAACAGGATCTCCATAGAATTGAGGAGAAAATCTCTAAATTAGAGGTAGACGGCGAGGGAATTCGGGGAGAGCTACAAAACCAAATTATAATCTTGGCAGGGTTAGAGGAGAGGGTGACAAACAACACTCGATTTTTACGAAATTTAGTGTCGGAATTGATTAGCGAAGCGAACAATAGTCGAAGGTTAATTCAAGGATTAGCAGAGACCAACCGAGAGTTGAGGCAAATGATAGGTACTGAGGAGGCATTGAGGCAAATTGGTCACGTTCTGGTTAATGTGAGGATTGACCTCGTGGGGTTAAGGATGTCGCTGGAAAACAGCGTGTATAACGGCCTTAGTAGTGCTTTAGTTCCCCCTGGAAAATTTTTAGAAATAATAAAAAGAATTCGTGATAACATTAACCCCCCACTCCATATGTTAGCTCCTTGTGACCACGAATCACTATATTTGTATTATAAAATGGCGAAGGCATCGGCCGTAGTGGTCAAGGACCGGTTGCGGTTGGTTGTGGAGATCCCTTTGGGAAGTAAGGATAGTATGTTTGAACGCTATAAACTTAAACCTTTCCCAGTTTGGCATCACAAACTGATGGTTTTCGGAAAATGGAGGGTTAGAGACACATTGTTAGTGAACGGGGATCGGTCATATTATACTATTCTAAATGAAGACGAGATGTTTGATTGTCAGAAGGGCCCCATTTATACGTGTCCGGCAAAGTTTGTATTGCGAACCGGGTCTTGGAGAAGTTGTGAGTACGACTTGTTCATAGGGAAGGGAGCAGAGGGGTGTGAAAGGGAAGGGATTAATTTTACTGAGCCATATTTCGACCGAGTGAATCAAGGGTGGATTTACTCTATGCCAAGCCCATCCTATGTCACAGTTGCGTGTCGAGACTCGGCCACGGCGAGTAGGCCAGACTCTCGCCGACTCGAGGGAAGTGGCATAATTACAAATGTCAGCCACTGTGACATAGTGGGAAGCAATTTTAAGTTATTGGCAAGTGGTTACCAACGGAGTGAGATGAAGGGTAAATTGTTGGAAATAATATTTCCGGATGTGAGGATAGACGAGGAAAGGGGGGGCATAAATCTTGGAAATGATTCGAATCTGGAGGATCTGCGAAACGAACTGGGGCGGGAATTAATGACACACAGGCGCCCAGTGGATTTCACCAAATGGTTGGGGAGACTAAGGACCGTTAGCACATCCACAAAAAATGAAAATTGGGGAATTATTGGGGGATTGGGGAGCGCCGTTGGGATAATAGTGCTCTTATTGTTGTTATATTGGAAGCGGTCGTGGGTCGGTAGTGAATGCATCGGTGGAGCGGCCGAAAGGAAGAGGCGGAGGAGATTAGTCGATGCGAAGAATGTGCGCGTCACGCTATCGAGCTTGGAAGCTCCCGGAGAGGAGGTGGGTGCAGGGCCAGTAGAGCAAGTGGGAAGTTAGCCTGTGGTCTGTTTTTATTCTATCTATTTCTATCATATATGGGCTCTGCAGGAAGAGTAATTGTTACCATAGTGCTTAGTGAAAAAATGAACTGAAATGTGTATTTTTGTTAGTTGGAATTTTCAATAGGAACATGAACTTTTTAATTCTTATATCATTAGTAGTCAATTTTAGAGGGTGTTTGCTGCATAAACTTTATAATTTGCGTAACTATGTATTTTATGAACAGTACATTTTGTGGGTAGTATTTTAATAGTTAAATGTATCTCAATTTGTGGGCTGAATTTTGTGGATGGAATATTGGGTGTGTTTATTGGTCTACCTATCTATTTCTAACATATATAGGTTCTGCAGAGTTCTGTAAGAGTGATTATTACCATAGTGTTCAATGCAAATATGAACTTGAAGTGTTTTTTTTATGTTGGAATTTTCAATGGAACACGAACTTTTTAATTCTTATATTGTAATAGTTATATGTATCTAAATTTTGTGGGCTGAATTCATTTGGATGAATCGCTGAGTATAAAAAATAATTCCTTATTATTCAGCGATTCACTTTTGGGGGGAAATGAGATGTAAGGGTGTCGCTTGCCGTCTTGTGTCAGCTCGGTTCCGCTCTGGGGTAATGGAAGAATCGCAGAGTCACGTTCGAGTGATGGGTCCAGTATCTGAAACTCATAACACGTTGCAACCTCTTGCGTGGGATCCATCCTCGTGCATGACTCTGACACCCTACTCCGATTAACAACTTGCTCTCGCGTGGGAATTGGTCTCCGCGTATTCCTCCAACACTTTATGCCGTAACACGTTGCAGTATCTTGGCGTGGGAAGGCATATGATGTGCATGATCTTGCGGCCTTTTCCAGCCAATAGGAGGACGCCGAGAGGGGCACGGGACGGACGCGACACGGAAGGAAGCCTCTTGGAGGGAATAGACACAGGGAGTCTTACGCGGTATCTCGAAGGGAGAGTTTGTAACTGTGCTCTGAATTAAACGTGTGGAAACAGACTTGTCAACTCATTCTGCCTTCTACGAACCTGGCCCTTCCTATAAGCTTAGTGCTTACAATTGGTTATTTTTTCCAAAGTTTACGTCGTAATACACTGATATTCTACATCATGGTTATTTACGCAAAAATACACATTTAAAAAGTTATTTTATTTCAATCGGTAGATAAATAAGGATTTTACGGTCGGAGTGTCAAAATTTGGAATTTTGCCTTTTAGAAATGATTCATTATATTTTCCAAAGTTTGCCTCGCAATTCTATGATATTCCACTGCATGGTGCTTTACGTAAAAACATACATTTTCTAAGTTATTCGATTGAAATCAATGGATAAATAAGGATTTTACGGTCGGGGAGTCAAAATGTGGAAGTTGATTTTATTGATGCTATTTTGAAAAGATTCGTTATATTTTCCAAAGTCTAAGTCGTAATTCAGCGATATTCCACAGCATATAACGTAAGGACACACATTGTAAAAGTTATTTGATTGATTTCGATTGATAAATAAGGATTGTATCGTCGGAGGGGCAGCATTTAGAATGTTTGCCTTTTTGAAATGATACGTTATATTTTCCAAAGTTTGCGTCGCAATTCAATGATATTCCACACCATGGTGCATCACGTAAAAACACACATTTTAAAAGTTATTTGATTGAAATCAGTTGATAAATAGGGATTTTATGGTCGGTGGGACAAACTTTATAATATTGCCTTTCTGAAATGATTCGTTATATTTTCCAAAGTTAGCGTCGCAATTCAATGATATTCCACTGCATGGTGCTTTACGTTATAACATACATTTTTTAAGTTATTCGATTGAAATCAATGGATAAATAAGGATTTTACGGTCGTGGGGTCAAAATTTGGAAGTTGATTTTATTGATGCTATTTTGAAAAGATTCAATATATTTTCCAAAGTTTAAGTCGCAATTCAGTGATATTCCACATCATGGTGCTTGACGTAAAAACAAACATTGTAAAAGTTATTTGATTGATATCGATTGATAAATAAGGATTTTATCGTCGGAGGGGCAAAATTGAGAATTTTACCTTCTTGAAATGATATGTTATATTTTCCAAAGTTTAAGTCGCATTTCAAAGATAATACACAGCCTGGTGCTTCACGTGCAAACACACAATTTAAAAGTTATTCGATTGAAATCGGTTGATAAAAAAGGATTTCACGGTCGGAGGGTCAGAATTGGAATTTTACTTTTGAAATGATTCGTTACATATATTCCAAACTTTGCGTCGCAATTCAATGATATTCCACAGCATGGTGCATCACGTAAAAAAACATATATTTAAAGTTATTTGATTGAAATCGGTTGATAAATAAGGATTTTACGGTCGGAGGTTCAAAATTTGGAAGTTTACTGTATTGAAGCTATTTTGAAATGGTTCGTTATATTTTCCAAAATCTACGTAGCAATTCAGTGATATTCCACAGCATGGTGCTTGACGTTAAACACACATTTTAAAAGTTATTTCATTGATATCGATTATTAAATAAGGATTTTATCGTCGGAGGGTCAAAATCTGGAATTTTGCCTTTTTGAAATGATTCGTTTTATTTTCCAGAGTTTGCGTTGCAGTTCAATAATATTCCACAGCATGGTGCTTAACGTACAAACACACAATTTAAAAGTTATTCGATTGAAATCAATATCGATCGAAATTTTACGGTCGCAGAGTCAAAACTTGGAAGTTCATTTTATTGATGCTATTTTGAAATGATTCAGTATATTTTCCAAAGTCTACGTCGCAATTCAAAGATATTCCACAGAATGGTGCATCACGTATAAACACACACCTAAAAAGTAATTCGATTGAAATCGGTTTATAAATAAGGATTTTACGGTCGGGGGGTCAAAATTTGGTAGTTGATTTTATTGATGCTATTTTGAAATGTTTCGTTATATTTTCCAAAGTCTACATCGCAATTCAATTATATTCCACAGCATGGTGTTTCACATTAAAAATCAAAGCATTCCATTTGGGTTGGGTTGGGTTGGGTTGAGTTTATATATTAAAAAAACACACATTTTTAAAGTTATTCAATAGAAATTGGATGATAAAAATGGATTTTACGGTCGGAGGGTCAAAATTTGGAATTTTGCCTTTTTGAAGTTATTCGTTATTTTTTCCACAGTTTGCGTTGCAATTGAACATAATTCCACAGCATGGTGCTTCACGTACAAACACACATTTTAAATGTTATTTGATATGCATCGGTTGATAAATAAGGATTTTACGGTCGGAGTGTCAAAATTTGGAATTTTTCCTCTTTGAAATGATTCGTTATATTTTCCAAAGTTTATGTCGCAATTCAATGATATTCCACCGCATGGTGCTTAACGTAAAAACATACTTTTTTTAAGTTATTCGACGAAAATTGGTTGGTAAACAAGGATTTTACCGTCGGAGGGTCAAAATTTGGAAGTTTATTGTATTGAAGCTATTTTGGAATCATTCGTTATATTTTCCAAAGTTTACGTCGATTTTCAATGATATTCAACAGCATGGTGTTTCACGTAAAACCGCAAATTTTAAAAGTTATTTGATTGAAATCGGTTGATAAATAAGGATTTTACGATCGGAGGGTCATAATTTGGAATTTTGACTTTTTAAATGCTCCGATATTTTTTCCAAAGTTTACGTCGCAGTTCAATTGTAATCCACGGCATGGTGTTTCACATAAAAACACACATTTTAAAAGTTATTCGATTGAAATCAGATGATAAATATGGATTTAACGGTCAGAGGGTCAAAATTTGGAGGTTGATTTTATTTATGCCTTTGGAAATGATTCGCTTTTTTTTCAAACTCTACGTCACAATTAAATCAAATTCCACAGGTAATAAAACACACGATTTAAAAGTTATGCGATTGAAATCGGATGATAAATAAGGATTCTACCGTCGGAGGGTAAAACTTTTATAGTTGATTTTATTTATGCTATTTGGAAATGATTCGTTATATTTTCCAAAGTCTACATCGCAATTCAATCGTATTCCACAGCATGGTGCATTACATAAAAGAAACACATTTTAAAAGTTATTCGATTGAAATCGGATGATAAATATGGGATTTTACGGTCGGAGGGTCAAAATTTAGAATTTAATTATATTTATGCTATTTGGAAATGATTCGTTAAACTATCCAAAGTCTCCATTGCAATTTAATCATATTCCACATAAACACACATGGTGCTTCACATAAAAGACACATTTTAAAGGTTATTCGATTGAAATCGGATGCTAAATAAGGATTTTACGGTCAGTGGCTCAAACTTTGGAATTTGATTTTATTTATGCTATTTGGAAATGATTCGTTATATTTTCCAAAGTCTACATTGCAATTCAATCATATTCCACAGTATGGTGCAACACATAAAAACAGACATTTTTATTTTTAATCAATGTAATTTTTTAATGGTCCCCCTTAATTTTTAATGTTCAATGTTCTAAAACAAACATCAACCTAGGAAAGCATAAGCTTGAAGAGGTGAACGAGGTCTCTTACCTGGGAAGCCGAATTACCAGCGATGGACGAAGCAAGAAAGAAATACACAGTAGAGTAGCGCAGGCGAAGAGGGCTTTCTACAAAATGAAGAATCTTTTTACAGCTGAAAATTACAGCTAATGATGTAATGTGGACAGAATAACTTTCTCCATGCATATTGCAATAATTATATTAACTATTAGAAATACATTATTTAAACTAGTATTATGTCAATGGCGGTGTGTTACGCATAGATGTAAGGGAACAATTCATCAGATGCTACATATGGAGTATGTTTCTCTATAGAAGCAAGGCTTTGTTGAGGAAAATCTGTGTTATACATGCGATCTCACTTCGAAAAGCGAAAAAAATTAAAAATGACATTTGTAGATGAAAATCCTTGTTGTAAACGCGAATTCACAGCGACGGATGAGAAAATTAATAATTGATTTGTAAATGAAAATCCTTGATGTAAACGCGAATTCACTGCGGAGAGTGGAAAAATTATAAATGTGATTTGGAAATGAAAATCCTTTTTATAAACGCGAGTTCACTGCAAAGAACGAAAAAGTTTAAATGTATTATTTGGAAATTTAAATCCAAATATAAAATTAGGAAATACGGCGGCGGCCTTAATGCGGCTTGCGGTAATTGTGCAGATGTAGACTGATTTTTACATCTTTCACGGTAAGGCTTATTTCCCCATCTTTATCCATTGAGTAATGTTTATCCACATATTAATTACAATTTTATAAGCTTTGTACAAGAGTTTTTTACAGGATAAGAACATGACAATTGAGACAAAATATTTGGTGCTGTCATTTTGTCTCAAGGGTCAAGTTATTAGATCAACTACCTTTTTACACTTACTCAGTAAAAATGCCGGTGTGTTACCAGGAATTCGTAATGGAGATCAGGAGAGAAGAGGACCCTCTGGAAAACCTTAGATGGAAAACAGTGGAATATGACACAGAAAATTAAATATAATAAAAACATTATTTATTGGTATTAATATGTACACAGTACAAATAATATTAGCAACTCCGAAGTATAAGACTCGAGCGGTGTCCTTAACCCTTTCACTGCTGTTCAATCTCCGGAAACCTTCTCCTCACATGCGGCGAAAATGTTAAAATGCGTTTCCTGGGCCCATGGAGCAGGTACTTCCAGGATGGGTGTGGTACACCCTCCGAAGGGTCGCTAATCCCTGACCCTATCCTCGACGAACTCACCCACGCAGGACCGTCTCATCGGCCCTACCAGCGGGGGCCCTACCTCCGGAAAAGTGACCGCTCTGACTGCAATTTGAAAATCAATCAATCAATCCGATCATCACAATATGATTGTTTTCATCGCACTCCTGCCAATCAAGCAATCAAGTACGTCTTTGAACCGTGTCTCTGCGATAAAAAATAACGATTTTGTTAACTTTGCAACAAAACGTGGCTGCGGACCACCGGAAAACGGCCATTATATCAAAGTTAACAAAATCATTATTTTTCATCGCAGAAACACGTTTCAAAGACGTACTTGATTGCTTGATTGGCAGGAGTGCGATGAAAACGATCATATTGTGATGATCGGATTGATTGATTGATTTTCAAATTGCAGTCAGAGCGGTCACTTTTCCGGAGGTAGGGCCCCCGCTGGTAGGGCCGATGAGACGGTCCTGCGTGGGTGAGTTCGTCGAGGAAAGGGTCCTTGATTAGTGGGTCCCTTCGAAGTGCTTCGGCGAAAGTGCTGACCGCATGGCGAGGAGGAAGAAAAAGTACGTCCACCGCAGTCTGCCGTGCGGACGTACTAGGTACGTCCACAGCAGTGAAAGGGTTAATAGTGGAAGTGCTACGATTTTCATTGCTACACTTTAGTTTAAATTGAAGACAGTTATGTTATGTTACTCCACACCTTTTCATTATTACAACATTCACCGGACAGCTAATAATGTAATGGGGACAGAATAGCTTTCTCCATGCATATTGCAATAATTATATTAACTATAAAAAATACATAGTTATGTCAATATGGTAGTTACATACCTATATGAAGAGACAACTTATCAAATTTCGACATTATCATGCATGAAGAAAAACTCCAAAGTACTCATAGAAAATTAACATTGTATGAAATTCTCAATGGGAAACTTGCCTCTGGTTTTTACTGTACACTTATCTGAACGACAGCCATCATAAATTTTAAAAATCTTACAAAAAATATACACCTGAAATGATCATTCTTTGCTTGTTTTTCAATCCAATTCATAGTCACTCTGGAATCATATAAATTTTACATAATAAATATTATTAGCTAATATTCCCCAGCTAAACATTCCCAAAAAAGATAGATCACTTAAAAACAACCAACTAGCCACTTACAACAGGTACTCCAAAAATTATTATTTCCAGGGCAATGGTTTTCAATGGATATTATCTTTGTAAGATGGAATAATAAGCATTGCATAGAATAAATATATATTGCAATTTCTTGGCTAAAAAAATTACCCAACAATATGCATGGCAAAAGTAAATAGGCAAAATTCTAATTACAATTTTATAAGCTTTTATAAGCTTTTTTATTTTTTTATTTTATAAGCTTTTATAACAAGAGTTTTTTTACAGGATTACAACATGACAATGATATAAATTAAACAAATTTATTTACAATTTAAATATCAACATATAATCTGTTCGACCTAATCTTTCACAATGGGACAGATAATAGACAGATAAAGACAGACTTTTTGCCAAATCTCCTTTCATAAATAGGAAATCACCACTTGAATTGTAAGTTCATAGTTGCAGATGCATTTTAAATATCAGTTTCCAACAGTGAAAACAGATAATTAGATATATTAGAGGAGGAGACAAAATTGATAAATATAGTCCAAAACAAATTTTCTACACAAAGAGAATCTTTCAAAATCAATTTTCTGCTGAAGCACAGACATTTTGTGCATGCCTCAGATATTTCAAAAACTCTACATGAACATCGTAATACTTATCAATAATAACAAATATGGCAATATTTAAATTCACCAGATACATTCATTTCAATGGAACAAACAGTAACGTTACTTAACATCATATTTCACAAAGACTTTCTTTAATGCATACCTATAATACAGTTCAATGATGCATGAGCAAAGAGTTATTTTCGAAATTGTTATAGTTCTATAAAAATGAATAAGCAGTAACTAACACAGTTACATTTGAATAGAATAATTACTGCCCAGAAAGATGAAAAATAGGTAAAATAAAAAAGGTGAAAAGGATAATGAAATTTTTGCATACATGAAAATGACCTGTTGAACAAAGGAGGCAGTGCAATAAACCACGTGGGTTATAGCACTGCCTCCTTTGTTCTTTTGTTAAATACAATTTAGGATATTGAATTTAATTTGAAAGGAAATTTAATTTGAAGGAAAAGAACACTTCTTTGTAAGATTTAAAGATTCTTTTATAGTTACATTATGATTTAAAAAATCACATCAATCTCAATTTGGCACCGCTGTCACAATAGATACTCAGCAATAAATTAGTATCAGATAAGACCCTCTCTTATATATGTAATTTTATCAATGCAATTTGACTTTGGAATACATATCTCTAAAATGTTAAACACACAAATTATACTGTGATCCCAGATTTTTTTACATTAAGGACATGGCCTCAGCATTTTTTTAGATCAATATTCACAGCATACAAAAATATTAATTCCCTGTAAGCATTCATGAGCTTTAGGCATGTTTCTTTGCTAGCAACGGCAATCAAATCAACGCTCTAAGTGACTGCCGTATAGTGACGAATGCCAGGGTTTCGTTGGCAAATTCGCAGGTATGCACTTAAAAATTAGTAAAACAAAAGCCTAATATATGCATTTTCTGAAGGTAATTATTTTTTTCAGGTGCCCTCAATACTAACAGGTATGTTAAACCATGACAGATACTAAAAAAATAGTTACAAAAGCTACATGAAGCAGAAAAAAGTAAAAGTGTAAAAAAACGTAGCTAATAGATTGGCCCGATGGCACTGTTTTAATGGATAAAAAGCACAGATGATTTCAGAATAAGACGTGGATCAATTTCATATCATAATTGAATCACACAAAGAATGCAAATATGCAAATATTTACAATCAATAGTTCGGTTACGCATTGTTTTGAGATAATGCTCATACCACTTGCCTGACTCCGATGAAAATTGTGCGTATGCACGCTAGGGAATCAATGCCCCTGCATCTTAAACTGGATTTTTACACATGTTTGATCATAGAGGCATAACTCAAGTGGACATTTTAATAATAACTGCCAAACATTAGGAATATTTTTCAACATAAATCAACATAAATATGTAAAAACCTTCATATGCTCAAAACAGTCACTAACACAATCACATCATGAGCTTAAGAATATACTTGAAATAAAACTTATGTTTGAAATTACATTTATGCTCACAAAATTTACTCCTGTGCTGCAATAGGCTAGTTTCCTTCATCAAAGAAAACGAAAGGCATTGATTGCAAATCGTTACCCACCATTAGTGTATTCATAATACACAAATTATTTGGTTTTTGAAATCCCAGTTTAGACAAATGTTAATGGTCAATTTTAACCTCATTTGATAAAAGCCAGATTGGCGCCCATGCGATTCCAGTCCACGTGACGTCACAGGGACCTAGTTTCTATAGGAGAAGATAGGAGTTATACATCGTCTGAGGCTACCAATGCATGCATGAGGCACAGAGCTCAGAGAAACGTGTCTTAATAATCACGTATTAAAACTGGCTAAGGTCGGAAAGTTTTCTTCGTTTGATAAGGTATTAATAAACCTTTTTTAAGCCAAGCGCTACAAGCCAGCAAGGTACTCAGCTATCCGCTAGCATCCTGCGTCCTATCAGCGCTCAGAGCCTCGATCAAGATCACCTCACAAGGCGGGAGGGGGAACCAGAAATGCGTCGCACGGCCTTTTTCCCATCATTCCTACTTACGCGTCGCGTTTTCGCGCGTTTGAAATTTTTCACTTTTCATTTAATCGCGAAAAATAGATATCGTCATTTAAAAATGTAAAAGCGACAAATACGTACTCAAGGAGTAATAATCTTTCGATTTAGGCAATAAAATAATAATAGGAAGCCACCCTATTGATTTAGTGGCAGTGTGTTTATTTTCTGATCAAATCAAGTATTCCAGTGAAATCAGCAAAATCAATTGAAATATATAAACATGAATTGATACCACCAATAAAACTGATATGACTAACTGCACCCTATAATAAGTTATTACGGAGGTGGAATTCTTTACAGATGATAATGTTCCTTCAAACATTCCTTTCACACCAAGAATTCCAACGAGGGGGTCTTGAAAGCTCGAGACCTGCTCGGCTTCACTTCATCTCCCTAACTTCATCTTTCACCATGCCATCGTTCCAATGGCGTGTGTTCATCGATCACATTCATGCATGACGACAATGATTTTAATGTATTTAGTGGCTGAGCAACATCTTCCTGCTGCCCCTGCCTGAAGACACAAGCGTGGATATTGTTTATTGCCCACGGAGGCCACCTCCATCTCATCGAGGCCACCTCATCTGCTGGGTGGCAGGCTCCGCATTTGCCACGACACCTTCCCACCACAGACTGACCATCCTGTGTGAGGAGAATCAAACACTTATTTCCATGTGCTTTTTACAAGTAGGCGTGCGAACCCTCCCCTATTTATATCTTTCACGGTTTATAAGTTTACTTTGTGGCACCTTACATCTGCTGGCAAATATCTTGGAACATAGTAAATTCCACATAATCATACTAGATAAACCTAAACCAGTTTCAGCCCTCACATATCATTCTCAAGATGAAACACCTCATGATAATGGCATATAATAAAAGACTATGGAATGACAGATTAATACAACATAGTAATAAAGTGTATAACCTCTTGAGAATGACATGCGACAGTTCAAACAAGGTTAGGTTTACGTAATAATGTTGTGTGGAACATACAAAGTTACAGAATATTTATTTAACCCCCAGAGCTTCTATTTTTTCTTAGTTCATCAATGACATAAACACTTTTCATGGTAGTTGAATCTTTGCTTAGTTAAAAGCGGTGAAATTAATATTAAGTGCAAAAGCACAAAATTCCCGGGTCCCACAAATAAAACCACAGATCTTTGGTTTTTCAGGCCACAGTGGCGACCCTGGATCATTGGGTTCCATAGCAAATTACCAAGGTTCATCGTACTAGTTGCTTCATTTGGGCCGTTGGGATCCATCAAAGATCAATGCAAGATGTCCAAAATTCAAAGGAATGTGGACTTCCAAGAAGCTACACCAATGGTGTAGTCCATTTCAGAGCTAACCCCACAATTCGTGGTTATCATTGAAGTTATCTACTGACTAAGTTTACATCAGTTCATTATCCAGCTTCTAAGAGGATCGTTATGTAAGAGTTTAAAGAAAAGGTTAGTGAAGAGTTTGATCTGGAGTGTAGCTCTCTACGGTGCGGAAACGTGGACACTAAGGAAAGAAGACGAGAGAAGATTGGAGGCAATCGAGATGTGGGTATGGAGAAGATGGGAGAGGGTGAAATGGACGGAGAGGAAAAGGAACGACCAAGTGCTGGATATGGTTGGCGAGGAGAGGCAGCTTTTAGATGAGATACGGAGGAGACAGAAGGTATGGATGGAGTTAGTGCTTATCGGGGAGGGGATGTTGAAAATGGTGCTAGAGGCTAGAATGTTAGGGAAACGAGGGAGGGGAAGGAGAAGAATAGGATTTTTAGATAGATTGAAAGAGAGTAGGCCTTACTGTGAGTTAAAGAAGGCAGTGCTGGAAGGAAAGGGAGGCTCCCAGATCACTTCTTGCGTACTCCATGGAAACCTACCTTAATCGGTAGAATACTATAATAATAATAATTCAAAATAAGGCAAACTCCCTTTCATTTTACCTAAACATATTCTTTGCTTCCTCCATCTCCCACATTTACACAGCATTCTCCCCTTCTCTAAAACTGTTTTCAACCATCCTTCCCTGCTTCAAAACTTTCACCATCCAAACCTTCTGTCCCCTCTATATTTCTTATGGAAGCTGCCTCTCCTCACCCACCATGACCAGCTCTTTGTCATTCCTCCTCCTCTCCGTCCACTTCAATTTCTCCATTCTTTTCCACACCCACATCTCAAAAGCCTCCAGCCTTCTCTCGTCCTCCTTCTTTAGCGTCCATGTTTCCAACTCGTAAAGCATTAGACTCCAAATCTCTCTCAAGACTACTCTCAGTTTCACATTGTAATCAATTATTTGTTTCCCCATTTTGCTTTTCTCCTTTCCCTTTTGCTTTTCTCCATGTCTCACTTTTCCACTTCCTTCTCTCCTCCATTCCTTCCATAATTTCTCTGCTATCCAGGTTTTTATCCTTCTACCATATTTTAGCCAACTGGCTTCTTGGCAGCTTTTATTATTGATGGTTACTAGCCTTTCCCATAACTTTAACTCAATCACCTCTCAACAGCACTTTCCCATTCGTGAATGTCTCTTTTGCTAATGCAGTTCTTGTAACGTTCACCCTGAAAACTCCACTGGGCTTGCCTTAACCGGCCGGTTCGGCGGTGACTCACTCCCCCATTTCCCCGTTTTCCCTTCGCTGGGCGTGCGGAGTCATGGTTCAGGCAACCACCCCTCCCCTTCCCAAATAAACCTTCCCCTACCCACACACCCACCTCCCACCAAACCCCCCTCCCCTCCTGGATAGGTCGGTGGGCTGGCCGGGAGAGCCCAGGCAACGATGCGTCAGCCAGGAGGCGAGTCTAGGTGAGAGAGGCGAGCGAACATGAGTATGAGGAGGACGGGGAGACGGACAGAGACAGAGAGAGAGTAGACAGGAGACCGGTCGACAGTGGTCGACTCAGAGAGTGTCCAGCCTATGCATAGAGAGAGCGCCCGAAGGATATTAAGCCGTATCTCCCGACGCTCTTCGGTAAGTGGATCAGCCTCATTTCTGCATGTGCACAGCATTGGGTGCAATTAACTGGTTTCTGGCCGGTTGCTGAAGCATGGGTCGATCCCATCTCTTGTTCTCTCCAGGGCAAGTACTCTGGGGCTGTGGACACCACTCAGGTGATTTCCTGGATTTACGTAGCTGAGATTCGGCTGCCTTTTGGCAGATTTGAGCCGAGATCCAGCATTCTCCTGTCTCAGAGATCCGGCTGCCTTTTGGCAGATATGAGCCGAGATCCAGCATTCTCCTGTCTCGTATCTTCAAGTTTGATACCAGAAGAAAAGACAATATTCTCATGGTATCTTGTATGTATGTTGCACTGTAATTTATTGGTATTTGTTGAAAAGGAAATCTTTATGTTTGTTAAATTCTGCAATAAATTAATTGCCATGTTAAGTGTGACAATTGTGTGAAGCCTCCCTTCAGTGCTGTCCATAGGAAGGCAACTCTGGTTGCCTGGCGCCCATAAAATTGAAATTCCTATGAGGTCAGCCCACGACTCAAGAGATCGGAGCCTGCCGGGAGCTGCCGGGTATTATCTTATGGTAGGCGGTCCCATCGGATCATAGGCCGAGGGAAGGCGTGACAAAATGGCGCCCAACGTGGGGCGTGGCAACGGCGACTTGCTTGACGGCAGTTTGAACTTTGATTCATTTTACTGGAGAGGCAAACTTAGTTTAAAGCATTTATTAGTGCCTTACAAGATCAAGGATTGTTTAATTGACTCATTATTACGTGTTTTATAATTTGTGTTGAACTGTTTAAGTGAAAATTGTGAAGTGCCTGCTCTTGAATTGTGCTTAGAGGCTTGAATAATGTTGTGATTTCAAGTTGTAGACACTTAAGATTTAATTTCAAATTTTCTGAGTTGATACAATCATTTATTGATTATTATGTAGTGTATGTCAATGTATAGGTTAAGAAATATCTTGTGGAATTGATTCTAAAATTTGTTTAAATTTTCTTTCAAGTAACAGGGTATAAAATTAAGCCAGAAAGGCAGAGGTATTCAGTGGATGGACCAGACTGGAGAGTGCTCGATCTTCGCCTTGAACGATTTGGACTTCCGGGGAAAGAAAGGAAATTTTTCCAGCCGGAGGAGAGCACTCGAGATTGGTGAGACCCTTTGTTTTCTGTGATTGGCCAGAATGGAGGTTAACCGTTTAACTAAGGATGAGCTGATCTACGAAGTCGGAGTGCGCGGGGGCTCAGCTGGTACAGATGAAGGAATAGATGTTTTAAGAGGGGCTCTCAGAGAATTATTGCGTAGTGACCAACCTATGGGTGGCTTTAAGGAGGAAGAAAGCGTTGAAATAGAGTCAGAACTTTTGGTAATTGAATCGAAACTCACTTTAGTACAATTGGCCATCCAGGATATTAAGAAGGGTGGGAAGGAAACCTCGCCCAGGAGAATTAAAACTCTGTTGTATCACTTAAATAACAGGATTAGTTATATCTTTCCCAGGTGTCAAGGGGGAGACAGAAAAAAGGGTAAAGAGATTTATCGCAATTTAAAACAATTGAGTACATTGTTTAGTAACTTAGGAGAAGGAGTAGAGTACCAAAGTCCAGATATATGTTCCATGTCCTCTTCTTCAGGACCAGAAGTAGAAAGACAAAGTTTACAGGGTCATAGGAGACCTGAAGTTAATGTTGCAATAGATCAATATGAAAATTGTCAGGATGTTAATACATTTCATAGAGAGACTCGTGGGAATATGAGAACAGACCGGAATTATGAAGGTAGACCACAATTACATAAGTGGAACATTACATTTAGTGGTAGTCCCTCAGAAAGTGTAAATGCATTTATTGTCAGGATTGAGGAACTTGCAATAGCCCGTGGAGTGTCAGAAGCTGGATTGCTTCTTGGGGCAGTGGAATTATTTGAGGGGCAAGCTCTACTTTGGTTTCGGTCGGTAAGGAATGATATCTCTAGTTGGGAGGAACTCAAGGTTATGCTTCGCTCAGAGTTTCTTCCTTTGGACTTTGAGGAGAATTTACTCCAAGAAATTAGAAACAGGAAGCAAGGGATGACTGAGTCAGTGGGGACATTCATAGCCTGTATGTTAGGACTATATGATAGACTAAGTAAAGAAGTCGGAGAGGAAGAAAGGTTAAGTCAGATTAAAAGAAATTTAGCTCCCTATTACCTGGAAAAGTTAGCTTTGCAACCAGTGTTGTCAATTAAGCAATTGAAATCGATTGGCAAGGAGCTAGATTTGAATAAATTCCGTATTGAACAATATGAGGCATCAAAAATGAACAAGGTTAGATCTTTAGAACCCGACTTGGCCTTTAATAAAACTTTCCAATTTAGAGCATCTCAAAAACCATTGGTGCAGTCTATAGGGATAAAAAGAGAGGGTATTAAATGTTGGAATTGTGACCAAAATGGGCATAGATTCTCAGAATGCAAATTATCCTCTAAAATATTTTGTCATCGCTGTGGGTACAAAAATGAAATAACCAGAAATTGTCCAAATTGTAGAAGGGGTAATAGAACTGATAGAACTTATAAGCCACAGAGACAGGAAAACTAAGGAGAGAGTCCGACAAGGGGCACTCGTACTCTCTAAATTATTTAGTTCCCCCCTATGTGAATCTAGACTTGGTGAGGTTGGAAATGGAAAGAGATAGTAGGATTTATCTGCCAATTTCAGTTTATGGTCTGAAATTTTATGGATTGTTAGACTCAGGAGCCACTCATTCAGTTATTGGTAAATCAGGTTGGAAATCTTTGTCCAAACTTAAGCTGTCTCTTGAAAAACCCACATACTCTAGTATTCAAGTTGCAAATGGGAATAAATGTCAGGTAAAAGGAATAGTGAGCTTACCTGTGGAAGTAGAGGATATTACCAGAATATGCGAGTTTTTAGTGGTACCAGATATCACTTATGATTTCATTCTTGGTGTTGATTTTTGGTGGATTATGGGCTTACAACCAAATTTATTAAAGGGTACTTGTAAACTGGAAACACCAATCAGTGTTAATTCTGTGGAGTCAGTAATCTCTAAGCGCAAGCTAAATGAAAATCAAAAGAGTCAATTAGAGAAATTGATGAGAGATTATCGAGAAACTATAGGTAGAAGGGGGATAGGTTGTACCAATTTAGTGGAACATGTAATTGATACAGGTGATTCGCCTCCAATTAAACGGCGTTATTACTCATACTCTCCCAAATTATTGGAAATATTGCGTAAGGGCATAGAAGAACTATTAGACCAAGACATAGTAGAAGTTTCAAATAGTGCATGGGCATCTCCTGTGCTATTGATTAAGAAACCAGATGACTCCTATAGATGGGTTGTAGACCTAAGAGAGGTGAACAAAGTATCTAAACCAGATGCTTACCCTCTGCCAAAGGTAGAGGATATTCTTGTTCAGTTGCGAAACACTAGGTACTTGAGTTCATTGGATATAAAGTCCGCATTTTTTCAAATTCCCTTAGAAAAGAAAAGTCGAGAAAAGACTGCATTTGTAATTCCAGGGAAAGGCCTGTTTCAATTTAAAAGAATGCCTCAAGGTTTGAATACAAGTCCTGCTACTTGGCAGCGTCTCATAGACAAGGTCATAGGGGAAGATTTAAAACCCTTTGTGTTTTGTTACTTAGATGATATAATAGTAGTGTCCAATTCATTTGAACACCATTTAGAACTCCTCTATAAGATACTCGATCGTTTAGATAAAGCTAACTTGACACTGAATTTAAATAAGTGTTGTTTTTGTAGAAATGAGTTAAAATATTTAGGTTACTTGGTAAACGAAAAGGGACTCCAAGTAGATCCAGATAAAGTTAAGGCAATAGCTGGATTTCTTCGCCCAACCAATGTCACTGAGCTTAAGAGGTTTATAGGGCTCGCTTCTTGGTATCGAAAATTTATTCAGAATTTCTCTAGCATCATGCAGCCTTTGAATGCTTTAACTTCCAAAAAGAATAAGTATGATTGGACAGAGGAATGTGAGCATTCTTTTAAAGTTATTAAGGAGAAATTAATATCTGCTCCTATTTTAACATGTCCTGATTTTTCAAAAGAATTTGAATTACACTGTGATGCTAGCAATCAAGGTCTAGGAGCAGTCTTGTACCAAGGAGATAAGGTGATAACTTTTATTAGTAGGGGCACCTCTAAGGCAGAAAAGAAATATTGTACCACTGAACTTGAATGCTTAGCTGTATTGTGGGCTATTGAAAAGCTGAGAGGATATCTTGAGGGCTATGAGTTCACCGTGGTAACAGACCATGCTAGTTTAGTTTGGTTAAATTATTTAAAAGACCCCAGAGGGAGATTGGGTCGTTGGGCTGTCAGAATGCAGCAATACAGATTTAAGATTGTGCATAGAAAAGGGAAGGAACATACTGTTCCAGACGCTTTATCTAGAAACCCACTACCGAATGATGGGATAAGTTTAAACTTAATTACAGTCATGGGAGAGAGCCAAGATATTTGGTATGAGAGTCTGAGAAAAGGAATAATAGATAAACCTGAGTCATATCCAAAATTTAAGGTCCAAGATTATCAGATCTATAAATATATTGATCCAGGTTGGAACCAATCTCATCAGTGGGTTAGAATCATCCCTAAGGATTTGCGGAAAGAAGTAATGATAGAATGCCATGATGATCCGGCAGCAGGACATTATGGGTGTCTGAAAACAGTTAGTAGATTAAGAAAATTATATTATTGGCCTAAGATGAAGGCAGATGTTGTCAAATATATTAAAAGTTGTGATATTTGTAATCAATACAAGGCTACTCAGAATGCACCATTGGGATTCATGGGAGATCAAAGACTTGTTACAAAACCTTTTCAGATAGTATCATCTGACATTATCGGGCCTTTGCCTAAGTCAATTAATGGATTCATGTATTTAGTAGTGACCTGTTGTATGTTTTCAAAATATGTGATAATGAAACCGATGAGAAAGGCAACCGCCGACAATGTTAGAAACCATTTAGAGGATGATGTGTTCTTGAAATTTGGGGCTCCCCATACTTTACTTTGTGACAATGGTGTGCAATATAAGAGTAATAAGGTTAAAGATTTATGTGAGAAGTATGGTGTAAAAATTATGTATAATTTTTATTACCATCCCCAGAGCAATCCCACAGAACGAGTTAATAGGGTAATAAAAACCATGATAGCTGCATATGTTGGCAACAATCATCGCCATTGGGATAAAAATTTATCTAAAATTAATTATGCCATAAATTCTGCCGATCATGAGGTGACAGGATGTAGTCCTCATAAACTAGTATTTGGGGAAGAGATTTTCTTAAATGGGACATTAAGGAAAATACAAATTAATGGAAGAGAGATTCCAGATTTTCAAAATCGTAGAAAACATTTAGAACACCTAGAGAAGGTCAAGGAAATAAGGAAGGAAGTTGTTGAGCGATTACAGCAAGCTTATAAAAAGAATTCCCATTACTATAACCTGCGGAGGAGAGATGTGAATATAGAGCCCGGACAGAAAGTTTTAAGGAGAAACTTTGTACAATCCAATGCTGCTAATTACTTTTCTTCCAAATTAGCACCAAAATATTTAGGTCCTTATCTAGTCCACTCTAAAGTAGGAAATAAGGCTTACCTTCTCCAGGATGAACAGGGACTAACAGATGGTCCCTGGCATATAAAAGACTTAAAGCTGGTGTAATACAAAAATTTTTCCAGGGAAAAATTTTTTATTTAGGAAGGGGGGGGAATGTAACGTTCACCCTGAAAACTCCACTGGGCTTGCCTTAACCGGCCGGTTCGGCGGTGACTCACTCCCCCATTTCCCCGTTTTCCCTTCGCTGGGCGTGCGGAGTCATGGTTCAGGCAACCACCCCTCCCCTTCCCAAATAAACCTTCCCCTACCCACACACCCACCTCCCACCAAACCCCCCTCCCCTCCTGGATAGGTCGGTGGGCTGGCCGGGAGAGCCCAGGCAACGATGCGTCAGCCAGGAGGCGAGTCTAGGTGAGAGAGGCGAGCGAACATGAGTATGAGGAGGACGGGGAGACGGACAGAGACAGAGAGAGAGTAGACAGGAGACCGGTCGACAGTGGTCGACTCAGAGAGTGTCCAGCCTATGCATAGAGAGAGCGCCCGAAGGATATTAAGCCGTATCTCCCGACGCTCTTCGGTAAGTGGATCAGCCTCATTTCTGCATGTGCACAGCATTGGGTGCAATTAACTGGTTTCTGGCCGGTTGCTGAAGCATGGGTCGATCCCATCTCTTGTTCTCTCCAGGGCAAGTACTCTGGGGCTGTGGACACCACTCAGGTGATTTCCTGGATTTACGTAGCTGAGATTCGGCTGCCTTTTGGCAGATTTGAGCCGAGATCCAGCATTCTCCTGTCTCAGAGATCCGGCTGCCTTTTGGCAGATATGAGCCGAGATCCAGCATTCTCCTGTCTCGTATCTTCAAGTTTGATACCAGAAGAAAAGACAATATTCTCATGGTATCTTGTATGTATGTTGCACTGTAATTTATTGGTATTTGTTGAAAAGGAAATCTTTATGTTTGTTAAATTCTGCAATAAATTAATTGCCATGTTAAGTGTGACAATTGTGTGAAGCCTCCCTTCAGTGCTGTCCATAGGAAGGCAACTCTGGTTGCCTGGCGCCCATAAAATTGAAATTCCTATGAGGTCAGCCCACGACTCAAGAGATCGGAGCCTGCCGGGAGCTGCCGGGTATTATCTTATGGTAGGCGGTCCCATCGGATCATAGGCCGAGGGAAGGCGTGACATTCTCTTTCTGGTGTCCTCATGCAGTGTCTGTTGCCCGCTAATGCGCAGCTCAAATAGTTGAATTGCTCTACCTGCTCAAGTTTTTGCTCATCTCCCTTGTCCCAAGTCTTACATTCCTAGCTCGTGATCCTATTCAAAACTGCATAACTACATTCTTCTTACCTACCGTTTTCTGGAGATTCATTATCATGCCATATACCTCACAATGCTTGTCAAACACATCCACCATAGCCTACAGCCACTTGTTGACTGGATAATGAACTGATTTAAGCGTATCTACCATCATATTAACTCCAGCTTCCATCTCATCCCAGGCCTCTCTTACCATTTCATGAGTCTACACATTAAAAAGCAATGACGAGTCTTGCCTCG
The DNA here is from genome assembly GCF_921293095.1 of Ischnura elegans. Lineage (NCBI taxonomy): Eukaryota > Metazoa > Arthropoda > Insecta > Odonata > Coenagrionidae > Ischnura > Ischnura elegans. The sequence continues at coordinate 116,592,635 of NC_060253.1, forward strand.
CCCCTTGGCCAATTTCTGCCCACCCTGATTCTCCATCCTCTACCCTCATTTCAATAGTCTGGGCCTTGTACAAACTATGAATGAATTGCCTATCCCTCCAATCTGCCACTAAATATTTTCATAAGGATTTCTTATACAATTTCCATACATTCCACAGCAATTATGTCCACTATATTTAATCTTCCTGGCTTTTTCCTGCTATTTTACATATCCTCCACATACTACCTACTTCCATTTACTCTGACCATGGGATGCTCAGATAAGATCCTTCCATATATTATGCCTTAACTTTTGACATGGCTTGCATTTCTTTGCCGTCTGATAATGACTTATGACTTTAACTTTGCCTCTTTCCTGCTGAAAATGTTTCCATTTCTCACACTGCCTTTTCCGTCAACTGCATAACTACTCTCAGTTTCACGTTGTAATCAATTATTTGTTTCCCCATTTTGCTTTTCTCCTTTCCCTTTTGCTTTTCTCCATGTCCACACTTTTCCACTTCCTTCTCTCCTCCATTCCTTCTATAATTTCTCTGCTATCCAGGTTTTTATCCTTCTACCATATTTTAGCCAACTGGCTTCTTGGCAGCTTTTATTATTTATGGTTAACTCTAATCCCATCCTTCCTCTACTTTCTGCCTCCATCTCCTGTGCCGCAATGTGAAATTGAAACTCTAACATCAAGTTGAGTAAACACAGTCTGAAATATGGCTTAGTGGTATAACTGGTATCATATCTCACCTGCAATTGGGATATCTAGGTTTGAATTCGATAATCCAAATGTTTTTGATGGCAAATTTCACCCTGGTCCTCCTTTTCCTATGACCCAAGGTTTGCTCTTAAAGTTCTCTTGATGCTCTCTTGATTCATCACCAAGGAGGAATGCTTTGACACCAAACCATTAGATAGTAGAATATTATCCCTTTAAGTGCCAGCCTATTTTGTCTGGTAAGCTCAAGAGTACATGGTCTTTTTTGGCAAATTTGCTAGTTTGAACTTAAACATTTATAGAGAGCCTAAAATGCATTTTTTGCGGTACATGTCGTGTTGAAGCATGACAAAGTACTACAAAATAGAGACAAAGGCACAAAAAATAAGAGGCTTGGGTGCAAAAAAAAAACCAGCCCATAGATCAGTCCAACAGTGATGCAGCTAGGAATTAAGGGGTTTAGATGCCACTAATACCAGGGTGTGTGGGGTATGGAATACCCATCAGTGTAAGTGGTAGGTGAGAGGTTAATAAATTGCTAAATTTTAAGAAAAATTGATCAAAATGGTGAGTTTTACGGCTTTCTGTGGGATATTTTATCAATCCTTTCACCATTCTATTAGTAATATCAATCCAATTAAGTATAATGGATTGAAAGTTCTCTGAGGCCTGGGGGGGGATTTTATCCCTCAAACCCCCCCTCACTGTGCCACTGCAGCCAAATATACTCTTTGCACATATCCCCCAGGCTGATGGTTGGCACCATATGGGATGAAGAAAAGTTAAGAGCCATGCACTCACGTCTTTCCTGCTGACATGAACAGCTGCTCCTGATCCACGTCCTATACTGCTATGAACCCTGAGTCCGGTACCTTTGAGGTTGATGCTGAAACGACCTTGAGGATAGTCTAGGGAGCTGTAGGAATAAGCTACTCTTGTACCATGTATCTGCCTGGCAAAGGTCATATCTTCAGCTGGAAGTTAGAACATAGCATTGCATGAGGCACACACACACATACACACACATGCCTTATTGTAAAATTTTCTCTCAGGGATGGGTCTCTCAGAAAAAGCAATGGCGGCGAAATTACCCACGTAAGTGGTTCAACATATGAATATCGGACTTTGTTCTTGTGTGATCTGGCGCTCGGATATCGTGAAACAAAACGTGAATGCATGAAAAAGCCAACTGTTACATGAATAGCCCACTGCCTTGCGAAATTCAATCAACATGCCGAGGGTTAGAGTGCGAGAAAATTACAAGGCTTACCTTGAGCCTGACTCGCAAGATTCCAACAGCACACCAGTTCCTCGATGCACTCGTTGAAGGAAAACAAATACCATTCATGCTAATGTGCAGTTCAAAGCTACAGTTGAAGACGGAGAAGTTTTCCCCGCTAATCCTGCGGACCTTAACATAACTTCTTCAATGCATAAATATCTGAGAACATTTTTACTTATCTATCCCCATCGGTAGATCTTTATCCATACCCATTTTCTACTCTTTATGTGTTCTGGCGATTTCACTATTTTTATCTGTTGAAAACGGAAAATGGTTGCATGATTTTGAAGTTTCATCTATAAAAAAAATCGAGGTTAATATTTCTAATAATTATTTGATCGAATTTTATTTAGGTTTGTGGGCAAGATGTTAACGATCTGGAAGAGGTGGATGTCAATGTCAACCTTGCTGGTGGTGAAGTAGAGAAGGATGATGTACCATCTTTCACCGTGAATTCTGCTGAAGTATATGTAAGTATTTGAGGAAAAGTATTTCATAGAGTGGACTGGACATAATTATGGATATTCTCAAGAAAATAGGCGTCAATTGGAGGGATAGGCGACTCATTTGTAATCTTCATTTGGTCAATACTGCGCAAGTGAAGGTAGCGGACGGAGAAACTGGGAGGGCAAGCTTTGCCCGAGAAGTAAGGCAAGACTGTTCACTATCTCCATTGTTTTCTGGAGTATATGCTGAGGTGATGGCAAGAGAAGCGTGGGATGAGGTGGGAACTGGAGTCAAAGTGGGAGGAATGATGTAAAATCAGTAAGGTTCACGGACGATCAGGCGTTGATTAGCCAGTCAGCGAGAGGGCTGAAGAGTATAGTGACAAGAGATGTGATGAATATGGCATGAGGATTACTCACAAGAAGACTAAAGTCATAATTAAGTTAACCAAATTTCCAGGAAATATAAAATTATCCACGCAACGCTTTACTCCCTCCGAAGTAAATGTTACCATTGAGTAAGAATATAAACTTACTCTATGATGTTACCCAAAATTTATTAAAACAATTAATAAAGTGTCAGTACAATCATAATTTAACTACTTGAGAACATTCTGGGGAGGGGTATTAAAGTTCGAGCAATTGGTTGCTAATTCTCCAAAAAGCAATTGACTGATTGCTTTAAAATATAATTTGAACCGTCCCACAGTGGGCTGAAATCGAAAAAAGCTGGACAAAACCTCGAAAATGGTTTTTTTGAGTATGGAAGTTGAAACTTTGCACAGTTGTTGCCAACACATTAGTGCATTTTTTGACGCAAAATATTTTTCTTAGGCTAATTTTTTATATAAAATACATAGCCTCAAAGTTGAACAAATTTGGCGGAAATTGCCCGCTTTGAATTTTTTTCGAAATTCTGCGAGAATAAGAAGAAAATAAGAAGCTCTTGTCAATTCTAGAACGTTTTCTAATTCTTTGGATAAGTATATGCGATTAATAAGTGACCTGAGTTTTTGCATTATCTCAATGGATTTAAGGGCGATTTTTTACTCACTTTGATCCCATTATAATCTGGTGGACGCCCGGAAAAAAATGACAAAGTTAGCAAAAGAACTAAGAGGAGGAAGACTGAAAGTCTTAGATCTTCTCACTCGGCAGCAACTTTATCATTCGCAGCATCGATGACAATTGGAGAGGAAGGAGAGCCTCCAAATTAGTGGAAACGACCATTCCAAGCAGAGCAAGGAGAGTCCTAGCTAAATGGAAGACACCCATCTCAGGTTCCTCCATGATGTCAGAAGACGAGGCTCTTTCTGTTATCATATCGATGCACTTGACAAAAAACCACTACAAGTGTCTTCGGAAAATAGCTGAAAGCCATGGTCATAAATTATACCCGAACTATGAAAGAGTGAGGTTTGCTAAAAATACTACGTACCCGGATGGCATAGAGATTATAGAAATATCGTGCGAAGTCAATCAACAAACTCTCCTGTCGCACACTGCCTCACCGATTCTAGCTTGCGTGGCAACTGTTCCTGATGCCAGAAGTGAATTGAAGTGCACTCTGATTTGTAAATATGATTTCGACGGCAGTTATGGGCATTCGCAGTATAATCAAGTTTGGCAACAAGAGCCTAGGTCGGAGGAATATTTGTAGGTAGGAGTTCTATGGTGCCCCAAACCGTTCATAAGGTCCTAATACATGGAGCAGGTATAGCTACAGAGATGATTCTTCCTCTAGGGATATTATGTGAAGAAGCAATTGAAGCACGCAATAAAGATAGCAGAAAATATCGAGAAAGCTTTAGCAGGAAGCACTCTAGAATATATCTACCAACGATGACTTATTTCGTCGCCTCCTCCTGACCTCAGATTCAGTAATACCCAACGCCGCACCCCTAATTACAAAGAAATCCCGAAGAATGCCGATATAAGTGAGGAATTTACTGTTACTAAATGACGATGACCCAGAAATCCTGCAGCCTCAAAGTGAAAGCGACAGTTCATCAACCGACTCGGAGTGATGCTATTACATGTACATAGGGTTCATTTAAATATTCATTGATAACCTTTTATCAAAAATGGAAGGACTGAGAAAGAAGCCTAAAAGCCTATACAGTTAATAATAACATTAAATACATCCTCAGCAAAGGCTTTGCATTCATAGCGCTTTATAATGTACGCTGCGTCACGACAATCCATGAGCCCAGGGAGCAGCCGCGGACTGCGCGGCACGGTAAAAACATCGATTTTATTTAGTTTGTTGCCAACGGCCGCAGATTATTTCCGTGGATGACGACTCTAAAAGGCTTGATGCAATTACGATGTAAATATCTGAGAGCAACTCGGTGTCCTCCTTTTTATACAGTCACACACGGGCAAAAATATTACTGAAATTAGCGTCCGCCATTTTGTACTGCATCGGTGATAAATATGACAAGACAGTAAAGAAATCGGGTTACAACAAAAGGAAAATAAATGCAGTAATAATATATCATAGCTTTTATTCAATAAATTTATTTAAAATGATTCACTATCCAACATCCGTCGAGTACGGCAATTCCCGTGGCCAGCAGCCAGCTCCGGGCGGTGCCGCACGTTCGAAAAATCGATCTTAATTTCGGCGTCGCAGGTGGTCGCAGCTGTACTTCCGATTATCATAATCTATATACTTTGTTGTATATGTGGTGTAAATATCTCGAGGTAACTCGGTGATCCTTTTTTTAAAATCCTACATAAACACAAAAATTCGACGAAAAACAGGGTCCGCCATTTTGTATCGTATTGGTCACAAATACAACAACCAAGTCGTGAAAGTTGATGGTAATCGATGATAACAAACCGTTTAACAAATTTATAAATTTTTGTTGCTATTGAATTACTACTAAAGGTGTGACATTAGTTTAACCCTAGAGTGGTGACGCCCGGTCTCACAGACCGAAGATTAATTCTCATCGGTGTCTCAAGCGAAGTATATAATGTTACAGTTAATGCTTTTCAGTAGCTTCCTATTTCACGCTGCTCTTCCGATACATGACCGAAAAAATCACTTCGTCTGAGTAATTTGATACTTATTACTACTTTCGGTCTGCGAGACCGCGCGTCACCACTCATGCTCTGAAATTTTACTTTCTTGCCGGAGTGGTGACGCCCGGTCTCACAGACCGAAAGTGTAACATTGATGTATCATGAGAATCGATTACAATGATGACGCTTTCATCATCCCTTGGATTCAAATTTCAAGTCTTGGAAGTTACATGTACCCTATATAAGGCCAAGGAATCCTTTTTCCACGAGTCAGTCACTGTGTGCGCGCAGTTGTTAGACCTGCTTGTGGAACGACGCCGCTGTCCAGGAAAAACATCCAAGCAGAACGACACTAACAGGTACGTTATAAATTTTGAAGTGCATTCATTGGAAATTGCTTATTATCTCCACGCAAATAATTTATTTTGGTTAGTACTTTTCTCTGGTTCATAATAATTGAACGAGATGAATGGTATTATATGTAATAACTTATAATTTTATCATTATCTCGACAGGGTAAAATCTGCCCATCTACTCTTTTCTGTGAATCTCCTTTTGCAACTCTTGCGACAGCTCAGACTGCACTTATCTAACTTGGTGAGTACGCTACGCAGCTATTTTACCTTTGAATTTTTATACCTCATGCTGTATATTACTCTTCCATATGTTGCATCCAATTTTCCTCTAAATATGTTTTTATCACTGAAATTAGTTGGAGTGATGAGTTATGAAGAGGAACAACAGCGGGTGTCACGGTTGCTGTCCGAAGTAGAGAGAGAACCACAAGAGTCCCTGCATTTTGATGACGACGACGACGATGACGAAGAAGATCTTTTGGAGGTGCGAGAAGAGAGCAGTGACTCGGAGCAAGACTGGGACATGGACGACGGAGAAGCAATGAAAGAGGATGATATCTTCACCGGGAAAGATGGGACCACCATATGGAGAAAGAAGGCACCAAAACAAAGCGTAAGAACGCGTTCAAAAAATATAATTACACAATTACCTGGGCCTAGAGGGAAAACGAAAGGAATAACAAGTGCTATAGAATCATGGCGATGTTTTCTTGATAGTTCAATAATAAATATGATTACCGATTGTACTAACAAAGTCATTGATAAGGTTTCTCCTAATTACGGGCGTAGCACGTACGCAAGACCTACTAATGTTCATGAAATTGAAGCACTAATGGGATTGCTGCTGCTTTGTGGTATCAATAAAAGTAATCACCAAAACGCCGAAGACCTCTTCAGTACCAAAGGCAATTCAATTGAAATATTTCGTCTTGTCATGTCACTTCAGCGTTTCCGATTTCTGTTGCGTCATCTAACTTTTGATGACAAAGAAACTAGAAATGAAAGACGTAAAGTTGATAAGCTTGCCCCCGTGCGAGAGATATTTGATTTGTTTGTTGAAAACTGCAAAAATAATTTCAGCTTATCTGCCCAGGTTACCATAGACGAGAAGTTGGAGGCATTTAGAGGTCGCTGTGGGTTTCGTCAGTATATACCAAATAAACCCGCCAAATATGGAATAAAAATATTTGCTCTCTGCGATGCAAAAATGCATTACACGTCCAACTTAGAGGTTTACGTTGGAAAACAACCCGAAGGACCGTATTCAATGGACAATAGAGCATTTGCCGTGGTTGAACGCTTGTGTAAGCCAATTTATTACACTAACCGTAATGTTACCATGGACAACTGGTTCACTAGCATTGAGCTTCTTGAGAGACTGCTGAATGTCTATCAGCTGACTTCAGTGGGCACAATCAGAAAAAATAAACGCGGCTTACCACCAGAATTCGTTCAAGAAAAGGGACGTAAAGTGAAATCATGTCTGTTTGGTTTTAGGAAAAATTGTACATTAGTTTCGTATGTCCCCAGAAAAGGAAAAAATGTTCTTTTGATTTCAAGCATGCACGACTATGACCAAGTGGATGCAATAACTAAAAAACCTGATATCATTTTGACCTATAACAGCACAAAAGGTGGAGTAGATATAGTGGATAGGTTATGTGCTAACTACAATTGCGCTAGACCAACAAGGCGTTGGCAAATGGTCGTGTTTTATTCATTATTAAATATATCAACAATAAACTCTCAAGTAATATACACTATAAACAATAAGAAAGAAAGCCTTGTACGGCGTAAATTTATTGAAGGAATTGCATTTTCCCTGATTGAAAAACATCTTAGGAATCGTGCATCTATGGAAAACATACCACGAATCACTCGTTTACGAGTAAATGAACTACTGACCATTAAGCCATCAGAATTACTTCCTAATCCTACTGAAGGGCAGATTGGGCGCTGCAAATATTGTGACAGTAAGAGGAATCGTAAAACACGATACTCTTGTAAAATTTGTAACTCATTTCTCTGCCTTGAACACGTAACCTTGCTATGTGAAAGGTGTTATGCCAAAAATTCAGATTCCTGATTATGTATGATTGAATATGTTTTTGACGTATGGCATGTAATTAAAATTAACCCTATTGTTTATTAATGCCGTGTGTCAGTTTTTTTGTGCACTACTGAAAAGATGCCGATGTATAAATATTTCTTCCTGTTCTTCAACATAAAAATGAATAAAAGTTGAAAAAAATTGTGTATGTAATGAAAATGTTAAATAAATATTTAAAATTAGCAATACAATATCGCGTTATAAAGCCAATTCAAGGTAATTGAACTCAATTAATCTTCCAAATAGCATAAGAGACCACATCGGTCCAGGAGACCGACGTCACCACTCGTGAACCAAAAATTCACGTCACCACTCTAGGGTTAACCCATTACCGGCCGAGTAAAGAAATACTTGAAAATATATAATTTTTTCTTTTCAATTGACCTAATAACATGCTAAATAAGGTAAATTGAAAATATGGGCCTTCAAAAAAATTTGCTTATGGTAAAAAAAAAATGTTGCGTTTTCGCAACGTTGGCCGAATCCGGTATCTGTATGCAGTTATGCAACCCGCATTACAATACATTGCCGCCTCATAGGAATATGCTGTTTTTACTGTCGGATATAATCCTATACCTTTTTATGCCACGTATATGACAAATATCGTCATATTGGATAAATAAAATCCTTAGATATTATGTTTCCAACGAGATGTTGTTGTTATTTGACCTAAATCCATTATAAAATAGACATGCTTTACGGTTTGAAAGAAATAAGTCAAAGCGAAAATTTTCTCAGAAGAGCATGTATTTCACATTTTTTCATTGACTTTAATTTTATCATTGCAGATTGAATTACAAAAATTAATGGCTAATTATGAAATACTCAAGCATTTTGGGTGCAATGGAACATAAAATTTCGTACATTCAAACATGGTTTGGCTTTTACACTGTTTCGGCAACTACTGAATTTTTTTTAACTCTCTGGCCAAATTCGTCCCTTCATGCTTCACGAATCCGCGATGAATTATATGGCCTAACTTTTTCTATGTTTATGGACGCGAATTGTATAGGGGTACGTCATCTACTGACTTATTCATTTCACTCTTTAGATGCGTCCCTGCTAGATACGATTTGGAGTCTACCAGTGAAATTTACTTCCGTTGCATAACCTGTACAATCTCCTGGCGTTAGTGCAAACGCCGTCCAGTAAGTTGATAAGCTAGGACCCTTTTTCCCCTGTATTCTAGTGCGGTAATTTTCATTTGCATTATCAAGTAGGTCCACACCTCCCATGTATTTACTATACTCCCCAATAACACGAATGGTATTTTCTTTTATTAACATAGAATATTATGTGAAATAGTATTTTATTTTTTTCTGCTGAAACTTTTCCCTGTGCCAAATGGAAGCGAAAAACTTTTATTGCTGTCTACAGGGACAATCTATTTATCATTCCATCGAACAATACTAAGACCTTGGGCTTTATCAAATGTTTATTTTCATGTTCCTCTCGGTTTCACGTCAATGGTTTTATTATATTCTATCAGGAACTCCTCCGTTATACGTATTTAATCGTATTTTCACGGACGGCTCCATTGACAAATAATCCTTTTTCTTTCAAAACAATAAATAGTCTTCAAGATGAAAAGAAGTTATTGAAAAACATACGATGGTTCGAGGGATCAGGGATAATCTTGAGAAATTCCAGAATAACACTTGCTTCCAAGCCTAAATTTCGATAGAAGTAATTTTCTATCGCCTGGTTGAACCCTAAAACCGTCTGAATAACATAAGCACCAAAGTTAAAAGCAAAATCTAAAAGGCTTGTTTTAAAAGAACATTTATGCACTGTAGTGACCAAAGTAAGGTACCATTTGCTCATTTTTTCAAAATTTATGCGCAAATATTCCGAATTGTAATAATTTTTCAAGTCGTCAAATTGAGGTCATAATTTACAAATCTGTCATTTTTGTCCAGACAGGAATTGTCTGATAAGTGTAGATTATTTTTTATTAATCTGAATATGTTTTGGTTCAATCATTGCCGAACCATATCTACGCCTTATCGTCTTAATTCACCCAATATCCTGTTGTGGAAGTCAGTGATATCGCTGAATCGTGAAGTAAGGAAGGACTAATTCGGATTGAAAGTACAAAGTTGTGTGTTCCATTGCACCCGAAATGCTTTCATGTAATCCATAAATAATAATAATTTGTTGTAATTCAATCCGTTGTGATAAAAATGTCTTTTTAAAAACTGGAAAATACGTTATCTTCTGTAAACATATTCGCTTTGACTCATTTCTTTCAAGCCGTAATGCATCTCTATTTTATATTGGATTTAGGTAAAATAATGCAGCATCTCATTGGAAATATAATATCTAAGAATTTTAATTATCAAATATGACGATATCTGTCAAATACGAGGCATAAAAATGCGTAGGATTATATCTGACAGTAAAATCGGCATATACTTACGAGACGGAAATATGTAGTAATGCGGGTTGCATAACTGCCTATAGATATCGGATTAGGCCAACGTTGCGAAAACGCAACATTATTTTCCGGATCTGATTTTCGCATAATGTTGACTCTCTGACGAAATATAAGCTTTAATATCTGTTAATTGAAATTTCTACGTCCACATGGACGAATAAAAAACTTAATAAAGGGAATAGTTACTCTTAGGAAAAATTATTTATCTTGCTTAACAGGAGACTCGAAAATTGACACATTTTGAGTATTTTTATAAATATCGAATTACTTATTAATTGTCATTATAATCTCACTTAAAATCAGTTTAAACTTATTTTTATAGAAAAAAGCGAATTCTAAATTAATAAAATTCAATTGAAACATTTTTTTTGCATTTCTCAATAATGTTGCGTTTTCGCAACGTTGGCCGTAAATGGGTTAAACATGCTGAATTTCGAAAAAAATTCAAAGCGGGCAATTTCCGCCAAATTTGTTCAACTTTGAGGCTATGTATTTTATATAAAAAATTAGCCTAAGAAAAATATTTTGCGTCAAAAAATGCACTAATGTGTTGGCAACAACTGTGCAAAGTTTCAACTTCCATACTCAAAAAAACCATTTTCGAGGTTTTGTCCAGCTTTTTTCGATTTCAGCCCACTGTGCGTCCTTCCCTATATTTGTAGATTTACAGTTCTCCCTTTACGTCACCATAACCTTTTCTAAGTATTCAAAATTTTCAACCCCATAAGAGGATATAAACGTAAAGAAGAAGCTGAAACCAATGCATTCAATTTAAGATCTACCAAAATTTATATTTTTCCGACGCGTAATTTTTCCGTTCAAACGCTCATTTATCTATGTAAGACGAAATTGTTTTCTTGATGGTCAGAAATTATAAGAGGATCAAATAGTTTAACATATTTTTTAAAGATTATGTAAGTGGTAACTTATTGTAGAAAATCCAAATAAATTAATTTGTTGATAGTGCGTTTAATGCTCAATATATTTTTTTTGCACGGCAGGCTGAGATTAAACAAAAATTGCTATTTTTTCGAGCATTTATTATGTTTCGTATCTGGTCTCAACTTACTAATTTTTGCAATACGTATTGTCATTTGTCTTGAGGTATCCTACAGGCAAGGCCTAAATGGGATTCCTACTTTATCCTAATTTATTTTAAATGTGCTTTTAATGATGATTCCACGGATAAATAAAAATAAATTGGCCAATTTATTATTTATGCGGTTCGTAAAGATTCACGAGCTACGATTGAGACACAAGATAAAAGTAAATGGACAAGAACGGAGAAAGTGAAGCGGACGGAGACTAAGAAGAACGACGAAGTGTAGGACATAGCAAGGGAGGAGAGAAAACTGTGTTACAGGAAAGAATGTTGGGTAAGTGAGAGATAGAAAGGAAATAAGAGATTAGATGGAAAGGAATTTCATAGTGAATTGAAGAGGAAATCCATGATAGGAGGAAGTACAGCCAGAATGTTTAGTAAATACTCATTACAAACCTACCTTAATCGGTAGGTTACTTTAGTAATTATATGTAAATTTTGACACATATTTTTGTACGGATTATATTTATGAAAATTTTATAAGTGCCTAAAATACCATAGCATGCGTCTTCGTCATCCCTAACGTCCAGTTGCAGCCTTTAGGAAGAAGAAATTTCCTCCTGAGATTCTCCAATTGATGATTACTGTGAAATGCGATAAGGAAATATTTATCTGAAGCGAAGATCAAAAGTTATTTGAAATCCAGGGGAAACAGAATACTCCACGAAATATACGAAATAATATATAAACGCATTGTATATTTTTCTTTTGTACTCCACGTGGAATTAAGAAAAAAATTAGATGGACAAGGCTTTATGGGAAGACCTCATGGACGAGAAGTTAAAAACATTTTACCTTCTTCCAGAAATACTTAAATTGGAAAACTAAGAAATTAATATTTTTATGCATCGGGAGTTACGATTTTCATTGAAAACGAAATCTCTGAAACATTTTGACGGGTTGAAACACCATGAAGAACAAACGATATTCTCAAAAATGTCAAGGAATAATAAAACTGTACCTTTCAATTCTTACTTACCGGATTTTCACGCTACTACATGAGATTGCTTTAATTAGTAACGAAATGAATTATTAAATTTTTTTTAATACTTCCGGTTTTTTGGAGACGAAATCTCACCAATCTCTGTGCTCTACTCTTCCGTAAATAATATCCATTTACCAATCTTGAAGACCACCGTGTTGCCTTAAGGTACGTATACTTCCATGCGGCGCAGAGGGTGAGCACGGTGGCACTCGGCTGTTCAACAGTCGCAAACCCGAGCGAGAAGGTTCCCAAAATTTCAGTCGTCTAAACCCCATCCCCTACACATCGCCTTCCCTCCCTTCCCTAAACACTGCCCCCCTATGTTCCCTGCCTCGAGTCCAAGGCCACTTGCTAGTCGGCTAGGCTCGCTGGCCACTAGGCCGAGTTTTTGAGGGTTGGGGGAAAGATCCACAACTCGAAAGTGGCCGATGTATCCGGAAGCCTTCAGGATCAAATTCTAGGCTTAATCCTCACACCTTCTTCGAAAGAAAACTCAACGTTTATCGCGCGAGTAGATTGCTGCCGAAGGACCTAAAAAAAGTTACAATGACTGAGTCATTAGGAACATGTGAAAAACATGAATTATATCAACAGTTCCGATGTAAAACTCGAAAGAGCATTAGTAAGTGCATGGGTGTTGAGTCGTGACATCAATCGCGTGAATACGGATGATAAGAATAGAGAAAAAGTTTGACATAAAAAAAATCAAACAGAATTTCATCGCAACCTAAAAAATTCCATCAAAATCCTTTTCGTAACAAACTTGATTGAAATAAATTAATTGAAAAACTGATAAAAAATAATTTTTAGTCACTAAAATATCAAATTGAGCAAATTTGATTTTTCAACCAATTATAAAATTTCATATAATGTTTCTTGGTAAAATTTAGCGTATTGAAGGGCATTGATTAAAGCAAAATATGAATTCGGGATTAATACGATTCCATTTGTATGCAGAGGTCAGAAAGAAGTGACAGAAAACGGCCGGCAGCTGTAATATTGAAATGACGGTGTATTTATAATAAAAAACAATCAAAACCCAGTCAACTCTCCATCTTACTGCAAGCAATTTCGAAGTCACCAGAATTACTAAAAAACATTGCATAACATAAGAGTCACAATACTGGCAAACGCCCAGGTATTCGTGAGACGAATATCTAACGCTTTGAGACCACATTGAAAGTTTAAGTTACAGTGCTAACGCCTGTTATTTCTGCAGGAATGTTTCTCGGGTTTCCCACCGGGTGTCGTATCGGGTTGTAGTTCCCAACGTTTCCATGACTAAGTCCGTCATCGTCATCAGGGGTCATTAACGGAAAAGGGGGGGAAACGTTGGGAACTACAACCCGATACGACACCCGGTGGGAAACCCGAGAAATATTCCTGCAGAGCATACGCCGGGAAAAACTCAGATTCTACGCCTGTTATTTCAATTGTGACACAAATATTACACGACCTAATAAATAATTGGGCTCATTGGGCAATTGGCCTTGTGGACTTTGGACAACTTTTAAGCGCCAGTAAAGATAAAATACCACTTCAAGAAAAATCCGGCTTATATCAGATTAATTGTAATTCATGCCCAGCTTCCTACATAGGTCAAACAAGACGCAACATTCTTACCAGATACAAAGAACACCTCTCATATTACAAAAACAACAAACCGGAGAAATCCAGCATTGCACAACACCTTACTGACACAGACCACGAAATTACCCTAGACAACCTTACTCTATTGAAACAAACATCAAAACACCTACTTGACGCATACGAGAGCATTTACATTTATAGAAACAAAGGGAAACTCCTTAATAGTGACGAAGGTCCCATCCCGTATTCTTCTCTATTTTCTCTATTGCACTAAGAACGTTACGCCCTCAGTTATTTTCCACTCCATAACGGTCATCCTTACGTCACGTTCCCTCACCCTCCTTCCAAGTTAAACCTTCCCTTTCCCCCCCCTTCTCCGTCCGTTAACTATTCCGCCCCCCCATACCAACTTACGTCCAACCACAATTTTCCCCCTCTCCTCTTCCATCCTCTACACCACAACTATTCCCCTCCCCCTCACTCTCTTCTTCATACATTTCAGCGGTGTCTATTGTTTTTTCATCACTCAACCTTGTTGAAGTGAAGCTTTAACCTCAGTTGCGTTGAGAAGGGAATCTTGGATTCCGAAACCGGTAGGCTTTTCCCGTCCAGGTGGCAGTTCCATCGCTCAGTTTTGAGCACATTCTCCCGGAGCATAACCCACGGAGTAAGTGTTGTTTGTGTGATAGTGTGTGTGTGTGTGTGTGTGGGTCTTAACTTGTGTAACCTTAGCGAGGCCCCCCAAAATTCTCGCGAAGGTTCCTCCATAGTTAAGCGAGTGATTGGTTTCAACGTGAGCAGCCTTAGCGAGGTCCCCCCAAACCCCTCGCGAAGGTTTCTACACTGTTGATCGTGTGCGTGTATGTTTCTTAACTTGAGTAACCTTAGCGAGGCCCCCCTAAAACCCTCACCAAGGTTCCTTCATAGTTAAGCGAGTGATTGGTTTCAACGTGAGCAGCCTTAGCGAGGTCCCCCCAAACCCCTCGCGAAGGTTTCTATACTGTTGATCGTGTGTTAGTGAAGGGTTTCCGGTTGAGAGGCTGGGGTTGGTCACTGCTGCGAATCCTCCCGTTCCAGCATACCACACAGTGTTTTGTTTATACCTGTGACGAGGTCCCTTGTTACGGCCATTGGAGTGTTACTTGGAATGACTTTCTTTTTCTCGTAACTTCGGGAATAAATAGCTACATCCCTAGTAAAACAGTAAAAGAAGGCAGCGAACCGAGATGGTACGACGCGGAAGTGAGAAAATCATTCAGGCGACAGAGCGTGTCATGCTAAAATGAAAAAAAGTCAGCACGGATTTATCCGCTATTGAACGCGAGCTAATAATTAAAAAATATAGGATGACTAAAGCCGCCACGAAGGAAGCGTTCAGGAATGCATTCACTAATTTTAAAAGAAAAACACTAGTAAAGCAGTTACGGGATAACCAAAAAGCATTTTGGCCATATGTTAGGGAAGTTCAAGGTAAACGATCTACCGTATGTTCGCTGAGAAACAAACGACAATGGAGATGAGTTGACAAGCAGTTACGATAAAGCCAATTTATTAAATTCCTACTTCAAGAGCGTGTTCACCGAGCCTTCCGAGAACTCACCCGAGACCGATGACAATCCCTGTATACATTGACATTAGTACGCTCGGAATAGAAAATATATTGAAATCGCTTAGTCCAAATAATGCACCTGGTCCGGACGAAATCCCTTCTCGCGTATATAAAGAACAAGCCTCAGAAATTGCCCCCTACTTGCAGGTAATATTCAGTAAATCTATCAAGCAACTAGAAGTACCTAAAGAATGGAAAATCGCTAATGTAACGCCAATATTTAAAAGTGGAGAAAAGGAACAGCCATCAAATTACAGGCCGATATCTTTAACGTCCATATCATGCAAGGTCCTTGAACACATCGTAGTCAGTTCGGTAATGAAACACCTAGACGCGCAAAACTTATTCATATGAACTCAACATGGATTCAGGAAAAGCAGATCGTGCGAACCTCAGCGCTTTTCACCCACGATATTTTGGTCTCCGGGGAAGACACCATTCCAGTAGACGCGATTTTTCTTGATTTCAAAAAGGCATTTGATAAAGTACCCCACGGAAAGTTAATAATAAAACTGAAATCGTATGGTCTAGACGAAGATGTAATTTTTTGGATTAGAGAATTTTTGAGCGACCGCGTCCAAAGAGTAGTATTAGACGGTGCAGTCTCCAATGAGGTTGGAGTCACTTCTGACATTCCTCAGGATAGTGTCATCGGCCCACTCCTATTCCTTCTTTATATAAACGACATTGGCGAAGTAGTGCACAGTAAGTTACGACTATTTGCAGACGACGCTGTAGTTTACAGAGAAATCCGTTCCAGCAAAGATATAGACGAACTAACTAATGACCTTGCAGCTATCCAAGCTTTGTGCGATGCTTGGCAGTTAGAATTAAATTTGGGAAAATGCGTCGTAATGCATTTCTGGAATAAGAATAACTCCCTACAGCGTAACTTAATCATTCGGGGCACCCAACTAAAGGCAGTTGAATCCATGAAACATCTAGGGGTTAGACTCAATAATGATCTATCGTGGAATAAACATATTCGAGAAATAACCGATGAAAAAGGCTTAATAACAGAGTTAGAACGCGTGCAAAGAAGAGCTGCCAGGTATGTGAAAGGTCGTTACGATAGTCTTGTTAGTGTAACTGACCTCTTAGATAAACTCGGATGGGAATCTGTGTCGGACCGTAGATTGAAAAATAGACTAAACCTTATAGATAAATTCAAGAGCAGTGTCTTTTATGACGAAGTTAACCATATCTTGCGGACGCCAACGTACTACGGAAGATCAGATCATATAAATAAAATAAGAGAGATATACTGCAGAACAGACAGATTCCGAATGTCATTTTTTCCACGATCTATAAATGATTATAACGGCAGCAATAGAACTCGTAAATAGATTGCATGACTTGTAGTGTAGCCTACTAGCCTATGTAAAAATTAATGCATAATTCAATTATTATTTCTAATAGCATAGAGTAGTATAATTTGTTAGTATACGGGACGTTTTTTGGACGGTGTGGGGTGCATGTGGGACTTCAAATGCATGCTGCATGCTGGTGATTGATCATCCCCTGCCAAACACCCTAGAGGTGGCTCGCTGGGTATTACGTAGATGTAGATGCCTTCATCAGAACATGTTCAATGTTTAGTTAAAATATTTTTCCTTCGTTTCTATTTCGTTTTGAATTAAATTTAAGGTAAAGAGACAAAAGGACTGATTAACATATGGAATGAGAATCGATTGATGTGCACAGGGTTAAATTTTTCATTTTAAATTTTTGTTATATTCGATCGGTTGAGAGAATAACATTCCATTTCAGCGCATTCATTTTGGTGGAAGAATCCTGCAAAAACCTCAAAAAGTCGTCTTTTGGCTGTATTAGTAATTGAGTTAGGAGCTCATTCACCTAGTCCATTGTTTTTCGCAGTATCCATATTCATTAGCTGAGAGAGAGAGAGTGAGAGAGAGTGTGTTGGAGATCTCCGTGGAGAGAGAACCTTTCTTCCTTTGGACTTAAGTCCTGCTGCCGAGGCGAACCCAACATCGGAGCCGTAAAGGTTTCTTCCGTTTTAATTCGAAATTTTTCGCCATTTGATATGGTGTGCATTTGATATCGCCGAGGCACTTTTGCTCCCATTTACCGCACTCACAAGGGAAGAGAGCGAGTCAGAGAGCTTTTCAAGTGCGGCTTCGCTAAAAACAGTTCAACAAACGAACGGAAAAAAAGGAATCGGTTGAGGCTGTGACCTTCTTGATCTCGAAATAACTCATTCAAGGACCCTTTTTGCTCTTCATAAAATGCAGCGCAATATCATCAAAAAAGCTATGGCCTTCAGGGACTCCTCGACAGAGGATGTCGTAATTGGCGTACATATAAGGGGGCTTAGTCCAGAAATGAAGTTTTTCAATCAAAGCCAACTCATTTTCTATTGAATTATAACGTTTTTCACTTAATGATTAGCAATAGAGCTGAAATTTTCAGTAATACTCAGAATCAGATGGCAATTATTGTGTCAGCCACCCCCGGTAAACCCTCAAAAAAACCCCAAAAATTAAAATTTTCATATAAGTCTACTCTTTGGGTACTATTCTTGACTATTCCACCACCCCCAACGACTCATCCCCACGGAAATTATGTGATTGGATGGTGACCACCAGGAGTACACACATTTAAGCCCCGGTATCCCCCTGAAATCCCCCCAAATGTAAAATGTGTCATTTAATCCCCTATTCGGGAACTTCTCGCAAACATAACGCCGCACAACCCGTCCCCTCTGAGCTCTAGATCCGGAATATTTGGTGAGGGCGAGCCACCGTAAACCATACGGGAAAAAATTCCCGAAAACCCCCGATCACCTCCTGGAACATCGCCGAAAAAAAAATAAAAAAAAATTTAAAGTCGCCTTTCCGAATAGTTTTCGTCAGAATTTAACCGGTGCCCCTACCACTTATTAAAACTCCCGATAACCCCGTGAAACCTCCCAAAAAATTTCTAATAAATCGCCTCTCCAGGTAAAAGAAGTCGTTAGACCACTGCTCCTGACCCCTAGGACTTATCGGCACGGAATTCATGAGAACGATTTGTGACCACTGGTTTAACACAAGTATAAAACCCCCGGTATTCTGTTGGAAACTCCCGCAAAAAAATGGAAAACTTGCCATTAGTCTCCTTTTATGGGTACTTGTCGCAACTATTACTCCGCATTGCACTCTTCTTTACAATCATTGCTACGTGATCACTGTGGAGGATTAGTGACCGCATGTATCTATATAACATGAAGCCCAGTTACGACCACTCATTAATTCACTCACCTATACAAATGTTTGGGGTGAACGAGACGAGATACGGCAAAAAGTCTAATGAAGACCCCCTCTAAAATTGTCTGAAACCCCAGGAAAAATTATGAAAACACTAAATTTACAATTATTTATCTGTCTATTCATCTGAAATTGAGTATGGGGATTAGTTCAAAAAATGGCCACCAAATTCCAATGGCGGCGCGGCAGTCATACAAACGAACAGTCATAGCAACATATTTGTTTATGCAAACAAGAGGAGCTAAATTGGGAAAGAAGATAAAGGAATTAAAACGAAAAACTGATAAATATATGGAAGGAAATAAGGAAAATAATATTTGAAGTGTCTATTTCTTTGCGTCTTCTTTCCGCAAGAACCAACATCTGTTTAAATCAAAGCGCATTCAAATGAAAAGCGGAGAAATATAAGGTAGGAAATTATTGTTGTTTTTGGTATGTTACATCGAAAGTGTGGTGGTTATTAATATCAAAGTTAACAAGTGCACTAAATGCCATTTTAGAAATATGATTCGTGCTGTTGACTATAGTTCGTATCTTGTTGGAGATACACGATTGTAGTAGAAAGACTTTCAAACAAGTCTTACATAATATAGGTAGGTAAAAATGATTTTATTTTCATTTTTTGTGATGGTGATAACTTTTTATTTTTGTTTACGTTCTTTTTTCCGTTAATGTCCTTTTTAATGTACAATATGTAAGATACGTGCAAATGAATTTCTTATTCAATTATTTGTCTTGCGAAAATCACGTTTCCTTGAGTGACTAAGTTATTCAACTGTGTAAATTATCGAAAGCTTGACATTCACAATGTCTTGTACACCAAAGGCTGTGATCCGTTGCTCACCAGATTTATTGCGCATTGCGTTGGATATTAAAGCTGAGATATTTGCGTATCCCGATTCATTAAAACTTTAAATAGAGGTACTTCTGAAGTGAAATCATTCGCGATCACGATAAATAATATTTCGATAAAATTCGTTATACTAGCCCCAATTCATGCTAAGGTACATTTGTTTCTAGATATTGATATTCAGTCCCAACGTAATTCGCTTACGAAGGGGAACAGCTGTTACATCTTATTCGTATATCAAGAATTTGGTTGAGTTTTGTGGAAAATAATTAATAAACGTGTTTTTAATTGTAATTCGTAAAGTCGTTATGTTATGATATTACGTATGCATTGGGTGTTACAGTGGAACGTGGTCTCAACGTTTTTTGTATTTGAATTGAATAAGTTAGAGATACTCGAAGAAATTTATTTTACTTTTTAAGCCCCTCAGAAAAAGTTTCTCTTTATAAATATTTACATTCATATTGTAGCCTACGTACCATGCGCTCGTTTTACGTGAAAGTGGAAATATTGCTTATACCTAAGCTAGCCTGCTCAAAAGTAAACGATCCTTAAGTAACAAGTAGCAAACAAAAAGTGTAAGACCCCCCACAGTGAGCATAACAGGCCGCCGGTCTTTTTCGGGGGGCCTTCAGAGCCCCCCAGCGAGCAAAGCGAGTAACACATTAAAACCCCCGAATCACCCTGGGCACCCCTCATGTATACTAATTCCCGACCACTTTCAGAAAAGCTGGAGAGCTGAAATTTGTTGCACAGGCGGAAAAAAAATATTGATTGGGAGAAAAATTCCGAAAACTCAAAAAAATTGATTAGTTTTCGAGATATATCGACTTGAATTAACATGGGAGCCTTATGGGACTAAAACCTTTTTCCAATTATAGCGAATTTGTTAATAATTTAGGAAGATGAGATTCCTGTGACGAATACTAGATTTTTTTGTCAATTTTTTGAGTTGATTGTCATTGCGATATATTGATAAGTAGTACTTTTTATGATTTTTTTGAAAATTCCCTATGCTTTTCTTGCTGGCCTATCTTTGGAATTTTTTTGACCAACTTGCAATAATTGTAGGACAAATTCCTTGAAACGTAAAATACAAGATTTTTTGCTTGATTTTTTGGTTATTTGGAATATTCATAAAGTGAAAGAATTCCGAGGAATAAACGATTTTAGATTTTGCATTGTTGAGATGACGAATTTTCAAACTCGGATTTCGGACATGAGACATATGCCATATGAAAATTCGGAATTTTCGAGAAAAACCGTTTAAGGTGCTTCGCACCCGTTTTTTCGCAACGTTTTCGGCTACGTTCCCCGTAACCCTCTTGGTTAATGAATAATAAAATTCCGAAAAATATCCTGCACATGAAAAATTATTGTCGCCATTATTTTGTGAAGCTCACGATCTTGAATAACTTGACAACCGTTGAAGTTATATGAATGAAATTTTCAAGGTAATACTAATATCAAAAAGGACAACTTTTGCAATGATAACCATTCCACTGTATCGATTCGTGTCAGAGTTATATCGATACCAATCTCCTTGGATACGCTTTATTCGCTAATAACTTTTTTGTTATTCTAGTTATGAATACGCAATTCAAAACGTTTACTACTGCTAACGTGTTTAATCAGGCAAAAGTAAAATCAAGCGGATCGAATAATTAGAGGCGAAGTTATTATCGATCCAAGTGTGCATTCGATACATGTCTTTTTCAGGCTTATTTACATAGTTACGGGGATATAATTTTTTAATATTTGCTTAGACAGCAACGTACTATACGCACATGTAAATTATTTTGATGAGTAATGATTCCTAATGAAGATATATCGAAATGAAATAATATCGATAGGTCTAATTTTCTCCTTTGTTATTGATCGTACCTGACCGAAATTTTTAGGATAGTACGTGATTGGTGATATAAGATTTCTGTTATCTTTTGGTTTCCATAGCATAGTTTTAACTTTATGCCGAAATACGCTTTCAATGTAAAGTAAATGGGGATATATCAAAATCGCTTTAGGACATGATACTTACCATATAGGTCACATTAAGCAATGATGAACATCCCCCTTGACCCATTTTCTAACAAGAAAAATCAAATCGAAAATGTTGGAATTCGATTTTTCCCTTATATCTTTTTTTATTTAATTAGGTAAGGGACTTAAACTCTTACCAGTAGATAAAGAAATGTACAAAACAAGCTAAAAGTTGCAATAAACTAATTCGGTTGTTATAGTTGAAGTTATGATCGATAAAAATGTGTACGTTAGAGATCCCTTTTGCATAACTTTTACAATAGTTGCTGGGATAAGACTTTTAACGGTATGCTAAAAGGTAAATTAGTATTCATACATATAAAATATTTTGCAGAACAACATCCCCTTATCAAGATATGTCGATATGAAATTATATCGATAGGTGTCATTTTCTCCTACCACATTAACCATACCTGCCCGAAATGTTTGTCTTTTAGTGCGATGAAGTGCACGGTATTTACAATAAGTCCATCTTCAGCCAACACAAACAAACTGGATGGTTTATCCACGCGATAAAAGATGTCACGTAATATTGTTTCGTTGTAAAAAAAACATGGTTTTCCTATATCTAAGCCACGAACAGAGATACTTTGGTCTCATTTATTGTCATTGCGAATGCCAATGTAATTGAAAACTCAACCCGATAGTATTCAATTGACACATCTGTCGGAATAATATAAATTCCTTACCTCCAACCCATAGCCGACTTCGCTGTTCCATTCGGCTTCTTATTAATTTTTATAATAAGCATTCCATTGACAGTTGAATATGATAGCCAATATTGAGACCTAAGTAAATACATTATCACGTGTTGAAGTTGAGGTTAATTTCACGGATAAATACCTTTGGCAACTGTGAGGAAGGTCAATGTAACATGAATCAACCCTCTTTCCTTTCTTTCCTGGGGTACACCTTCAACTTTTTTGCGTCTTCCTCCCCAAAGACACCTACTGAGAGGGAAATAACCCTGTCCTCTTCAGTTTCCTTACTAATGTACGCAGATTTTGTGTATTATACCACTGCCAAGGAGTACCAACAATTATGCGGTTAATGAATATGGCGAATCTCGGCAAAGGAAAGACAAGACCGAAAGCTATACTGTACAAGGAAAGATATGAATGCACATAGGTGGATCTAGGGGCCATAGGGGCACGTCCCCCCCCAGACTCTTAAAAAATATGCAAGATTTTTTATACGGTCCGAATATCGTTGCATTCGTTTTGTTTTACGAGGTATCCTCAGGACCCCCGGAACAAAATCTTGGATACGACCTTGCTTGTCCCTCCCCCCAGAAAGAAATCCTGCATCCGCCCCTGTGAATGAAACTAAGTACTGTTTTTTAATACATTCTCCTAACATATACTTCATGGTTCTTATAGGAGTTTTAATCACTCAATTAAAATACAAGAGTTGAATAACACACTGAATTCAATGCAATGTGCACTCTATTGTTGTTCCGTCCCGAATAGCTGTTTATATATATTACTTCATAGCAACAATGCAAAACTAGCAATCTGGAAAACGTTAGCGGTACTGAAAGGTACCCTCCATGCACTCACGCGTAGCAGTTAGGGAAGCGTGTTTGGGGTGCAGGAATCTCGGAGAGTGAACCGATTGTCAATGAAACCACACGAAATGTGTGGAGATCTCCGTTGACGCTACCTCCACGCTCAGGCAAGCGTTCGATCTTTACCATGGAGTTGAAGTGAAAGTGACTTAGAAGCAACGATATTACTCTTCGAGGGGAGGTTTATTATCTCAATTCAAATAAAGTAGTTAAATAACACACTGATTTAAATGTAATGTGCACTCTATTGTCGTTCCGACCAGAATAACTGCCTATTTATGTCACCAAGTTATAGCCAACGTTCCGAATTATTTTAAATCATCATCAGTGCTATGAAAGAAAAAAACATGAACAACATAAAATACAAAGATTAATACATACACTGCAAGTATTTCTCCCTTATATCTATTTTATTTATTTTCGTTAGGGACTTAAACTCTAATTGGTAGATAAAAATAAGGTGCAAAATAAGATAAAAGGTAAAGAAAACTAATGTTGTAGTTACAGTTGAAGTTTTGATCGAAAAAATTGAGCATCTTATATATCGCTTTTGCAGACCTGTCACTGTAGTTGCTGCGATTAGGCTTTTCACGGTATTTATTTATTTATTTGCAATAAACCCAAAAACAATACATGAGACCTTTTACATTGTATTTTTAAACAAATGGATAAATAATAAAGTGGAACAAGAAACAACGACAAAAAAATAAAACCTGATTAAATACACTCGGATATACATAATACTTCACTTCTATGAACGCCTCATCCGCTCATATGCTATTTGGGAAGGGTGGACAAAGAAAGAGGGATTTAAAGAAGAAGTTTCCTGATGGCAGTCGTAAATGATGAAATTAATGATGTTATGTCAACAGAAGGAGCTTTGATGAAATTGTAGGTAAGAGGTAGCCGGTAGGTAAGGGATCTCTGGGTCACTGATAAACGGTGGAGAGGTAGATGGAAAAGGGATGAGTTCCGTATTTTACGGGAAGGGACACGGAGGGAGAACATTGAAAGAATGTCGTTAGACCTGAAGTGGCCATTCATGATTCGGTGGAAAAACCTGAGGTCGCTAAGAGTACGTCTTCGCCCTAAGGGCACTATGTCAAGTTGAGAGAGGAGATCATCAGCAGTGAGATTACGGAGGGAAGGGTTACGGTTTTTCACGTTATTTACGAAGAAATTAACAGGTCTATTAAGAATTTTGACATTTAAGGGACAGGCTGAAGACCATATGGGCGAACAATAATCAATAAGTGGAAGAACACATCCGGAAAAGACAGATTTCAGAGCAAAAGGACTCCGTATTTTTGTAAATCTGTACAAAAGTCCAACTAGAGCCATCGCTTTGGTAGATATGTGCTTAAGGTGAGGGGTGAAGGTAAGCTTGGAGTCAAAAAGGACTCCCAAATCACTGTGGCATGTGTATGATAGAAGGCAAGGTAGTATTCATGCATATTAAGTATTTTGCTGAACTAAATCCTTTTATCAAGGTGTATCGATATGAAGTTATATCAGTAGGTGTCATTTTCTCCTACCCTATAAACCGTACCTGCCCGAAATTTTTGTCTATTGGTGCAATGAAATGTACGATATTTACATTAATTTCAATCTCTTGCAAACACAAATAAACTGGATGGTACACGCACGCGATAAAACATGCCACGTAAAATTGTGTCAGTGTAAAAAACAAAGTTTTCTAATATCTAAGCCACAAACAGACATACTTTGGTCTTATTCATTGTCATTGCAATTGCCAATCTAATTAGAAATTGAACCCGTATGTATTCAATTGGCACATCAGTCGGAATAATAGGGATTTGTGGTAGTAATACATCTCCTTGGAAAATGGCATTTATAACTTAGTGTGATGGAAAGATATTTCAAACGTCAGAAACAATATTGACGGTCGTCAAGGGGACAGTAAGCGAAACACGCTAAACTTGAACCTTTTTTGGATGTTTATTTCTAAATTTCCTTTCCCTTGGGCTACAACCTTGTCGCGGTGGAAAGGCTTGCGCGTTCCTATGACCCCTAGAGCTGCACTGGCGGGATTAATTCTAAATTATTCCCGGTAGGGCCACACATGACAGATAGGTCGAAGGGTAGGAGCCAGACGAAAGGTAGTCCACGTGATGGTGTCACGTAAAAAACACTGTTGGAATGGAAGTGGGAAACCCTACCAACTATCTCTTCCCTGAACACATGGAGTACAACCATATGAGCCTCGGAATCTCATCGCCCGGGACCCGTCCACAAAGGGCGGGTGTCGGGCACGGCAGCGAGGTCGGCAAGGTCCTCGGGGTCACCAACATGCGAAATCCTTGCAGAGATTTATCATCATCATCATCAGCTGCAGCAGCAATGGAGAAGGAACAAAAGAAGACCGAGAAGATGGAGAAGAAGAAGTCGGCTATAAATGTGGGGACGTGGAATGTGAGGACTATGATGAGGGCGGGAAAGTTAGAAAATATCAAAAGGGAAATGGATCAAGGGAGGATAGATATCTTAGGATTATGCGAGGTGAGGTGGAGGGATGGCGGAGACTATTGGAGTGATGGGTTATATATAGTGGAGGGGAAGAGAGCCAGCGAGGGGTAGCTTTAGTATTAAACGGGAAGATGGGTAAGCGTGAGGTAGGTATAGACCAGGTAAGCGATAGGATTCTGGTGGTAGAAATTGAGGCGCGGCCCACCAACCTGGTGGTGGTCCAAGTTTACATGCCCACTAGCAATCATAGGGAAGAAGAAGTAGATGAGTTGTATGAACAGCTCGAGGAAATAATTAGAGACACACCGGGTAAGAAAAATCTGGTAGTGATGGGGGACTGGAATGCCTCAGTGGGGGAAGGGAGGGATGGGCACGAAATAGGAGATTTTGGACTAGGAATACGAAACGACAGGGGAGAGAAAGCAGCAGAATTTTGTAGGAGAAACAAATTATTCATCACTAACACGTGGTTCAATCATCATAAAGGGCGAAGGTACACGTGGAAAAGTCCAGGGGATGTGGGGAGATATCAAATAGACTACATTACGGTAAGACAGAGGTTTAGGAATAGTGTGAAAAACTCGCGCAGCTTCCCCGCAGCGGATGCGGATTCGGACCACAATCTAGTGCTCATGAAATGCAATGTAAGATTCAAAAGACTTATGAAAGTTAGGAAGGCGAAGAAATGGAACGTAGAAGCCCTGAAGGGGAGTATGAGGAGAGAATATCAGGAACTAGTGGACATTAGTACACGGGAGATTGAAAGTACTAAGACTGTTGAGGAAAGATGGGATAATATTAAAACGGGAATAGTCAAAGCGGCGGAGAAGTCAATTGGTTACGTTGACAGTAGAAGGATAAGGAAGCCGTGGATAACGGAGGCAATGGTAAATGAAATGGAGGAGAGGAGGAAGTGGAAGAACGTGGACACGGAACAGGGAAAAAGAATGTATAGGGAACTGAATAATCGATTACGACGTGAAACTAAGAGGGCAAGGGAGGCTTGGTGGAAAAGACAGTGTGAGGAAATGGAAAAGTTCCAGAAGGATGGAGAAATAGGCGCGTTGTACGCCAAAGTTAAGTCGCTATCGGGCGGCAAAAGAGGACAAGCCATGTCTAAAATTAAGGCTAAAGATGGGAGGATGCTAACCGAGCGAGAAGAGGTACAGAGTAGATGGAAGGAATACGTGGAGGACCTGTATGACGGAATGAACAGACCAGAGAGATTGACTCTAGAGGAGGAAAGTGCAGTGGAGGAGGATAATCTTGGGCCGGGGATATTAGATTCGGAAATAGAGAGAGCACTTCGTGATATGAAGGCTAGGAAAGCAGTAGGCGTGGACAATATCCCGTGTGAGCTGCTGAAGAATCTAGGGAAGGAAGGTAAGAATAGGTTTTTCGAACTAGTGCGCAGGATCTATGAGGAGGGATGCTGGCCGGAAGATTTCGTGAAGACGGTTTTAATTCCGCTTCCGAAAAAGAAGAAATCTGTGGAATGCGGAGATTATAGGACTATCAGCCTAATATCGCATGCGGCGAAAGTGGTGCTGAGGATATTGAACAGACGAATGGAGGCGAGGGCAAACGAGTATTTGGGCGAAGATCAATTTGGTTTCAGAAAGGGGAAGTCAACTCGTGATGCAATAGCAATAATGAGGTCCCTCGTGGAGAGGAACCTAGAATACGACCAGGACGTATATGCGTGTTTCGTAGATTTTGAGAAAGCGTTTGATAGGGTGAACTGGGCAAAGTTGATGGATATTCTGAAGAGAATAGGTGTAGATTAGAGGGATAGACGACTGATTCGTAATCTTTATATGGCCCAGACGGCGCAAGTGAGGGTAGCGGACGGAGAATCTGGGTGGGCAAGCATCGGCCGAGGTGTGAGGCAAGGCTGTCCTCTATCGCCGCTGCTCTTTAACGTGTACGCTGAAGAGATGGTACGGGAAGCATGGGATGAGTTAGAAGCTGGAATAAAAGTGGGAGGAATGATGTTCAAATCAGTGAGATTCGCGGATGATCAGGCGCTGATTAGCCAGTCAGCAAGGGGGCTTCAGGCTCTAGTGGATGCGTTATACGAGCGTTGCGAGGAATATGGGATGAGGATTAATCACAAGAAAACTAAGGTAATGCGGTTTTGTAAAGCATCACGAGAGAGGAATTTGAGACTTAAGATAAAGATGGGTGGTGAAAAACTTGAGCAGGTTGAGCAATTCAACTATTTAGGCAGTACGTTAGAGGAAAATGGATACAGTAGTAAGGACATCAGGAAGAGAATTGCATTAGCGAAGGAGGCGTTCATGAACAGGAAGGAGCTTCTAAGAGGATCGTTATGTAAGAGTTTAAAGAAAAGGTTAGTGAAGAGTTTGATCTGGAGCGTAGGTCTCTACGGTGCGGAAATGTGGACACTGAGGAAAGAAGACGAGAGAAGATTGGAGGCATTCGAGATGTGGGTATGGAGAAGAATGGAGAGGGTGAAATGGACGGAGAGGAAAAGGAACGACGAAGTGCTGGATATGGTTGGCGAGGAGAGGCAGCTTTTAGATGAGATACGGAGGAGACAGAAGTTATGGATGGAGTTAGTGCTTAGTGGTGAGGGGATGTTGAAAATGGTGCTAGAGGGTAGAATGTTAGGGAAACGAGGGAGGGGAAGGAGAAAAATAGGATTTTTAGATAGATTGAAAGAGAGTAGGCCTTATTGTGAGTTAAAGAAGGCAGTGCTGGAAGGAAAGGGAGGCTCCCAGATCACTTCTTGCGTACTCCATGGAAACCTACCTTAATCGGGAGAATACTACAATAATAATAATAATAATTTCTAAATTTAGTGTAAATCAGAAATAAAACGAAATGAAACTGCAGGAATAAGAAAGTGCAATTTGTTTTCTTTCAAATGATATGTGTCCTAACTTAATGTAACCATTTCCACTAATTTTAATATACAAAAACAAATACGTCTGCAGGCATCTGCAGGGAAGCCGCGGCGCCATCGCGGGTAGCGACTCTCCCCTCCGACCGACCGTGGCAGGGAACGGCGAAACGGTTCGGGGAGGTGGCCGACCAAGCTGGCCGCGAAGTGGGTTCGAGCCCTATAGCGCCCGAGGACTTAGTGGACAGATGTTCGAGGAACAGCAAAGCTGTTACGAGGAGTAAACTGGCAATGGCGTTCGTGACGCATCCAAGGGTCCGCTTCCCTCCCCTCTGTACTAGCACTTTGCGGTCAGATTACTCGAATAAAATTCTATAAACACCCACAAGATTAGACGGCGACGGCCGTATCGAGGACTAACTGGCCTAGGTGCGGGGGGCGTCAGTAACCCTCGGGCGGGCCGCCCTTTACTAGAAACTGCGAAGCCGTCCCTAAGAATAAGCGGCGCAGCCGCTGGGGGCTTCTACCTCCCCTGGGCGGCGAAACCGCTCCTTAACGAATAACGGCGACACAGTTACGAGGACTAAGCAGGGAACCCCGGGGGGGCGCACTCAGCCCCTGGGCGACAAAACCACCTCTCAACGAGGAACTGCGAAACCGTCCCGAGGAATGAGCGTGGCAGCCGCGATAAAACTCCTTTATCTCCGGGCGGCGTGGTGCCCCCTACGAGGAATGGCGAAGAAGTTCAGAGGTCTGAGTAGCGCAGCTTCGGGGGACTCCCTTGCCCCTGGGCGGCGATGCTATCCCTGAATCGAGGATCGGCGTAGCCGCGGTTAGTGACTCTTCCCTCCGACCGTCCGCTGTAGGGAACGGCGAAGCGGTCCAGGGAGGCGGCCGACCAAGCTGGTCGCAAAACGGCTTCTAGGGGTTTGAGCCCTATTGCCCCGGAGGACTTTGAGGACAGAGGTAGGAAGATGGGCGATGACGTGTTGAAGACTTTGCCGACGATGCCGGGGGTGGAGCAGCCAAGGGTCCGCTTCTCTCCCCCCTGGTCGGCAAAGCCGGCCCCTATCACTTTCGGGTCAGAATTTTCGAATAGAAATTCTTCGGACAACCACAAACTAAGACAGCGAAGCCAAACCAGGAGATTCTAAGTTAAAAATTGACGCTGATCTTACGACCGCTTTCTTATGAAGTTTGCACTTACATGAAATTATGTATTACAGTTCGGAATAAGATAACTTAGCCGCGGGGGGCCTCCCTTCCCATCTGGTCACGGGGAATTTGGGAGCGGACCTTCTAAGAACGGCGAAGCCGTTACGAGGAGTTCGCTGGCGACGACGGACGTTGCGGTTGCTACCCTTACCCAACGGCCGCCGAAGCCGACACCTAGAACTTTATGTCCTTAGCTACGAGGAACGGCAAACCGTTCCGAGGAATGTGCTGGAGAAGGTGGGTGCGGCGTGCGCTATCCGGCGTAAAACAATGCCAAAAATAACATAAATTTCGATTTATAAAAGATTCACAAAACATATCTAGTACTTTCGGAATAAGATAACTTAGCCGCGGGGGGCCTCCCTTCCCATGTGGTCACGGGGAATTTGGGAGCGGTAGTAGTTCATTTGTCATAATGAGGGGCGTGAGGGACAGCTGTGAGGCTATTTATCACACCCGAATTTCTTAAACGCGAGATAGGGCTTACAACATACAGGGTTGGCCACCTCCGGGGCAGACCGCGTCGGCCTCACCAAAGGCAGCGGTGTGAAAGAGACTGGTTAGCGTTACGATTGGTTACGCCGGATTCGGTCCGCACGCTCGTGAAAGGAGAGAACAGTTGAAAGAGGAAACGAGATGAGAACATATTGACACCCGCAAGGAGCGCATTACGGCAAGTACCTCACATTAAACCCGATTTGATTTCGGTGGTCTCCGTACGCGAAAAGGTAACTGTGACTGGTTCTGGCGATATTATTTTCTACATAAAGTCATCATCACCATTGGTCAACAATGAGAAAGCCTAAATCACACGATAATTTTATCCGTCATTCCCGAATGTTCACTATCGCGATCATTAGAGTGTTCAATCTCAATTGATCTTCACCGGCAATTGTTTTTCGCGGCCACTCTAATGATAAGGATTCCAATTACTTTTTTCACCACTTGTCTGGTCGCTGGTTCCGTCACTGAAACCGTCACTAAAACCTCATATCAGCCAATCAGAACGCTGCAATCGCTCCGTATGTAGCGATTGCAGCGCAACGTTTGACAATCGTGGGAACGACATAGATAAACAAGCACGCCATATATTTTCGTCCTAGTATTCGGGTCCTATGACAACGAGCTGTGATATTGGAAATGATGCGAAAGGCGACGGCGGGAGGGACCTTGTGATTCAGAAAAATGATCACTAGAGCGATCATTTCAATTCCCGTCGCGAAAAGCCATCGCTTTAGTGATCACTTTTCGCAACAAAAGAAAATGATCGCGTGACTCATGATTGGTTTGACGGAGTTCTCCATTCTTCTCTGCTATTCTCTAGCCTTATTATATCGAAGTATTTCTTCCCTTCTACATTTTGTCTTCTACAACCTGTCCTAAGTAACTCATTCCGGGCCGTCCCTCACCCTTCTTCCCTTCCACCTGTCCATCTGCGATTGTTTTCATCAGGCCATCATGTCTCATGATGTGGGCAAGTAAATTCTTCTGCTTGAGATAACACTCTCCTCTCCTCCCACTCTTCTAAGCACTTCCTCACTACTTACACGATTGATTAATTTCTATTGATAATTCCTACATAAGATACAGCGGATAATTTGGAAGATTGGACGGAATGAATACTGAAAAAGTTAAAAATCATATCAGAGAAAATAGTTTTTAAAACTCTTGGTGTAGGTAGTAAGATTATGGCATTTAAAAATGAAATAATGAGACGTATTCTATTTTTTGACTCACTCAATGCCAAAAACAATTATAAAAGTAATTAACTGGACGAGGCAAAATGTTTTTAATAATCCAAGCACTAAATAAGCAAGATCAGAAAAAGTTTGCAGAATAAAACAGTAGTGATATCTGTAAAAAAATTTCATACGGAAATTAAAACTTTCCACTCATCCTGCTGAAGACATAATGAGACAATTAAGGCAGAGAACCATCTGTTGTACCACATATGGGTTAAAAGGACTCCAAATGTAAAGGAAATTTTGACCTGCTTCCATAGTTATTTTTGGTTGAATTCAAGTTGTAAAAATTCGCAGGTGTTGCAGCGATTACTAAGGAGGAAGGTTGGCCAAAAATTATCTCCAATGTAGCCTTGAATTCAAGTTACCAGCATTGGACGCGTTAATATGACATTAGTATTCCAATTTGGGAGAGGAGATATGCCGGGATAGCTCGAAAAATGCTCAATACAAATCAACAACTGCAGGTTAGATTTGATAATTATAATGGGATAGCCTAGCACTAAAAAGGGGAACCTTACTCACTCAACAGACAGACAGTGTGAAATAATTTTGCTTTGAAGTGAGCCACCATTTTCATCCGAAATTCCAAAAGAGATACAGGGCAAATCAACAATTGCACTTCATCCCATAATTCGAAGATGCTCTCGATAAGATGTAAACTGAATCAAAATAGAAGCAGTGGGCAACGAGCCAGTCTTATAAATATAATAAAACATTGAATAACGGCCATACCCCATTTTCATAACTGCTGACTAAAACGCGATTCATATTATAAACGGCAAGGAAAACAAAACACTTGAATGACAACCAGCTTTTTTTAAAAGTACGCCAAACGTTGCAGTGTTAAAACAGGAACTCACACACTACGTAAGTATTTAGGAAGCAAATAAAAATTGCCATGCAAATGCACTATTTTACAAATTCGGATAGTTAGATGCCATACAAATGTCGTTGGTCGCGATAACATATACAGCAAATGAGTCTGTAGATTTTAAGAGTTTTCTTTTTTACCGCAGAGTGCGGAGAAATCAAATGTCGCTAGGGTAACATAAAAGCATCTATATCTACATATTACCCCACAAGCCGCCTAAAAGGCGTGTGGCATGGGGTGTTAGTACACCAGGGCGGTGATTCTCGTTCTCCTTTCGCCCGGGTCTTCGCTTCGCTACGGCAACTCGAAGTGAAGCGAAAATTTTCTCCACGATTTTCTCGTTCGTTTCGCCCAGTCTATCGCTACAGTTCGGGTAACTTCGTACTCTTGGCGAAATACTGTGACGAAGGTAATAAAGAATACCGTTAGGTCAATAATTCTCATACCAGCAATTGAACGCGAAAAGTGAAACAAACGAAAGCCGAAATTGGAAAATCGAGTGTGGAGTATGGGGAAAGGATTATTTACGTTTGTTTTGAAGTGATGATTTGCCTTGAAAACGAAGGTGAAGCCAATACTTTTGGTTTTAATCGTTGACTATTAATATGGTCAATCATCTGTGTCTCGTCAAAATAAAAGTGCTCACGTCGATTTGTGAATATTTGGCAAGTACATGTGTTAATTGTATGAGTACTGCGATACTAGTAAACCATAAATTACACGGTGATAATGAATGACTATTTGTGAATGGATCGAATCAAAGTGGAGTCCCTTTGCAAGAAATAGTGGTATATTAACCCTGTTTGTGCTTATTACACTGGATCGAAGATTCTCATTTGTATTGTGAAACCAATTGAAATGGTTTTCTATTGAGTAGACCACCAGAGCGATTTTACGAACATTTTGTGGCTATAATCATTATGACGATAAATTTTAATCATATTTTTGCAGTAAGATATATCTTCTTAGCGTTATTATGGCCAGTATAAGTACGAGTAATACGAGTAATAGCCAGTATAAGTACGCTAGTATATCATCATCTCTGTGTTCCTTACGGAATTAGGAATAATTTGCAAATTGTGAATAATCAAAGCCTTTCATGTTTTCAAAGTACTCACCATGGCCATAATTTCAATGACAGAATTTATAACCAACCACCGTTTAATGGACAAATTCATCAGGGTTCATTATAAACGATAACGTGCAGAATGACTTTTGTCACACTGAAGATGTCATTGTTATTTATTATTATTATTAAAATATTTAGTTACAAGTCGACCATGAAGTCGGGTGGTAACATAGATTTAGGTAGTGCATTAAGACACAATTAGATTAGATTAAGCTATGAACAATTAATTCATAAATAATTCATGGTAATACCTTTAATGATTTTTGTGTTTTTATAGAAGTATGTTCAGTTTTATTAAAATGTTCACAATAAGGAGGTATCTTCTGCCATATGCCACTCATGTAACAGACACGAAAAGAATTGAGTCATATAATTGTCAGCGAGTCGCAGATATTTGATAACTTTATTATCTCATCTTATTTATGAATATTGATATACTGTTGAGAAGCAATATGTTTCATGAAATCCATAATCTCTGGCAAATAAAATTTCAATTAGGGACAGAACTAAGTTTAAATTTCTTCATTAGAGAGACAAAAACCTATTGCATGACACCAATTAGCCCTTACCATTGAAATATAAGGTGAAACACATTTTGATACTGGCTGTCGAAAGTGTAGTTGATATAGTAATAGGGAGGACTGTGAGTCTTAAAGGTGAGAATGTATTCATTTTCATCATAAAATTGAATTGATGTTCAGAAATCACTTATTGTGAACATAACTTCACTGTCTAATATTAAATTAAAGAAGAATGAAAAAATTAAAGTTGGAATACTTATGCAAAACCCTACAACAGTTACTTCAAGGGCTCATGGCCTAGTAAACTTGCCATCCAATTATTAAATAAATGTAAATTTTGCAGCAAACCTTTCATACTTTACAAGTAGGTTGCATGTTGTTACAACAATATGCATCTGTAACAAAATATTGCTAGTATTTTTACAAACCTTGTGTTGGAATATGTTATAAGTGCTATCGTAACTAGACTTTATATATAATCAACAGCAAAGGCTTGTATTCTATGAAAGATTTAAGGAAAAGAGATGGGGTGCAGAAATATTAAATATAAGACACGATCTCTGGTATTATTTTGTGGAATTGCTTCATTGCAGAATAAATTAAATAACTTTGTTTTATTCCACACTATATTTTAAATGGCACAACCTGGGTTCCAGCATCTAATGTTATCAACAGGTGTAAGCACCTGCTTGATTCTATAATCACTTCATAAATAGAACAAGGTGAGGAATTCATATTATCGCATTTATGAAAATGGAATCACTCAGGCCACTCAAGGCGGAGAATAAGCCAATGCTCAATTTTCAAGCATTTAGTATGAATAAAGTGGAGCAATTGCTTCAGAGAGTGAGCAAATGCTCAGAAATGAATGCATCTTCTCCGGACTAGATGCATCAAGGAAGTTTTTCGTGATAAAGGGCATTGTTCGATATTCGGCTTTTATGATAACCTTGTATTATAGAGGATATTATTATTATTTTAATATATTTTCACAGCATTTTTGCTGGTTTTAGGCGAGGTACGGGTATCACCAAGTACTCTCGTCTTTTTACTCTGTTTTGAAAAATTTTCTGACAATCCGGCAAGTATTTAAAATTGCTGCTTTTTGTTTTGTAATAAACAAGTTTTTCGGCAGTCCAATAGTTTGAAGACCTTGATGGAGTGAATGAGGCACTACTCCTGTGGCGGAGATAATGATAGGTATTACGTGTACTTTATCTGATTTCCACAATCTCTTAATTTCATTTTTAAGTTCTTCGTACTTTTCCATTTTGCTGATGTAGGCTATAGTTTTATTATGTGAATTAGGTACAGCAATGTCTATCAAGTATGTTTCATTGTGAGTTTTATCTTGTACTACTAGATCAGGTCTATTGCTATGGACTGTTTTATCGGTAATAATTGAACGGTCATAATTAATCTTACAGTGGTCGTTTTCAAGGATGGTTTTAGGTGTGTACTTATAATAAGAAACTCCATTTTCTATGAGTTTATACTTCAGGGCTAATTTCTGGTGTATGATGTTACATATTTGATTGTGACCGTGCAGGTAGTCTTTTTGAGATAAGTTACTGCATCCACTTGTGATGTGCTGTATCGTGTCAGAGGTATTACCACATTTTCTGCATCTGTCATCCAATAAATTTGGGTTTTTAATTATATATTTTTCATAATTTTTTGTTTTCACCACCTGGTCTGGTATTGCGATCATAAATCCTTCTGTTTCTGGGAAGAGTTGCCCATGCCTGAACCATGCGTGCGATGCGTCTTTATCGATTTCAGGGGCCTCCAGGGCATGAGAGTGTCTTCCGTGAAGGGATTTAGCTTTCCATATTGACATTTTACTGTCTATAGTAACAGTGGTTTCACTAACTTGCATACTTTCGTCAGATAGGTTTAACGGTGTGTATTTATTGTCTGCGTCACAGATAGTTCTCAGGAGATCCGAGGTAGATTTCTTGCTGAAAAAATATTTCCATAACTGAGAAAGTTGTGAGTTGTGCTGATTCTTGATGTCTACGATACCCCTTCCACCAAATTTTCTAGGCAACATGCTCCTCTCTATTTTCGAGTTTTTATGGAGCATATTTTTCTCTGTCATTTGGGATCGAATTTTTCTTTGTAGGTGGTCTAGATCTGTTTGTGACCATTTGATTATACCGAAGAAGTTTGTCAGGAGAGGGATGGCAAAGGTATTAATTGATTTAGTGAGGTTTTTGCTGTTCAATTCCGTGCGAACAAGTTTCTTGATTCTATTTTGGAATTCAGTCGAAAGTTTTTGCTTTATCGTAGAGTGGTCTAGTCGTCTTGCTTGTTGGAACCCTAGGTATTTATAGGTATCTCCCTCATCCATGGCCTCTATTATTTGCCCATCCTGTAGTGAAATATCATTCCTTTGTATTTTACCTCGGACTATTGTGATAGTTTTACATTTATCTATTCCAAATTCCATTTTTATATCCTTAGAAAAATTTCAGTTAAACGGACTAATTGATTCAGATTGTTATTAGATCCTGCATATAGCTTGAGATCGTCCATATAGAAAAGATGCGGTAGAGTGTGGCATCTTAGTTCTTTTCCTTTTATTTTCACTCCATATTGAGTATTACTCAGGTTTGATAGAGGGTTTAGCGCAAGGCAGAACCATAATGCACTCAAAGAGTCACTTTGAAATATTCCCCGTTTGATTTTGATATTATTTGTCTGCAAAAGACCCTCATCAGTTTTTATGTGCAAGATGGTGCTCCATTTTTTCAACACAGTATGGAGACATTCAATAACTTCTGGGTGAATTTTATAGATGTTTAGTACTTCAATAAGCCAGGAATGGGGAACAGAGTCAAAAGCTTTTTTGTAGCCTATATAGCAACTGAGTAGGTTCCTATTCTTTTATTGTATTTGTTTAAGAATAATTGAATCAATTATCAACTGTTCCTTGCAACCTTTGCTTCCTCTGCGACACCCCTTTTGCTTTCCCGTAAAAATGTGGTTCTCATCTATATGGTTGTTGACTCGCTTAGCTCGCTGGGGGGGCTCTGCCCCCCCTAGGCCCCCCCGAAAAAGGCCTGCGGCCTGTTATGCTCACTGTGGGAGGTCTTACACTTTTTGTTTGCTACTTGTTACTTAAGGATCGTTTACTTTTAAGCTGGCTAGCTTAGTTATAAGCGATATCTCCACTTTCACGTAAAACGAGCGCATGGTACGTAGGCTACAATATGAATGTAAATATTTATAAAGAGAAACGTTTTTCTGAGGGGCTAAAAAAGTGAAATAAATTTCTACGAGTTTCTCTAACTTATTCAATTCAAATACAAAAAGCGTTGAGACCACGTTCCACACCTAACATAACGACTTTACGTATTACAATGAAAAACACGTTTATTAATTATTTTCCACAAAACTCAACCAAATTCTTGACATACGAATAACATGTAACAGCTGTTCCCCTTTGTAAGCGAATTACGTGGGGACTGAATATCAATATCTAGAAACAAATGCGCCTTAGCATGAATTGGGGCTAGTATGACGAATTTTATCGAAATATTATTGATCCTGATCGCGAATGATTTCACTTCAGAAATACCTCTATTAAAAGTTTTAATGAATCGGGATACACAAATATCTCAGCTTTAATATCCAACGCAATGCGCAATAAATCTGGTGAGTAACCGATCACAGCCTTTGGTGTACAAGACATTGTGAATGTCAAGATTTCGATAATTTTCACAGTTGAATAATTTAGTCACTCAAGGAAACGTGATTTTCTCAAGACAAATAATTGAATAAGAAATACCTTTATTTGCACTTATCTTCCATATTGTATTATTCACTGCCTATTCACTCCTGAAGCTCACGGATAAAATTGTACATTAAAAAGGAAATTAACGGAAAAAAGAACGTAAACAAAAATAAAAAGTTATCACCATCACAAAACACGATAATAAAATCATTTTTACCAACCTATATTATGTAAGACTTGTTTAAAAGTCTTTCTACTACAATCGTGTATCGCCAACAAGATACGAACTATCGTCAACAGCACGAATCATATTTCTAATATGGCATTTAGAGCACTTGTTAACTTTGAAATTAATAACCACCACACTCTTGATGTAATATACCAAAAACAACAACTAATTTCTTACCTTACATTTCTCCGCTTTTCATTTGAATGCGCTTTGATTTAAACAGGTGTTTGTTCTTGCGGAAAGAAGACGCAAAGAAATAGACACTTCAATTATTACTTTCTTAATTTCCTACCTTATATTTATCAGTTTTTCGTTTCATTTCCTTTATCTTCTTTCCCAGTTTAGCTCCTCTTGTTTGCATAAACAAATATGTTGCTATGATTGTTGTTTGCTTGTATGACTGCCGCGCCGCCATTGGAATTTGGTGGCCATTTTTTAAACTAATCCCTATACTCACTTTTAATTGAATAGACGGATAAATAATTGTAAATTTAGTGTTTTCATAATTTTTCCTGGGGTTTCAGACAATTTTAGAGGGGGTCTTCATTAGACTTTTTGCCGTATCTCGTCTCGTTCACCCCAAACATTTGTATACGTGAATGAATGAATGAGTGGTCGTAAGTGGTCTTTATAGTAGATAGATTACTTCTGTTATGCAAGAGGTGAAAATTTTATAAAATGTTTGTAGACAAGTTATCGGTCTATATTTTGATGGATCGTTACATGCGACTTCTTTTAGCAATAAATATGTTTTACCTTCCATTAAAAAAACTGGAATATTTTCTGGAAACTTCAAAAATTCGTTTGTATATTTCAGTAGATGCTTATGGCAGCTGGTGAATTTTTTGTACCAAAAGTTGTGTATATTATCCTTTCCTGGGCTTTTCCAGTTACGGGTTCGGCTAAGAATTTTTTTAAGAATTTCCATTGTAATAATGGGGGGAAGCATAGTTTCTATGTTTTCCGCTGCTGTTCTTTCATTTCTCATCCAGGTCGCATTTCCATTATGGGATGTATCATTCGACCATATACTTGACCAAAATTTCTCCACTTCCTGAGAGTAAGAATTACTCAGTTTTTTATTTTCACAAGAAATAGATTTCTTCTGTTTGTTATTGCCCAATGTTCTGTAAGAGTTTCCCTGTTTATTTTCAAATTGGGAATTCTGTTGTTTTCTTCTTGTGCATTTATTATATCTGATGAGTCTCATTTTTGTGGCTGGAAGTTTTTGCTTTTACCAATGTAACCAGCCCGTTCAATGGGTCCTCCCTTCCCCTGATGCCTACGTCCCAAGGAAGTGGTTATTTGCAAGAAATAAAAAAAAATGGAAAATTTTGAAATCCCAGATGGGTGTTGGGGTTCGCCCACGAGTAAAATACGCTGATGATTCGGATGGAAATGACGGTTAGCCACCTTACAATACAGAAATAACAACTTATTATAACATCAAAAAAAATTGTTGAACAATGAAAGGACCAAGTTATAACAACCAAAGAGAAAAAAATCGTTGAACAATGAAAGGACCAAGTTATAACAACCAAAGAGAAAAAAAATATCCCTTTTCCCACACACGAACAGTGTTCACTGTATATGAGGAGGGGGGGTCTTCACTGGGGGGGGGATTGGAGTGCAGATACTTTACGTTCTGTCCTTGACGTTACTGCGTCCGTATGGCTCCGCAGTGTCGAACTTCCTTTCCTTGGTTTCAATTATTTCACTCACCACTCACTACAACATCGTTGCACTCCTTTTTCTGTTACTGTTCTGTTTTTCTGTTTCGATTACTGTTCACTGGGGGCCATGTAACGGTTAGCCACCAAACATTTTCTTTTTATGTTGTAATCTTTGTTTTAGACTCGCGGGCTATCGAATCGGATGATTCGATAGCATGGCTGGTTTTCGCAAGCCGCCGTCCCTAGGGACGGCATAAAAAGGTGCGGCGTGAGAGGACAAAGGACTGTTGTTGAAAATGTTGTTGTTGTTGAAAATGTTGTTGAAAATGTTGTAGGAAATGTTGTTGGAAATGTTGTTGGAAATGTTGTTGAAAATATTGTTGAAAATGTTGTTGAAAATGTTGCTGAAAATGTTATTGAAAATGTTGTTGAAAATATTGTTGAAAATGTGGTGAAAAATGTTGTTGAAAATGTTGTTGAAAATTTTGTTGAAAATTTTGTTGAAAATGTTGTTGAAAATTTTGTTGAAAATGTTGTTGACAATGTTGTTGAAAATGTTGTCGAAAATGTTGTCGAAAATGCTGTTGAAAATGTTGTTGAAAATGTTGCTGAAAATGTTATTGAAAATGTTGTTGAAAATATTGTTGAAAATGTTGTAGGAAATGTTGTTGGAAATGTTGTTGGAAATGTTGTTGGAAATGTTGTTGGAAATGTTGTTGAAAATGTTGTTGAAAATGTTGTTGTTGTTGTTGTTGTTGAAAATGTTGTTGTTGTTGTTGTTGTTGTTGTTGAAAATGTTGTTGTTGTTATTGTTGTTGTTGTTGAAAATGTTGTTGTTGCTGTTGTTGAAAATGTTATTGTTGCTGAAAATATTGTTGTTGAAAATGTTGTTGTTGTTGAAATGTTGTTTTGGTTGAAAATGTTGTTTTGGTTGAAAATGTTGTTGTTGTTGTTGTTGAAAATGTTGTTGTTGTTGAAAATTTTGTTGTTGTTGAAAATGTTGTTGTTGTTGAAAATTTTGTTGTTGTTGAAAATGTTGTTGTTGTTGTTCTTGTTGTTGCATTCAAATGGCAGTGGGTTACTCCCACTGACATTTTTAAAACTATCAAAAGCTTCAGTTGGTGCTACTTTCGATTGAAAATTTCTCTCAGCATTGTGGACGCCAATGGCCTGGTTAGTGATAGGTATGTGTTTATGATAGAGCTTCGCTACATACATCGAGATCCAAAATTCCATTAGGACACGTTCATTTCTTTCAGTAGTTGGTTCTCAAAATAATTTTTATGAAATTTCATAGTTTGAAAAAATTAGAAACGAAATCCATAATGGTCTTAGTGTACCCCAAAATTTAGTACTTGACGACATTTTCTTTACTTCTGTATTTATGAGATATAGTTATGCATAGCTTTCTACCGCAATAACATAGTTTATGCAACTAGCACATGTGCCTTTTGATTTTGATTTTCTAGTACATGTTCCATTACGAAGGCCTCGCTTTAAGAACTCTTCAGTGAATATTTTAGAAATGGGATTGGTGGATCTTAAATTGTCCTCCACCACATATTAGAACAATAAAAAAAGTGAAATAATTTACGTTTTCGTATAACCGAACCGGCAATTTCCCCCACTTTAGCAGAAGCTACGTGACCCTTCAATAGCCTAGGCTTCATCTCCTACAATACAACCTTCATTTTTGAAGACCAGGCGTTTGTAATCCACGGCCCGTATATGTCCCTTGACGCCATTTCGAAATGGCCCGCAAAACGATTAAAAGCAGTTAATGTTACTTTATAGATATTGCTCAGTAAGAGCATGGATTCCTTAAACTAAGTACACCAATATTTTACTAATAAAAGTGACCTGATAAGGCTGTTAATTGCATCCCATATTGCCATACCAACCTAAGCCAACAGCCTGTGAGTAGAGTATGCGCGTGCGAGTTTTTTTTCCAACCCCTACTTTCTATGAAAAGATGGAAAACTTGCTGGGCATGAAGTGCCACGGGGCCGCCATAATATTGTACACAGCGTAATAATCACTAAGCTCACTACAAGTAATTTCTAATTTGTACGTAATAAATATAAATTAAAATAACCTTCGACCATCTACCTTCA
Source organism: Ischnura elegans (assembly GCF_921293095.1). Classification (NCBI taxonomy): domain Eukaryota; kingdom Metazoa; phylum Arthropoda; class Insecta; order Odonata; family Coenagrionidae; genus Ischnura; species Ischnura elegans. Next base: position 116,634,605 of record NC_060253.1, read on the forward strand.
CGGAGTTCAGAAAACTACAAATACATTTGCTAGTTAATGAAATATGAATATTGCGGTTCCCTGCTCCAGACATTGAAAATAAAAAATTGAATCGATTGAAAAACAGGAATACTCCAATGCCACAAGTAAGTTTTTTTGTGAGCAAATTATCAATTTTTATTTTTATTTGAAAGTGGCAGACTCTTTTGTCTATTGATTTGCTATTGCACGCGGCATAGTTTTCTTCAAATAAGCACGAATGCATAAGATTGCACCAGTAGCGATAATAAATAATTGTGTGTGACCAATGTGTGTACCGCATGAAATGACCTGTTGTAGCATTAAGATCGAAAATAGGATAAAATAATTCCAATGTTTACAAAAAAAACAAAAACTAATTCTTTAAAATTCCCAATTTTATCTTTTTTACCCAAAAAACTCATGAAACTCTGCTAATTTATTCTACTCATCTAAATCCTCCATCGATTTAGAATTACTGCCATAAAATATAGACGTTACCACAAATATATACGCAAATAACAGAGGACTAAAATAGTTGACTATAGAGTTCGACTCATAATTAAGTACCCCTGTGTGAACGGAAGGGCTATTGTTGAGCGTAAATAGTAGAAATGAGTTGTTTAATGTATACCAAAGTGCCGTTTGTAGACGAGGCTGTTGTAGTACTGCAGCAGTAGCAGGGGAAGTCTGTCTTCAGCGAGCACGCCGTGTGCAAAATGTTGCGCAAAAGGTATTTAAACTGAGGCATTTGCTCCGGAGTATAAGGTAGAGGTTATTCATACCAAATGGAGCAAATGCTTATGCTCTTACCTTTTGCTCAAAGCAAATGCTCATGCTCCAAGCTTATGCTCATGAGCATTTGCTCAACTTTTATTCATCCCGCCCATTGTTGTAAGTGTTGAAGATATTATACCTAATGGATTTTTGAACTTTTACACTCAATAGTGATAGTCCAATGGATGGCAAATGAAAAAATTTATAAAAGCTATGTATGGGATTGAAATCCCCAAGAAACTAACATGTGTACCATATATGTGATGTAAAATGACTGTTATAGGAATATGTCTTCACTTATCCCTTTGAAATTTATTAAACATATTAGTTAAATCCTTTCCTTTGGGCTACAACCTGGTCGCGGTGGAAAGGCTTGCGCGTTCCTATGACCCCTAGAGCTGCACTGGCGGGATTAATTCTAAATTATTCCCGGTAGGGCCACCCATGCCAGATAGGTCGAAGGGTAGGAGCCAGACGAAAGGTAGTCCACGTGGTGGTGTCACGTAAAAAACACTGTTGGAATGGAAGTGGGAAACCCTACCAACTATCTCTTCCCTGAACACATGGAGTACAACCAAATGAGCCTCGGAATCTCATCGCCCGGGACCCGTCCGCAAAGGGCGGGTGTCGGGCACGGCAGCGAGGTCGGCAAGGTCCTCGGGGTCGCCAACATGCGAAATCCTTGCAGAGACTTATCATCATCATCATCAGCTGCAGCAGCAATGGAGAAGGAAGAAAACAAGACCAAGAAGATGGAGAAGAAGAAGTCGGCTATAAATGTGGGGACGTGGAATGTGAGGACTATGATGAGGGCGGGAAAGTTAGAAAATATCAAAAGGGAAATGGATAAAGGGAGGATAGATATATTAGGATTATGCGAGGTGAGGTGGAGGGATGGCGGGGACTATTGGAGTGATGGGTATAGGGTTATATATAGTGGAGGGGAAGAGAGCCAGCGAGGGGTAGCTTTAGTATTAAACGGGAAGATGGGTAAGCGTGTGGTAGGTATAGACCAGGTAAGCGATAGGATTCTGGTGGTAGAAATTGAGGCGCGGCCCACCAACCTGGTGGTGGTCCAGGTTTACATGCCCACTAGCAATCATAGGGAAGAAGAAGTAGATGAGGTGTATGAACAGCTCGAGGAAATAATTAGAGACACACCGGGTAAGAAAAATCTGGTAGTGATGGGGGACTGGAATGCCTCAGTGGGGGAAGGGAGGGATGGGCACGAAATAGGAGATTTTGGTCTAGGAATACGAAACGACAGGGGAGAGAAAGCAGCAGAATTTTGTAGGAGAAACAAATTATTCATCACTAACACGTAGTTCAATCATCATAAAGGGCGAAGGTACACGTGGAAAAGTCCAGGGGATGTGGGGATATATCAAATAGACTACATTATGGTAAGACAGAGGTTTAGGAATAGTGTGAAAAACTCGCGCAGCTTCCCCGCAGCGGATGCGGATTCGGACCACAATCTAGTACTCATGAAATGCAATGTAAGATTCAAAAGACTTATGAAAATTAGGAAGGCGAAGAAATGGAACGTAGGAGCCCTGAAGGGGAGTATGAGGAGAGAATATCAGGAACTAATGAACATTAGTATACGGGAGATTGAAAGTACTAAGACTGTTGAGGAAAGATGGGATAATATTAAAACGGGAATAGTCAAAGCGGCGGAGAAGTCAATTGGTTACGTTGACAGTAGAAGGATAAAGAAGCCGTGGGTAACGGAGAACATGATAAGGGAAATGGAGGAGAGGAGGAAGTGGAAGAACGTGGACACGGAACAGGGAAAAAGAATGTATAGGGAACTGAATAATCGATTACGACGTGAAACTAAGAGAGCAAGGGAGGCTTGGTGGAAAAGACAGTGTGTGGAAATGGAAAAGTTCCAGAAGGATGGAGAAATAGGCGCGTTGTACGCCAAAGTTAAGTCGCTATCGGGCGGCAAAAGAGGACAAGCCATGTCTAAAATTAAGGGTAAAGATGGGAGGATGCTAACCGAGCGAGAAGAGGTACAGAGTAGATGGAAGGAATACGTGGAGGACCTGTATGACGGAATGAACAGACCAGAGAGATTGACTCTAGAGGAGGAAAGTGCAGTGGAGGAGGATAATCTTGGGCCGGGGATATTAGATTCGGAAATAGAGAGAGCACTTCGTGATATGAAGGCTAGGAAAGCAGTAGGCGTGGACAATATCCCGTGTGAGCTTCTGAAGAATCTAGGGAAGGAAGGTAAGAATAGGTTTTTCGAACTAGTGCGCAGGATCTATGAGGAGGGATGCTGGCCGGAAGATTTCGTGAAGACGGTTTTAATTCCGCTTCCGAAAAAGAAGAAATCTGTGGAATGCGGAGATTATAGGACTATCAGCTTAATATCGCATGCGGCGAAAGTGGTGCTGAGGATATTGAACAGACGAATGGAGGCGAGGGCAAACGAGTATTTGGGCGAAGATCAATTTGGTTTCAGAAAGGGGAAGTCAACTCGTGATGCAATAGCAATAATGAGGTCCCTCGTGGAGAGGAACCTAGAATACGACCAGGACGTATATGCGTGTTTCGTGGATTTTGAAAAAGCGTTTGATAGAGTGAACTGGGTAAAGTTAATGGATATTCTGAAGAGAATAGGTGTAGATTGGAGGGATAGACGACTGATTCGTAATCTGTATATGGCCCAGACTGCGCAAGTGAGGGTAGCGGACGGAGAATCCGGGTGGGCAAGCATTGGCCGAGGTGTGAGGCAAGGCTGTCCTCTATCGCCGCTGCTCTTTAACGTGTACGCTGAAGAGATGGTACGGGAAGCATGGGATGAGTTAGAAGCTGGAATAAAAGTGGGAGGAATGATGTTCAATTCAGTGAGATTTGCGGATGATCAGGCGCTGATTAGCCAGTCAGCAAGGGGGCTTCAGGCTCTAGTGGATGCGTTATACGAGCGTTGCGAGGAATATGGGATGAGGATTAATCACAAGAAAACTAAGGTAATGCGGTTTTGTAAAGCATCACGAGCGAGGAATGTGAGACTTAAGATAAAGGTGGGTGGTGAAAAACTTGAGCAGGTTAAGCAATTCAACTATTTAGGCAGTACGTTAGAGGAAAACGGATACAGTAGTAAGGACATTAGGAAGAGAATTGCATTAGCGAAGGAGGCGTTCATGAACCGGAAGGAGCTTCTAAGAGGATCGTTATGTAAGAGTTTAAAGAAAAGGTTAGTGAAGAGTTTGATCTGGAGTGTAGCTCTCTACGGTGCGGAAACGTGGACACTAAGGAAAGAAGACGAGAGAAGATTGGAGGCATTCGAGATGTGGGTATGGAGAAGAATGAAGAGGGTGAAATGGACGGAGAGGAAAAGGAACGACGAAGTGCTGGATATGGTTTGGTAGGAGAGGCAGCTTTTAGATGAGATACGGAGGAGACAGAAGGTATGGATGGAGTTAGTGCTTAGTGGTGAGGGGATGTTGAAAATGGTGCTAGAGGGTAGAATGTTAGGGAAACGAGGGAGGGGAAGGAGAAGAATAGGATTTTTAGATAGATTGAAAGAGAGTAGGCCTTACTGTGAGTTAAAGAAGGCAGTGCTGGAAGGAAAGGGAGGCTCCCAGATCACTTCTTGCGTACTCCATGGAAACCTACCTTAATCGGTAGAATACTATAATAATAATAATTAGTTAAATGTCGACAAGTAGTAGTAAAGGTTAATATTTTAGGAAGAAACCACGATAAGAATTACATTCAAGAATTTGAGAGAGTTATTAGTAAAATTAGACATTGCAATATTTCCACAGAGTATATTATGATGAAACTCAGTAGAAATATTGCAAAGTCTAATTTTACTAATATGAAGAACTTACACCATATCTTGCCCAACATCATACAACATACTTTGAAAGAGCTTAAAAAAAACTTCAGTGGTCACTGATGAGCATGGAAAATAATGGGTGGTGAATGCAGTCATTTCCTGTAAATTCAGCCTCATTAGCAAATACATAGGTATACAGACAACAGCTTTCCCCAATAGGCAGAGTAGCCCAGCTGGCTCAATATTATAAAAAATACAACTGATTCTGATTATTTCAAATATTCCATTAGCGGACAAGGATTGAGAACCATAATAAATAATATTTCTTTGATTAATCTGGCTTTGATGTTTTATGATTCTTCAGGTGTAAGGGTCCAAATTCTCTACTTGTCAAAACTTGTCATCCCGCCCATTGTTATAAGTGTTGAAGATATTATACCTAATGGATTTTTGAACTTTTGCACTCAATAGTGATAGTCCAATGGATGGTAAATGAAAAAATTAATAAAAGCTATGTATGGGATTGAAATCCCCAAGAAACTAACATGTGTACCAGATATGTGAAGTAAAATGACTGTTAAAGGAATATGTCTTCACTTATCCTTTTGAAACTTATTAAAGGCAATACATTAGAACAGAAAATTTGCATAGAAGGGAAGATTTTCTTGCTTAAGGTGCCTTTCCAAGTTTTTTTCCATCAAAAGGATGAGAGGTCATTACTTTAGTCACAAAAAATACAATAATTAGTAAACGTCCACACTCTAAATGCTCATTTTCCAAACCAGTTCATTTATAATTAATATGTCAAACCATCTTATGAGCAAATCAGTCATTCTCACTTTTTTTACCCACACGAGCCGTATTGACTGCATCAATTTGCGTTCCTCAACTTCTAAGGAAAACTCAAACAGCATCTACAATAAACTACGTACGAAATGTGCTAATTCCTTTCTTTTTCACGCAATCTTTCACTAGCCCCACTTATTCCCATATATTTATCATCAAGAAATACCAAGCCGTACGCCACATATTGTTATTGGAGTAACCTGCAATTTTTATTTAAGTACTTTGACAAACATATCCTTCCGAAAAGGCATTACGAAAACATTTTAACAGCTTACACCCTTTCACTTCATAAAATATATCCTCACAATTAATTATGAATTCTATAGTTACATCTCATGCTAGTAAATCATAATGCAAATAGTAGGTACGATCTTTTTCTCACTTTCGATTGCCAATACGAAACTTGGCTGTTCTTCTAATTCAAACTGTCTTCGTAAACACCATCACATTTTGAAACCGTTGATGAAGTAGGCAAAACCAAGTGATATTAGATTTATAAACCAACACTCCTGTTTCACCTCCTATCTTTCCTCCCGGCTGGCACAAAGCATAACAAACGCCTACTTCGGCACAAATATTGCATAACTTCAACATTTTCTGGGGTTGAACACACGATCTCCGAATGCAGTCCACAAAATAGGCAATTATTTATTGGATGGTGATTATTATCAAAGTTGAGAGGCTTGTAAGTATCTAGTAGCGTATAACCGTAGCCACCGATACGGTATAACCCACTTAAGATCCCATCTATTGAATTACGTAGAACGACAAGACGGATTAAACAACACACAGGTTGTATGCCAAGCATTTGAATAACAATTAAACTAATTGGGATAAAAAATATTACATAATAATGGTGTATGGCTGTAATTAATTCACCAGTCGTTCTCTCACCAATTCTTTCGCCAAGTCGCTAGAGCGAGTTCATTGTCGTCGCTAGCAAAATTCGCTCTTGGCGAATGTTTACATTCGAAAATTGCTCGCCAGACAGAACGAGAATAACTTTTTTGTCGCCAAAGGAACGAAGCGAAGCTTTTCTGGCGAAATGGCTAGCGAATGAAAACGAGAATACGAATTCAGTCCCCGTTCACCAATTTTTTCGACAAATCGCGGTTGCTATAGCCAGAAAGACCCAGAATAGACCCCCAGCTGTTTGCAGCTAGAAAAAAATGAAGTAACGAAGTAGAAAAAATGAACTCTAACTAGGTTGGTACTAGCGTTTATTAAAGTCCTTTATGGTTCGGGGGAGAAACGAATTCCCATATCTATCCGTTCGGCAAAACATCTCTCTTAATTTATCGCTTCTATCCGACCTGGAAATATAGTGTGGCTCGAATATTATGTTCTCTGTGACGCTCTTAAAGATATCCATTCTCAATTGTTCAAGCAATCTAAGCCTAGCGCGCAGCCTCCGAGTCTTCAATGGCTCCCAACATAATTCGCTTAACATCTGGGTGACTCTGCCTGTACGCCCTTAGCAGTTTTTGACGAACCGCGCAGCCTTCCTTTGTATTTTATTCAGTTCGCGGATTAAGTCTATCTGCACCGTATTCCATACGGTCGCTGCATATTCAAGGTGCGGTCGGACGAGAGCAAAATAGCAACTTTCTTTTACTTTCTCATCCGAAAATCTTCCACAATACGCTTGACGAATCCTAATTTCTTCAGGGCTATGCCGCAAATATTCTTTACGTGTGTTCCCCACGTGAGGTTCGAGATACGTAAACGTAACTCCCAGGTACTTCACTTCATCTGTTGCCTTTATGTTAATACCACTGCATAAACATGGTTCGAGTTGGACGAATTCCGCAAGAAATGTACCGCCATGCATTTTTTCAGATTAAGTTCGTGTCCACACTCTTGGTTCCACAAATGAACGTTATTTAGGTCAGATGATAGAATTTCATAGTCAGAGTGATCACTAATGACGAACTTGCATGGGTCTTCAATTGCAATAAAAACTATTTTGGACAGGTAAAACGGATATATTAGATCGCAAAAATACCTAATGTTTCTCCGTTTATCGTTAAAAAATACAAAGAAATAACTTAAAAAACCGAGCTAAATTTGGCCGCGCTCGTTTCGACATAGATAGCGCCATAGATGTCAATAGATGGTACTCAGATGCGTTAAGTCGGTGGCCCATTCTCGGAAGCAAGACTGGTCCGAATGCGTTCGAGGTGAATGGATGGCTTGATGAGGAAGGCATAACTATCACGCCATTCAAGTGCAATGCACTCTGGAAACTCCAGGGGTCATCTTTTTCGTCGCTTCCACCACAGCAATGTGGATTTTAGCTATTAATGTCGCAACATTCGTAGACATAGATAAATAATGCGATGGCTACGCCTGCTGTTTAGTTAGCCAGTAGCGCGATGGTTCAATGGATAGACGGTTGGCTTCTGATCGAAGGAACTCGGGTTCAAATCCCCCAGAAAAAGAGATTTTAAAAAGAGAATGGGACTAGCCACCCTACCCTGAATTAGGGGTATTGTGCAGCTGTGGCTTAATTCGTGGTGAACTCTACCCTCGCCAATCCAAACGAAGCATAGGGTTAAATCACTGAGCGACCACACTCAGTGCACGGACCCAAACTATTAGCTCACATTATCGATACATGTACCTTTTTCTAGCGTAGCATAGACTAAACGCAGTTCCCCACAGATGTGACAATAATACTACGTACAGAAAGTTATTTTCTGCAACATTCGCTGAGCAAGAGAACAGGAAATTTTAATGTTTTTTTTTTTAAATCCTTGGGCCAACTGTGAAATTCGGGATAACAGTGCATACTATTTTTCTGAAATTACGACTGATTTTTAGCGAGGGAGCAGCGGGCGATTGAAAATTAAATATTAGTTGCAGATACCATGGGCAGAACAGCGTGAACTTAATTTTTAGGAAGGAAAAATCATGCATGAAATTATAATCTCTTCATTGTGATACGAAATAAATTAAATTTACAAAAATAAATCTTTACTTTCTAATATTTTCGGAAAAAGTCTCATTAAAGGGAATTTCATGCATGAACTGCGTCGTTGAATTATAAAATTGGCTTTAAAATCTAAAAAGGAATTCATTTGTTCCAAATACATGACTTAGATCCCTTTTATGCATCCGTAGAGCTGGTTTAGTCACAACCCCCTTTATCAACGTTGCAGTCCTTACTTCCTTCACAAGAACTCCGTGAGCCATTGGTAAAATTTGTCGCTTACCCGCTTCCATTGATTCAACTCGTGAAAGGCATTAAGTACTCAAGACGAACTGACCATTGCTCTGTTTAAATGTTTGCAATGGGGCCACGACACGAATAAAGACTTCTTTCCATGAAGTCACCGGAGTCACTGCATCCATTACAGTGCTTTATTTTCCTTTATTTCACAGCCGGTCTTACGCCAGAGTCTAACCATTGGCAGCACAATCACATCCACACACAAGTCACAGCCTTCATTTTGTCTCTATTACTTGCACTTGTGGAGGGGATGCATGATACAATGTCTTAGAGTCGCGTCTCGTGGATGTGAATCAGCACACGCCATTAGCCTAGTTTAAAAAATAACAGAATAAAGATCCCGTTTCAACCATGAGGAACTATTTTGTAATTTGTATGCCTCTACTGAGCCCAACATATCCCACTCCTTAATAAAATTATTGATCCAAGCACTTAGTTCCGGAAAGATGTTAATAAATATCTATGACCCGAATTACGAATTACAAAACGAGACTGAGGCATACACGCCTCTTCATACTGCGTCCCCGCATGACTTTATTGGAATATCTCAACGAATATGGAGATATCTCAATGTTGCTAGTCAATTTAAAAGGCATCATATTGATTGACAGACGTTATTCTTGAAAATATTACTACCTATATACATATATACTACTTCATTCATTCACACGGCGCCTTAAGCGCAAACATACATATAAATTCAGAGGTAAGGAAAGAAAGGGATAGGAACATATAATGGAAAAAGGACGAGGACAACGGTGCTGTGGTAGGTGGAAAAAAGCCAGAAATCAGAGGGTAATAATGCGGCCTGACTGGGACTCGAACCCAGAACCTCCTGGTTGCCGGCCAGGTGCTCTACCAGTTGCGCTACCAGGACTCTTAGATTTACCATGATTTCGGCGGGCACCTCGTCCTTTTTCCATTATATGTTCCTATCCCTTTCTTTCCCTACCTCTGATTATATATATATATATATATATATATATATATAATCTTGATGAAAGCGCACTAAGCGATAATATAAATATGTGGCCGATCGAGGCGAACGAACAAAAATTGTACTACTAAAACATAGACACACGTAAAAAAAAAAGGGACACTCACAAATAAACGTTCAGACGTTTCAGCGGATTGATCCGCTATCCTCAATGCTGAAGGAGCATTGAGGATAGCGGATCAATCCGCTGAAACGTCTGAACGTTTATTTGTGAGTGTCCCTTTTTTTTACGTGTGTCTATGTTTTAGTAGTACAATTTTTGTTCGTTCGCCTCGATCGGCCACATATTTATATATATATATATATATATATATATACATATACAATGTATTGGAAAATCCGAAATGCACGTGGCACGTAATATAAATAGTTTAAGTTAATGTCAATACACACAGAGACACAAAAAAGAAACACTCACATTGAATAAATAAACTTGTGAAGCTATCGAAGCACTTCCGGCTTCTTCGTCAGCTGAAGAATGAATGGTGAGGAAAGGAGAGGGTTGGAAAAGGGAAAAGAGGGGTAAGGGGAGAGGTGTATGGGGAGGGGGAGTTAGGAATAGGGGTTAGGATGCAACGTTGAGACCCGGGAAGCTATTGACTTGAAAGTGCCAAATGCACGCCAATTCGAGGGTGTGGAGGTTGAGGGCGGAGTCGGTGGGAGGGAGGGAGGCAATAATGGATACTTTGTAGCATTGATTGAAAATGGAATCATGTGAAAGACAATGTGTGGGAACTGGTAGAGAGGAGTGGGGGGAAGATGGACAACAGGAGGCGCGATGATTGTTAATTCTGAGATTGAGAGGGGTAGTGCAGGGGAGGTATAATTCCTTCTTCAATGCAACTTCTGCCCCGCTTTTTATATAGGCCTATGCACTACCCCTCTCAATCTCAGAATTAACAATCATCGCGCCTCCTGTTGTCCATCTTCCCCCCACTCCTCTCTACCAGTTCCCACACATTGTCTTTCACATGATTCCATTTTCAATCAATGCTACAAAGTATCCATTATTGCCTCCCTCCCTCCCACCGACTCCGCCCTCAACCTCCACACCCTCGAATTGGCGTGCATTTGGCACTTTCAAGCCAATAGCTTCCCGGGTCTCAACGTTGCATCCTAACCCCTATTCCTAACTCCCCCTCCCCATACACCTCTCCCCTTACCCCTCTTTTCCCTTTTCCAACCCTCTCCTTTCCTCACCATTCATTCTTCAGCTGACGAAGAAGCCGGAAGTGCTTCGATAGCTTCACAAGTTTATTTATTCAATGTGAGTGTTTCTTTTTTGTGTCTCTGTGTGTATTGACATTAACTTAAACTATTTATATATATATATATATATATATTATACAGATATTGTACAGAACAAATAAATTCACAGGTAAGGAAAGAAAGGGATAGGAACATGGAATAGAAAAAGGACGAGGACAACGGTGCTGTGGTAGATGGAAAAAAGCCAGAAATCAGAGGGTAAAAATGCGGCCTGACTGGGACTCGAACCCAGAACCTCCTGGTTGCCGGCCAGGTGCTCTACCAGTTGCGCTACCAGGACGCTTAGATTCACCATGATTTCGGCGGGGGTTTATACACAGAAAACTCCCTTTGCTATGGCCCACCAGAGTAACCAATAGATGGCACTGGGGCAGCTCACCACTCACCAACGGAAGGAATGGACGAGGACACAAGGATGAAAGGAGATGTACACACTCACACGATAGCAGGAAAGAGACAGGAACATGCGTTTCGGGGCACGCAGAGCCCAAGTGAAATAAGCCAATATGGCCGATACACTACTTCATTCATTCACACGGCGCCTTAAGCGCAAACATACAAATAAATTCACAGGTAAGGAAAGAAAGGGATAGGAACATGGAATAGAAAAAGGACGAGGACAACGGTGCTGTGGTAGATGGAAAAACCACAGCACCGTTGTCCTCGTCCTTTTTCTATTCCATGTTCCTATCCCTTTCTTTCCTTACCTGTGAATTTATTTGTATGTTTGCGCTTAAGGCGCCGTGTGAATGAATGAAGTAGTGTATCGGCCATATTGGCTTATTTCACTTGGGCTCTGCGTGCCCCGAAACGCATGTTCCTGTCTCTTTCCTGCTATCGTGTGAGTGTGTACATCTCCTTTCATCCTTGTGTCCTCGTCCATTCCTTCCGTTGGTGAGTGGTGAGCTGCCCCAGTGCCATCTATTGGTTACTCTGGTGGGCCATAGCAAAGGGAGTTTTCTGTGTATAAACCCCCGCCGAAATCATGGTGAATCTAAGCGTCCTGGTAGCGCAACTGGTAGAGCACCTGGCCGGCAACCAGGAGGTTCTGGGTTCGAGTCCCAGTCAGGCCGCATTTTTACCCTCTGATTTCTGGCTTTTTTCCATCTACCACAGCACCGTTGTCCTCGTCCTTTTTCTATTCCATGTTCCTATCCCTTTCTTTCCTTACCTGTGAATTTATTTGTATGTTTGCGCTTAAATATATATATATATATTGTAGCGAACCGTACAGATAGTATTTTTTTTCTAATTATAATTGCCGATTGGGCATTTTTTGTTTTTGCTCACGCTACCGTGACGACTCGAGCAGGGGTTAGTCTTGGGGTCGGACATAGTGTCCTGCGACGTGGTTTGTGAGAGAGTGAATGAGTCATGTGTATGGTGGCCGGTGTGTTGGCCCCAGTTATCTAGGACCAGCTAGTGACCCATTTATTTCCGGCCCCAGTGAAATCACCCTCCCTCCTCACAACCATTTCCACCTGTGATTTTTCCCCTCCCAAGGAGTATAAATGCCCGTGAAGGGAAGGCGTCGCGAGCATAATTGACTGGACGAATAAGGGGAAAGTTTTTGATGTGCGTGATCGCCATCATAACGAGAGGAGTATTTTTGGTGGCCAACGCTGGCATCAGCCCGGACGAGTTACGGCAGTGTCCCACGCCCGGTGCGAGAGGAGTTACCTCGGTGCCGTGGATCAGCTGATCCACCTTCTTGTGCTACAAACCATTTCTCCGTTCCAGCCTCAACAGAAAACTGTAAGAAAGTTCTTATATCATCTGTTTATGGTCAGACGACCGTTAATTTCCCCTAATCAGAAGAGAGAAATTGTTTTCTCCAAGATCATAGTGCATCGCTTCCTTTCAAATAACTTTAAGAAGTGCTCAGAAAAGCCAAGTTCAAAGAGAAAAAAAAACTTTATCCAAGGATACAAGTTGATGGTGGCCCAAATAATTCACATTAGATTTTTGTTGTTGTATTGTAACTTATACTATTTTGGAGGGTGGGAAGCATCACGATATCATCATAGTCATTATTTTGTTCCGAAGTGGAATCATTTCAATCATATCATCCTCATCAGGGTATTATTCTTATTGTTTTGTTTTGTGAAAAATGTAATAATTCATGAAGGGTAAAATATATCTTGTATGTTTAAGAGTGTAAGTTTAAGATTTGTTTGACTCCAGTATTCCTTTGCTCGAGACGATCGTGATTATCTCCCCCCAAATCACGTATGTGACGACGCGTCCGGTCACAATATATATATATATACATATTTTTTTCAGTGATCATTGCCACAACACCAAAAACCTTGATTACCAAATAAATATTACCTAAAGGTGTCTATTAAACAAGTATATTTTTCACGAGTTGGAGTATTTTCAATAAACCTCTATTCGAGCGTTTTTATCACAATAGATAAGCTTTCGATAAATTGGGATGTGAACCGTGGCATGGCAGTCGTATCCTAGATACTCTAGTAAAAATAGATTGCACTTAAATGTCGTCACCCGAGTGATCCCTTGATGAAGACACGCCATCAATCACAGCATGAACGTTGGTGTGCATATAAAATTCGCCGTCGAGCGACTCTGCTCGGCTTTCATCCCCCCCTAATCGCCAACAATATATATATGTACGTGGCCATGCGTGACTACGACGTCATCTATCGCCATCGTGTCAATCTATCGCCACCGGATCACGGGTATTCCGCTGCGTATACGATTGATTCCTTGAGAACGCTCCAATGATGTTTGCATGGTAGTGGAAGGGTGTAGGCAGGGTAAATACCCAGTGGTCACTTACCCACCGCCAGTGGCGAGGTCCGGACCCCCGAAAAATAAAAACATAAATCCTTTGTTTAGGAAAATATAACAAAATATTGAAAAAACCATGAATTCACAAAATATTTCTTTGAAGAATGAAGTTTTCTTCGATTGTGTAAAATTTTAAAACCCTCCACTTAGTACTACCATAGAGTAAGTATATTCTAGAGGGCTCACGGCATAGGCGGAAGTCGTATCGACAGTTTTAATTCTCAAGGAACGGAGAGATGGCTCCGGAGGTTCGACCGAAAGGCGAGAGAGACGTAGTCAAGGTCGTTCTTGCTGCCTGCCATCTTCCCCTTCCTTTCGGCCCTCCCCTCTCCTTAACTCTCGGTCAGTCCCGCAAGCATCGCCCCAGGTCGAGTGAAGGCGATCGTCGCCACGAGCTGAAATAATAGTCTCTTTCCTCCCAGCACGCTGAATCAGGACTGAAGGCGGCAGTGTCCTATTCAGGGATTTCTTACTCGCTTGGCGAGCTGTGTCTTCCACGAATCATTCCCTCTTCTCTTCCTCTTGGCTTTCTCTATTACTACTGAAAACAGTTTTACAACATGCAGCTGTGAGTAAGTGTTGAAACGGTCTCATGCACTTCAAATATTGCCGTCCGAAAGCCAAACAGAAGAGAGACTTGACTTGACTTCAGTTTATTTAACCTGGGTTGAATGAGGCCACAATCCGGCCCCCTCTTCCCCCAACCCAGTATTCTGGACCCCACGGATTTTGATGAAATTATGAGAGGAGATAGGCTCCAATATGGAATGGACGTAGGAGGGGTTTTACATTCAGCAGTTTAATACCTTGCGAGACAGAATGATTCCTTTGACGAAGTACTGCAGCCTTCCGCAATGCGGTACTGGAAGATAAACAAATGTGAGAGATATTGGTATTTTGTCAGGAAGCATGATACTGAGCCACTTTGTGAAACCTTCTGGAATCCATTAAATAAGGTAATGAATTATAATCCGTGAATTAGTTCCACGATGAACATTTGATGCGAAAGTGGAGACACATTTAAGATAGTGGGAGTTTTTGGTTTGGAGTTTCTTATTTGAGGAATAAAGAGCGTATGAAACGTAAACATTTGTGAATAACAGCATGCAAAAATATACAAAAGAATTGACATTTATCTAAATTAAAGCTGGTTGCACTTTTCCTCAATCCATTAATACGTACGACGCGTTTCGGTTCACCGAGCCATCCTCGCTACGCTACGCTGTGTTGGTAACTGCATTGCAGTTATGTTTTCGATGTTCAGCCGTTGCTGGTAATCGTTGTTTTGGCGTTATTTTTGAAGTTGGCGGTTTTGTGTTAAGTGGCTTTTATGAGATTATTGCATCGGGTGTGTAAGTGCTGTTTTAGATCGTTGGTGTTTGAAGTGTGGATTGTCTGTGTAGTTCCATAGAGGAGTCAGTAGGTTGTTTTGTGTTTTATTGAGTGATTGTTCGAATGATTTTGCTATGTCGTTTAGGTATTGTGTCATTGTTTTAATTTTTAGGTTTTCGTGTATGTAAGAGTTTCGAACGAACCAGGGAGCTCCCGTGATTGTTCTTAATGTTTTGTTTTGTGTTACTGTGAGTTTATGTGAATGTGTTTTGGCTATGGATCCCCACGCTGGATAGCCATACGTGAGTATCGGTCTGATCATGGCCGTGTAGAGTATTTTCTTGGTGTGTAGACCCAGTTGGGGACTTTTGAGGAGTGGGAAGATGGCTGCAGACGCACTCTTTGCCTTTTGCACTGCTGCTTTTGTGTTTGCGCTCCATGTCAACTTTTCATCCAAGATAACGCCCAGAAATTTGGTTGTGTTGCTGCGTGGAATACGGCTGTTTCCATAAAATACAAAACACTGTATCTCATACAAGCATCACCATTATACCTTTGAGAAAGGGGTGGGGAGGATTTGACATGTGTCAAGAAGGGGTGGGAAACAGGCGTACTCAGTGGAGATAGTGAGGAAAGATACAAGTGAAGACGAACGGGAAACCCAAGGTGGAAGAAAGACTAGTCATAACTGTAGAATAACGACACGTGGGAAGAACCACAGAAAATGGGAAGGCCAAGGGGTTGAGAGGAGTAAAAAGGGGGTAGGGTAAAAAGAGAAGCGGCGTGTCTTTAGAAATGGAGAGCGAAGCAGGAAAGGGGCGGGGGAGAGGAGTCCCCGCAGAGTAGTTGAGAAAGGAGAGAGAATTAGTAGGGGTACATGGAAGGGATAGCCAGTTGAAGAAAATGCTCATCACAATGACGAGAGGGGGTGGGCGGAAGGAAAAACCCTGTGGAGGTTGGGGTCGGTCAAGGCGTGGGTGAAGAAAGACTTTGACCATTTGTTTTCGGGGGATGTTAAGGAGAGGAGAGTGGATGACAAACACTCGTTCATTCATGAGCATATTTATGTCACTTTGTACTATTTCAAATTGCTCAAAAACATCAAGCCTTGTGCCCTTTCTTTCGAAGTGGAGAACTTCTGGTTGAAAATGACCAGAATGAAAAGTCAGTAGCAAGTGTTTGGCGAGAAGTAACGTTTCATCCCCATTTTTCCTGCACTTACGTCCTTTCATTCTGGTAATGAAACTTCTGTATGACCAATATAACAAATGTTGCATGATTCACAATTAACTTTGTAAATGCCGGATTGATGGATGGTTCTATTTTGTCTTTGATACTACACGGAACTTTACAGGGGTTGTAGAACGAAACATTGAATATATTTTTGGGGAATTTGCGAGCGAGCCTTTTGGAAAGGTCTCCCACAAACAATGACCGTCAATATTATTTAGAATTTTCTGTGATGGGGGAAGGGAGCAAAGCTGTGAAATGGCTCGCGTTATCAACTTTCTCTGAAGGATATTAGTTATAGTACTAAACCCCTTCCACTTCGATTAGTGTTTTGAATATCGTGCTCCTATTCTTCACTTATTATTTCTGTGGTTCTCTTTTAAATGGTGGGTAATGAAATGATATTTTGTAATTTGTAATCAACGTAGAACCGTGAAATAAAATATGATTATTAAACATGGAGAACACAGCTATCGCTCCCCGAATTAATCATTTTAATCCTTCCAGCGCACCATGTTTCATGAAATGCGATTTATTTATGTATACTATGTACGTTTTAAGATTCATAATCTTTCAAAATAATTATATTGTTCCTTAAAATAGTGCTAAACTAATGAAAATTCGATAACAAGATTCACTCGCCATTGTGCGGTTTGGCGTCGAAAGTTCATGACGAGGTAGACTCGTCATTACAGCGCAAGGGGTTAAGCTGCAGCCATTTGAAATTGCAATTGATTTTACTGTGGAAAGTTCATGTTCAAGTGTGGGGACCTCATGGTAAGGCGGTCTGTTGGGCGATAAACATTATTATTGTACCATAAATAGTTTTGGTTAGCATCCATTTCTATAGGCGATGAAGTTCACAAGCACACTGTTATCAATGTTGCCGTCTCTCAGTATGTCTCTCGTAAGTAACAAGGTTTTTTTGTACAGGTACAGAAGTAAATAGATTTTTTACACCAAAGGAAACTAGCTTGGAGTTGGATGGTAACTAAGTTTCTGTGACAAGATAATGGGGGTCTTAATACTATATTTTGGTGAAAAAACAGGCAATTGCCTAAATATGATATTTAATTTAGAAGCTAACTTATAGGAGGGTAAGACTATGCAAGAAATCACTGGGCGAACAGGCGTTATCTTTATGGATCTTCGGAAGACCATAAAATCTTGGTGGTTGAGTATTCATCTGAAGTAACTGCTTTTTCCCACTGTCACTGAATAAATTAGAGCAGGAAGATGAAGCTTTTTTAACACTTTTTATTGGAATCTATCTGTTGGATCACGGGG
This sequence comes from Ischnura elegans, assembly GCF_921293095.1. Taxonomy (NCBI): domain Eukaryota; kingdom Metazoa; phylum Arthropoda; class Insecta; order Odonata; family Coenagrionidae; genus Ischnura; species Ischnura elegans. The sequence goes on from NC_060253.1 coordinate 116,652,182, forward strand.
GAGAATCACAAATGAGGTATCCTCCAATCATTATCACATTTGGCGATGTATGAGACCTTATTACGGATTACCACACTGTTCCTTTTTTCTGCCTTGGAAATAATCAAATCTTTGTTTAACTTGTCATTGATTGATCAAAATTAACTTGGTTGTGATTAACTTTCATGCGATGGGATCCACTTGGATTAGCAAAAAATGGAACTAATTATATCTGCACAGTTGTTTGATGCCTACATTATCGCGCTGGAGGGCTACTTGTACGTCGACTATGTTGAAATTTTTTTGCTTTTGGTGGAAGATTTTCAACCTTCAGAAAACACATCATTAGTGTTTACTCGTGGGGAAATAAGTCCCTAACGTTGGGGAAAAATTACGGCTAAACCTCGGGAAAATCATTGATAGATGACGTTACAGCCACTCAGTGGAAGTGTCTTCGGAAAGGCTCGTCAACAGGTCGGTTGCAGTTCGAAGTTTGGGCTTAAAACTTTATGTTGCATACTTGAAAAAAATCTCGAATTAGTGTTGAAAATCAATATTGTAATGACATTGATTGAATTTATTAATTGATAACAATTAATAAATGGATAACTCCATATTCTAACGCGATGGCCTACAATGCATTTTTTTATTATTAGCATACGAACTAGGATTTCCCATGAGGCGTGTGATGCAAATTTTGTTTGCAGTTTCCATTAACAAAACTGCATGATAGGAGGTTTAATTCCGAAAAAGGTATGGGAGGAGAGTTCAAAGATGAGGGCGAGGGTAAGGAAAGGTAGGCAAATATCTAACGAATTTGGAAAAGAAAAAATGGAGAGAGAGCATGAATAGCTTAGAGAGTTTCGGTGTCCCTTCGAGGGATTAGCAAGTGTCGGTGGTGAAGGATGGGTTGGGAATTTACAAAAGAAAACCACGCGGTAGGTGGAGCTTAACAGGGAGTAGGAGGAGAGGAATTGAAAACAGAACGGGAAATCCAAACGGTGGGAGAGAGTGCCGTTTCTTACTACGAGGGTGACATAGGGAAGGGTTAGTTTATAGAAGAAAAGAAACAGGTGTTGAGGAGGCGGGGTACATAAGTGAGTGTAGCTACACAAAGGGATCAAGATTTAATTGAAAAAGAATGTGGAAGATAGAGTAGTAAGGTTAGCAAGCAATCGGCCGCGTTAAAATTGTTATTAAAAAAATTATTTCTCGCTTTCCTAAAATTTCCGATATTATACCCTAGTTTTCAGTAATAAAGCCTCACATTTTAAAATGCACAATCAAAGGTAACTAGATTTACATTAGAAATCGTGCGAATAGTTTCGTTGTCCTACATAACAAATAGGAGTACTGAATCGATCGCAAATTTTTTTCTTTTTTGCCGAAACTGATAATAAAATTAAAAACATTTTATTTCCAAATAACGGTTGTAAAGGTTGAAAGAGAGAAATGTTAAAAGTTATTGATTGCAATGCCTTTGGTATGAAAACTAGTTACATGCTGTTACAGCAGGATCTTTCAGCGCTATACATGGTTTTATGCTGGATTCCCACAGTTTTCTGGCAGAATTCAGTATGAATGAAATCCTTTTTCTTCTTTTTATTTGTTTTGTAATATCTTTTGGCTTGGGCTAATCGATTATTAAGGCAATAATTAGGTACTTTTTGAATCGTCATTTCAATGATATAATTAACGGCAAATTTACCTTAAATATCTTTGTTTATACTACTATTTGTACTTGATAATTAGCCGGAACGGTTCATGATATTATCAAGCTAACATTTCTGGCCTTCCAAATTTGTAAATATATATGTTATTGCGGTTACCTCAGGGGGAAGACATGATCTTTGAGTTCTTGCTATCAAATTTTTATAATTCTAAAATTAAAAAAAAAGCCTTCAATCAGTGATTGTCTGCATGCAAGAGATAAGAAAATGTTATTTCCCGAGTGAGTAATGTTATTTCATTGTGCACTGTAATTAACTATATAATGTAAAAAAAATAATGAAATACATTTATTCTCTTGGGTGAGCTAATGCTTCAATACATGGTGAAATTGCATCGGTTGTCGGTTTTTGAAAGTTTGTTTGGTTTCGGAGGAGAGGCGAAAAAAACGGGATGAGAACCCCCGCCCCAACTCTGAGCGGCAACACCTAGGGTGATTCCCAGATACCAAGTTTCGCTAGGAATTCCGAGACCACCCAATTTCTCCCGCGGAGAGAGACATCGCTCAAAGCTACAGCTTAAACACGTCTATTTCAAAAGGGAGAAGCAGTAAATGTTCTCACCCAAGGAAAGGGTTTTTCTCGGGAACGCTCGATGTGTGGCCACTCATGCAGCTGGATGAGAAACACCACCAAACACCAGCACCGGAAAACACGCCACCTAATTTCTGATTGGTGCTTGTAGGTACTTGTCAACAGAAGTCCTCCGATGGGGTTGACTAAAGTGAAGTAAGGGGTGGACCGTTGAAACCACCTCACAACTCCTTTGGTAGTCTCTCCAGAGTTTGCAGACATTCTGTTCGTCGGCATCGTGTGAGTTGGAGCTCGAGAAAACCAGTGCACTTGCGATTTCCACAGAGCATAGCCATACTATTAACGCGCTAAGGCGGAAGTACTCTATTAGACATCGGTGAACCGATATCCACGTCTAGTAATAATATCTACTAAGAAGATTTGATTGGAATACATTCCCCAAGAGAAGAAATGCTGTGCTACACCTGAAGAAAAGGCTGAAGCTTCCCCCGTTGAATCACCACGGAAGTGGCGGATGGAAGGTAAGTCATTTCATCACTATTCTTATTTTACTTATAAAGTGAACTTGGAAAGAATTCTGATGACATTTCAATAAGCGATTATTGTATGATTCTATGCACCTTTTCGCATGAGTTTCTTTCGTCTTTAATTATCATAGAAACTAGGCTTTTTCCGACGATTAGTGTTTGGTAAATATACAAGATGCCAAAAAACGTAATTTAATATTTATTTTTAATTTTAGCTATTGCACTTTGACCTTTCCATTATAGTAAGATGTCCGATTACCATTTTAATCAAATTCCACCATATTTATTTCATATCTCTATGTATTTAATTATTTTCTATCGACAATTAGAATTGTATTTATGAAGACGCGTAGTGTTAAAATAAATCAGGGAATTAATTTGGCCTTGGATTCAAATAACTAAATAGAAATATTTTATTAAGAGTTGCTTTATATCACATGTTTACAAGAAAGATTCCAATTATGTACTGTAGTTTTTTTATTTTCCAGTATTTTTTTTAGAATTGAGTTTAATATTGGTGTGGTTTAATGACGCAAAATAGCGGGCCCTTTTTCAAGTAAAATCTGGCATAAAGTAGACAGTATCTTTAGTTTGAGAAATAAATGCTATTCCATTTTTCATCACAGTATTTACCAGAGATATTTTAAGAGTGCTGAGGAAAAATCTTGGACAAAACTTTTCGGCTGCAAAAATGTACGCAATTTTTCGATCACGCTTCACGTCCCGACTCAGAGACTAGGGGATTAGAGACTCAGTGACACCGTAGAGTGGGCTGAAATCGAAAAAAGCTGGTCAAAAATTGCTCCAGTCTTTAGTATTGCTAAATTAATGAAACCGTTGGTGAATTGTGTATTTTAAGGATACAATGAGACTTATTTAGGATTATGTAGTCAATAATAGTTTCAGGAGGACAATAAAAATTAATAATAGGTAAAAGTTATGCAGTTTCCAGGAGCAACTCGAAAATTTGATGCGGTAGTATCAAGGGAAAGATAGAATTTCTTCTATTGTTAACAGCGATTTAATGATTTAATAGATTTTCATAAGGCAAGTGATGATTGAAACTTGCTATAGAGTCTTTTAAACAATAGAGTTTGGTAATTGAAGCTTATATAATAAGGAAGAATACCATTTACAAATATTTTTATTCCTACTTGATCAAAAACAAATGCGTGCCAATATATATCCCATTCTGAGTCTGATAATGAAGACTTATCATGTTCTAAAATATTTTCGCTATTAATTCCAAGATTTTTCACCTTCTCTGGTATTTTTTTTACTTTACGGGGAACCCCCACAGAGGAAGAAATCGAAGGATCTGATGTAAGCAGAAGCGTATGGAAAAGGTCATGGCTCGCGGAAATCCTAGAAACTTCCCTGATGTATTTTATACAATATCTTCTTATATCCTTGTGGTGGTCTTCCCATTCCCCTTCATAAAGCTTCCCAATAGGAAGTATGGCATTTTTCATAATTTCCGCCTTATGTATTAAAATTTTGTACATAGTTGATGGCATTTGTTACCATGGATAAAGTTTTACATATATTTTAGTAGTTCTAAGGCAGTAAGCTGAGGAAACGGTATGATTTACTCGACGTCCAATCGATGCACCTATCAACATTACTGAGAAGCGGGTAATTAGATCCTCCGACATTCCTGGATTAGGACTATTTATGGCACTATATTAGGATTGTCGATTACTAATAGTTTACCAAATCTCGCAATAATAACATCCAAACTCATGATAATAACTAATGACTGGGCATTAATGGGTTAAGAATACCCACTGAGTTGAAAAGTTGACAGAAATCTACCATGCATTCTGGAGACACACCCCACTTTCGAAAATATTGATTAAAACATTTTTAATGAAGGTCGCAAGCAACGTTTTCATTTTCTCATCTCCTTCCAAAATAAGTTTTTTTGCGTCAAAACTCCAATTCGAATGATTTCTTCTACTTCATGGACTTCTACCCCTGTATTTACCGTTGCTTCGAGTAAATCTTAATGAGTCACATCCGTTATATTCATAACTTGGCAACTTCTCATTGAACGTCCTTTGGCACACACTTCAACAAGGAATACTAAAGAGAGACTAACGTTGACCTTTCGTATACAAATGAGCGATCCAATGGCATAGACATCATTTTTTGAGAAAACAAAATTTTTAGAATGGAATCATTTGCACGTGTTCATATTAAAATAACAAATCTGGGTGTATAAAGGGGTCTAACAAAATTTTGATTTTAATTGATTTAAAAATAGTACTATCATAGAGTAGGTATATTCTTACTCTATGGTACTATCTATAAAAATCCACAAATATTCGGAATTATTAATTGTAATTCATTGTTTGGGGATCAAATATCGAACTTTAGCGTACAATTCACATATTTAATTTTTCGTGGATTTTTATAGATTTTGGCCTGCTATTATTATTATTATAGTATTCTACCGATTAAGGTAGGTTTCCATGGAGTACGCAAGAAGTGATCTGGGAGCCTCCCTTTCCTTCCAGCACTGCCTTCTTTAACTCACAATAAGGCCTACTCTCTTTCAATCTATCTAAAAATCCTATTCTTCTCCTTCCCCTCCCTCGTTTCCCTAACATTCTACCCTCTAGCACCATTTTCAACATCCCCTCACCACTAAGCACTAACTCCATCCATACCTTCTGTCTCCTCCGTATCTCATCTAAAAGCTGCCTCTCCTCGCCAACCATATCCAGCACTTCGTCGTTCCTTTTCCTCTCCGTCCATTTCACCCCCTCCATTCTTCTCCATACCCACATCTCGAATGCCTCCAATCTTCTCTCGTCTTCTTTCCTCAGTGTCCACGTTTCCGCACCGTAGAGAGCTACACTCCAGATCAAACTCTTCACTAACCTTTTCTTTAAACTCTTACATAACGATCCTCTTAGAAGCTCCTTCCGGTTCATGAACGCCTCCTTCGCTAATGCTATTCTCTTCCTAATGTCCTTACTGCTGTATCCGTTTTCCTCTACTGCCTAAATAGTTGAATTGCTCAACCTGCTCAAGTTTTTCACCACCCATCTTTATCTTAAGTCTCAAATTCCTCGCTCGTGATGCTTTACAAAACCGCATTACCTTAGTTTTCTTGTGATTAATCCTCATCCCATATTCCTCGCAACGCTCGTATAACGCATCCACTAGAGCCTGAAGCCCCCTTGCTGACTGGCTAATCAGCGCCTGATCATCCGCAAATCTCACTGATTTGAACATCATTCCTCCCACTTATATTCCAGCTTCTAACTCATCCCATGCTTCCCTTACCATCTCTTCAGCGTACACGTTAAAGAGCAGCGGCGATAGAGGACAGCCTTGCCTCACACCTCGGCCAATGCTTGCCCACCCGGATTCTCCGTCCGCTACCCTCACTTGCGCAGTCTAAGCCATATACAGATTACGAATCAGTCGTCTATCCCTCCAATCTACACCTATTCTCTTCAGAATATCCATTAACTTTACCCAGTTCACTCTATCAAACGCTTTTTCAAAATCCACGAAACACGCATATACGTCCTGGTCGTATTCTAGGTTCCTCTCCACGAGGGACCTCATTATTGCTATTGCATCACGAGTTGACATCCCCTTTCTGAAACCAAATTGATCTTCGCCCAAATACTCGTTTGCCCTCGCCTCCATTCGTCTGTTCAATATCCTCAGCACCACTTTCGCCGCATGCGATATTAAGCTGATAGTCCTATAGTCTCCGTATTCCACAGCTTTCTTCTTTTTCGGAAGCGGAATTAAAACCGTCTTCACGAAATCTTCCGGCCAGCATCCCTCCTCATAGATCCTGCGCACTAGTTCGAAAAACCTATTCTTACCTTCCTTTCCTAGATTCTTCAGCAGCTCACACGGGATATTGTCCACGCCTACTGCTTTCCTAGCCTTCATATCACGAAGTGCTCTCTCTATTTCCGAATCTAATATCCCCGGCCCAAGATTATCCTCCTCCACTGCACTTTCCTCCTCTAGAGTCAATCTCTCTGGTCTGTTCATTCCGTCATACAGGTCCTCCACGTATTCCTTCCATCTACTCTGTACCTCTTCTCGCTCAGTTAGCATCCTCCCATCTTTACCCTTAATTTTAGACATGGCTTGTCCTCTTTTGCCGCCCGATAGCGACTTAACTTTGGCGTACAACGCGCCTATTTCTCCATCCTTCTGGAACTTTTCCATTTCCTCACACTGTCTTTTCCACCAAGCCTCCCTTGCCCTCTTAGTTTCACGTCGTAATCGATTATTCAGTTCCCTATACATTCTTTTTCCCTGTTCCGTGTCCACGTTCTTCCACTTCCTCCTCTCCTCCATTTCATTTACCATTGCCTCCGTTATCCACGGCTTCCTTATCCTTCTACTGTCAACGTAACCAATTGACTTCTCCGCCGCTTTGACTATTCCCGTTTTAATATTATCCCATCTTTCCTCAACAGTCTTAGTACTTTCAATCTCCCGTATTCTAATGTCCACTAGTTTCTGATATTCTCTCCTCATACTCCCCTTCAGGGCTTCTACGTTCCATTTCTTCGCCTTCCTAACTTTCATAAGTCTTTTGAATCTTACGTTGCATTTCATGAGCACTAGATTGTGGTCCGAATCCGCATCCGCTGCGGGGAAGCTGCGCGAGTTTTTCACACTATTCCTAAACCTGTCTTACCATAATGTAGTCTATTTGATATCTCCCCACATCCCCTGGACTTTTCCACGTGTACCTTCGCCCTTTATGATGATTGAACCACGTGTTAGTGATGAATAATTTGTTTCTCCTACAAAATTCTGCTGCTTTCTCTCCCCTGTCGTTTCGTATTCCTAGACCAAAATCTCCTATTTCGTGCCCATCCCTCCCTTCCCCCACTGAGGCATTCCAGTCCCCCATCACTACCAGATTTTTCTTACCCGGTGTGTCTCTAATTATTTCCTCGAGCTGTTCATACACCTCATCTACTTCTTCTTCCCTATGATTGCTAGTGGGCATGTAAACTTGGACCACCACCAGGTTGGTGGGCCGCGCCTCAATTTCTACCACCAGAATCCTATCGCTTACCTGGTCTATACCTACCACACGCTTACCCATCTTCCCGTTTAATACTAAAGCTACCCCTCGCTGGCTCTCTTCCCCTCCACTATATATAACCCTATACCCATCACTCCAATAGTCCCCGCCATCCCTCCACCTCACCTCGCATAATCCTAAGATATCTATCCTCCCTTCATCCATTTTCCTTTTGATATTTTCTAACTTTCCTGCCCTCATCATAGTCCTCACAGTCCACGTCCCCACATTTATAGCCGACTTCTTCTTCTCCACCTTCTCGGTCTTCTTTTCTTCCTTCTCTTTTGCTGCTGCAGCTGATGATGATGATGATGATAAGTCTCAGCAAGGATTTCGCATGTTGGCGACCCCGAGGACCTTGCCGATCTCGCTGCCGTGCCCGACACCCGCCCTTTGCGGACGGGTGCCGGGCGATGAGATTCCGAGGCTCATTTGGTTGTACTCCATGTGTTCAGGGAAGAGATAGTTGGTAGGGTTTCCCACTTCCATTCCAACAGTGTTTTTTACGTGACATCATCACGTGGACTACCTTTCGTCTGGCTCCTACCCTTCGACCTATCTGGCATGGGTGGCCCTACCGGGAATAATTTAGAATTAATCCCGCCAGTGCAGCTCTAGGGGTCATAGGAACGCGCAAGCCTTTCCACCGCGACAAGGTTGTAGCCCAAGGGAAAGGTGGCCTGCTATAAAAGTAAAAAAAATTATTTTGAAAAAAAATTAACTTCAGTTTTACATGCGCTGGGCATTCTGAAATGATGATATACTATTGCCAGTGCGAAATGATAAAGTCGAAATTTTGATTTTTGGACAGATTTTTTCGATTTCAGCCCACTGTGCACAGTTGTGCACACGTTGTTTCACGTGTGTTTCACGTTCTTTGGAACTTAATCATTTAATATCCTCGTTATAAGCATACTACATAGTTTTCAATGACTCAAAGTACTTAATAGAAGATATTACAAGAATATTGCACCGATCTACTTGGCTACTGAACGCGTAACTCTAGTGAACATGATTTGGCGCATATTAGGAACACTCATACTAAGAAAAGGATTTAAGTTTTCTTACAAAGCTTTCCATGTACAGTTATAAGGAAAGGAGACAGACGGGATTCTTCTGCTATTTGTTTTCCTTTTTACCCTCATCGAGGAGGAGAGTGCGAAAAAGGATATTTCATGACACCGCGCAGCCTTTGTCGTTATTCAACGGGTATTTACGAAGTTATTTTTCCACTCTCTTTCCTTTTTACCATGCCATATTATCGCAACAAACTTTTAGTAAATACTTTAATAATTTTTGGAGAAAGATAATGAAATGTAAGGATAAAGGGTAAAGGATAATAGTTTTTCAAAATATTTATCTTTCGTATTTTATAATAAAGTGGACATTATGACAGGTAAATTTAAATTTGCTAATGAAATTTTTACCATTTTCCATCCCATCAGAGCACAAATTATTCAAAGATAATCCTTTTTCAATTTTAAATCAAAAGAAAGAATGATAAAAAGAGTGACTACAATATGAAGAAGGTGGATTTAAACTCATAAAACTTCAATAAATTCAATACTTCAGTCCTCCAAGTAACCTTGGCCATCAATACCATCTAATTCTCCGTCACTTCCATCAAAAACCAGATTTTTCCTTAATTCTTTCGGTATCTTTCTTGATATTTTCGGCTTTGAAGTTACGGTAAACGAAATAAATGGATTCGACGTAATCAATTATTTGACAGAGGTCGTGATTTGTGGCTACTCTTTAGTGTTTCCTGATGAACCTGTGGCCACATTTTTGGTTGTCCTTCCCCCTTCCCGTCGCTTGAACGATACCATATTAGCAAGCTTATTGTTGGCGACGCACACATTCTTGGTAGACGATAGATTGTTACGAACTACAGTCTGTCATTAAGTTTATTTTTTATGCGAATAAGTTTGCTCCGATTGATATTAATTGTTATTTGTAAAATCTATATATTTAGGGCTATATAAATTGGTAGGCAGGACATCGACGATTATAGGCATACATCAGGTAAGCGATAGGGTTCTGGTTGTGGAAATTGAGGCGCGACTCACGAACCTTGTGATGATTCAAGTTTACTTAACCACTAGCAATCATAGAGTAGAAAAAGTAGATGATATGTATGAACAGCTCGAGGAAATAATTAGAGAAACCCCGGGTAAGAAAAGTGTAGTAGTGGCGGGGGACTGACACGCCTCAGACGGGGAAGGGAGGGATGGATACAAAATAGGAGATTTGGGACTAGGAAGGCGGAACGACAGGGGAAAGAAAGCAGCAGAGTTTTGCAGGAGAAGCAAGTCATTCATAACAAACACGTGGTTAAATCATCATAACGGGTGGAGGTTTACATGGAAGAGTCCTGGTGAGATCAGATAGACTACATCTCGGTATCATATATACTGAAAGAGTGAAAAACTCGCGGAAATACCCTGTGGTGGATGCAAATTCAGACCACAATCTAGTGCTCGTGAAATGCCACAGATTAACGAATACAGAAAAAACTCGAGGGGGGAGGGCGCAAAAGATATTTTGAGCTATCAATACTTTTATCATAATGAAAAATAATCAAGTTACATGCACTGTTAAACATTTATTTAAAGTTTAATTAAAACTGATTATACGCTTATAGAAGACAATGCTATCTTATGATGTAAAAAAGTTACAATTATGGTTCTGCAATGATAGGCAATGCGGTCAGCCCCGCAAGGAGGGGCGCGCCTCCCCTGCGCCCCCATATGCATCCGCCACTGATGCAAGTGATATTTAAAAGACTTATGAAAGCTAGGTAGGTGAGGAAATTGCATCTAGAAGGAGAAGTATAGAACGGAGGAAAGATCTACAGAAAAAAGTTTTGCAAACCAGCGATATTATCAACATAAATTGTAGAATTGTGCTGAAATGATGTTATATAACGTATTCTCCTTTTTAGAATCCAGCAGTAGCAGGGAAAGTCTTACCGGACTTACCAAACCCGGTCATTCTTGTGCTTGAACAACTTTTCCCTTTCTCTGGCGATCAACAATGGCTGGTTAAAAGTGGCATTACTATGCCTGCAGTTCCAAACGCTACAGTAACCCTGACGTTCGATTCTACAAATTTCCATTGACTGATAATGAAAGAAGAAGCAAATGGATCGTACATTCTGGTAAGTTTGCTATCCTAGCCGGCTATTTCACTACCTATTTCTTTATTGTACGAATAATTGCAATTCATGAATTATCATAGTTTGTGATTTAGAATAGTAGAATTGTATTAAAGTACAGTAATCCAGGTCAGAAAAAATTCCATTCCAGTTACTGATATCCTTTTGGCAATGCAAGTTGACGATGAAAATTTTAAGAGATGATAGTAAAATTATAGCTTACTTGGTTGAAGCGTCATCTGCCTTTGCCCTTCCTCATCCATAACAAAAGCATATATATTTAATTATGTCTTCACTGGGAATCAAAAACTCATTGCGTAATGACTGAATAAAACATCTTCCATTCATTTATCATGTTAAGTTTCAATGTTTTCTACCAAAAGTTTGCATGAGATAACTTTTGCTTATAATTCCTGATTTTTCCGCAGGAAATCCAGATCTGCTTAATTTGTCACCCAAGAGTCTGCATAAGAAGAATGTTTGTGGGAAGCACTTCTCCAGTAGGGATGTACTGCCTAGCGGCTGACTGGTGAAAGGAGCGATTCCCCTTCCCTGTGATCAGGGTCATACGGTAATTGCAGAGAAATATGAAGTTGGAGGAAGTCCCACTGTGCCATGTGCAGAGAACATTATCGCTTCCCCAAATTCCACTTCTATTGAGAAACAACCACTATGAACATTCAATGAGCCCACAGAACCTGCAACACCAAAATTCACAAGAGATACAGACACAATGATTCATTATGTTACACCTACAACAAGCCATTCAACCTCTTTGCGACCAGATTCAATGCGCAAATCACGAAAATCGTTGTGGGCTACCAGTAATTCACCAAAATATTCTCCGTCCATAATTACAAGCATAAATTCTATGTGGAACATCACTGATTCACCAAAAGCATCAAATGAAAATATCACACTTGAAAACACATTTCAGGCATCCGACCAACTTACATTCAAAAAAGAAACACCCAGGAAAAAGAAACTTCGAAGTGATATAGCAAAGTACAAAAAGAAGATAGCTCGCATGCATGCGTCAATTTCTAGGCTGAGGAAATATAAACGCGAAATGAAAAAGAAAGTGAGATCTTCAGAAAATTTACATCACCTTCTTGTGCGAGAAAACTTCAAAACGAAAGAGGCGCAGTTGTTTGTGCGAATGCAGTTTCGTCATGGCAAAAGGCAACCTTGGAAGAAAGAAGAGAAAGATTTGGCTATATCCTTGTATTTCAAGTCACCTTCCACCTATAGATTCCTTCTCGAAAGGTTGGAGCTTCCAGCTATCCAAACACTTAGGCGCTGGATTGGGGGCTCCACAAAATGCATGCCAGGGATGAGTTTTTCATTCAGCAGCTGAAACTTAAGGTTGCCACAATGACCGATATGTGTCGTGAATGTGTTATTCTTTTTGATGAAATGTCGATAAAGTCACATTTAGAATATTCATCTGCAATGGACATAATAGAGGGGTTTGAGGATATGGGACATCTTGGGAGAACTAAGAAATTGGGGAAGTTTGCGGGAGTGTTTTTGGTGAGGGGACTTATTCACCAGTGGAAACTGCCAATAGGATATTTCATATCCGAGCATGGACTTCGTGGTGCTACAATAAAGAAGCTGCTAAGTGAAGTAATATTACAACTGGTGTCCATTAAATTGGAGCCTAGAGCATTTGTTTGTGACCAGGCAAGTACAAACCGTAAGGCCATGTCCCAGTTGGGTGTTTCGCCTGAGAAACCTTATTTTGAAGAGGGTAAAAGGAAGATATTTTGTATGCATGATGTTCCACATCTTGTAAAATCCCTAAGAAATGATTTCTTGACAAATGATTTTATACTAGACAATGAAATTCTCTCGTTTGAAAATGTTCGCCAGGTGTACAAATTAGATTCCTCTAGTTCCTCAACAAGAGCATTATGGTAATTTCTCACCTGCTCACATATGGCCTAATCAATTCCAAAAAATGGTTGTGCGGCTAGCAACGCAAGTACTAAGCTTTTCTGTGGCTGCAGATATCCGTTCAAGTGTGGCATTGGGTAATTCAAAGTTGGCATCTGCACTTCCAACAGCTGATTTTATTCATTTTATTAATGACTTATTTGATGCTCTAAATTGTAAATGTCTTTATTCAGAAAACCCAAATAAGAGGTGCCTTTATGCTAATATTTTCCTCATTTTGGAAAAGGGACTAAAGACATTCGAGAATTTAAAGAAAAAAGGTGCAACACGTCCACCTTGCTTAGATGGTTTCTGTTAACAATAAATGCCATTTTAGCTTCATATGCTAATTAACTCTCGATATATTTTAACAGCACGTCTTAATCAAGATGCACTGGAAAACTTTTTTTCATCTATTAGACAGAGGGGTGGATTCAACAGAAACCCCACTGTGAAAGTTTTTAGAACATCATACAGGATTCTGTCCGTGAAAAATATTTTAAAACCACCAAAAACATCAAGCTATGAAGATGATGATGACGCAATGTTGCACCTGGATGCTAGCACTGAACCAATAGTAGTATCATGCCATCAGCAGATCAAGAGACAGTGAAGGAGGAAGATGACAGGTCAAGTGGTTCGTCATTTGTCTCAGATAACACAGTGGAAATTAACGCAGATGCTTTGGAGCATTGCTCAATCGTTTACTTTGCTGGATATCTCCTTAAGAGGCTCCTGCTCAAAAGTGAATGCATTTACTGCAAAAAAAAATTTCTGGGAAGAAAACAATTGAGGACAGGAGTCAAATATCAATCCTGGAAAGAACATTTCCCGGAATACCTAAGGATGCTGAGGGTTTGCTTTGTCCTTCAAAGAGGTTCATCAAAATCTGTAAAAAAGCTCTGTTAATTTTCAGAAATCAATTCCGTGATGAACCTCATAAAAGAAAATTGAGAAAGTCGATGCTTTCAAAAGCAGAGCGGTTCCTTAATTTAAAGATGAAAATTGAGCCTGAGGAATGTAATGAACATTTAATGTTCACTATAAATTTACTTTTTCAATGTATGATAAAAAGGAATTGTTAGTGGCTGACCCCATCTGCTTCACAGGTGAAACAAAAAATAAACATATTGTCAAATTTATAGTAAATATGTGCAACAGAATCTTAATACGTGACTAAGTAAATAAAGCAGAATAAAAGAATTATTTAAACTATCAATTCATTTCTGAATTTCGATACAAACAAGCCCTAACCCCAGTATTTACTCAGTAATTAACTGATGATGACAAAAGGAAGAGAATCTCAGCTGCTGGATGAAATAGCGTAAAGTAAGTATGAGGAGCTCATGGCAATCAATAAATCAAAGGACTAAATGTGTCGATCTAAGGTGTGTTCTATTTCAGCTATTCATGGCCTACATTGCTATATTCATACGCGATGTATTGCCGCTAAATTTTCTATAAACTCCAAAGAATTAATTTCAATGAATATGATGTAAATGTAATATTGGTATGGCATGGTATTTGGAGGAGGCGACCGGCAGCTGAGGTCATTTGAGCCATGGGGGAGGGGTATGGAAGGAAGGGTGGAGAGGAACCGAACGTCGGCATTAGCCTTCTTTCTCTCAACGAACCAAGCCAAACCAAGAACGAGCCAAGGGGACCACGGCTTAGCGTCTCATCCGACGGACGGAGTATTTCGCTTGCAATATCCTCCACACTACATTGAAGCAGAGATTGGGCAGCCATATTTTTTTAGTGCCGCAACAACTTACATTCTGAACATACTAAAAATACTCCATTTGATATTGATGTGTAAATGATCACCGCGTAAAATGTATCTTTGGATATTTCGTTTTTCGGCCCCTGGCAGAAGGGATTTATTTCCCGACTGCAAGAATTAAAAAATGAGTAAACCCGGGCGTGGTAGCAGCCGCTATTTGTTTTACTTTTCAGAACCTCAACTAAAAGTAAACCGACACAATATTAAAACAAAACTTTCCTCAAACGACCATGCATCTTGTTATTGACGAGACGACGATTATCACAACTATGATCAGAATTAAGTCTCAAGGAAAAACAAAAACATGCATTAGATGGTCCCTGGCCCCATACGTAAGACCCGAAGTAGAAATTTGGTAGAGCCAAAAGAAACCTTTCGATTTTCGACGTGGTAACAGAATGGGGCATTACTCATCCCGCTAGCGAGCAAACAAATCAAGGACACCGACCACCCCTATTCCTAAAAATTCTTCTGCTGATCCATGCCTCTTTGTGTTCGTTTGCAGCTGCGCGGTTAAGAATTCATTACAAAATACTTTTAAGCTTTAGTTACCAACTGTGGTGAAGAGGCTATGACCGTTAGCGAAAGGCAAACAGTGCATTTGTTGTTCAGTGTAGAGATCCAATCTCGCATTCCCTTTTTATTGTAATATTCCGGCACTTGGTGTTGTAAATAGCATTTACGCTTCACCAAAGTGAGGTATTTCCTAACTGAAGTTCTGAAGCACACTACGCGAAATGTATTTCATTCGATATGTTGATCGTTCAACGATGCGATGACCATCAATAAGATTTATATTGTCTCTTGAAACGAAAAGATCTTCCCTCACGGAAAATCTCTTCCTCGTCAAAACAAAACCCTCACCTCGCCAACCTATCTGATGGCAAAACGATATCCTTGGGAGGCGGGAGCTTTCAGCGTGGACCCAGGCCAGTAAGGAAAGCCTGACGAGGTGCGTTCATTAAAAATTCATAACTCCCGTTGTAATCGAGATAAAGTTACAATTCTTTCACCAGAAATAAATTTATAGTTTTTTTCCAAATTTAATACGCGGACCTATATCGTAAGATACGAAAGTTAGCAGGCGATTGATTTTTACCCTGCATAATTCCAGATTTTTCGTCCGAAAGATATATAAACACACATAACAACGTTTAAACTGAGTTATGAACAAATAAAAGTTTACCAGTACGGAAAAAAATCTGCTATAAACATTTCCTGCAAGTTTCAACTTTATACTAAGAACAGTCTGCCGGAAAATGGATTAGGAATATAAACTCGGAAAAGTCAAGTAACTAGCCGAAATTCGAGAAAATATTTTTTATAACAATTGTTACAAACAAAATCGAATAATTACTGTGTCCACTAAACGTATCAACCCTTTCTGCTCCAGAATATATTTTTAGACTTGTGGAACGAGCAAATTTAAAAAATTGCCTAAATTCTTCTAGTGACGTCTGGTTAACTGCTCTAGAACTACACCAAAAACGTATACGATTTTTGTACGTGCGGTGAGCCCTCTATATATACTTACTCCATGGTACTACCCTGTTTTTCAAATATTTTCACCGTGGTTTTCGACCCCTTCCTCGCCCGAACGAAAGTCCTGGCTACCCCATAGCCCACTTACTTGATTCGTCTTATCCAAATCGATAGCTCTCCGGAGTAGAATGTTTAATGATCATAGATGATCATACATGATCATATTTTCGTCTCTAATTTCAATAATGAAGAGAATGAGGGCTTACGGTCACGTTTCTTTACGACCTAACTGAAAACATTTTCTGACATATCAAAAAAAAACATTCATAAAAGGATTGAGAAAGCTGTAATAGCAAAATTATAGCTGCATTAAAAATATAAGACGATATTTTATTATTTGAATCGATTGATTTTTTCCATGACCGATAGCTTCCCTCAAGCTAAAACTAGAGTGCCCCCTCTCAAACTTCTACTACAAAAATGAAAAATTTTCCTCAGTATTATTTCAGATATGTATTTTACTATTCCGACACGAGAAAATATTGACCAAGTTTCACTCTACATACCCTCAAAATCTGAAACAGAGATCAAGTAAGTTTTAAACCAGAAATTTGTCGCGAGAAGGAAAAACTACCATCGGTTGAAAAATAAATGTATCTTCATCACAATTTGACGCTGAACTGGGGTGGGAATGCTGAGAATATGTCAAACATACATTAGACACAGATGCCTTATTGAGGAAATAACGGATGTTAAATAGGGTCGAAGATGATTCATCTATAAGATGAAAAATACGAGAAAGCGCTATCAAGGATTATAACTGACACATCTCTTAATAATGGAGGTGTTATGACAATAAATAAGGAATATGCGATCTAAGAAGATCGATATTTATCCATGATTAGCGATTTCTACGTGAACCAGAGAAAGCACGGTCAATGTTTGAGGACAAGTTATGTAAACATGCAAAGTGGAACACCTCCGTCAGCATACACTAGCACTACATTTCTTTTATCGGGAAAAGATGTATTGAGAGTTAAGACCAAGAACAAATCCACATTGTGGAGCGAAGAACAGGGCATAACTAACTAATGGCAATAATACGGTTCCACTATACTTAAGAACCCGGCCTCAAGCATATCTTAGATAACCGTAAATGAACAGTGGAAACGAGACTCCAGGGCGGGCTCGCAAGGTTACACTCCTGGGGCAGGAACTGTAAGAGCTTGCTTTTCTCCTCTGCACCCAGGAGGGGAAGGAACAAGGAAGGAGGCGCCGCCGCGATAGGAGCACGATGACGCCTCCTGGGAGGGGATAGGGAAGGAAGGGATGGGACGAGGAATCCCGCTCCGTCACAAAGGCAGGCGGGTCCTACTATTAGCGAAACCAGGAAAAGCCATTATTTTCTAACAACCTTGGAGGATTATTCTATGAGGAAGAATAATCCAACGATCAGATCGTTAGATAACCGTAAATGAACAGCAAGCTGCGAGTATTACATAAAAATATACGCATAAAATATTCGTAGCGCCTCGGGAAATTAGGTTGGTGAGGGATCAAACATACGCCAAATTACTCACGAAATTTTCAGCTTTTAATATTCATGAATGGTATTTTTTTTATTCTTGAAATTCAAGGAGCCGTAGGGGAAAGCTTTGGGCTTCCTATCTTGAATGAATGAAATCCATACACCTGTGGCTTAGTATTGCGTGAGCTTTACCCTCACCTATCTAAACCAACTTTCGGATTGAGGCACTGCGAGAAAGAATGTTAAGAGCATTACTGTTCGTGACGTACGCTCAGAATGATGCGAATGTTACCAAAACCATACGAAAGATTTATGATTATGAATTTCTTCCTTTTAATTAAGTCAGAGACAAGATATTTTTTAAGATTAAAGGGGGAAAGACTTTTGCCAACCTTAAGATCGAAATTGGGGGAAAAAGAAACTACTTCCTTTGGCAATAACAACAACTTTGATAAAATCCTACTTCCTGCAGGAGAATACAAAGGTATATTTGTGGGTGTAAAACTGAAGACACCGCAAGATGAAGAAATGAATTTTGCAAATAAAATATTTTTTGCATAAAATTACAACCTGTCTACGTTTAATTTAAAATAACTTCGTCAAATCACCAATCGCCAATTTTGAAGTTTAAACGCTTTTTTTTCCTAGTTTAACGCATGGTTTCTGTCGTAAATGAGATTTATAAAGAGTAGAATATTATAACAATTGTATTTAACCGGTTGCTTACTTAATCTGTCATTGCGTCTAGTTTATTTAAATACATATAATTTCCTTTTGAAATGCTCGAGTTTGCAACTGTTGATAGGCTTTAAAATAGGCGCCTTTTCCTTCTTCCCTACCACCTATAACCCATACTTCTAAGAAGTTATTTTTTTGGATTTCCCACCAATCCAGGAGTTAAGCCTCATCTGGTGCTCAAGCTAGATCTGATGCACTCCCACGCATCACATCTAACCGCCCATCTCTAAGGAAACGTCCTCAGTGAGGGAATTGGGTTCCGCGGTGGGAAAAAAAATACCGGCTCTTCTCGCTCCACCTCCAAAGCGGGGTTGGGTTCTTTGACACGTCACTTATTATCCCATACCTTTTATATTTCAAAACCCATAAGACTTGATTTTTTTAATTGCAGGATATAAGCTCGCCGAATAATCGTAAGATTTGTCTTGATCGCCACAATCCTGTAAAAATCACGAAAGTACCACTAGTCTCTTCTCTCTTCACCTACAACTGTTCGATTATTTAAGTTTAATAGCTTATCCTTCTATAAACACTGCCAAGATATAACATATGGGTGAACGCAGCGAAGCAAAATTATGTCATACGGGGCATAAAAGAATTTTATTCGGTCCTCATTTTTAGTATTTAGATGGCTAAAAATAATAACAATATAAACATTAAAAAGCGGAGTTTTTCCAGCACTGCATATCAGGAAAAATATTTCAAACAACCATTACACACGAAATTAAAAATATCATTTCAAAGAACCTGACAAACGAAACAGAAATAGGGAGCATTACGTCAAAAAATAGAGAAGAATGCAGCGTTCCAGATTTGTTTTTATAACTTCCATAATATTGGGTTAAATCTAGAAAAATAGGGTGAGAAATAAAGATAATAGATGCATTTACCATTATTATTAAGAAAAATTGTAAATTCAGGCTAACTTTGGAAGATAATAACAAAAAATGACGCAGCGCCGCTGCGGCGCCGTGAATCCAACGACGTAACTAATTTTGTAAATCCATATGAGGGTTAAGAAATGCCTATACATAAATACGCAGCAGATCAAAGGACCACTAAACAGTACAGACACACAAACATTTATCCGCCTTTCCTCACATATTCTTTCGTAAAAAACTGTGAGATTAACAAAAGAAGAAGCCACCTTATTAAATTATCAGATAATATAGTTTAATTTTCCATGGTATTTTGCATAGAATGAACAAAAAATACCCTACTGTTTTGCGAATTACAATTCCATTAATTATACTCAAAAGTAAATTACATTGCGATGCGACGATGATTTTCTAGAAGCTACGAGGAAAAAGGAAAATAAAACAAAGCTGATATTGTTGCTAATCAGCCAAGGTAGCGTAGCTTAGCAAAGTAGATGGAGGCCTAAACATTACCATGAATACTACAAGATGGAAACTTAAAATATAGTGCATTAAAAAACTTTCTACGCACTGTAAACAATAAATATCATTATAATTACATTTAGGCATAAAAGTTTTCATAGAAGTTTAAAATTTATCGCTTTTCAAAGAAATGCTCCCTGTAAAATGTCTGCGAAAACATAACTGCGCTCCAAAGTATGCCTCATATACATACAGGTGATATATATGTTTTATGCTGAACTATATTTGCACCCGCATTGTAATGTTAGTGTCTACACGCAGGCTTTCACTACCATTTGAACCCAAGGATATATTTACGCGAAATACTGATGCTAGTGAAATTGAGGTACGTAATACACGAATTAATATAGTATGAACGGGAAAATTCCTTTTGGAGGTGAAAAAAGGAGCTTCCTTATTACACAGCTGGAGATTATTTACTATGAAAATTCGCTCAGAAGATTGGGAAGAATAATAATAATTCGATTGTAATTTATAGATAAAATTAAAGGTAGAGATGTATTTTTTAACCTCGGTTTTTCTGAAAATTATCATTTAACAGGTGCTCCAACTTAAAAAATGAAAATGTCCTTTGTACACGGTTATTCTGGGCCATTTCCGCAAATCTCCAAAGAAAAATATCGTCCAGCCGAAATCCTGGGGAATAGCATGCACTCTATGAGTCCGGCGGAGTGAAAATTAGAATGCAAGGACTTCTAAAGCAGATGAGGCGAGGGATTGGAGAGGCAGGGGGGACGACTTGAACCAAAGGGGAACAGCGGTGGGGGCAGGGACCCCCCCCAACAAACATACATAAATACACGTCACCTCACCATGGGCACGTATAATAACTAAAAAATTACCATCAAAAATGACAAAATAATATATAAAAAATATAACAAAAAAATGACAAATGATAGTACAAAATTGTAAAAAAAAATTGAAAAAAATATACATATTAATAAAAACTACTGCAAGGGAAAAATTATTATTCCCATATATTATGCACTATTTTTGTATGTTTATCATAAATTGATTTTTGAATTGTTATTTACATATCTCGGTTTCGGGCTATCACAAAGACACAAATATGCTTCTGTTGTATTCATCATTTATTTCAAATTTTAATGCAACGTTTACTGTTTAGCTAGTAATCTTAAAATTAAGTTCAGTTTTTAAGTTTAACTTTCTCACAAACATAACACTAAACTGACAACGACACAAGCATGCCATTTAGTAATTTTCTATGTTAACTGGTTGGTTAGGGTGAGCAAACGCTCACCGGTACAGCTGACAAGTTCGCGAGCCTACGGCGCGGTCATTCCTGTGATCAAAACCATGGGCGCGCACGAGTCCTTCCGGTAACAGAGGGCGCGTCGGAGCATCGTCCCCTGGACAGGCAATTTTGAACGGGACCCTCACTCACCCAGGCGACGCATCTACTGCCTCCGTTTCTTATTCCTCCGAGACGCTTTTCTTCTTCATTACCTAAGCTGGCACCTAGCAGAAAATACCTGGGTTTGCAGAGTAAACCTTTCTCTAAACTCACGTGTATCTTTACCTCCAATTCCCAATTTTATCGGCGGCATTCTTTTATGTTTGAGATCCAGTCAAATTCGAAAAGGGTCCACACTACGTTCTCTGAATATGTCAATATGAGAGCGTTAGTTTTAAACAAGTAATACACAAAAAAATGATAAAATGTCGATTGATCGAGTAAAACTGAAGCGTTTTCACAACTGCATTTTTTCGCGGCGTATTACGAGTTTACAAATTAGCTATGAACGTAAGAATATAAGGGTACACACGTGCAACAGACCCTTGCTGATATTCGACAGTATATTTTAAAATTTTAATTTAGCATTTTCTCAAATAAAATAATTTCGCACATGAGTTACAGGCGAATTTTATCAAATGTCTAATCTATAAACTTACAAATTGCAATGAGATGGCGTTAGTTTTTTTCTAACAAATTCAACGGCATAGAAAAAGACACGAGTGACGCTTCTTCAGAGGTGCGAGGAAAATGAACTGATGCCGAGTGGGGCCGAATTGTGGCAGTGCCATTACCAGGGGGCTTAGGGCGTCAAAAGACCTCAGATGAAATGCAATGGGATTTCAGTTGATGCCTTGTTCAATCAAGGTAAACATCCAAGTCCGAATAAAAATATATAATAATGACTATCTTCATGGTCGTCCTTTTGATTAATGCATCCATTAAAAATACTGAGAGTATCACGATAGAGGAAAATGGATACAGTAGTTACGGCATCAGGAAGAGAATTGCGATAGCAAAGAAGGCGTTCGTGAACCGGAAAGAATTTCGAAAGGTTCGCTAGGTATGTAAGAGTTTAAAGAAAAGGTTAGTGAAGAGTCTGATCTGGAGTGTAGCGCTTTACGTTGCAGAAACGTAGACAATTAAGGAGGCCGAGAGAAAACTGAAGGCATTCGAGATGCGGGTGTGGCGAAGAATGGAGAAGGAAGAGAAACGACGAAGTGCTGGATGTGGTAGTGAGAAGGGGCAGCTTTTAAAAGAGATACGGAGGAGACATAAGGTATGGAAGGAGCTGGTACTTAGCAAGGAGGGGATGTTGAAAAAAGTGTTAGAGGGTAGAATGTTAGGTAAACGAGGGAGAGAGATAGAGTATGATATTTCGATCTAATGAAAGGGATAAGGTCTTACAGTGAATTGAAGAGGGAAGTTCATGATTGAAACGGAGACGCCCAGAATTGCTCCTTCTGTATTCCATGGAAACCTACCTAAATCGGTGGAATACTTTGATGATGATGATAATAATAGTAGTAATGATAGGTCACCAGTTTGGGTGGTTGAAAAATCATTCTTGGCCAACGTTTCGGAATCTAATGATTTCCATCTTCAGAGCCACAGAGAAGAATCATAAGAGGGCTTAACGCCTCCATCTAAAGAGTTATTTTTATCTTAAAAAATCCTTAGATGAATTCAGGGTAACTTTTAACTTCGGTCCCTGAGGCATGAAATCAGAGGTTGATATGATCCAATGTCATATTTTGCTATATTTCCATACTTTTCGGGCCCGGAAAAACCTAAATCGTGCATATAACTGATGATTTCAGGCTGAACAATTTGAAAACTATCCCGTAAAGAAAATAAAAAATTAAGAGCAAATTTTATTATTTCATTTTCCATAAATCGTGAATATTAATCACGGCTCTTAAAAGAGACTGATTTCAAAGATATGAATACCGAATCATCACATTTTACGTAGGTAAAACCTCGAAGGATATACTCATAGAAGTAAATTGTACCAATGGTAGTTATTATTTTAAGGAATATTAAGAACAACTATAATGAATTATCGAAGGTGAAAAACTAATTATCGCACACAATGCTTAATAATTACAAAATCACTATCAATAATACACGAGCTAGAATATTTTACCAAAATATTTGTCATTCAAACACTATTATATACTATAACATTATATAATTCAATTTTGTAATAAAAAAATATTATTTAATCATTTAATATTTGCACTTTAAATTGGCAGTCTCGCTGCATGTGTGCTTCTTTATTAAAATAAATTAATAAAAATAAATAATTTAGCGAAAAAATTAATACCAAAAGTAAATAGTAAATCATGATATGAAAAGCATCTTTATAATTTTTCACGGTGGAAAGCTCGCCGCTTTGCGAACTGCATGGGATGCCGCTCCCCAGATGTCGCTCAAGTTACCACATCTCAAAATTTCATTGAAAACACTGTGAATTAATGAAATGTTTAATTGGTCCCCAACTTTAAGATTGAGAGATGAACACTAAGGGACGCAGGCCGTGGGCACATTTCCTCGAGTTGGAGCGGGTTGACTACTTCTGCTCGGGTGGTTGGGTGATCATGGCTGCCAGCAGGGAGACGGTTGTAGGGGACGATTCTGGCCACGCCTGGCGTTGAGCGGCGGGAATGAGGACGAAGGGTTGGCCCCAGTAGAACGGACGATTAAAGAAGTTTGAGAACTGCGAACTATCTAAAAATTAAATCCTCAAAAAAAAAGCAAACTGAAGATGCAATAAATCTATCACCATAAGCACTGACATAGACGAGAACTGACGGCTTTTTTCTCATAATAACAAAAAAATAATCAAACAACAGACAAAAGCAAGAAAAGTAAAATTTTCCTGTGATGGTGTTACCGACTAAAAAACGCAGAATTTATGGCTGTGACAAGATAAAGGAAGTGCAATAAAACTTTATATAAAATGGAAAAAGAACAGCAAATTTCAGTTTCTCAAAAAATTTACATCCTTTCCTTCACGGAAAGAATAGTTCTGTAAACGAAAACTTTTTTCATGGTAGAGAACGATTGCAAAAAATTGTTAATTTATAAAAGCATAATGCCCGATAAAACAAAATAATTTCAAATCAACAGTAGTCGCATTATTTCATAAAATGTTTCTACAAAATTCACTATTTTTCCTCGAACACCGGCACCTCCTGCTTTTCAATAAGACTCCAGTCAACAGCTTATTTGGAGTGGAAATGAGGTGGGGGTTTAATATTACGTCAGAAAGTTTGAGGTGGCAGAAATAGTATAGATTAGTTTTCTTGGTGTGTTACGTATGAGAAAACAGGGTAATATTCATGACTGAAGGATAATAAATGCATGGAGGAAATGAGAGAAACCCAGTGCAAGTATTCATCACCTCTTAATGAAAAGCATCAAATGAAACGCTGCAGAACGCCCGATGCATTCAAACTATGATATTCCAGAATTAATTGAAAGTGATGTGGATGTATGCAATATTTGAACAATTTAGCACATTCTTTAGATAAAAAATTCACACAAATTCATTAAAATTGGACATCAGATTACACGTCGTTGAGGCAGTTTGCAAACATACTGATAAAGAATAATCCTCCCCATAGTTTTATAATAATTGAGGAAAACGCTCAATTTCTACTCGAACCTTATGACTACATAATTACTTGTATTCGACCTTTCGATGATTCGACTATTCAAATTTTCCTCAAGTCCTCCTATATCGATAGCGAGAAATAACGATGAAATATCATCGTTAAGTGGGAAATATTCACTAAATCAAAGAGAAGAAAATCATAAATTTGCAATTTTGCAAGGAAACGTTTGCTTACTCATGGTAGATTGTTGAAGTTTCCTTCGGTAAGTTAGTGACTCGTCACAATCCTAATTACCAAAAAACGAGTACGCGACACCTAAGCCATGGGCAAGTCTAGTGAATGGAAGCAGTGCTAAATGCAACTGTCGTTTCTTTCTTTCGTCGAGCGGTGCCCGTGAAGGAGGAAACCGCGACGAGAAATCACACGTCTTGTAAATGTAAATGTAAATGTAGTAAATGTAGATTCTCTTTCCTTGGGGAGTTATCCGACACACACAACAATCAGCCCCCTTTGACAGCTGTAAAAATCACCTGAGTGACATGGTGCATCAAAGCATGGAGATGAAATTTCAAAGCCTCACATTCCTTCACGAACACTGAGGAGAACCACCAATTATAGGTATCACATTGTCGCAAATACTCCAAATTTCCGAGATATACGGTCCCTAAGCATGAATAATTTCCTAACTTGGCGTAAGAATGTCGAACTCATTATGTTCAAAAGCAGTTTGCGAGCAACTAACATATACTCATACATTGATATTTCTTTCCAAGCAAAAATTAAACCATCCCTCGAGAAAAATGTAGTAATTTGTCGCATAGATATTGCTATAGTCCTAATACACATAGGTGAATAAATTATAAGTTGAAAAAGCTTCAAATTGAATTGCTAAAGATATATACATGTAAAATAAATTCATAGAAATTCCTTCGGTCCGCGATTTTTTCCTTGAAATTATACAGAAGATTGATCCGACCCAAGTTTAAGTAAACTGAATGTAGGGCGCCAAGGTATGTAAGATAATTTGGATTCAGACTAGCTCACAATGGCTAGAAAATTCAATCGTGATTCTCAGGTAAACCTTAAAAAACAATCATTTGGAATGGACTAGGAGCGCCCACTGCTTAGGCTTCGAATTAGTGTGTCAAGATAATTTAATGGATGTAGATTGCTCGATTTCCATAATAGATGGGATCTATGAATTATTTAACTTCCAGATGGATACTTCGAACTTCATCATGAATTTCAATTAAAATACCAACGTATATCCAATTAAAGGAGTCACACTGAATAATTAAAAGGGCATTCTAAGGATGAGAAATCAGTGTGTTAAAAACAATTTAAAAAATAAAATTATATGGTAATAAATTTCTAATTGGGCCATACTTGAGTACTCTTTTTAACCCGAATTCAGCAATACTACTGCCCAGATATTGATGGAACTTGATACTGGATGAAGGAAGCATAGGTTGTAGGTACTGAGGGATGATTTTATTGAAGAATCACGGGTATTAAAGCATAGAACTTAATGATAAAAGGGTAGCATTAAAGGGTAAAATATAATAATAATAATAATAATAAATTCGTTTATTTATTTATTTTATATTTTTTATTTTATAAATATAAGGCTGTCGCACGATAGAAAACTAAGAAAAAATTTAATAATAGCATCAGAAATAGCGCATTATCATAGATTTCATCTTATTCCCTGTTTCCCAGTCGATGATATAAAAAAGCGCCGAGTGAATAATGTCCTCCATAATAACCATCAAATGTTTGCGCTGCAGCTAAAAACGTGAGGATCATTCTCGGATGGCCATACTGGAATAATGTCCCAGGAAACCATACGCGTCATAGAGAAGTAGCGCCACATTTTAAACTCGTCACGGATATGAAGTGTCTTAGTGAAGGGAATACAAGACGGAAAAAATGACGAGGCAAGGCAATGGGGAGTGGGAAACACGGATCAGGAAAGTGCTCTTGGTACAAGTTAGCTCAAAGCAAGAGCCCACTGCAGGGAACAACATTATGAGGAAGAGCATGTATATATAATATTATCTTCGTAAGGATAAAACGAAAGCGACACAACCACTTTTCAGTGGAAGACGAGCATTCAGAGATCGGAAGAGAAGCCAGGGTGGAGTAAAAAATAATTTATCATAGAAATCGCGTTCCGCTGTAAGCTAAACGGTCATTTTCTGGACTTTGATTGGCTTCAGCTTAATTTAATTAAAAAAATATATTAGGTGTGATAAATTGGTTCCCCTGTGATAAACGGGGTTGGAAAAATCAACCTATTAAAGAAAATCAAAGAACGCATAGGGCTCAACACTATCGACTCTTCACATTGCCAACCATTGACTAATTTCTGAGACCAAGTGGAGTAACCGATGAATTTTTTTTAAAATGAAACTTTTTAGAGTTTAAATACATCAACAGAAGTATGTGCAAGTCCCTATAGTTATTTGATCACCCATAAAAAATACCAAATTAAGACTCTTTTAAGTGTGCATGAGTACAAAAAGAAGTATTGGTACATTAATCAACGAATTTATGCCTCTAGCTACGGATCTTAATGTCCTCCTTACTTCTTCCAATTTTTTTAATTTTTCCTTGCTATTTCCAAACCGGTAACAGTCACTTCCAAGTATTTGTTAAAGTATATAGCTATAGTAAGCTCAGAGGAGCCTACTAAATAAGCAGCCAAGGCACCCAACCTGGATTACATCGACAGTGGAAACGAGACACCTCGGGCGGGAGGGGAAGGACGGGAAGGAACAAAGAAGGAGGCCCCGCCGCGATAGGAGCCCGACGACGCCTCCTGGGAGGGGATAGGGAAGGAAGGGAAGGGACGAGGAATCCCGCACCGTCACAAAGGCGGGCGGGGCCTACGAACATCGAAACCAAGCGTACGCAATTAATGTTCTAGCGACCTTGGAGGATTATTCTATGAGGAAGAATAATCCAGCGATCAAATCGGTAGATAAATGATTACATCGACAGTCAACACTGATCAGCTCTATTGGAGATGTAACTCAAAGAGAACATCACCAACACTTTGTTAAAAAGGAACAAAAAAATGATTCACCCAGTAAAAATATCTGCCCCGTAAACAAATGGATTCACAATAATCAACAAAATAAAATACAAGTATAAAAACTGACTTATTTATATTGTTAATCACCTTCCCAATGGTATAATGAGTTCTCTTTTTATAACATCCTTTTTAATACTTGTTCCAATTTATAATACCAGAAAAAAAAATTATATTGTCGATGCTTGATTAAACTGCTTTAATTCTAAATGCAAATCATATTCAACAAAAGAAACTAAGTATCAGCCATTATGGGAGTTTCATATCGGCACTTGCTAACGGTTGTATTCTTTCCTATACCATTTCAACAGAATGCTCTGGCTTTGGTAGGAAATCCAAACATATCCCTGAGATTACTCAAAAGGACTCCATTTAATGCCTTTGTCTCGGTCTTTGCAAGAACTAAGCTCAGACGAACTTAAAAAAGCTATCCAGCGATATCCCAACCTGCTTCGCCACGCGTCGTCAGTGGACACCCCCCATCCAAATCGAGATGAAACTAACAGGGAACTAAAGACTCGCTGAGAGTTTCGTTAACAATGGTCTCACTAATTATTTCTCTCTCTCGCAGAAAGGCTCTTGACCTCGAGAAGTTAACATTACTATTATATGCCTTAAAAATCCTGGAGGAATATAACACCACCAAACTAGATTATTCCATCAGCCACCATTCAACAGTCCTGACTATCTTTCTTTTATAGTAACCTTTCTCTTTACAATACTTCTGCTATGATCTTACTGGCTATCATGCTACATTGCTAGAGATCTCTATGGTTTTTGGATTATTTCTAGCCATCGGGGGCTATGGGTCACTTGGCATTACTCTCTTTAATGCCTTTACTTCAAAGATCCCTGTTAAAAACCCTTAACATAAACAGAAGCGAACTTATGTCATGATAGTAAAAAACCTGATTTTAACGAATTCAAATTAATTTCCAAGCCACACCATTCAAGATGTTAAATCTGTAGCAATGCATCTTGATTTCTTTCATTAATCTTTGCCAAATAAATTGGTTTTGAATAGGATTCTCAGATTCCTCTTTTGGAGTGTTACGTTATTGTGTACAAACTTTTATTTAAAAATAAAACTTTGTAGAAATGAAATGATTTATTAGAAAGTTAAAGCTATTATTTTCTACAAAGCAAATCCTGAAGCTATTTGATGTTAAGCGGAATGTTTTTAAAGGGGAATGAGATACCAAAAGCCTTCTAAAAAAAGTGAGCCGAAGAAAAAATAAATAGGGGCGGGAAAGAGAGTTGGGAGAGCAAGCAGGCTGGATTAGGTCGTCAGTGGACACCGCCCCTTGCGATCGAGACGGAGCTTTACGAGAGTGAAGAGAAGAGCTTCCCGAATACTTCGTAGCTCAAGCGTCGAGGCAATAATTCGTGGTCGACGGAGGGAGGCCAGAAATAAGGGATTCTCGGGTCTTTAAAAAAAAAACCTCTCGCATTGCCTGGCAACCACCTGCTCCGCCCATCCCCGGTGCTCCAAAGGACCTCGCCCCGGCGACGACACACTCGATTGCTCGACCGTGGGCGTCGCTTCTGCTCCTTCATCGAGGCGTTAGTGGAGGACGGTCCACGAAGCCGCTAACCCAGATCTTCACCTGAGCGTAGGACCCACTCCGGGGGGGGGGGGAGGAACGGGTGAATGAAATGTCGATCCCATTCCTGCGCACCCATTGACAGCGATTAAGGTGGCCGCAACGTCCCTCTGAATATCCACAAATTTGAGAGAAACTTCGTCATGGGTTTTTTAATCCTAGGATGAAAGTGAAAACACACAAGCCTCTGACTTCATTTCCACTGGTATTCAATCGTGCGTAGTCTAGATAAGTTTAAAAACAATATAAAAGTTATAAATTCATCACCCTCACATGGCAACGAGCGTAATTATAAAAATGTTCAATAACATGTTAGCTGACTTCACAGACCAGAAGCAGGTCTAATCAATTTTTAAGGAAGAAAAAGCAAGTGAATGTAATTCCATTTCAGAAAGGAAAGTAAGTCGCAAATTGCAATTATCAGTTTAGGTGTTATAATACTGAATTCTTTATCAAATTTAGAGAAACAATTTATCAACCTCAAGTATAAAAAAATTTTCACCTTTAAAAATGCTGGGGCAAAATAATCCCATTACACACAAAAGCATATGTTAACAGGAGCCTAAACTAAATATTCACAGTTAAATAAGTTCTAAACAAGTGATGCGTCACGTAAAAAGACTGTTCGAGAGCGTGTGATATATGGCA
Organism: Ischnura elegans; assembly: GCF_921293095.1. Classification (NCBI taxonomy): domain Eukaryota; kingdom Metazoa; phylum Arthropoda; class Insecta; order Odonata; family Coenagrionidae; genus Ischnura; species Ischnura elegans. The sequence continues at coordinate 116,682,276 of NC_060253.1, forward strand.
TCTATGGACAAAAAATTTAGCTAATTTATTCACTGACTTGAACAAGCGATCGATAGTAATGTGGCATTTTTTAGTGTCCCCCCCCCCCCCAGAAGTTTGAGGGGAGAATTCTGGCTGGTATGCTGTTCACTCACACCCAGGGATATTGTTTTGCGGAACAGCCGGTCAACAGGAGCAGTGGCGCAGTAGTGAATTCGCCTGGAATACCCCCTCCGCCGCTTGGAAAAACCCCTCCCCTCAAATCCTGTCTCGTCTTGTCCTGCATAGGCAAGCTCTCTTGTGCTCGTGGCCTGGTCGTTGACACATGTCTAGTGAGACATGGCAAATTTAGTGCAATTATTCTGCTGGTTTTTAGCTGGTAATGTTTCCTTTGGCATCATGAATTACTATCATTGTTTTCTGTAATACTTCTGATTTTTTTGAATACTCTACTTTGAATAGATAGGGAACGGTAATAACTCGTAAATTATTTTTGGCTACCTTATTCTTGTGAGCTGTTTTTCTTGTTTGTGGAGTCTTTCCCTGATCCAGCTTGAGTCCGACGGTTGTAGTATTTCCCTTGTCTGGGCCTACATGAAAAATCAACTAGATTTACGACGTAACGTCACAGTAATATCGCTCATGGAACCATTAAAATCGCTCAGTACTGCGTTTCTAACACTCACGTGCGATATAACCAATCTATTATGTCAGGCTAAACCCAATCTTGAGAGTCCAAGTCCCCAAGGTATGTGGAACTATTAAAAAGTTTATTAATTGTATCCAAAACAGAAAATTAAACATAAAAAATCCATAAAAAGCTTCAAATGTGCTTCAGGTTTAGCTGTGGAGGAAAAACGGAGGTGGGGCGGTTATGTATAATATGACGGGCATGAGCTCAAAATTGGAGTAACGAGACAAAACGTTTGAGAAAGGATGAGGACAAGACAGAGACTGTGGAGGTAAACAGAAGGGCGAATAGAAGATTTTGACAGTAGTACTTTGCTTCTACGGCTCGATTAAGGAATGCCTTTCATTTCGAGAAGGAAATGTTACTAAGAGGTTGAACAATACCTGAACACACAAAGAACATGCTCAAGGAAGAGGAGAAGTTGAGAAGCAGCGACCCTCTCGGCAGAAGCACGTGACGTCATCCACTCGGTGAAGGGGTAAAGGCTGTTCGTTTACCACATCGACTATCGCGAGAAGCAGAGAAGCGAAAACCGATAAATCTTAGGGCGAGCCTATTGTGAGAACATAAGGCACCCTTTTGGTTCAATTTGAACGGGAAACAAGCATCCAAAGTTAAAGGAGATGGTGAACTGTTATGATGTGATAAATTCCTAGGTAAAAGTAAGTTGGTAAATTAATTTTATAGGGGCAATATTGCCTTTTGACAGCAGCAGTGAAGTCAAGAGTAGAAGCATTCCAAATGTGGTGCTACCGAACAATTATGAAGATTAAATGTATCTATCGAGTATGTAGTGAGGAAATACTGAGAAGAGTGAGAGAAAAAAGAAGTCTTCTTAAAATCTGAAGGAAAAAAACGGGAAAACTCAGTTGGCTACTTCATGAGATATGATAGCCTGATGAAAATAGGTGGAATGGAAGAATGGCAAGGGGTGGTCACAAATGAGTTAAATGCAACAAGTTATAAGGGATGTTAAAGAGAAGAAATTCGTCGCTATGAAAAGGTTAGCGGATAGGAGAGAGGAGTGGAGTGGAGCTCCGTCAAACCGATCTTCGGATTGTCGACTGATGGTGATTAAGAACATTTGCCCGCATTGTATTAATGGTGGTACCCTTTCCTTTCAATCGGAGACGGAAATAAGCACGCCAAAGTAGAGGATGAGCAAATGATGTGGCAAGTAGGCGTTTGTCAGCCGATGTCGGGAGGCGATCCATCCGCACGGGTGTGTGTGTGTGTGTTGGGCGAACAGGGGGTGGGACGCGCGTAGGCGCCGCCAGACGGATTTAACATCGGCCGCGGCCGCATCGAACCTCCCGCTACACATCCTGACAACCACGCGAAATGTCTCGCTCGGAATCCGCGCCGTCACCAGAAGATTTGCACACAAATGCGAAGGATTCGCGAAGGAAAAGGAGGCCCATGACCCTCACGATGCCGCACACATAATTGTGCTTCACTTCGAACACCAAGCACATACACGAGACAAGTGATCAATGCACTCTTACCTTCCGAAGGAACAATTATGCATTGGGAATTCATAACGGAATTCAGCCTTCACCTGTTGATGCCTCAGCAGCCATTTTCAGTCCTAAAGGTGCTCGTACTTTAATTGTAATTTGGTAGAGTTATTTGTTGTTTGCTGCTATGTTGCGAGGGGATTTTTTTTACGTAAGTACCATTTTTAAGTATAAAATGAAACAGTAAACATTTTGCAATAATTGTATTTTTACATTAAACCCCACACCTTAATCTACTTTTCCACATAATTTCCGTTAATATAAAGACACTAATCATATCGAACAACAACCTTTCGTATACCGTCGTCAAAGAAAATTGTCGACCGATTTGACATACTCACATATAAAAACGCTCCACGTACATTGTTGCAATTAATTTTGGTGGATCATATTATAATAAATTTTACTTTCATATCTAATATCAGTTCTTTTATTGCAGCTTTTTATGTTTTAATAAATGAAAATCATTCCTATAGCTGACCTATTAGTTTAAATAATGTTCCCTACGAAAAATTTTGGTGTTTAAAAAATCGAAATGATGTTTATACGTTTTTTTTGCGCATATAAATATAAATGCTCGCAATTTCTCAATGAATAAAGCGAAACGTTTAATCTACCCACCAGGAAGTGCATATGGTGATTTGGATGAGCCTGGAGAGAAGAATGCTGGATGTTAGCCGGGTAGCCGGATTAAAAAATTAAGATGATTGACCATATTGTTGGAAGAAACAGGGCTGATGAAGACAATAAAAATATGGCGGAAAATATGGGCGGGGCATTTATAAAGGAGGGGTGAAATAAGAAATTGATGATGTAGGCATTGGAGGGGAATGTGGCACGACAGGAAAAAAAGTTAATACAGAAAAAAATGAAGAATGGTTAATAAGAGGAGAACGGTCCATTTGTCCAGGGTACTCGCCGAATTCCTGGAAGTTTCACTAAGTTTTTCCAGTAGATTGAAGGTCTCAGATTGGTCCAGGTTTTCCCAGTTCCCCAGAATAGCTTATCTACATTTTATAATCAATAAGTGATGCTCATGTGCGCTCTTGAAAATGTTGATGTAACAAAAAATCGTACAGCTTGCAAATACTATGGCTCTTGTGGCTCTATGGCTGTTGCTTATAAATGTTACAGCAACATTTTCAAGAGACCAAGACGCAATTCGTTGTTTCAGCGACATTTTCACGTATGCTCTAGAAAATGAAGCTGTGACAACAAAACGCGTTCAGAGAAAATAAATTCAGTGAAAATATTATATTTTTTTAATTTTTATTATTTTGCTAACGACGATATGCTCAAGTATCTTGCTTATGATCGATGTTAATGAAATTGGACGGTAGTTGCCTGGGTCATGTCTGTTTCCCTTTTTAAATATGGGTGTAACGCTTGCAATGTTCCAGTCTAGCGGTAACTCTCCTTCTGATAGTGACTTCTTGAATATAATCTCTAAGTAAGGTGTGATTTGTGGAGCTTACACCTTGAAAAAGACGCGGGTATTCTCTCCGGGCCCGGGGATTAACTATTCTAAATCGATTGTAGTTGTTTAGTTATCCCATCACGCTGTAAAGATGTTTCTTCCATCGATTCCTCTGTACAAGGGATTTCTAAATTAAATCGTCAGAAGTGTAGACACACTCGAAGTGGGAGCTTAATGTGCTAGCTTTGTCAACATTTTCGGTGACAAGTTCACCATCTTTATCAAATAACGAATCAACGGTTGAGTGTTATTCCTGAAGCTTTCTCGAGTATGACCAAAAGGATTGAGGATTTTCTTCGAGTATTTCTTCTTGTACTTTTACTTGAAATTTACTTAACTTGAACGTTACTTAGAAGTACTTTTCTTGAACTTTCGCATTGATTTCTTAATTATTGAACGTTACAGCGTAATTTTCTTTAGCTTCAAGTGCCTTCAATTTATTACATGACGTAATGGACTGTACGCGTTGTATAGTTTTCTCTGCTTCCAAAGTTCCCTTCTGACGTCGTTGTTGAATGTATTATTAAATATATGAATTTTTGGTTTTGAATTCCAGTGTACAATTAAAAATATGAATAGTTTATTTTGCTCTCCCGAAAAGTAGTTTTTTTAGATACTTGTTTTTAGAACTTAGCCATCGCTCTGCATAAGTTAGTAAGCTACAATTCAAGTCATCTAACGTATTAGTGAGTCCTAACACTGCCGTTATAGTCTCTTTTTGATCGTGGAAAAGAAGAAATTATGAATGAGTCTGTCCTCCAGCCTATATCACTTAATTTATTTATATAATCTGATCTTCTGTAGTACGTTGGCGCTCGTAATATGACTAAGTTCGTCGGAAAATAGACTGCTTTTGAATTTATCATATGACTGCTTTTGAATTTATCATATATTATTATAGTATTTTACCGATTGAGGTAGGTTTTCATGGAGTACTAAATAAGTGATTTGGGAGCCTCACTTTCCGTCCAGCGCTACCATCTTTAATTCACTGTAAGGCTCCCCTTCAATCTATCTAAGAATCCCATTCTTTTCCTTTCCCTCTCTCGTTTCTCGAACATTGTACCCTCTAACACCATTTTCAACATCCCCTCCCCGCTAAGTACTCGCTCCATCCATACATTCTGACTCCTCCGTGTCTCACGTAAAAGCTGCCTCTCCTCGCCAACACATCCAGCACTTCGTCTTTCCTTCCTATTCAATTTAACAAAGAAGGTTCTGTCTGCGGTGAAGGATTTGATTATCTTTTGTAAGTAGAAAGGGATGGGAAAGGAGGAAATTTTCACGATAAGGCCCAAGGTCCAAACCCTGTCGAACGCTGCTTCTAAATCCAGGAAAACTGCCTGGGTGACGAATCTGGCGTTAAAGCCAGTAGCTATCTTCTCAGTCAGTCGCAGGATCTGGTGCGTGGTGGACGTTTTCGCTTGGAATCCGGTTTGCTCTGGCCTGATGCTACGTTGTACGGATAGGTGGTATTTGAGGCGGTTGTGGATTATGGTTTCAAATAGCTTGGATAGGGTGCAGAGGAGAGAAATAGGTCTGTAGGAGGCAGGGTTCGTTGCAGGTTTTAGCGGTTTTGGGAGCATGATCACTTTAGCACGTTTCCAAGCTGTGGGGAAATATGAAATGTGAAGTAGGAAGTTGTAGAAAGTGACAAGGAAAGAAATAGCAGAGGAGGGAAGGTTTTTAAGCAATTTATTTGATTAAGCATCAGGGCCAGGCGCAGATTTCCTCTTGAGACCTTTGACGATTTCGATGATTTCTGTGTCGCAGGTGAGGGCTGGTTCATCATTCGGACAGAAGTTGAGGCTCAACCAATGTTCTTCCGCTTCTTCTTCCAGGTCAGATTCAAGGGTGTTGGTGAATCGTGCTTCAAGAATTTCTGAGAAGAGGTTTGCCTTTTCATCGTCAGTTGAGGCGGTTTTATCGTCGGATTTTAGAGGCGGTGTTTGGTTGAAGGGTGCTTTTAAGGCTCTTGCCATCTTCCAGATGAAATTATCTTCCGTGGATAAGGAAGCGACTTTTTTGTCCCATCGGCCTTGACGGTGGTTTTTGAGAAGTCGGTTTACTTTGTTACGTTGAATTTTGAAATGGTCGTGGTTATCTTTGGTGCGGAGTAATTGCCAATGTTTTCTAGCTTTGTTTCGGTCTTTGATAGCTCGAAGAATTTCGAGCGGTAGAGTGTCTGGGTCGTTGGTACCAGGAACGGTGAACTTGGAGGCATTGGCGCAGTCTCTGATCGTAGCCGTGAGGTGTTACACGCAAGCGTCGGCATCAGAACGGGTGAGTATCGGAAGTCTTTCAAGTTTATGGACGTTGTCAGCTACCAAGCGGCTGAATTTATTTAAGTTTATGCCAGTTTTCGGGATCGGAATGCGGGAGGAAGGGGAACAGTTTATGCAGTAAAGGAGTGGAAGGTGATCGGAGGCAGAGGAATCTAGGGTGATGGGGTTTTCTATTGCTGGAAGGTTGGTGGTGAGAGCAAGGCAGCGGCAGAGGAATCGGTTATGCGGGCGCGTCCAACGGCCGGCCGGCGAGTGGCTTCCGGTATTACGGCGGCGGAGGGTCGCTCGTCATCGCGAATGCATCTCCCTCGGCGGGGAATCGGGAGACACGTGTGAGTCCGACTTCAGAGGGTTGGGGGAGGGGGGGGAGCGAGTGGTAACGCACGGCGCACAGTGGGCTGAAATCGAAAAACGCTGGCCAAAAATGATTTTTTTTCTCTTTTTAATTAGGAAAAAACTATTACATTTTCAAATTATAGAATGATCAGTGACCACATTACTGAAATAATTTTATTTATCACTAATTTTTTTTAAGCAGGAGACATCTGTCAATTTAATGAAAAATGATCGCAAAATTTTTTCCCCATTTTTTGAAATAATTGACTGAAGTTTTTTTTCTACTGTTGCGTTATGTTTAAAAATGCCTAAATTTAAATCATTACATATTAGAAATTAACATTTTTAAAATCCATTGTAGTGAAATTTTTAATTCTAGCGATAATATTTATAAGTTTTATTTAAATAATTAAAATGTCCTATTTTTCATGTATTTTTAACATAATGCAGAGAAAAACTTGATGTTTTTCACTTTGCTTCACGAAGTATTTAGCACCACATTATAAAACAAAGTGTCAACTTTAGTTATCAATTGAAAAATCCTGCCCCAATAGGGGTGTTAACCTCAAACGAAAATACCCATTTAAGTAGATGATAACGGTGAGTTTTGGCTAATAATTCACATTGGTGAAAAAATTTCTGCAATAGGTGCATTACATTTTCTTCAGTGCTCCGTTGAAATTTGTGCGCCTTTGAAACGGCCAGTTTCGGCGGGAAGTCAGGATCGAATGGCTCTGACGTCACACACAGCTACTTCGCTGACTGCACGCTTTCTGTGAACGCCGTTATCCGAGCCGAGCTTGAATTTGTGGATGCCGTGGTGAGAAATGCCTTCGGATTGTGGTTTTGTGAGGGCTAATTCTACTACTGTGCCTAAAATGAGTGCTCTGATGCTCATTTTTATCATGACTAAAAAGAGTTCAAGGCAAGAAAAAAATCTAAATACGCAGTAATGACATTTTTAGCGTTCCGGAATTTCAAGGAGTCAGGCAGGCAAGTTAGGAGTCAATGCATATTAATTATGATAGCACTGTTAAATATGTAAATCATACTTATGAGTATATTTTGCATCAAATACTTAATTTTGTCACGATTTACTCAACCTTGGCTTCCATTTTTATTCGAATTATCCCCTAGTAAACGCTGAAATGGTTCTCCAGGGGTACATTTCATATTATATCACAAATGCCTGTCACGCAATGCTCGTTTTTTTAGTTTTAAAGACTTTTGATAATTTATAGCCGATAAAAACTTAGGTGACATAAGGGAACTAATACTGTAAAATAATCACTTTTTTTCGTCTCAGATTTGTCTGAATCATGATATGGAATGGCAAATAATTGTCAATATTTATTCTTGTGAATGTTAGTGTAAGGCCCCTTGCCCACGCACCGATTTTGGACGGCCGGTAAAATACCGGCCGATATTTTACCGGTGAAGCGCTGCTTGCACACACGCCGGATTTTCACAGGTCAAAAGATAAGTTGCTTGGTTGTTGAGCTGGCGCAAGGGATCCGCAGTGGTATTGGCCGGTAGCTAACAGACTTGTTACCAGTGCCGGTGCGCGGTCGGTCAGTGTACAATCTCCCGTGCCCTTCCATTGTTCACCATTGGAATGTTGACGGCCTTCCAAAATCGGGGTGTGCTATGGGTCTAAGGGTTGAAAACTATTTCAGCGCTGCCAGAAAAGAATACGGCGATTCAGCAGTTTGCTATATCCAACTTAAAAGGGAATAATATATATACACTATGAAAGGAAGAGTTTGTCCTGAGCAAAAAATCAGAAGAAACCACAGGAAAAATAATTTTTGTCACTTATTCTTCCACCATACCCAGAGGAAACAAAATTTACAAATTCATTTGGTTCACAAGGTACTAAATACTTGATGGTATTGCATTTTTTATACTCACTCCATGTCAAATCTTGATTTATTGGATCAGGGGGCTTTTGAATTTCAAAGCATTCAATTATACACTGTACATTGCTGTAATTTGCTTGAAAAGACAAAGGTAGATCAAATTTGTTATGCTTCGGAAAAAATATTAAATTTATTAAGCAATGTGAAATAAGAGGTAACGTTGTGTGGATAGTAGAAGTAACTCGACTTGTCTTACTGATTTGTAATTGGTCTCCTAATCTCTTTAAGTTGTCATTTAATTTAATTTTGATGATGGTGATGAAAATGTCTCTGGTGGCAATCTGAAATATTCCAGAGGGCAAATCAATGACGTACATTGGATCATTAGGTACCTCTTGGGGTAACTTCATTATTAAGTCAGTTATATTATTGTTTTCACCTACTCCAAAACTCTCGGCTGAGAATGTGCTCGAGAATATTTTATCAATAAACATTATGTTTGGTAACTGTATGGCAATCTCTGGTGAATTAAATCTAAAACTAAGTAAGCATCAATTAACTTCGGTGTTCATTGAATAGTAGCATAAACATTGTTCTTAATCTTTTGTAAATTATTTCTCTTCAAATAACTTAAATTAAAATTGTTTTCGTCCGTTCGACTTATTTTGGAAGAACGCAAGTAAAACAATAAATCACGTTAATTTACGTTGTAATGCTGGCATTTAGTATGAATTTAACACAAACATTAAAATAATCTTCACAGCAATAATAAGATGTCTTGCCGTTATGTTTTTGGTCATCTCGCATTGCTGCAGTCAACCATTTCCTTCGCACACGAGAATTAAGAGGCACAGCAATAAAGCGTTTTCCCGGATTTCTTATTGTGGTAGAATTACAAAACGGTAGAAAGCAATATAGTATACACGCCTTCTTCCTAATTTCCTCCATTTTCCTCCTCGTTGTTTCTTCTCTGACGCAGGATCACAGGTTTTTCGACGGGGTTGACGGGTTCCGCGAGAAGCTCGCTGTGTGTGACGTCAGCATGCCTTCGGCAACCATCGTGCGCTTTCGGAGCGTTTGAGCCGGCCGTCGGATTCCACACTTTTCGCTTAGCCTTTTTGGGATTAAATTTTTGAATAGAAAAGCGCTGAAACGGCCGCCGGTATCCTCTCGGTGTGCACTTTCATTTAAGACAGTAAAAAAAAATTGGTGAACAACCCTATTTGCCACCCCGCCTCTCCCATCAAGTTACGTGCATGAATGTCCAACCGCCCGACGCGGTGGTTAGATACTAACCTTTGTTCAGACTTAGCTGTAGTCGACGATAATTCGCCAACAGTGACTTGAAATTACAGTTGTCTACACTTATATACTTTGTATACATTTAGCATGCCATATTAGTCTTATTGTTCCAATTTTTCCAAGGGCATATTACGATTTCCTTCATAAGTCATATAATGGACTCAACGATTGCGCCGGCAAGTCAGATTATTCTCCCGGGAAGCGGGCGGCTACAAAGAATTATACATTAATTCTTGGAAAGCCTAATTCTTAACACTATAAATTCGCATATTCTGCTATCCGTACTCTTCTAGGCCTTTTATAACTCCCATCAGCTCAAACACTGGAAAGGGCACACGTGTGGCGGAGCGCCGCCCGCGCAGTGGCGGCGGGCACTACCCTGCCGACCGCGTTAATCCCCATTGTACCCGAAAACCCAACCACAGTGTTATGATTCTTATCTGGCGCTAAAGAAGTTCTGTACTCGTTTCATAACTGTCCCTTTGTAGAAATGCCGCTTATTGCTTTATTGCCTCGATCTATGAAAGGGTTATTGCACTGTTGAGGATCGCATCCCTTCGCACGGGGTTTTCCACAAATGCTTCTCTCCAATTGGTTGAAAACTATTCTCTTCCACAATTTTACCGAGAAAATTAGTCAGTTTGTCTTCGTGAGTGCGAAAGGATGTGCGTGCTTGTGCTATGGAAGCAAAGAACGAGGATTTCTTTCCCTATATCGTGAAATTTCAGCGTTGAGGCTGAACTACCATTAGTGAAGGATATCTCAGAACGATAAAAAGGTACGTGTTCCAAGTAAAATATCTCTGTGACTGTGTTAATTATTGAGGAAAATATGTTCTTATTTCGCTTTCTTTACGCAGTGATTTATATTGTTAATATTTCCGACGAGATAAAATGGAGCGCTCGAAAGTAACCCGCAAAGAAATACATGACGTTATTGTTAGTGAAAGTGGAAATTCGCTGTCGTCAAAACGTGAATTGGCCCTTCAATATCTTTAAGATAAGTTAAAATTGGGGAAAGACGAGAATAGAAAGGAAATGTTGAAGAATGTCATAGATAAATACGTTTTCAATGGATATATTCAGATATGGAAAGAATGAAGGAGAACCAGTGTCAGGTTTGTAGTAAAATTTCGATGTTGTTTAGAGAAGGATATACCGCTCCCAACAGATGCATGAATCTCTTCTTGAGACTCCTTGTTAAAGCATGGTCAAGGCACGACTAATGATGGGAACACCGCCCGACGTTTTTTTCTGAACCTAAGCTAACATCATAAATTACCGATATGTTTACCATCAAAAATTCATATCATATAGATTTTTATTTATTTATTCCAAACTTTGTTATGAACGATTAAAATTTTTTGGAAAAAGGATTTGTTAAGGACTTTTTTTTCCTTTTTAAATAGGCATTAGCGAGGAACTCATCTCGAGGTTTGCCTCTATTTTAAAAGCTCTGATATCTGGACTTGAGATAGATTACGCCAATTTCAGCGAGTACTGCTCAGAAACTGTAACCCTTTTGTGGATATGTATCCGTGATACTACACGCCTCCCACGGTGCACAAAGTGCAGTTTCATGGAACATCACTTGCCAAGGCAGCAGTGCTTCCAATTGGCCAATTTTCTTAGGATGCTTTGGAATCTCTCCACAAAGATATCAGAAGATTCGGAGCGCACCACACGCCAAAAATTTTGCGCTTAGAAGAAATGGGAGATCTTTTCCGAAGGCTCCTCCTTACTTCGGATTATCTAATATCCAATAGTTATGTGTGTACAAATGCTAAAAGAAATGTTTCAAAGGATATAAGAACTTACTTGTATTAGAAGAGCCAACTTCTGATGAGGACAGTGACGGCTGGGAATCCGATGAAAACTGGTAGTGGGCTGGTAAATTTATCCCTAATGTTTTCTTATTTTTTATGTATTTATGTTAATATATTATGGTTCATAAATAATTTTATGATTTATATACCATAAACCAAATAATTTAATTTATTTGGTTTATGGTATACATTTTTTGCTAGGTGATTTCTTATGTGTGTCCTTTCAGACAAAATGCTAACGCAAAATTAGTTGACTAAATCAATAATAATTAAAAAAAAATAATTTATGTATTTTATATGAACATTTTTATTTAAATTATTAAATTTCATGTTAAACTACTTAATTTTTTATTCCTAACTATTAATTTCAATTAAAAGTTCCCTCTTAACTGAAGCGGTCCAAATAGTCGATTTTTTGGTTTTTTTCCGTCTCCGCGAATTTATTTAAAAAATTTCCCAGGTTCAATTTTTCGGCAAAATGTCTTTATATTCATGTTATATAACCCAAATATGAATAGTGGGAAAAGTTTCGTCGAGCTAATTATAAAAATATGGAAGATATGATTTTTGGCCAGCTTTTTTCGATTTCAGCCCACTGTGCGGCGGGAGCCGGTCGAGTGAACTGCCGAATGGCGAGAGAAATAGTGGTGATGATGGGAGAGAAAGGATGTGAGGGGTTGCGATGTGAGGGGCGGGGGAGGAGTGGAAGAGAGGGGTGAAGGGCGGATAAGTGGGGAATGAGACGCAAACGCTTAAAAAATGCACCCGTAAGTAACTCGGCATATTCCCAGGCAGAAGACACGCGTTCACAGGAGAAGTCAAACCCACTTCACCCGTTATTTTTTGCAAAGAGTTCGCAAATTACACGTTTAAATCCAAACACTTTCGTCTTTAAATTTTCCGGATACCTCGCTAATGTTGACCCAGGTCAGTTTAAATTTTACTCTTCATTTTCTCGTGCGTTAAGCAGGCATAAAAAACTGCATTCATAGACATAAAAATTTCAGTGTTGAAATAACCTAAGATATTTCTACAAGGAATGAGTGAAAGACATGTATTTATGTAGGACCTGAATCAGAAAAACTGTTCGGGATTCTCTTTAAGGCATTTCGGGAAAGGTGGATACTTTTTTTTTTGAGAGATCAGATTCTATCAGTATCTTCTCATTTTGGGGAAGAAGGTTTCAGCCCCACACCCATTTGGTCTTCGGTCTCCAGGTCCGACAGAAGCGATAAATTGAGAGAGATCCTTTGCCGAACGGATGGAAATGGGAACGGATAGAAAATTAAATATGAGCAGCGGAGCTTCGATTAATTCAGTTTCGTGCTGAGAGTAAAGTTTCGTCCCGGGCGAAACTAAACCCCTTGGTGATTTTAATTCCGTGCGTGAACGAGACTAAACTTAGGTCTCGTATATTCGTTCGAAACGAGACATTTCCGTTTCGTTTCACTTACTATCCTTGTTCAAAATATTTATTAACTGTCCAATATTTTTATAGTATTTTTTAGAGGAAGCAAAACTAGTATTAACCTGGGTCTTAAAGTTTAAAGTATACCGGGACTAGCCACGGTGATAACTTATACGGGAGTCACCCGCAATGCACAATCGTGCGAAAGATCCACAGAGAAAAAATCATCCCGGTCAAGGCGAATGATTTTTTCTCTGTGGATCTTTCGCACTGGGTCTTAAAGTTTGGGTAGAAAGAGGACAGAGGTCAAATGATAAAAGTGTAGGATGACGCATCCGCGGATGTTCACGATATTTCAAAATGTGTGCGAGCCATCTAACGGATGGGAAAAGAACGGAAAGGGATGAAAACGTAGGAGTAGTTCTGCTCATACATTTTCATCCTATGAAGTAGAAATGCTCTTACTTTGATAGTTCATTATGACCGAGTTAAATTCCTATGCCGGAATTATTGACGAAGTTAGAATGTTACGAGGAAAATTTTCTCAGAATTATTCCCATCCTACACTGATTGCATAACATTCTAACTCATGTGGCTTATGATTCCTTGATTAATAATGTAACCCATTTTTATCCATTCACCATTTGTAAGCGCGCTGGTCACCACAGAAAAGACGGCTCTTAACCTCAAATCAACCTTGATTTTCACTAGCTTTGAATGAATTGAATATCATCACACACAACCGAGCGGCTAGGAACAAATATTTACGGACGCAAGAGTCAAATTCATCTTTTATAAATCAATTTTTAGAAATAAAAATACTATGAGTAACTTCAACATAATATTTGAAAAATCTTCTAGGGATACCGTGCGAGTAAGATTATATGAGAGCGCCGAAGTTTCCGGATTGCAGTAGCTGCGAGAATGGGTAGCGAGTCGGTACCCGAAACGTCAGCGCTCTCATATAATCTTACCCGCGCGGTGTCCCGAGAAGATTTTTCAAAAGTTATTCGCCGGGAAAGCGTTAAATCATATATTCAACGTAGTAGTTTCCAAAGCGATAACGGATCTTTGCAGGCGAGAGAATTCATGTCAAAGAATTGGGCAGGAGACGGTTATTTCGAAGTATAAATTGAGGGAAATAAAACACTCGTCAACCTCAGTAGAGGGACTCGAAAGTGAGACAATGATTAAAATATTGAGGGGGGAAGATGACGCGTTTGGTTTTGACGAGGAAAGAGTGATTGGAGGTGGGCCAGGGCGGGAGCCTGGGGTCAAATATTTTTCGGGCCATCCATTTGGGGGTGAAAGGGGTTGAGGGGGGGGTGGAAATGAGGGCCGTAATTGGGGGGGTAGGATGTATGGGTGTGGGGGAGGGTGGACTAAACTGACCGTTGCACAGTGGTCTGAAATCGGAAAAAGCTGGACAAAAGTCCAAAATTGCGTTTTTTGAGGTAGAGACTTGAAACTTGGCGTATATACTCACAAATAGTTGGTGATTACGGTATAATAAGTTATTTCTCCTATATCTAATCCGTTACTGAGATACAGGGGATCAAACATGACCAAATTTCCAAAAACACGCCCGATCTCGTTTTTCTCCGAAAAACTTCGGAGTTAAACTGCTGGTAGAGTTTTTGAAGGATTTTAATGCAGTAAAAAACGTTATATTCCAAACATATGGTACTTTATCTACATTTTCCATTATTTTTTAACTTTTTGGTTAGTATTGGTGCAGTATCATGTCGCAAAATGGCGGACCCTTTTTTCTGGCCAAATTTGACATAAAGTAGACAATATCTTTAGTTTAAGAAAAAACATATCTCCAATTTTTCCTCAGAGTATTTAATAGACATCATTTAAGAGAATGGAGCAAAAATCTTTGAAAAAAGTTTGCCCCTTCATTAATGAACGCGATTTTTCGATCGCGCTGCACGTCCCGGCTCCGCGACACGGGGGCCTAGAGACTCGGGGACACCGTTGGATATTTCACTTTGTTTGGAACTTAACTATTTAAAATCGTAATTTTAAGCACACTATACAGTCTCTATTGACCCAAAATACTTAACTGAAGACATTACTAGAATATTGGATCGATATACTTGGTTACTGAACGCCGTAACTCTGGTAAACATGCTTTGGTTTCGAAACCTAACTGAATCATTACACTTTTTCTTTCACTACGGAAGCACATTAGGAACACCCTTTGGGTAGGATTTAAGTTTTCTCGCGAGGCTTACCATGCACAGTAACCAGGAAAGGCTGCAGCCCGGATTCTTTCACTAATTCTTTCCCTTTTCACCCACGCCGAGGAGGAGCGTGCGAAAAGGGACATTTTATGATACCGCGCGGCCGTTGAGGGAATTTCCGAAGGGGTTTTTCCAAAATGATGATTATGATGAACAAATTTCATGCATGTTCCCCATTATACGTGTGACACGAAGTTTCTTCTTTCATTATCCATTACTAATGGAAAGGTTTCACACACCTAAGGCTGAAGTCATCAGTTAATACTAACACGTTTTGGGAACCACCACATCGTCACTGATTGGTGTATGCAGTGGCCTGGAAAGACAGAAGTCTGTGGTTCCATCCCTTCTTGAGGGGAATTTTTTTCCACTACGTTTTAAGGTCAATTACAACGCCGCGAACGCGGTGTACTTGGCAAAATATGGCATTGCATATACTTGTCATTTGCGTTGGACAACATTTGGATGCAAATTTTAGAAAACTGAGATTCATTTCAGGTGGCGATCTGGTTTTGTCGACAGAAGCCATTTAAGTGATTCAACAGGAGCTTTGTAGTAGATAAAAAGGGGAGCTCTACGGTCTCAAGGTCAACTGGGGAAAGAAATGCTCCAATGGCCGTAACAGGGGGCTCGTCTTACGTCCTTACGCCCAACCACAATTCCCCCCCTCTCCTCTTCCACCCTCAACTCCACAACCATTCACCCTCCCTCTCTAGCTATATATTTCAGCGGTATCTATTGTTTTTTTTATCACCCAACTTTGTTGAAGTGAAGCCTAAAACCTCAGTTGAGTTGAGATGGAAATCTTGAATTCCGAAACCGGTATTACCCCTGTTACGGCCATTTGAGTGTTTCATTCCCAAATTGCTTAGTAGTGTTTGCATCTTCAGCTGGCGAAGAATCGAGCGTCTCTCATTAAAAATAATGCTATGCTTATCTAAAAATTTCCAGTGTATTTGACGAAGAGAAATAATTTAGGTACTTTGTAAGAATAAAAAACTTTATCCGTGAATAGTGATTGGGCTTGTTCACCGAGTTCTTGTTTTTGCCGATGGTCGCAGGTTTTGAAAGTCCCGCATTTTTACAATTTTCGATTCATCGCATACTTCTCGAAACATTCACGGGGAATTATGGATTTTGCAAACCCTTTCGCAGGTACGTTGATGTCGTCACCGACTCCCGACGAAGGAGCAACCGTATCTCTTCTACTTCTTGGTATTTTGTATGCAAGCCCAGCGTTTTTTGTTTTTTGTCTTGTGAGTGGTTCCTTCATTCGATAAAATTTCACCGTGAGCGAGTGAATGGGCTATATCTCTAATTAAGTAAGTATGTAATCGACTCGTGAGAAGTCGGCGAATACCCGGAAGAATTGAGTATAATTTATCGTTATCACGCAGCAGACACCTTTTCGTAAATTCATGTTTTGTACTTCGAATGGAAATCTCATTTTGATTGTATTAAAAGCTCTCTCAGAGGGAAAAGTATTTTGATTGCAGTACAGTCTCTATATGGTCATTAAGCAAGGGTGTTTAAAATATCTGGAGGGGGGACCACTGGTTTCGAGTGTGGAGCAAAGTATGGCCGAAATGGGGGTGCTTGGGTAGGATAAGCCACGCCTACTTTGACCAAAACATTGACAACCACATAATGGTTAATATTTGGTGAAATTTTGGGTCATAACATGTCAACACAGGTAAAATAAACTATGTCATGCGCAATGTAAACGTTTTTTTCTTTCTTCATCGATAGACTTCGTGAAGTTATTTCTCAAACAACTTTTCCCAAGGAAAATTTATTATCAACCACCACGGTTACGTTTTACAACCGGCTCAGTTGAAAATGAAATTTTAAGAGTGTAAGATAATCATTTCCCTGCGCTTTTACTGGTAACCAATTTTTTTATAGCCGACCGGAATGTAATAAGTACGCCACGCGCCCGGTCGTGTAAAAATATTCGGGATAGGGAAGGAAGGGATGGGACGAGGAATCCCGCACTGCAAAAACGGGCGGGTCCTACCGTCAGCGAATCAAGGAAACCATTTCTGTGCCAGCGATTTTAAAGGATAATTCTATGAGGAAGACCTTAATCGCTAGAATCGTACTATAAACAGTCAGAGTACATTATAAGAATACACGTGTCCGTTCTAAACCAGAATGATATCCTTTGAATCCTGAATGAAAAAACAGTGTTGAAATCCTTTGATTTCGAAGATTGGAGTACTTTATGGTTGATGTTTTACTATTAGCTGTCTGTCAATGTATCATCGAAACTCTTCAAAGGTGGAACTTGTGGCATGCAATCATTGGAGAAACTGTGACGTAGGAACCAGGTGACCCCTTGCTCACTTTTCTTGGGGTGAATGCGTCAAACGGCCTCTCCCGGCAAACATCCGCGTTCTCCTCAGACCACACCAACGCACAGTGGTCTGAAATCGGAAAAAGCTGGACAAAAGTCCAAAATTGCGTTTTTTGAGGTAGAGACTTGAAACTTGGCGTATATACTCACAAATAGTAGGTGATCACGGTATAATAAGTTATTTCTCCTATATCTAATCCGTTACTGAGATACAGGGGATCAAACATGACCAAATTTCCAAAAACACGCCCGATCTCGTTTTTCTCCGAAAAACTTCGGAGTTAAACTGCTGGTAGAGTTTTTGAAGGATTTTAATGCAGTAAAAAACGTTATATTCCAAAAAATATGGTACTTTATCTACATTTTCCATTATTTTTTAACTTTTTGGTTAGTATTGGTGCAGTATAATGTCGCAAAATGGCGGACCCTTTTTTCTGGCCAAATTTGACATAAAGTAGACAATATCTTTAGTTTAAGAAAAAACATATCTCCAATTTTTCCTCAGAGTATTTAATAGACATCATTTAAGAGAATGGAGCAAAAATCTTTGAAAAAAGTTTGCCCCTTCATTAATGAACGCGATTTTTCGATCGCGCTGCACGTCCCGGCTCCGCGACACGGGGGCCTAGAGACTCGGGGACACCGTTGGATATTTCACTTTGTTTGGAACTTAATTATTTAAAATCGTAATTTTAAGCACACTATACAGTCTCTATTGACCCAAAATACTTAACTGAAGACATTACTAGAATATTGGATCGATATACTTGGTTACTGAACGCCGTAACTCTGGTAAACATGCTTTGGTTTCGAAACCTAACTGAATCATTACACTTTTTCTTTCACTACGGAAGCACATTAGGAACACCCTTTGGGTAGGATTTAAGTTTTCTCGCGAGGCTTACCATGCACAGTAACCAGGAAAGGCTGCAGCCCGGATTCTTTCACTAATTCTTTCCCTTTTCACCCACGCCGAGGAGGAGCGTGCGAAAAGGGACATTTTATGATACCGCGCGGCCGTTGAGGGAATTTCCGAAGGGGTTTTTCCAAAGGGGTATTTTTCTTTCCCCTTCAGAAATGCATCTTACAAAATAGTCTTCAGAAGGCGTTTAGAGAAAGGATGGGGCTAATTGTGGATGTGCCAAGGCCTGGCTCAGGAAACACCAACGATGGCAATACGGCAAGACGTTTTTTTCGATTCTCCAGAGCTGGCCGCTGATATAACAGGTAATTGTATTAAGTGAACATCACTTCAGAGTAATAGCCACGCATAGGAGAAGTTACGTTTGTTTATACGCACGAACTGTGATAAAAATATCAATTTCTTATGTTTTTCGAATATTCTATTGTGGTTAATGCGAATTTATTCATATTTTCATTACAGGAGTTAATATTGACCTTATAAAAAAATTTTCAATAATTCTAAGGGCAATATCTAGTGGAATTAGTCTCAATCATGCAGTATTCTCGGATTGCTGCCGGAGAACAGCGGAACTGTACGTGGACCTGTACCCATGGTATTATATGCCAACCACGGTCCATAAAGTGCTGATGCATGGAGGAGAAATTGCGAAGGAGGCAATTCTCCCACTAGGGCAACTATCCGAAGAGGCATTGGAAGCTAGAAATAAGGACTCCCGAAAATTTCGTCAAAGGTTCACTAGAAAGCACTCAAGAGTGGCCACTAATCAGGATCTCATTCAAAGACTGTTGATTACGTCGGATCCATTTATTTCATCAACCCTAACAGTAAAACAGAAAATATCAAGGAAAATGCATAAAGAATTGAGGGAACTACTAGATTTAGATGAAAGTGAAGGAGAAGAGTCAGATAGTGGTGATGACCAAGATTCTTCGGAGGACTGAAGTATTGAATTGATTGAAGTTTCAAACAATAATCATAATTACTAACACCCAGGGTGGTATTAGGCAACATCAAAATTGTACATTTTCTTATTCCTAGGTGTTTAAAATTAATTTTATTTCATTCGTAAGATTTATAGTTAGCATGTTTTCCTTATTTCATTGTACACATGTTTATTATGATTTCAAATTATTCCCTTCAGGAGTGTATATCCTGCTTTTTCTTCATCAAATTTGAAAAATATTTTTATTGGTCTGTCTTTTGATTTAGTATTAATTGAGGTATATTCTCTACAAATTTTTACTTTGGATGGGATGTTCAATAGTTAAACATGCAATGGAAGAATAAAAATGCTATTTCATAATTTCCATCTTTATATATAATACGCCATTTTATTAAAAAATAAGGTAAAAAAATCTATTTAACCATTTCAATCCCATCATTACTAAAACTTCCTCGTGGTAATATTGCATGGTTAAAAAGGAAAGGGAGCGGAAAAAACCCTTTTTAAAAAAGGGTTTTTTCCGCTCCCTTTCCTTTTTTTTCCCGAGCGAAAAAGGGAACAAATTTCCAACACTTTCCCCAAATATTCGATTCTTCTATTAAAAGTTAATCAAGTACCCACATAACATTGTATATTTCCGGGAAAATTATTGAACATGCATGGTTGATTTGAAGCTCGCTTGCACGAGACAATTTTTCGTAATTGTAAATGACGTGTGTTTTCCTTCAAAAATTATGGAGAGTCGTTGCGGTTGTGGAAAAAACGCCTTTTCTGCTTGTTCGTGGTGCCGCAAAACACTTTGCTTTGCATGGCTTGAGTTCCATCCTGAAAATTGCAAATAAAGGATTAACTGGAGTGGTGAGGCAGTGTACTGGCCTTCCACATCCAAATCTTGGTAAAGAATTAAGGGGCATTCCTAAATTCAATCCCTGCGTGTAATGTGGATTATTCTAGTTGTGCAGTACTCCGTCCGTCGGGTGTGACGTTAAGCCGTGGTCCCCTTGGCGCCTTTCGTTTAGAGCAGGCTAATTCCGTCGCCGGGTCTCTATCCACCCTTCATCCTCAGTTCCTAATCCCAAGCTGATCCATTCCTGATTTAAATATTTAAAAAACTCTTTTAAAAATATATTCCATAGTAGTAACGAAGATAAGAAAACGAACTTTAAAAATTTACACGCTAAAATTCTTAAAAATTAACACAAAAAAAGTTCCTTGAGTGAGCATCGAATTCGCTATCTTCTCCTCCACAGTCGGATACCGTATCCACTGGGCTGTCGCCCACGCGGTAAACATAGGTGTTCAAAAGAGGTCTTATATTCCATACGTTGGGACGTTCCATACGTTCCAGGTGGGACGTTAAGCCGTGGTCCCCTTGGCGCCTTTCGTTTAGAGCGTGTTCAAAACAGGTCATATTGCGTACTTTCATTTTTTACGATTTTTAATTGCTTTTTTCTCGGAATTTTTACGAGAAGTGCGTAATATTAATGTTTTAATGTGCTAAAACTAAAGCTAGACCGAACTGTCGGTAAAAATTTAAAGAATGTAGGATTCATTATGGGAATCTGTCCAAAGTTTAACAATATTCATGCGGTAAAGACAGTAGATATGTCGCTTTGCTACGTTCCAAATTGGAATATATCAACTGGTCATATTATTACAAAATCGACTCAATCCGGCTTAAACGTGTCCAAAATAAATTTCTCAAATTAAATAATTACGATATAGGGATCTCACTGTCTGATTACAACACTTCATATCTTCAATCCGTTGTTAATGTGAAAACTCTTGCACGACATACGATCATTCTACAACGCCTTATTCCTCTATACAATTATCAATGCCAATTTAGATTGTTCTTATCTCCTTTATTAGTAAATTTGAATGGATCCCGTCATAAGTACACAAATCCTCACCTGCTCGTTTTTAATTACCATGGAGTAAATTATGTCTTCAACTCCCAGCTATTAAGAATGATGATATATAACTAACTATAAGTAGTCATAACAGTCCGTGAAGCCTATAAGAATCTAGATTCTTCGGGAGAATACGTCAAAAAATTTAAGAATATTCACGCATTAAAGACAGTACACATTGCACTTAGTATTTAACAACAAAAGGCTAAGATTTCGTCTTAATTCGGCACATGTATTGATTTCTCCATGTCTTCGTCTAAATGTTATAGATATATGTGGCGAATTTTATCGTGAAACCCTGTATACATCGATTTCAATCGGTTAATATTTTGAGTATGTTTGTTATTTTACACCATCTGTGAAGTATAATGTAAGGGTCAATGGTTATGGGTTAACCTGTAAATAAAGAAATACATAAAACTGGTATAGTATAGAATATCCGATATCATTTGCTAAATAGAACAGCAGAAAAAACTTTCCCCACACGTCCTTCCATTACCTGCTCAATAATGTCTTCAATCGTTGCCATATATCTTAGATATATTAGAGTTAATTATGAAATATCAATTATTGTATCAAGATTGCAACGGCTCGAAAGAATCGTATATGCTTCGATCTTCATTTCCTAACTTTTTTTCTTGGCACACTAACGCTAACCATCGTAAGTTCGGCAGTGTTAGGTACTAAGGCCTACGATGGTAACTCTGCGCGTTTACACGACGTTTTGAGGTTACGATCGTACGGATCAACGTCACGACGATCGTTGTGTAAACGGGGCATAAGCTGACCTTGGGTCCTCTCCCTCCCCTCTTTCCCATCCAAAAACAGTCGACACCGTCGACACCTCTGTCCGACGGGAGATGAAATCAGATCGGGCTGTGTGTGGGAGAGAGCTGTTGGGACAAAAGAAGCGTGGATAGGAGGGATTTTTTTATCGCCAGGCGAGCTGTGTCTTCCACGAATCCTTCCCTCTTCTCTCTGCTTGGCTCTTCCCGTTACTACTGAAAACAATTTTACAACATGCAGCTGTGAATAACTGTTGAAAAAGTCTCATACAGTTCAAAGAATGTGGTCCGATGGCAGGAGAGAAAAAATTTTCATGGCACCGGGACCCCCAATTTGATGGTTACAAGTGAAAAATGAAGCATCCTTCATTATTGAAAACTCAAAATTATGTAATCTAACCTTAAATTAATCATCGCGTCCGCAAAAATATTATCCATCAGTCCGAAAGAACAAATTCTTAAATTCTGAATGCTTCTCCATTCCGGGTCTTATTCCTCCAGGGAATTTTGTTCTATATTGATAAACTAAACGAATACGCTATCAGTGAGAAAACTTCAGGGAAGTATCCACTCGACCTCCAAGGATTTTGATGAAATTTTGGGAGGAGATACGCACAAATATCGAATGGACGTTCAGAGGATTTCAATATAAGACAAGGTCTCAGGCGTTATTATATGGAATTGCTTCATGTTAAATGAAATAAAACATAGTTATTTTATTTCATTTAACAGAGAATTTTATTAATAATAAAACGTTATTGTACTTTTCCACACGATTTAATTAATACGACCGGTTTCGTCGCAGAGGCGACATCATCAGGTACAGAATCCGTTATAATAACAGTTATTTTGTTCTTGTTTATCTGGTTGCTATTACGTTGGTAGGGGAGGGTTGCGTTGGGGTTGGAGCGTCACTCAGCTTCAGGGGAATCTCCAAGAGCGGGGAATAGTTTACAAAAATATTTTCATTTGCTAAAATTCCATTTTTTAAATGCTTCCTTATCTCCAACTCCTCCAAGCAGTCCATCCTTCTTCCCTTTCCCTCAAGGTGGAGAATTTCCGGAACAAAATTGCTCCTGTGGTCACTCTCCCATAGATGTTTCGCAAAATGCGATTTTTCTAACTCCCCGTTTCTCAAATGCCTTCCGTGTTCCTCTGCTCTTACTCGGAACGAACGTCCAGTCTGGCCTATGTAATAGGTCTCACAGTCACTGCACTTGAGTCTGTAAATGCCACTTCTATCATTTAAGTCAATTTTATCTTTTGTATTGCATAATAACGCCCTTAAATTAGATGTGTTATAATATGCTATTTTAAAGTCTTCTCTGGGAAAAAGGTTTGCGGTTGCCTGTGAAATATTTCCATAATAACTCAGTTTGCACCAGCGTTTCTTATGCTCATTATGAATGGATGAATGGTATATCATTTTCTGTGCCCGGAGGGAGTATTTCTTCCTTAACAATTTATCTATGACACTTTCTTCGTATCTGTTTTTAACTGCAATGTTTTTGATGGTTTTGATTTCCATGGCGAGGTTCTCGGCAGAGAGGGGGATGTTGAGTGCTCTGTTTAACATGGCATGAAAGGCGGCTAGCTTATGAGAGGGGTGGTGGCGGGAGTCGGAGGGGATGACATGGTCGGTGGTAGTCTCTTTCCTGTAGATTTTGAAGTCGTAGCCTTTTTCCGAGGTTGAAATAGTGATATCGAGAAAGTTGATACTATGGTTGGATCCTTTTTCACATGAGAACTTTATGTTTTTTGGCTTGTGTATTCAGTTTATTCAAAAATATGTCCAGTTGCCTCATAGTACCAGTCCATATGGCAAACACATCGTCAACGTACCTGTACCAGCAATGGATAAAATTGGTGTTCACTGAATCTTCACTGAAAATTTTTTCTTCAAACTTGTCCATATATAGTTCCGCTAAAAGCGGCGATAGCGGAGACCCCATTGCCAAACCTTCTTTCTGTCTGTAGAATTTGTTATTAAATTTAAAATAATTCTCTTCCACACACACCGTCAGCATTTCACAAAATCGTCGAGGAAGGGTGGATCGGCTCCGGCTTTCCTCAGTGTTTCTTCTGCTATTTTAACAGCCTCGGAAATTGGAATGTTAGTGAATAAATCTTTCACGTCGAAGGATACTAACGTATGTTTGGATGGCGGGGGCTCTCTTTGGGTGAGAAGACGGCACAGTGCAGTTGAGTTCTTCACCCCGTATCTTGGCTTGAATCCGGTGAATTCTCTGAAGATTGAATTGAGGTGGGAGGCTAGTTTTCTTGATGGTGCAGCAACACTTGAGACTACGGGTCTGATTGGAATGTTTGTTTTGTGTAACTTTGGAAGACCAAAAAATCTTGGTGCCTGCGGGTTCATCACTGTTACTTTGTACATCTCATTTGTTTTAATGATACTTGGGGCAGAATTTAGGGCTTTTTTCAGCAACTTCTGAAATTTGTATGTTGGGTCATTAGGTAGTTCCACTACAGGGTTGTTCACAATGAAATCGTTGCACTTTTTCGCGTACTCAACTTTGCCCATCACAACAACTGCGTTGCCTTTGTCCGCTTTCTCAATAATTAAATTTTCTTCCCTTAACAGTTTTTGGACGGATTTCAAGGGTTTCAAGTCACTGGAAAATTGTTTTGCTGTGGGGTTAATTCTCTGAATTGCGTTGGAAATTTTATGAGAAAACACTGATTTATGTCCCCTGTTGCTATTAAATAGGGCTGCGTCGCAGTCTATGATTAAGTTTTCAAGCTCTCTTTTGCCTATGGGAAGGTCGGGAACGTATTTAAATCCTTTTTCCAGGAGTTGGATCTCTTGTTCATTAAGTTCAACGTTAGATAAATTAACTACTCTGTTATAAAAGCAGTTGGCTGGTACATCTATACGGGGCTTTTGTGGTGGAACATGGTTGTCTTCTGTGAGATTTTTCAATTTATTCATTAACACCAACCTTTTCTTGTGCGCAATTTCGCTGCTTCGTTGGCGAACGTAGTCGTCAAAAATGGTCCATTCCGTCCAACTTATTTCCCTGCAGACTCCCGCCACCACCCCTCTCATAAGCTAGCCGCCTTTCATGCCATGTTAAACAGAGCACTCAACATCCCCCTCTCTGCCGAGAACCTCGCCATGGAAATCAAAACCATCAAAAACATTGCAGTTAAAAACAGATACGAAGATAGTGTCATAGATAAATTGTTAAGGAAGAAATACTCCCTCCGGGCACAGAAAATGATATACCATTCATCCATTCATAATGAGCATAAGAAACGCTGGTGCAAACTGAGTTATTATGGAAATATTTCACAGGCAACCGCAAACCTTTTTCCCAGAGAAGACTTTAAAATAGCATATTATAACACATCTAATTTAAGGGCGTTATTATGCAATACAAAAGATAAAATTGACTTAAATGATAGAAGTGGCATTTACAGACTCAAGTGCAGTGACTGTGAGACCTATTACATAGGCCAGACTGGACGTTCGTTCCGAGTAAGAGCAGAGGAACACGGAAGGCATTTGAGAAACGGGGAGTTAGAAAAATCGCATTTTGCGAAACATCTATGGGAGAGTGACCACAGGAGCAATTTTGTTCCGGAAATTCTCCACCTTGAGGGAAAGGGAAGAAGGATGGACTGCTTGGAGGAGTTGGAGATAAGGAAGCATTTAAAAAATGGAATTTTAGCAAATGAAAATATTTTTGTAAACTATTCCCCGCTCTTGGAGATTCCCCTGAAGCTGAGTGACGCTCCAACCCCAACGCAACCCTCCCCTACCAACGTAATAGCAACCAGATAAACAAGAACAAAATAACTGTTATTATAACGGATTCTGTACCTGATGATGTCGCCTCTGCGACGAAACCGGTCGTATTAATTAAATCGTGTGGAAAAGTACAATAACGTTTTATTATTAAGAATGGATTTTCACAAAGTAAATCCAGAAACAATCAGTTTAGAGAATTTTATATTCAGCAATGTGAGACTCAATGAGTCCTTAGACGAAGTTCCGCAGCCTTCCGCAATACGGTACTGGCACAAAGGCAAATTTGAAAGATAATAACGTCTATAGTATTTTGTCGGAAGAGGTAAGCCACTTTGTGAAACTTATTGGGTTCCATTAACCCTTAGGTGCACGCTAAGCGCGGATTTTGCTGCATTTTTCAAAAATTCGAAATAGCGCGTTTATTGCGCATGGATCACTGGTGGTACATTTTGGTATTCTATTTCTGTGCTTTTCCCTCTAACAAGAACATATGTTTGCGTCAGTGTGACGACCAACTATTGCGTTAGAATCTTACAAAGTGAGAACGACGACAACTTCGGGTGATTTGCCGCTAGATTGCGTTCACACGATACTAAGGAAATTATGATTATCTGTCGCTACCGTGGAAACTTGGAAGCATAATTCTTTTTTCAATAATATGTTAATATGTTGTTTCGTATTTATTATATTTTTTGTAAACATCTGCAGTATTACTTTGCTGTTATTATTATTTATATAACATATCTCAACCTCAAACCACATGTCGTAATTTAAAAATTTCATCTTCATACTCAAATATGAATTACATTTGTGTAAAAATGCGTTATTTACACTTTACTAGTGACCGAAAAATAAGTTATGCACGTTATTTATAATGTATTATGCATTGGATTTTGAAAGCAAAGAGTCGGCACTTGGTGTATCTACCCGCGGGAAAAGAACATAATGCTGCAAAGGCATTATAAAAAGATTTAGGAATCGTAACCTCCTTATGGGCGTAAATTGTATTATGATTTTATTGAATTCTGAACAAATTGAGTCGGTGGTGACTAATGTAGAGTATATGATATTCTGAGGTTAGAACGTATTTATTACCCTGATGAGTTCAAACGAGTGCTTCAAAAGCTTGATAATGAAGATGGGAGGGAAGGGAAGGTCAACGACGATATGGAGAATATTTTTTTGATTTCTCACATGAAAGTAAAGGGGAGGAAGAATTTTCTTGAAGATGCATTACAATTCAGCGATAGTTAGCAGTCTTATGATAATAATATTGTTAGCCACCCACATAATTTCAACGTCTATCTAGTTCAACGGAAACGGTTAAACGTTTTGGCTGAACTCTTAGATACAATTTGCTAACACCAAAACAAAAGCTAAAGACATTTTTCGTGTTTCACTAGGGCCGACATCATTTCCTAAGAATGCCGCAACTGAAACCGAATTGTTGCAGAAAATGATTTCACTGAACGTGATTGAAAAAAGTGTCGAGAATACCAAATTGTATATTGAAGGAAAACTGGTATCTCATATGTACTCGAGAATCAGATATTGCATCAATACTGCCCGTGTAGAAATAATATCTTTATTTGGAATTAACACTCTCTCTGTAAATAAAAGTTGCTAGACAGATGCTAGAGAAGAGCCTGTAAAACAGATGGAACAGGCCCAATTATTTGCAGAAGAGCGTTCGGGTTAGCAACGGGAATACAGGAATTCGAATGGGAAAATAACAGCACAACATTACTATTCAAGCCTTGATTTAGATATATATTTGCTATAAAATGGTCTAACTTTCTTAGGTACCGTGGAAAAAAAAACCTTAAATCCGCAGAGAGTTTCTACCCTGCAAAATTCTATAGGCTGGAACTTCATTTCTTGGTTTCCAGGATACCTGCACTTGTTTCGTACTTCACTAAACCAAACAAATGTGAAATTCTGCTTTCTATGTTGCACTGCAATGTGGACATCGATCTAGAAACTGCGAAACCTGAAATGATCCTGAGCTACAACTCAACCAAGGGAGGTGTCGATTCCGTGGACCAGAAGTGTGTAAATTACTCCCCTTCAAGACGAACACGAAGGTGGACTCTATCACAATTTCTCCGGTTATTTTATATGGCTACTCTTAGCCTACACGTGATTTTTGTAGCTAATAATATTGAAAAAATCCATCGAAGATCAAGAATGGAGTTCAAGGAAGCTCTCGCGTTAAGCTCTGTAGATGACCGTCTGAAGTCCAGGGTAAAAAGGTAATCTTCCAGCAGACATAAAGGCTTTTCTAGCAACGAGACTTGGGAAAATTCCTGAAGTATCTGCTTCTACAGGTGAAACTCAATGTAGGGCGGGTGATTGTTTTAAACGTGGAAAATATAAAGTTTATAAAACAGCAAATATACGAATGTTTTCGATTTATATGCAATAATCATTTCACCTGCGTCAAAAAATGCCATGAATGTCATTACAGAGACAGTGATGGTCAATAAGGTTGAAAAAATTAATTTTTTTTCTAAAGTTTGTTATTTTTATAATTTTAATAATTGCATCAACGATTTGGCATATCAATTTCCTTTTTTTGTGTGTTTTTTGACTTGATAGTGTCTAGATTATCGTGTGCAATTCCTTTAAAAAATTATTGTATTTATCAAGAAATTTTCATATAATTATGCCATACTTTTGTTTATAAATGAATGGAAAAAATATTTCAAGTGCTTTGATTTATTAAAAGTTACCCAAATACGTTAAAACACCCTCAAATTTGAATGTATATTTAGAAAAATCAAAAATGTAAAAGTGCGGCAAAAAAGCCGCTAGCGTGCACTGGCGCTATACTTGCAGGTGCATGCACCTAAGGGTTAATTGAGGCAATTAAATATTACCCGCTGATAAGTTGACGCAAAAGTGGAGACACATTTATGAAAGTAGGAATCTTTCGTTCGGAGTTTCTTATTTCAGGAATGAAGAGCATATAAAACGTAAACGTTGGCGCACAACAACATGCGAAAAGAATGACACAAAACAGTTTTCCATCTCAATCCGTTTGATTAACTCAAACATTCTCCTGCGAACAGATGTTTTTTATACACGCTGAAAATAGGGTATTTTCGGGCAAATTCTAAAATAAACGATCACACACACTCTTACAAAATGTTTTTTCTATATTAGAAGTTTTTTTTAACGTCTGAAAACATTTTACTAGTTTTCAAAAAAGTCCCTAACAATGGAGGAAATTGAGGGCTTTCCTTCGGGAAAATTATTTACAGATAATGGCCCCCTTTTCTCCAATGTATTCATGAGTTACCTACTCCCGAATTTGCAGTCAAATACGTTCAATCACTGACGACGCTGTCACCTATTTCGAAATTTTACAATCGGATTAAAACAACGTTCATATGATTAGCTATAACTGGGGACTGGAACTTACTATGAGCGAATAATCAGAGGTACATGTCCTCCGCAGGACGTTGAATAAACTCCATTTATAAGCTGTCGTGGGTGTCAAAAATAAAGCCATGGATTGCGAAAAATACCTCGCAATACATCTACATGATACCCTGCGAACCACCTATAGGGTGTTTGGCAGGGGGTGACCAATCACCAACATGCAGCATGCAAGAGGACCGCCACATGCACACCGCACGGTCATAGAAATATTACGCACACTAGAAAAATATACATGCTTATTCATAAAAAAATTCCAATGGTTAGTAATTCCTAGAGCAAATACATGCAAGGTTAGAACGACGAAAAAACATGCAATGGGTGATCCTAGCGAGCGTTGCCATTAATCCTTTCAATTGAGACAACGTTGCTATCCTTAATAGTACGAGGGAAGAATGACATTTTAAATCTCTTTGTTTTGCAGTCTATTTCTTTTATTTTTTTCTCATGATCGCGTCTACTATAGTACGATGGTAAACGAAGGATATGATTCACGTCGTATGAGAAAATATCTTCTTCGAGTTTCCTAAGTAAGTTAAGCCTATGCTTCGATCTTCGCTCCTGTAAATATTCCCATCCTAACTCGCGTAACATACTTGAAACGCTGCACTTTTTGTCGGAACAACTCATCACAAATCTGGCCGCCCTGCGCTGTACTCGATTGATTTCACCTATTATTTTTGAACGTAGGTTTCCGCAGCGAGGGGCATCGTTAATAATGGCTTCCGGGTGCAGCTGCGTGTTGCGCTTTGTCGTGCGAGCTTTCGCGACCGTTGCAGGACGCATCATCGGGCGATGAATGAAATTACGGAATTCGGTGGTCAATTAATATACTCGTCCACCTCCCCCATCCACCGGAGTAGTGGGGGGAGGGGGGCGGAGTTGACGTCAGCAGAACTCTCACCCCTGTCCTTGAGCGACGAGCGGACTCTTCTTGTCTAGCGAATAACCTTGCTGGTAACATATTTGTCGTCTTCTCTTTCGGAAAATCGTTTTCCACGTCTGGCTAAGTTTAACGCCGTCCACTCTGTTGAAATTTTGGGGGCATTTTTCAATTTCAATAGCCTCCCGAATTAGTCGTCGATGATAAAATTTTTCTTGGGCTAATACCTGCGTCTCGTCGATTAAAATTCGATGTCCATCTTCTGAGTAGGCATGTTCCGCTATCGCCGATTTCTCCGTGTCACGATGTAATATCGCCCGGCTGTGTTCTTTGAGACGAGAAGTCACGGAGCGCCCTGTCTGCCCGACGTAAGATTTCCCGCATTACGTCGGGCAAACAGGGCGCTCCGTGACTTCTCGTCTCAAAGAACACAGCCGGGCGATATTACATCGTGACACGGAGAAATCGGCGATAGCGGAACATGCCTACTCAGAAGATGGACATCGAATTTTAATCGACGAGACGCAGGTATTAGCCCAAGAAAAATTTTATCATCGACGACTAATTCGGGTGGCTATTGAAATTGAAAAATGCCCCCAAAATTTCAACAGAGTGGACGGCGTTAAACTCAGCCAGACGTGGAAAACGATTTTCCGAAAGAGAAGACGACAAATATGTTACCAGCAAGGTTATTCGCTAGACAAGAAGAGTCCGCTCGTCGCTCAAGGACAGGGGTGAGAGTTCTGCTGACGTCAACTCCGCCCCCCTCCCCCCACTACTCCGGTGGATGGGGGAGGTGGACGAGTATATAAATTGACCACCGAATTCCGTAATTTCATTCATCGCCCGATGATGCGTCCTGCAACGGTCGCGAAAGCTCGCACGACAAAGCGCAACACGCAGCTGCACCCGGAAGCCATTATCAACGATTCACCTATTATTCCTACCTCGTAAGGGTCCCACACGCTAGCAGCATATTCCAAGTGAGGCCTCACCGGAGTCAGGTAGCTTATTTCTTTCACCTTTTTTGGGCATTTACCGAGAATTCTTTTAACAAATCCAAGTTAACGGTTACCTTTACCGCATACTTCACGTTTGTGCTTAACACCTACCTACTCGTATTGAATAAAAACTGGGTCCCTGTGACGTCACGTGGAGTGGCATCGCATGGGGGCCAATCTGGCCTTTTTCAAATGAGTATAAAATTGATTGCAATTCGTTACCCACCATGTATTCATATTATACAAATTAGATGTGTTCTAGGAATACCGGTTTAGACGAATGGCAATGGTCAATTTTTATCGTCATTTGAAAAAGGCCAGATTGGCGCCAATGCGATGCCACTCCACGTGACGTCACAGGGATCCAGTTTTGATTCAATACGAGTAGGTAGGAGTTTCACATCGTAAAAGATTACCAATGCATGCATGAGGCACAGAGCTCAGGGAAACATCTCTTAATAATCATCCATTATAAATGGTTAAGGTCTGAATGTTCTTTTCTTTTAATAAGGTATTAATTATCCTTATTTAAGATAAGCGCTACCAGCTAGCAGGGCACTCTGCTACCTGCTAGCATCCTGTGTCGCATCAGCGCTCAAAGCCTTGCCCCAAGGTCACCTCACTTGCGGCTGCGGCAACCATAACCACATACTATACGACGAAATCTCGAAGGAGACATCGATTCTTACGGCCGTTTTACACAGGGCACTGAATAGTGTAGTTTTCTTCATAAAAGAAAACGAAAGTCATTGATTGCGATTCTTTACCCACCATTCCTGCATACATATTATACAAATTGTTTGGTTTCAGAATTCCCAGTTTAGACGAATGACTCATTTGAAATAGTCCAGATTGGCGCCCATGTGATGCCACTCCACGAGACGTCACAGGGACCTAGTTTTTATACGAGTAGTCAGGATTTTTACAGTCTGAGGTTACCAATGCATGCATTATGCTCAGAGATCAGGGAAAAATCTCTTAATAAACACCTATTAAAATTGAATATGGTCGGAATTTTTTTTTTGTTTGATATGGTTTTAATAATCCTTATTTAAGCCAAGCGCTACCTGCTGGCAGGGTACTCTACGCTACCGCCATCCTCGGCACAAGCAGCCTGCATTGTAGCAGCGTTCATAGCCTCGCACCTGCGGTAAGCTACAGAACTTGAAGGTGGAGATGCGAAGAATGAACCTCGATGTATTAGGCATTAGCGGAATGAAGTGGCCCCAGGAAGGAGACCTTAGGAGTGGAAGCTAAAGAACGATACACACAGGATCGCTAAATGATAATGCTGGAGTAGGTATAATGCTTAGATGGAGCGTCGGGATGCGTGATAAAAGCTACCTACAGTTTAATGAAAGGTTAGTAATGGGGAAGATAGATACTAAACCCGTAGCTACTGTAGTGGTACAGATTTAAATTCCTACGACAAATTCTGAAGATGAAGAAGTAGAAGATGTCCACCAAAATATAGCGGAAGTTATCAAGCAGGTAAGAGGGGAAAAAATCTTATTATTTTAGGCGACTGAAACGCCGTCGTCGGCGAAGGTCAAGACGGAATAATAACTGGGAAATATGGGTTAGGTAACCGAAATTAAAGAGGAGAAAGGCTACTTGAATTCTGCACGGAGCACATGCTAGTGGTTGCCAACACTTCATTCAAAAATCCCCTGCGAAAAAAATATGCGTGGAAGATGCCAGGAGACCTTGGAAGATTCCAAATCGACTGCATTCTAGTGAAACAAAGATTCAGGAACCAGGTAGAGGACTGCAAAAGTTATCCAGGGGTAGATATCGATAGTGATCATAACTTAGTTTTGATGAATTGCTACCTTAAATTTAAAAGTTGAAGAAAGCCGTGAGACACATATGGCCGATTGAAAAATTGAGGGAGATTCAGCATCAACTGGCTTTAAAAGTGGTTGTATAAAATAAAATAGGGGATGATACGACCAACAAACCAATGGAAGAGAGTTGGAAAATTATTACAAGTGGTCGGCAGGCAGCAGCTGAGGAAGTTCTTGGTAAAAAAAAGAGTCGTTATGAAAAAACCATGGAACACGTAGGAAGTATTAGACCTCATTGAAAAAAGAAGAAAATACAAGGCTGCGAAAACAGAGGAAGGACAGAATCGTTACAAAAGGATAAGGAACGACATATGTCGTAAAGCGCGGAAGGCTAGAGAAACGTGGATGAAAAGCATTTGCGAAGACGTGCAAAACAATCTTAAACATGGAAAAGTAGAGGCCGCGTATAGGATAGTGAGGAACCACTTTAAGGAAACGGGCGTAAGATGTAATACCCTTATGGACAAAAACGGAGAACTATTGATGAAAACGAAGAAAAAGGGAGGATATGGAAGGAATATCTGAATATTTGTACAAAGGAAGCAGCCTCAGAACAAATGCTATCGAAAACGAGAGGGAAATGGATGCCGATGACATGGGAGCCCCAATATTAAGATTGGAATTTGATGCGGCGGTAAGAGACCTCAGGATAAATAAAGCGTCTGGCATTGATGACATTCCTGCAGAAGTAATTAAATATTTTGGAGAGAAGACGTTGAACAAGCTATACAAAATCATTATTGAAATGTATTCGACAGGTGAGATACCAAAGGATTTTGAGAGGAACATTATAATCCCTATTCCTAAGATGAAAAGAGCGGAGAAGTGCGAAGATTTTATCAGCATTAGCCTTACTACACAGGCGTCAAAGATACTGCCAAGGATCATCTATAAAAGAATAGAACGAAAAACGGAAGAGTTCTTGGATGAGGACCAATTTGGATTCAGAAAAAACAAAGGCACAAGGGAAGCAATATTGGCTCTAATGCCCCATAGAGAAGAGAATTGAAAAGGACAAGCCAACGTTCGTTGCGTTTGTGGACTTAGAGAAAGCTTTTGACAGCGTGGATTGGAGCAAAATGCTTGGAATCCTAAAGGAAATTGGGGTTCTTTATAATGACAGAAGAATCACACACAATCATACACAAAAACCAAGTAGCGGTGATAAAATCAGGGCCCAGTTGTGAAGAGGCAAGAATTAGGAAAGGAGTGCGACAAGGCTGTTCATTGTCACCCGTAATTTTCAATCTTTACATTGAGAAAGCCATTAATGGAATCAAAGAAAAGGCATTGGGAGTGAATATTCATGGAGAAAAAATTAGCATGCTAAGATTTGCCGATGATATAGCCGTTATAGCAGAAACAGTGACGGATTTGAAAAATATTCTGGTTAATATGGATAGGGTAATGGGTAGATATCAACTGAAAATAAGCAAGAAGAAAACCAAGATCTTAGTATGCAGCAGAAGAGAAGAAGTCAAGACTAACATTAAAATAGGGAAGCAAAAACTGATAGAGGTGGATGAATTATGTTATTTGGGAAGCAAGATAACTAGTGACGGGAGAAGCAAGAAAGAAATTATCAGCAGAATAGCCCAGGCGAAGAGAGCATTCCACCAAAAGAGAGACCTGATTACAGCGGGAAACTTTAATATGGAAGTAAAGAAACAATTCATAAGAACCTATTATCTGGAGTATGCTCCTATACGGAAGTGAGGCATGGACAATAGGGCGGATGGGAAAAATCGATTCTTTTCAAATCCATCTGGCCCAATGAAAAAAAGTTGTGGGACCGATCAAAAATAAGGCCTGAAAATTTTGAGACCTCTAGGTGAACCCCTGACCCTCGCTCAAATGCAATTTAGGGGGGAAGGTCGAAATTCGAAAAATGTAGTATTTAATGGTCTTTTCCTATAGATTTTGCCGACTTACTGCCCTTCTAGAACAAAAATTTCGTGCATTTTGACGTATCTGCCATTGTTTAGCCACAAAATGCCTAATTTGAGTCCGCGCCCGCGAAGAAAATATTCCAACGCCCACGCAGCGTCGCGGATACAAGAGCCGCAGGCCGATCCCCTCCCCTCCCCGCTCGCTTCTACCCCTCCCACGCCTCCAATACAGCAAAATTCATCCCGCGTATGCTGCTAGGAGGTCGTTTATCTTTGATAATATAAATCGGAAGATGGTAGAAGGTAATAAAGGAAGCTTAGTGAGACGACTTGTCCCTTATTAGGCGCCTCGTCGTGGTTAAACAAATCGATGTTACCAACTTTTAGAGAAGTGATGAAATATTTTTAGATCCGAGAACGCAGGAAAGGAGCCAACGGTCCATGAAAAGGCCTCTCGAGTTGCTATAAAGGTGTGCGAACTATGGTGACGCTTCCCTTCCATTATGTGTGACTAAAGGGATTTAGCGGTACAACAGGAAGTACTAAAACTTACAGTAAATGCGAATAGGCCAAAAGTAAGGTTTTTGCTGAAGTACAAACCTCAAGCACTTTTGAAAGAACATTTGAAATTATGCGATATTTTTGCGTGTAAGTGCAAGAAGGAGCATAATGTTCCCCCCAATGAAGAAGTATGTTGAGAGACCAGCGGACGAAACTAAAGGTGATGGCTGCTGGATTGAATCCTAAAGAAACTCGACAACAGAGGGAAAAAAAGAGAATCGTCGTTGAGTGTTGAGTCGACATCGTCAATTCTTGTATGGGAAAATAGTATCAAAAATATTCTTCATCAATTCATCCGAAGAAAATTAAACTGAAGAGAAATCATCCGATTTTTATCTCTACGTTCCTCTTCAAATATAAATTCAGGACTAAACTCAAACTGGAACTTCTGCGTGGAAAATGCGTCTGCCAAATGTGATAGAGGTATATACAAGAACCAAGAAACAGCAATGATCGTCCCCGCAACTTTAGTTGACGCAAAAATCATAACTTCGTAAGAAACATCCAAGGTATATTACTGCCACTTACGTAGACAGAAAAAGATGCTAATTATTGTGAATACGAAAAGAGAGGTATCAAAGGGTGTCATCAAAGGGCTACATTTTTATGGAGTGAAAGACAATACTTTTGGCTGATGAAAAAAGGCAAGAGCACTTATCAATCCAAGTTTAGAGGGGAATGTGCGATGTTAGTTGAAGAAACAGGGTCCCACTTTTGGGTTTGCCTCCCCCGTCGGAGGATTAGCAAAAGTTATAAAATCTGCGATTCTCAATTCTTTTCCGAGTGAAAATTAGATACAAAAAAATAAAAAGGATTTCAATGCGATGGTGAATACCGCCCAAAAAGGAGGCATCATCCCTATGCTACAAGCATAATGCCAACATCCCTTGCTATGTAAGTAAACTCTTCTCGGGATTCCCGTCGGGTTAATTTTTCCATAATGGCAAACGTTTCAAGCTCTTACTCGGGGCTCATCATCAGGGATAAATTTTGTTGAATCCCGAGAAGAGTTTACCCACATCATTCGCCGGGAAAGCATCAAATCATATTTCATCCCTTACAGAGGTCTATTTGCTAATTGCACTACGTTGAATTACAATTAGATTTGTGGCGTAAACATTGGGAGGGCAATTTAAGGACCAAATTTGCGTTGTTGCAAGTATGTGTTTGGCGGCCGATCCGAGATTTTTTAAAGTGCTGGATTTTAATATCAACTTTAAGGACTACTCGCTGATGACATATTGGAGAGAGACCACATTACCTCCGGCTACATCTGACCTTAGTACTGTGGATTTTCAAAAATCTATTGATGAACTTTCAAATTTGAAGTTAAATATTTCTTTTTATTATACATACGGACGAGAGATTCGTGGAGAAATTCACCAAAACTTTTTTGACAAGAGCGAAAGACGAAGTATGACACTGACATAAGAAATACAAATTGGAAAGCAGATGATTGAAAAATTCTTTCGTGATTGTTCCTCCACAGACGACACTGAAACATTAAATATTTACACTAACGAAGTATGACGCACTTGGTGTGAATTTTGGTGCATTTGGCGCGTGGGAGAAGCTTGCGGGGAGGGGACGCGAGCGGCTTTCGCCCAAAATCCATTGAATCCCATCTGTCCGGCAAAGCCGAAATTGGAGCACATATCCGAAGTTAACACACCTTTATAGCCACTCGAGAGGGCTTTTCATGGACCGTAGGCTCCTTTCCTGCGTTCTCGGATCTAAAAATATTTCATCACTTCAGTGAGATTCGCGGATGATCAGGCGCTGATTAGCCAGTCAGCGAGGGGGCTTCAGGCTCTAGTGGATGCGTTATACGAGCGTTGCGAGGAGTATGGGATGAGGATTAATCACAAGAAAACTAAGGTTATGCGGTTTTGTAAAGCATCACGAGCGAGGAATGTGAGACTCAAGATAAAGGTGGGTGGTGAAAAACTTGAGCAGGTTGAGCAATTCAACTATTTAGGCAGTACTTTAGAGGAAAACGAATACAGCAGTAAGGAAATCAGGAAGAGAATTGCATTAGCGAAGGAGGCGTTCATGAACAGGAAGGAGCTTATCAGAGGATCGTTAGGTAAGAGTTTAAAGAAAAGGTCAGTGAAGAGTTTCATGTGGAGTGTAGCTCTCTACGGTGCGGAAACGTGGAAACTGAGGAAAGAAGACGAGAGAAGATTGGAGGCATTCGAGATGTGGGTATGGAGAAGAATGGAGAGGGTGAAATGGACGGAGAGGAAAAGGAACGACGAAGTGCTGGATATTGTTGGCGAGGAGAGGCAGCATTTAGATGAGATACGGAGGAGACAGAAGGTATGGATGGAGTTAGTGCTTAGCGGTGAAGGGATGTTGAAAATGGTGTTAGAGGGTAGAATGTTAGGGAAACGAGGGAGGGGAAGGAAAAGAATAGGATTTTTAGATAGATTGAAAGAGAGTAGGCCTTACTGTGAGTTAAAGAAGGCAGTGCTGGAAGGAAAGGGAGGCTCCCAGATCACTTCTTTCGTACTCCATGGAAACCTACCTTAATCGGTAGAATACTCTAAAGTTGGTAACATCGATTTGTTTAACCCCGACGAGGCGCCTAATAAGGGACAAGTCGTCTCACTAAGCTTCCTTTATTACCTTCTACCATCTTCCGATTTATATTATCAAAGATAAACGACCTCCTAGCAGCATACGCGGGATGAATTTTGCTGTATTGGAGGCGTGGGAGGGGTAGAAGCGAGCGGGGAGGGGAGGGGATCGGCCTGCGGCTCTTGTATCCGCGACGCTGCGTGGGCGTTGGAATATTTTCTTCGCGGGCGCGGACTCAAATTAGGCATTTTGTGGCTAAACAATGGCAGATACGTCAAAATGCACGAAATTTTTGTTCTAGGAGGGCAGTAAGTCGGCAAAATCTATAGGAAAAGACCATTAAATACTACATTTTTCGAATTTCGACCTTCCCCCCTAAATTGCATTTGAGCGAGGGTCAGGGGTTCACCTAGAGGTCTCAAAATTTTCAGGCCTTATTTTTGATCGGTCCCACAACTTTTTTTCATTGGGCCAGATGGATTTGAAAAAAATCGATTTTTCCGATCCGCCCTAATGGACAATGACCGCAGCGGAGGAAGAAAGGATAAACGCCTTCGAAATTTGGTGCGACAGAATAATGATGATAATAAAATGGATCGACCGAGTTAGTAACGAGGAAGTCCTGAGAAGAGTAGGAGAGAAGAGAAGCCTCATGAAAACCTTAATAAAAAGACGGAACAACCTTATAGGCCACATCTTGAGACATGATGGCATGATGAAGACAATCGTCGAAGGACAAGTGGATGGCAAGAATGGAAAAGGAAGACCCCGAACAAAATATGTGGAACAAGTAAAGAGAGATTTGAATGAGAAGATATACGTAGGTGTGAAATGATTACCTGATAGGAGAATAGAGTGGAGACCTGCGTCAAACCAATCCTAGGATTGTTGACCAATGATGCCGATGAACCTGCCTTAATTTACATGGCCAAAAAACTTTGTGGAAACCTTTATCTTCGAAAATGTGTAACAAAGTTACGTAAGGGTGACTTCTTCATCGAATTATAGCAAAAAAATCTTCAGAATGAGTAATTTAAAGATACAAAATTAATGTAAGGGATAAACTTATGCAAGGGTAAAAACTTTGGACATAACCTTCCTCCTTCCATTTTTGTGCCCAAATACTTTCATTTTCGAACTGTTATCATCGATAAAGGGTTAAAAAAAAATTTATGTAGAAATGACTTATCCTCAGAAGTTTTAAAGGGTAGACAAATATTTTCTGTAAGCCAAGGAATAGATGCAATTTCGTAATCTTTAATTCTCGTTCGACAAATACGTCGTTCAATAAGTCCTTAGAACTTCTTAGAGAATGCACTCTACAGATAAAAAAATATTGTTTTCTTCAGAAAGCAGCACTTTTGAATAGTCAGCTGTCATTGTTTCAGCTGTATCCATGCGATAATTTTATTGTTGCTGCCGATTGTTGTGAACAGCTTTCGTTCGTTTAGAAAAATGGAGGAAAGCTAGTTTTGTGAGGTGATCAAACAGTTGTTTTAAAAGAGGTTGATGCCAAAAAGGATTAAATTCTGAGTATTATAAAGTTCACGCCACATCTGCTCTTGTGCATGAAATAACTATACAACAGGGTGCTTTACTATTATTTTTTTCACTGCCTAAATCGAAGGATTTCTTCGGGAATACTTATTTCTTTCTTTTAAATACTTACATGACGTTATCTTTTTTTCTCCATTTAAGGAAAAGTGAACATTTTCAAGTGTACGATAACGTGACGGCTAAGAATGAATAATGGCAAAAGCCTGTGTGACGTCATTTTGGTTCCCGGCATCGCCATGTGAGGTGACCATGGGGCGAGGATATGTGCGCCGCTTTGATGCAGGCTGCTAGGAGGTGGAAGAGTACCCTGGTAGCACGTAGCGCTTGGATTAAATAAGTATTGTTAATACCCTATCAAACGAAGGAAACTTTCCGACCTTAGGCAGTTTTAATAGGGGCTTATTTAGAGATGTTTCCCTGAGCTCTGTGCCTCATGCATGCATTGGTAACCTCAGACGATGTAAAAATCCTATCTACTCGTATAGAAACTATGCCCCGTTTCTACGAAACGTGGAGTGGCATCGCATGGGCGTCAATCTAGCCTTTTTCAAATGAGGTTAAAAATTCACCATTAACAGTCGTCTAAACTGGGATTTCTAAAACAAAATAATTTGCATTTTATGAATACACTAATGCTGGGTAAAGAATCGCAATCAAGGTCTTCAGTTTTCATTGATGGAATGAAGCTACCCTATTAATAAAATTAATTACGTCACTCGCTACGGCGTAGTTTTTCTTTTACCATTGTCATAACCTTGCATAGATATAATGTAGAATTCCTCCGTTGACAAGTTTTGCAATTTCGTGAAGGTGAACGTATTTTTTAGTTGTTAAGGCTAGCTTTTTTATTACCATGTGGTGTGCAAGAGGTGGTTATTTGCATCCTGCATATTGGTATTGATCACTCCCTGCCAAGCACCCTAGAGGTGGCTCGCAGGATTTAATGAGGATGAAAACAATTCCACTATTTACCACATGAAAATTAAATGCAATCAAATTAGTAATGCCTTCTTTGCGGCTGAATGGCTTTAATTGTCATTAAAATGTTTTGGCGAAAATAATTTATGGTATTTAATTACCACATAGTTCCCAAGTGATAAAACCTGTTACCTGTTTACCTGTTAAAA
This sequence comes from Ischnura elegans, assembly GCF_921293095.1. NCBI lineage: Eukaryota > Metazoa > Arthropoda > Insecta > Odonata > Coenagrionidae > Ischnura > Ischnura elegans. The sequence continues at coordinate 116,722,784 of NC_060253.1, forward strand.
AATTTGGCCGGCAGTTTATCCTTTCACAATTTCTCGCATCCTTTGCGAAAATAAAAATGTTTAAATTGGAAAGTTACCAGGATTAAATATGCAGAAATTAAAAAGGAATTGGGATAGGTTATATCCAAAAGTATTTATTCTGGAGAACTTTATCTCTTGCAGAAAATCTTCGCCTTTCCATTTATTCATCGGAAGTTATTCTCAGACTGTCCTGTTTCGTACGTCATTCCAAAAGGACTCAATTCAATTATACAATTTTCATCCACACATTAATGTAAGTACATAGGAAATCTTCCTGTTTTACTGATAAAGAGAAATGATTATACAATTAATCCTAATCAACTCAAATTAAAGTAAATGGTGATACATATGTTAATATTATCGTCAATGGTTGTCAAGGAAGTAATGTTTAGTTTATTTCAGAGCAAAATTGCGAATTTTCCGTAACAATATTTAGGGGAAACAAATACATTGATGTACACATCTATCGATTTTCAGACAAACCTTACGGGGTAAAACCGAATAACAACTCATTTTGGGGACAGAACGACCCCACAGGACATAATCAAATACTTGTGTTGAAACAGAGAAGGTAAAAAATGCTCCTTCAGCGTTAAACTTGGACTTGTAAAAGTAATGCTTGATATTTTCTTCTATTTTTCTAACAAAAATGATTAAAAAATGGAAGTTCTGACACCCAAAAATTACCATCATTAATTAAGAAATGGTGGTAGGTAATGTTCCAAGTTTTCAACCCGGAAAAAATACATCCCTTGCATTATATATTTATTCTTTGAATCATTCGAACGTATTCTATTTTCTAAAGCTGATAATCTCATATTTTCTGCATCTTCTTTCAAAGTGACCCACTGTATATTTTTAAGCCTTCGATTGTGCGAAAAATCTACAGAGGAAAAATGATTCGCCTTGACCGGGATACGAACCCAGATCCCTCGATTTCCGGCCGAAAGCTTTAGCCAGTTAAGCTACCGAGGCGTCATTATTCCCTGTGGAAATTTGTGGACTATACCGCACATGGTGATTGATTTTTCCACTGTGGATTTCTCGCACAATTTGTGCAATGCGGGTAACTCCGTAAAAGTTATCACCGTGGCTAGTTCCGGTATACTTCAATAAAATTAATCCTCCTTTTTATGTAAGGGACTTGAACGAATGGGATTGATTTCAATGGAAATTTAAGATATTTTATCCATAATGTTGACTTTAATAAAAACATAACACTGATCTACACATCCCATTAGGATGGATATGGTGTCGCACACACTAATATTAACCGGGTATCAAGGAATTCACACTTCGCTGGTATTAAAGTAAATTTGAGACTTAGTCTGCTAATATGGTGATACTAAGGGAAACTAATGTTTTGATATGCCGTTAGTTTGACTTTATGACATAACTTCAACGGTATAATCTGAACACGAATGCATAAAAATTGGACCAATGACCCTGTACGACTTAACAAAAAAGTTGTGAATCAATGTGAAAGATAAATGAAGCTCATCTATTAGTTGTTTTCCAAAGAAAATATATCTTCCCTTAAACAGTTGGAGGAAGAACTCACTTTGCATATATTTCCTACACTTTATAGACGATACAAAGATGAAAAATGAAAGTTTTTGGAAGTGAAAAGTACCTTAAGTGAAAATAATGAAAGAAGAAACTTAGAGGAATTGATGACTCATGCTTACATGTCCGCAATTCCGAAAGCAACGGGACAAGAAAAAAAGGTCAGGTGGTGGAACGAAGACCTTGACAGCGAGAGAAGAAGACTGCGAAAAAAATGGAAGCTGGTAGGAAACTTAAAAAATCAGGAGAAACTGCCATGGTCCGAAAACAAAAACTAGAATTCGCCACTCTACGGAACATTTACAATAAAATTATTAAAATAGCGAAAGAAAAATATGGATCGAGACAATCGACGATTGCAAAGATGATCCCTGGGGCAGGGCTTATCAAATAATTGCATATAAACAAAAAGCTACCATACCAGCCACTCTAAGGTTGCCTTATGGTGAGTTTACAACAAGTCTCAAAGAAGAGGCTAACTTACTTCTTAATACACTACTACCCGACGATTGTATAACCTATGAAATGGATTTACTCGGTAAAATCAGAGATAGAATTTAAAATTCAATGACGCCGACAGAAATAAATTATGCAACCGAATCTGAACTGGATGCTGTCGTTCACAATCTTAAAAATAGAAAAGCGCCGGGACATGATGGAGTTAAATCGTAGATGGTATAAAGGGCTTATTCCAGAATAAATAATAGGCTATTGAATAAAATAAACGAACTTCTAGAAACGGGCCTAATACCAAAGGAATGGAAAAGAGGAATAGTAAAAGTATTTCCAAAAACAGGGAAGGATCCCTGTAATCCCAAGCCGTATCAGCCAATAACTCTACTACCGGTCCTTGGTAATATCTCAGAAAAGATTATTTGTGACTGAATAACCTTACACTTGGAGGCAAATAATCTACTTAATAAACACCAATACGGTTTCGTAAAAGGCAAAGGCACTACAAACGCCTTAATAAATTTAAACCAAAAGATACTTGAATGGAAAGATAAATCCGTACTTGGATTATATCTGGATATTGCCGGTGCATTTGACAATTCATGGTGGCCCGGCATATTATTAACACTCCAAGAGAGGAACTTTTCCAACTACCTATTCAACTAAAGTAAAGACTACTTCAAAGATAGAATTGTCTCCTTGGATATGGCAGAAGTAAAAGCAATAAAAAGAGCAACTATGGGTTGCCCCCAGGGTTCAATACTTGGTCTTACCTAATGGAACATTTTGTTCAACAAGTTCCTTGAAATAGACTACGGGGAAAACACCTCCACGGCCGCATATGCGGACGATGGTATAATACTCATCACAGGAAATAGCCGAAAAGAACTTGAAACTACTGGTGAAAACGCAATACGAAAACTATTAAAATGGGGCCAAGAAATGAAACTTACCTTCTCCGAAAATAAAACAACTATAATGCTTATGAAGGGAAAACTAAAGCGTAAACCAACCATCAGAATGAATAATCGCAATGTTAAATAACTCGTATAACTGCTTCTAAACTGCTAAAAAACCTATAACTGCTTCTCATAAGTTTCATTTCTTGGCCCCATTTTAATAGTTTTCGTATTGCGTTTTCACCAGTAGTTTCAAGTTCTTTTCCGCTATTTCCTGTGATGAGTATTGCATATGGATGCGAGACATGGGAGAAGGAGTTACAACTTAGAAAAAAATCCATTATGTCGATAATAAGAGCTCAGCGAATTGCCTTACTGGTAATAAGCAAAGCATATCGACAGATGGCCTTTGTGTAGTAACTGGAGCACTCCCTTTGGACTTAGTCATTAATGAAAAAATGCAGATCCACCATCTTTAAGTCCAGAACCAGAATACGAAGAATAAAAGACAGGAGATCAGAGAAAATAATCTGACTAAATGGCAACACCGATGGACCAGGAGTTCTAAAGGAAGAATAACTCATCGGTACTTCCCTAATATTAAAGATAGGCTAAAGATGAGATACAAAGATTTGGACAAACATACCGTGCATTTCCTAACGGGGCACGGAAATTTTGTACAAAAATTACACCAATTCGCCATTACTGATACGGAAATCTACCGACACTGCCTACGAGCAGTAGAAGATTATTGGTACGTATTAACTGAGTGCAATACCTTTGGACATGAGAGAAAAAAATTACTAACAAAAATTAAAAGCTACGACTTAACCTTAAGCAAAAGAACTATGGTAACGAAAGAAATGTGGCCTACGTTTAAAGAAACTGCATGTTCAATATTGAAAAGAAAATATGAATTGGAAATTAACATCTCAAATAACAAGCGAAACACTCATTCCGATGATACTATCCACGGGTAGAGGAGGGTACAGCTGGGCAAACGATTGCGGTCATTTGGGCAAACAAAGAGTGTGAAGAACGCAAAGAGATACACAATGAAAAAGCGGCCCCCAGGAAACAAGCCAACACATCCTGGGGGGGGGGGGGGTGGAGGAGGGTCCGTGGGGGCTTGCCCCCAAACCAGCTGTCGGAAAGTTTCCTTTGTTTGATAGGGTATTAATAATCCTTATTCAAGCCAAGTGCTACCTGCTAGCAGGGTCCTCAACGCTACCACCATGGTCGGTATCAAGCAGCCTGCATCGTAGCGGCGTTAATAGCTTCGCCCCCAGTTGGCCTCACACAGCATTAGCCAGACGTCACACGGCCTTTTCCCAGCATTCTTACATAGCCGTCGCGTTTTCGCGCGCTTGAAATTTTTCACTTTTCATTTAACCGCTAAAAATAGATGTCGTAATTTAAAAATCTAAAACCGTGAAATACGTACTCCAGGAGTAATAACCTTTCCATATAGGCAACAGGGTGGTTTCCTTTTATTTTTAATTGCTTAAATCGAAAGGTTATTATACTCCTGGAGTATGTATTTCACTACGAATTTCACGCTCTTAGATTTTCGAATGACGACATCTATTTTTCGCGATTAAATGAAAATTGAAAATTTAAAAGGGCACGAAAACGCGGTGGCCAAGTAGGAATGATGGGAAAAGTCCGTGTGACGTATTTCTGGTTTCCGCTACCTTGAGGCGAGGCTTTGAGAGCTATGGGCGCCAATTTGGTCTTTCTCAAATGCGGTTAAAAATTCACCATGAACATTCGTCTAAACTGGGATTTTTAAAACCAAATAATTTGAATATTATGAATACATTAATGGTGGGTAACGAAACGCAATCAAAGGCTTTCGATTTCTTTGTTAAAGGACACTACCCTATTAAATAGAAATAGGAAACCACCCTATAGACATCGCCGTTATAGAGTTCCCCCTCGGTTTCGATATGGCGTCCACCGAGCCGTTGTTTCAATCGGGGGACGAGGAAGTAGTCGCTAGGTGCAGGATAAAGACTGTACGGTGTGTAGTCAAACAGTTCCCAACGAAAATCTTAGATTTTCTTTTAAGTTTTGACAGCAGTCTGAGTTTTTGGCTTAATCCAATTGGAGAAAATAGAATCGAAGGTGACGTTGAAAGGCATACGAGTATCAACCCTGTTTCGCAAGGTCGAGAAAAAGTTGGAACCGATGTGTCAGCATCTACGAAGAGTACTTCAAAGGTGCCCGACGTTTGTTACGCAAAAAACAAAAATTGAAGAACCCTTTCTACAAAAACAAGAACCTTCCAACAGTTGAGAATAGAATCATAGAAGTAAGGAAACAGTTAATCAGATGATACTAATCGATGGCTACGTTCTAACAACACGAATCTCAAATTCGGCCGGTTTGCGGTAGGTATATTAAACGAAGTGAAATAACATTTAAAAAATTACAATACAACAAAAAAACAACCCTTGGTTAGCAAATGAATGCTTGTTTTTCAGTTTTATGAACTTTTGGTTTTAAATTTGAGTGTACAATTAAATGAAATTAATTGCCTTTTTTTGCTCTCCTAAAAAGTTGCCATTTTTGAGATACGTGTCGTTAAACTTAGCCATGAATATGGAGCATGTTTCTCAATGGAAGCGAGGCTTGGACGTTGACAGTAGGAGAGACGTCAAGAGTGGAAGCATTCGAAATGTGGTGCTATACATAAGAATGATGGAGATAAAACAGATCGACCGTGGAGTAAGTAATGAGGAAGTGCTAAGAAGAATTGGAGAGAAAAAAGAAGTCTTTTAAAGAACCTTACGCAGAAGACGGGACAACTTAGTTGGCCACATTATGAGACATGATGGCCTGATGGAGATAATCGTAGAAGGACAGGTGGAAGGGAAGAAGGGCAAGGGACGGCCTTGAATAATTTACATAGGACAATGCATGAATGAATAAGGTATGATGAAATGAATGAGGTGCATTGGTTAACAAGTTATAAACGGTGTAATAGAGAAGAGATACGTCGCTATGAAAAGACAAGTGGATAGGAGAGGGAAATGGAGAGCTACCTCACACAAATCTTAATATCGCTGACTTATGAATATGATGATTTTTTTAAAATTGGGTGGGGTTATTTTTGGGATACTCTTTAGGATATCGTGATACAGATGTAAATAGTATCCTCATCCTTTGTAAAGAAAATCAAATTTCGTCGATTTCAAATGATAATAGAATTTTGGTTAACATGGTGATTTTAATGGAGAAATATGGATAGTGAGATAGATAGAAAAATATTTACTGTTCAGGAAACATTTATTTTAGTAATATAAACTTTCAAAAACGACAAAATTTGACAAAATACAAAGAGTTATTAAGAAATTTAAAAATAATCTGGTATGTCCCCAAGCCAGTGCCAACCGCTCAAAAAACCGCGCCAGCAGTTAAGGGCTAAATAAAGGATTTAATTAGGTTGATCTATTCCTTGCCATCGATACTACAATGATAAAGATATTAAATTGCAATGGATTTTTGACATGATATATATACCTATTCCTTGATTTCCAGAGAATATTTCTCGTCTCTTTATAAGTTTGGTACAGAAGTTATCCTTGCATAACTTTCTTACCTCTTAACGAAGATAAAGATTTCCACAATGAAAGAGTTTTGGGCATAGAAATTGAGGAATGTTACGTCAAAAGTTTTTAGCCTGGAATAACTTAATCCGTAGCAAAAGTTATTGGATTTCTTGCTACTATCACTTTTTACGAAATGAAATTTTTATTAGTATTTTACTCCTTACGTTGGAAGAAGAATAGTTAATTCAGATGTAGCCGTTACTTTCTTTGTAATTTATAAGTCTTTTCTCAAGCTATCCTAGAGATAGACTATACCAGGTCCATTATGGTCCGTGACTGTAAGCGGAAAAAAACATCGCATATCTATTGATTATGTAGTCTTATTTCCCAATCTTATCTTATGATTGCTTCTACTTCAAAATCATTAGGTTCCATCTTAAAATAAAGGTAAAATTTTCGTACTAACTAATTGCAGGGAATAACAAATATAAATAATTTTGTCGCTGATTGTTAAGGAAGTCATATTTATTTGATTTTAATGTAAATTACTGATTAAGGTCGTGACTTTATGTTAAACCAAAATATTAATATTAAGCTCTAGAGTTTTAAGACAATTCTAACTCGGTAAAAACATAATACCATATTATTCAACGTCCTATTGTGACTGTGTACGACAAATACAAGAGGATTTATTGAAATATTAAGGATAACAGTAAATCATCAGTTCCTTGGTTTTCAAAGAATATATCTCTTTCCTTTAAAAATCGGCGTAGAAGATTGATTTGCATAATTTTTAACCCTTTATCCATGAGAAAAAGTTCGAAAATGAAAGCTTTATGGCATAAAAATTGAGGAAGGATTGTCCAAAGTTTTTACCCTGGGATAAATTTATCCCTTGCATAAATTTTGCGCCTTTCAATTACTCCTTCATAAGTTTTTTTCCAATGTTGATAAACTGCTCTTTTTAATATCTTCTTCCAAAGTGACCCGATGTTACTTTTTATCTTTCTCTCGACTTTTGTCCGGGACTCAACAAGTTTTGTTTTGGGAAGAGAAAGAAGTTACAAGAGGAGTGGTAGGTCAATGATAAGTTCTTTTACACTTCTTTTACGTTCTTTATTACACACTTTTTTAAGGTCAAGGTGCATTGAAGTCTAAGTTCGGCCGAAAATTTGCGATCCATATGGGTGACTTTACTGTCGGAAAATATCCCTTAAAGTCGCAATATTATTCCGAACGTTAAAAAATATGGAACAATATTTTATAGTTAACCAGGGTCAAGACCGTTGAAGATTCACTAAACGAATTTTTGCAAAAATATCTGTTGGTTAACTACAACAATTCCAAATATTGTAATTAATATATCACGGTAAATGGCATACATAAAAAAGTATTTAATATTCATGATATTTGATAATAAAGCTAATAAAAAGTTAATAATAGCTAGCCATTTTCTAATGAGGATAAAATTGACAATTACAATTTCTCTAAACTGGGATTTCTAAAACAAAATAGTTTGTATTAAATGAATACACTAATGGTAGGTAACGAATCGCAATCAATGCCTTCCGTTTTATTTGATTAAGGAAACTATCCTATTGTTTTATTCCGTAATGACCAAAACTCAAGGACTTGAACGTTTAACATTGCACACAAAAACTGTCCTCGGAAAGCTTTATTAGAATTTAGTATTAAAGACATGACTCAGAATGTTTTTTAAATTCACTTTTGTACACCACTGTCGTTGGCTCTGAAACGTAACCCATCAGCAATACACTCAGAGCATTTGAATTGAACAATCTTCCAAAGTCTCCTATGGGGAGAGAAAAAAATTCATCAGATGATTCATATGAAATATGTTTCTCTATGGAAGCGAAGCTTGGACGTCGACAGCAGCACAGAGAAGTCAAGAGTGGAAGAATTCGAAATGTGTGCCACCGAACAATGATGAAGATAAAATGTATTGACAGAGTAAGTAATGAGGAACTAATGTTTGAAAGTTCGGCAGGATGTCGACCACAATAAGACTCAGGTCTAATCTAAAGACTAAGGCATGGAGCAAAATAGAGCAGGCTAGGAAAAATGTTACTTTAGGAAAACTATATGCTTCAAGAGGTGAAAGTTTTTTTTACCTACGCATAGTAAACGTCTAATCAGTAGCATTACTATGGGGGGATGAGGGGACGTATACCCTGAGGTCTGAGTAGCAGCGTGAAGAAAACCTCGAGAACCCGCTGAATTGAAAGTTGGAAGGGCTACGTCGCACACAAAGGGGAGTAAGTTCGGTGACAGACATAAAGCCAAGCGCATGGAGTCCCACGCTAGAAAGCGCAAAGGACGACACACGATCAAAGAGTCCAAGCCACGAAACTCGCCATTTTATTCTCTCGTATAGCAACTCGTTTCAATGAGGACTATACCGGAAGTCTCAAACAGCAGCGAAGATGCTCATGCGCCTAATTGTCAACCACGCTTATCAAGGTGTGCTCACGGATGCCTATTTAACTAAGAATAACGACAGGTAACACGACGAGAAAGCATTGAAGAAAGCGTCACACAATTCCCAATGGATTGGGGAAAGTGAAGACCAATAGCATCCGCACTAATAGAGAGAAAAATGTTGCAGATTAAGATTAGTAAAGAAAACAAGACTTAAATAATTGTCTCCTTCTGGAACTCAGAGATGTAAGTGGATTATCTATCCCAAGGAATTTATGAAAAAACAACAAGACTAAAACAGAAGCATTGCAATGCACAAAAATCCGAATTACACCTGACAATATTGACAAGAGGGAAATAAAGTTAGGACATTACTGGATATAATTCAAGAATAGGATTTATTTACAAACCCTGAACGTGGATGAAGCGATAATAATAGACCAAAGATAGGAGGAGAGAAATTTAATTTGATAAAGAGAAGGCCAAGAAGTCGGTCTCTGCAAATAAAACGACCGGGCACCGGCGGAATGCGGTGGATATTCAAACGAGGATGGGAGAGGGAACCAATAAGTGAGTGGCCAAACGGAAAAAAAGAGAAAATTACTCAAAGAGAGATACAGGCAAAAATGTGATCCAGAAAAAAATCTTTCGGCTCAAATGGCAAGAGAGGAAAGTGGCGATTAAGAAGCATTTGGGAGCTGTGGGGATCGAGGGGAAAGACGAATAAGAGGCTATAGCGGAGGAGAGTGAGAGATGAACCCCTATTACATACCCTTCAGTATCTTCACCCTCTCCCTCCCTCCCCCAAAACACAGCAGAGAGAGGAGAGTAGTATTACTGTGGGGAGGGAGGAGGAGAAGGAGGGTGGGGAAAGCAGAGAGGGAGAAATCCTGCGAGAAATCTACTGCGGGGTGTGGTTCAGTTACAGGGCAAGTGAAGCGAGTTCTAAGTAAAAATGTTATTTATCTATTCCATTAATTACCCGTGCACAGTGCTACTTCAAAAAATATACTCGGTAAAGTAGGTTTACATCGATAACAATGCACATGATTACCTATAATCACCACCCGTATCCATCTTCATATGGTCATTCTTTTCCCTAGTTCCGCATAAGGTGTGTTACGCTCCACCCACAAACTATAGAAAGAGGGTTATAATTGTATCTCATTATCCCACGACTGTGAAATAAAGCAAATATTGGCCCAAGCAATGAGTAAAATTGATTTGCTTGATGCCGGTGTATTAAAGAGGACATTATAGCTCGACAAAGTATTTTAATAAGCCGCATAATCAATTTCAAAACATATTATCAGAAAAAGTAGCTGCCATTCAGGAAAAAGACCGGAGAATGATAGCAAATCAGAAAGATTTTTTGCTTCGACGGGTAAAAGTAGATAATGGTAATACCTTCATTTAATAAAAGATTACTACCAAATCCTGATCCGCAAAAGTCCAAGCTGGTCAATTTACAAGCCCGGGAGAATGGGATTTCAGGCCCTAGCTCTTCTGCAAACATCGCTGAAGACACAAACCACGGCTCTCGGCGATCAATACTGGCAGTTGTTGACACTGAAAGATATGAAATGAGGCCTCAATAACTTCCCTCCACGAATGGGTAACACTCCTCATTCAATCGAGGTCACCCATTTATGCCAGATTAACTGATGTGATATGCAAAAGAAATCGGCAATGTGTGAATATCCCAGACAGTAATAACCACCTCACGGTCACTCGGTGCGCAAACCTACCACCCACCCCCGGAGGAAATACTCATTTCTCACGGAGTAGGAAGACAATGGGGATCTGTTGACCAAAGTTTTACCCCTTAAATCGATAGATATTGGCGCATCACAAGGTTGCACACACAAACGTCAAACACAAAACAAAGCCACTGCCAAATGACCCTCTCTCCCAGCTGAGCTTTACGCGCCGTCACCTGATCCTCCTTATCACATACCCCACTTTCGATTCTCGCCGCTCCCACCGAGACAATGGTTCGCAGGGCGGAGTGAAGGCAGCCGGCGGGAGATTGGCAGGGGAGGGTCATATTACTGTTCTCTCGGTTAGGGATTACGTCCGTCTGGGATGATCGATCATTGCTCACGTGGACCCCGTTGCCCAAGTATGGGGATAAAAAAAGATCTACCGAGAGAACTGCTGGCTTTGGAGTGAAAACCGTGAAATTCGTCCATTCTTGGCACTTCAAGGACTTTTAAGGCGACACAAAAGGGACAGGAGGTCCCGGCTGTCAGACCGATTTGCTCCCGGAAGTGCTAGATTGTACGCAAAAAATTCTTTCGGCAAGCGGTAAAAATACCGAAAAGGATAAATACCGTATCAAAGCGTAGAAGACAGCGCCGAGGGCATTATATTTCTTCCTCTTACCCAACCAAAGCGGCGTAATAATCCGTGGACTGAGCTATTCAAATCAAGCAAATATTATTTTCTTTCGTAAAAGTACTTATCAGGTGCTTAAGCGCGCACTGCAAATACGATTGCACAGTTTTGACTAAAAATTAAATTAGCCTACATTTCCGAGAGCAGAGAGCTCAATACTTAAAATGACTTAATCTTCATTCTTTCCCACATTGCCATCAATATCCTTCTCTTATAAATCAGAGAATTATTTTACATTTCACAATTCTCTCCCACAGAGACCACATTCGGCCAACTATATACGGCTGTTCTACTTTCTTTGAGACTTCTACAATGAAGCGACTCGCACAGCAATTACTTCCTAACTTCACTAATATTCGACCAAAAAATACAGAACACTTTTTTTCATGACCTCTTGGAAATACCAAAACGACGTTCTTGCAAGCGCGTGATGTACACCGTAACTTTGTAATACAATATTGAAGAAAACCTCATAAAAAATCAATATCATTCAAATCGAACAGGAAAGACGCAATAAAATAATTTTTAATATAATATTTTTAATCACGCAATTGTAGCGGAATGTCTTCTGAGAATAGAGGTCAGTAAATACTGAATATATTTAAGGGCGAAAAAAATGTGAGACGGGATGTGCGGTCGTATTCAAGAAACTGCAGAAGACGGGGAGAGGAAATAGGAAGACACAAGGTCAATGGCGGTCAAGTGGAGAGGGGCGGGATGACGATAAAGTGAAAACATGAAGGGAGAAAAGCGCGCGGCGCTCGCATCAAACGCGAGAGGAGGGAAGAGATCGGAATTGAATCAAGTGATGCCGTCGCCGCCGCGGTTATACAAAACCGTAAAATTGCGGACATTACGGATTAGTCCGGATGCACCCTAAATGTAAAACACTCGCTGAGGCGGCAGAGTCGTTTAGAAGGGTTCTACTTTATCTCTCCTCCCTCTCTTCCCACCTAAATACGCATATGATTCCCAAAAAAAAGAGAAAAAGCGGAAAGAAATGTGGGCGGTGAAGACTCCGCCGAGGCGGGTGCGGACAGCGTGATTGCCGGCAATCCCTTCGACGCTCCCGGGAGAAAAGTGTTGATCCGGGGAAGGGAATGAGAGAGAGAGAAGGGTTGGAAGAAGATCATCATCTCCCATAATCACTGTGGGCGGGGCTGCAACACAGGAACGCACTTATTCAGCGATATCGGAAAAAGGAAACACTGCATCGATTGAGTTCTCGAGATGGCTGCTTCCCTCCACGCGCCCCCACACTCTCCAGAGATTTCCTCCTTTTTATGCACATATCGTGGAGTACCAAGATAAAAATTTGAAACAATCAACAAAACGAAACATTTTTGCTTAATTTAATGCGTCAGTTCGTCATTTTACTCCGAAAAGTCGAAAAATGTTTCAAAGAGGGAGTAATAAAACAAAATCCAAATAAAAAACTTAAAAGTATAATGACGGGATTATGCTAGGGTCACTAGCCGATTTATTCAATAGCGCTGTAAATACCACCTACGATAAATGAACCCAATGCGAAAACATTTCATCGGATGAAAACAAATCCACATATAACGTAACTGTAAACTGCTAATGGAACATAGTCTTGAAGCGTAAATCACGAGGGGGAAACGTTTTACGCAGAGACGAGAGAAAAACAACCCAAGAATAACTAGAGATCTCATTTTAAAGGACGACAGGACAAATAAAGAGGACCCAAAAATCAGCACGGCGCACAGCTCGCCACGTAAGTAGACGTAACGAGAGCAAATTTTTCGGGAGGAGGGGGAGAATCGATTTAAAGCAATTTACAACCATTTACAAGAGCAGGAGGTAGTCGACTTGATGGGAGAAGGAACTCTGGTTCAATGACGGGAGAGAGAGAAAAAGAGAGGGCATCTGCCTTGGGGTGCTAAGCGACGAATTGCCATAGTATTCCTCGATAAGGGAAAATGGGAAGGAAATAGGAGGAAGATGGAGGGAGGAAAGAGGGGAGGATTGTGAAGGGGGGCGCCAATGGAAGGTTTTCGACGGATGAGAAAATACGGCGGATGGAGGCGAAGGAGAAGGGTACTTAGACTTGTAAGTCGGAGGAGGGAACCGGGCCGGAGGACGAGAAACGAATTCGGCTCTCCGAGGTCTAAACGCTATAAAAATAACATTTTCCCAACTACACTCATACTCAGATCAGCCATGGATAAACAGAAAAGAGTGAAATTTAATGACAAAAGCGATAATATCCCATTGAAATTGCAACATAAGCGCAGCCCGCTCTATCACAAGGGTGTCAATAGTGTATGAGGGTATTAATTAAGCATTTATTTCAAGCTCATCTCACTATCAACTTTAATACTAGCATGGGGATAGGTGAGAAGTGATGAGGTAGGAATGGAATATGCCACTGGGACGAGATAAGTTAAGAAAGAATAAGGTATGAAGTACTAAAGGACTGCAAAATCGTAAGTTCGCACTCAGGGAAGAATAGGAATATCGCATTTTTTTCATGAAAAGTAACCTTATCCAGCAGTCTTTTGAATAAATTATTTATTGGTTGAAACTACATACTGAAGGCACGAATATTACGGGCGACCCTTTGCCAATCACTGTGCTAAGGTTCACTCCCACCGGAAAAAGCATTTGGAGAACTTTATCTGAAAGGGTACCGTCGTGATTTCACAACGAAGACTTGACGGTCATGTCTCCGAAGTGAGATAAATGCACAAAAGTCAAGGAATGGCGAAGGGAGAGGTTAGAACAGACAGATGAAGACGGTGGAGCACATAAGCGCGGGTGAAGAAGAAGAATGAAGAAGCAGGGGGTGGGGGATGCGATCGAACGGGACGGGGAGATGGCCTTCATTCGGAACGAGTACGAGGGACGGGATGGCATAATTTTGGAGAATATGGTCGTCGCTGGGTGAAGGGAAGGAAAAAAAATGGAGACGGAGCAGATCGAAAGGCAAAGGAAGGAGGATATGTATGAGGAATGAGGGGGGTGGAGGAGGATTCTTTTTTATTTCATTAGTCCGCGGGAGGAAAAAGGGGTAAAAGTGGCCGAGCGGCGCGAAATGATGCAAGGGGGAGGAGGAGGCATATAAAGGAGGGAGGGAAAAATATGGAGTGGAGGCCGAGAGGGGGGAGAGTGTGTATGGAAATGATTGGAGCGACGATAAAAATTATGGTAGGGGGAGGTGGAAGAATGGTGGGCAATCAGGGGCGGCGTTGCCCCCTGCGAAGGGCACGGAAGGATGATGCAGTGAAAAGGGCCGAAAGCGCATATCAGTGAATCGACTGCCGCCTCACTCCATGGGCCACAACGCTCCATTGCTAGCGGCGCTCAAAGCTACGACCGTCATTAACTTCAATGCTGTGCGGAGAGAGACTGCAAAGATGAGAGGAGGGGCTGCTGAGGGTAGTTAGAGAGCGCCCGCTCCCATTCCTGTGGCCCCACATTCTGAATCCGGCGTGAGCCGAAATGTTTCTGACGGAAGTCGATCCCCTACTTGCTACGAGGTGAACGCTTAATAAGAGTCCCCACTCGCGCGACCGATCAGATGAGCAAGTTAAAGCGAGGACTCTTAGCCCACACCCTTATGGAGACTTGACTTAGGTTTTTATTTTATCTGGGACCGGATTAGACCACAAATCGGTCCACTCCTCCCCCGGGCCAGGGCTTATCCAGAGTTCAATCGTTTATTTAAATTTCAGGCTGCTAACTAATTGGTGGAGCAAGGTCATCTAGTATCATAGATGGTGAAACAGCCAAGTCAAGTCAGGAGGTCAGCAAGGCGTAGTTTCCGCCTTCCCTCACATCATGTGATAGGTGATGACGTCGCACGGGCTCCTCCAAACATACATTCCCCAAACCGCACTCTCTCTAGAGATATACACAAATGCTACTGTAGCAAATAAATAAGTTTTTAATTTGCTTTGAATGCTCATCTTTGCTGGACTGTCGTGCACCAAAATTCAGGAAATATAGAACATAGAACCAGCCAAGAGTCGAAAATAGAAGATTTTCGCAAGATGAACAGTAATCAAGAAAAATTGGGTGAGGAGACTAGATAAAATCGCACGAGAGGTACACAATTGAAAATAATGTCCGGCCGTAAAACACATGGGGGTATAAAAGTGTTTTAAACGCCAAATTTTCTCCTTTCCTCAGAGGAAAACGATGGAGGGGTGTTAAAGGTACCTTGTTCTTTCCCTCTTCCCAAGTCACGAACAGGATTTTTGAATGCGAGAGGAGGGGCTCGAAATGATTAAGGAGACGACCCAAGGCAACACAAAACAACACCCAGCAGACTTTAATCAAAGTCTACAGCGGCAAATTCAAAAAGATCATTAACCCACAACTGGAGATAAAAGGTCAACCAGATACGAGGAATAGCACTTCTATGCATATCGAGTCATTCCTTAATCCTTCAAAACATGTACTTCATTACTCATTCTGATTCCCACCCATGTGTGGTTCTACATGCTCCTCCGGGTCAAAATTTCATATATTCTGGAGCTTGCTATCACTATTCGTCGCGAAGTCACGATTTTCGCACGATAACGATAACCTCGAACCTCACGTGGGGAACACATATATAAAGAATATTTGCGGCATAGCCCTGAAGAAATTAGGATTCGTCAAGCGTATTGTGGGAAGATTTTCTGATGAGAAAGTAAAAGAAAGGTGCTATTTCGCTCTCGTCCGACCGCACCTTGAATATGCAGCGAGTGTATGGGATTCAGTGCAGAAAGACTTAATCCGCGAACTGAATAAGATACAAAGGAAGGCTGCGCGTTTCGTCAAAAACCGCTACGGGCGTACAGACAGTGTTACCCAGATGTTAAGCGAATTAGGCTGGGAGCCGTTGGAGACTCGGAGGCTGCGCGCTAGGCTTAGATTGCTTGAACAATTGAGAAAGGATATCTTTAAGAGCGACACAGAGAACATAATCTTAGAGCCACACTATATTTCCAGGTCCGACAGAAGCGATAAATTAAGAGAGATTTTTTGCCGAACGGATAGATATGGGAATTCGTTTTTCCCCCGAACAATAAAGGACTTTAATAAACGCTTGTCCCAACCTCGTTAGAGCACTTCTTTTTTTTAATAGCTGTAAACGGCTGGTGTCCTAACACCCCCTGCCACACGCCTTTTAGGCGGCTTGCGGGGCATTATGTAGATGTAGATGAATAAAACGCTAAAGAACACATTAAAAACTTGGAAAGTCCTTCTATTATTTCAAATGTATTTGCAAAGACGATAAATTATTCTCTCATGAAATTCACCATGCTTTGAAAACCACTGCGCAGATGACAATAGCAATGAATATCCTTCATTTAAATGCCCACACTCATAGAGATTTGTGATACTTAGAGCCTTTAACTGCGCTCCTCATCAGGCTGGTTTTCACCAAAAATCATCTTACTCTAAAACGATCTTCGCTGCAGCTACTCTGTTTCATAAACTTCTATTCCAACGTCACTTTTTTCTCCTACCACCGCATTACCCTTATGACCAAAATCTCAACAATTTCATTAGTAAAAAAGTAATAAAAGAAAGAGGAAATTCCACTTTCACATCTACTATCGACTTTTCCGGCCACAATCGGATTACCTAAATCCCTTGACGGCTGCACTCACCAGAGACACCATTAAAGTCTAACGATCCTCAACTTGAGGCCAATATGCTTTCATTAAGTCGCACCACACTTCCAACACCCACCTCATTTCCCTGATATCTCCATGAGCGTGAAGGGCGTGTAAGGTTTCACTCATGGAGCCCGAGAAGAGGTTCACCCTTCTCCGTTTCACTCAGCTGCCTCTCTGTTTTGATCTCTAGTGTGGCTCGATCGACCACTGGATTCCGGGAAATCCGTCAACGAATGACACGGCAGATTCTTGACGCTCAAGTGTCCTCCTCGTCGTCCATTCACCGAGCGCACCCCCCCCCCCTCCCCTCCGCTACCCACTCAAACTCCCGACAAGATGGCCTCCCGCGCATTCATCCTCGAAGAGCGAACATTTCTCAGCACCCCGTCGTCCTTCGTCTCCCTCACCCCCCTCCCAAACCCTGTTTTCGCGCTAACGGCTCGCGCACCCGCCTGCAGGGAAAGGGAAAGAGTGGCCCCATCCTCCGAATAAAAGCAAAAGAATCATTCTTGCCGTCATCTTGAGCCCTTTACCCAGCGTCCCCCCTTCGCTCCTCGCCTGCCAGCCGTATCCCCCTCCGACCACCACTCAGCACTAGAGGCAGCACCATCCACGAACCCAGCTCCCTTCAACGAGCCCAAAAAAACACATTCCTCCCGGAGTCGGAGGATCAGATTAAGTTATGAAATTTGCGATTAACGATTCCTTTCCGAGTGAAAAGTATACACACAAAATTAAAAAAGATTTGATTATGATGGAACGAAGCGAATACCGCCCAAAAAGGAGGCATCATCCCTTTGATATAAGCGTAATTCCAACATCCCTTGCTGTGTGAGTAAACTCTTCTCGGGATTCCCACCGGGTTAACTTTTCCATAATGGCCAACGTTTCAAGCTCCGACTCGGGACTCATCCTCAGGGATAAATTATGTTGAATCCCGAGAAGAGTTTACCCACATCTTTCGCTAGGAAAGCATCAAATCGCATTTCATCCCTTACAGTGGTCTATTTGCTAATTGCACTACGTTGGATTAGATTTGCGACATAAACATTGGGAGGGTAATCTAGGGACCCAATTTGCGTTGCTGCAAGGATGCGCTCGGCGACCAATCCGAGATTTTTTTAATGGCTGTATTTTAATATCGACGTAAAGGACTACCCGCTGATGATATATTAGGGAGACACTCCGGTTCCTTCGGCTATATCTGAGCTTAGTGCCGTGTAAATTAGAAATCTATTGATGAACGCTCAAATTTGAATTTAAATATTCCTTTTATTATACATGCGGACAAGAGATTTGCGAAAGAATTTACCAAAACTTTGTTGACAGCAGCGAAAGACGAGGAATGACACTGATATAAGAAATACAGACTGGAAAGCAGATAATTGAGTAATTCTTTCGTGATTGTTTCTCACCGGACGATGCTAAAACATCAAATAGTAGTAAGACTAACGAAGAAAGACGCAATTGGTGTGCATTTTGGTGCTCCTGGGGAATTTGAGAGGGGAGGGGGCAGCGGACGCCGGCGGCCTTCACCCAAAATCCATTTCGTCAAAGCTGTTGGACAATACCGGAATAGAAGTGCATATCCTAAGTTCCCACACCTTCATAGCCGCTCGAGAGGCGTCTTCATTGACCTTAGGCTTCTTTCCTGCGTTCGCAGATCTAAATATATTTCATCAATTCTCTAAAAGCCGTTTTACACGGGACACGTACTTGCACAATCTGACATGCGTACGGAGGCGCAGTCGAAATTGCGTCGTGTAAAGCGGTGAATTGCTAGAACACATGCGATAATTCGTGGATGTGAGATGGCATAATAGCCCCTGTTCTAATTTCGGGGCATAACTTTTAAGGCCGTTTCACACGGTCCACGGAATTGCGCAGGTTAGAGCTGCATTAATTTATAAAATGGCGTGGAATTGCGCGAATGCATGAACGAAATTAGAACAGGGGCTATTTTGCCGTCTCGCATCCACGCATTCTCGCATGTGTTCTAGCAATTCACCGCTTTACACGACGCAATTTTGATTGCGCCCTCACACGTACGTCAGATTGCGCACTTCCGTGTACCGTGTAAAACGGCCTTTTAAGGCCATCTCATCCACTCGCGGCGGTGGCAGTTTTTATCTCCTAGAAAATAGTGCGGATACATTTTCACTTCGCCTGATACATTCGCCTCGCTCCGGGGGATATGCAATGGGAAATTTTCATTGAAGATAACTGCCTCCTTTCCTCTCCCTCGATATAAAATCTTTCCCTTCTCTCCTTCCACCCAAGCGCGTCGCGTCGACCTCCACTGTAAGTCCCACTAAGTCTTCCAACCAAATGCCCCTCTTATTCTGTCCTAGCCCCGAGCACGAGAAAACGATAATTCATTCTGTAAGGCTACGTGGGTTTAATTTCGCCAAATGCCTCCAAGGTTTCAATTTCATTTCAGTTCATCTGAATTAGGTGGAAAATTAGATGTTGCCGTACTAATTTAACTAATGACTTTTGTTACCATCGATTTGGAAGATCAGAGCTCTTTATTAACACGAACCAATCATGACAGTGACAATACAACGGCGCGTGGGTGCATGTAATTTAATGACGGACAAATCTTCCACTATATTCAGACATAACTTTATTTAAAAGTAGGAGACACCTGAGAGCAATATAATTTTTATATCGAGGAGAGTTTCTTGAAAATTTCAATGACAGAAATGGGCGGAATGGCTGGAAATCAATTTCATATTTTTGTACTATTGTACTGTTAACACCTGCAAAATGGTAAAAACTTAACTTGCGTAGCCAAATCCATTTAGGTCCCACACACTTAACATCAATCCACACCATGAATGACAAATTAAATCTGGAGATATAGACCAAATAATCCTTCAGAAGTGAAGTAGAGCAATTCCGAAGTACTGTGACCGAACTTTTACCAAACTTTTACCCCCCCTGTCATCTTACTTTCGCCAGTACATTTATTTGCTAAGCTTTTTCTTCCTCATTCCAGGCAAACCTTCCAAAGCTTTCCCTCTAAACATGGCTGGGTGGCAGCGTTTCCTCCACGCGTCCCCTCGAGACAATCCCTCTTCCGTCGCGGCGGAATCACAAACAAACACGCAGGACAGAACACTAGGAATGAGTGTCTCTATGGATTCCGAAAGTTACCCTCAAAAGGATTCAGCAAACTTTATCCACCAATTAGCCAACTACCTCAAGCACTTCAACAAATATTGCACTTATCTTGAGACCCATCTCCCTAACTTACCCTGCCGAGGCAGTTTTGAGGACGTTGAAGATCTCCCTTGCTCTACGGGACTGACTGAAGAGCAGTGAGCGATAGGAGAAATCACTATCGTGGCATGAAATTCCCCGAATAAAAAATCAAAGAGAGCTAAGCCTAAGACCCGAAAAAGAATAGTTATCTTAAATCGGGTAACATGATTAAAACAAGGTTAGCGGGTAAAGATGGGTAAACGAGGGAGAAGACGAAAGATAATAGAATTTTTAATAAAAAATAAAAGGGAAATACACGATATGATGAAGTTCGCCATGAAAAAATTTGACTTCGCCGGGATACGAACCCGGAACTCCCGTATTGCCAGCCAGTTACCCCATCAAGCCATTTTCTCGGGGTTATCTTCGCGTGACTGCGTACAAAGTCACTTTTTCCTGCAGTGCTTTGAGAATAGAAGGGGTTAGGTCTTACTATGAATTGATGTGGGAAGTTCCTGATTGAAGGTGGGACTGCCATTGTGCTTCTTAGATACTCCATGAAAACCTATCTTAATCGGTAAAACACTCAAATAATAATAATACTTTCATGACATGATTGAAATAAACTATGATGATGTCATCAACTTGATTATAGCGTCTCACAATGGTAAAAGTACGTATGCGGTTCCCATTTGTTAGACATGTATTAATTTGGGGGTCCAGTACACATCAAACGCACCTGTAGTACTTTGTATCGACAAATAATGGTGCAAGAGGAAATTCTTTAAAAGTAAGATGTAATAATGCGCACGTGAATTCACGTTGATCACCTTAATCAGAAGAACGGCACTCAGAAAAAAATCAAAACCCATTGCCATACTTCCTTGTTTTTAATATTGGGAACTCTAAACTACACGATTCTCTCATTCAAAACACACTGATTAAATGCAAAGAAGCGGTAAAAAAAAGCCGGTGGAGGCCACCACGATTAAATGAAACACGAGGATTTATTTTAACGCGTTTTGTTCCATAAAGCCGCTGGAGCCCAATTTGTTCGGCGCGGCCTGGCTTTCACGATTCCGGGGACTTCTCCCCCTTCCCCCACCCCCAATGACCTGCAGAAACCAGTTCGGACTTCAATTCAACCCCTCGCTCCCGTAACGGACACAAACCGAGGCGACCCTTGGCGTATGCACTTGACAAATGACTCGCGCTGACAATAATTACGGACGTGGCCATTACGACGTGCATGGTATCTCTTGTTCCCGCGATTACGACATCGAACCTAATGGAACGCAGAGGGAGTTTTTAATATGATGGACAGGCTAGAATGCCGATCACAATCTAATGCTAATTTCCAGCCGGCTCGAAATAAACGGTAGACCAGTGACGGAAGCGCTATGAATATAGACAAATCGAAGATCGTGAGATCACAAATAATCTTCAATTGTTGTGAAAAACTTACGATCACCAGCAAACCCTTGTGATATTCAACCTAGGCTGTGTGCATAATTTCCCATCATTACTCACCTGAAAAGAAAACAAAACATTAGGTCCAAGGTTAAAGATGTTCAAAACACAGAATTTCATACCAAATTCGAATTATTAACGATGTTAACATATCAACCTAATAATTTAAATTGACAATACGTGCGTTGAAATAATAATTCAATGCCAAAAAAGGTCTTTTAAAAATGACCTTATAATTCATAATTACGAATGCAACTGCAAGATGGCAGATTGAAAAAAGAGAATTGCATTACATACAATACCATGATTTGGTCATGAAGGATATTGAAGTGAATTAAGTTTCGCAGGTTCCTAAAATGAAAAACATCGTATATTATTTTCAAAAGGGAGATAAGGATAAAATGGAAATGAAAATATCTGGAAATACGGCAACCAGGTTGAAGCTGAAAGATTTAGTGCTTCACCGGCGTAATAACTATGATTAATTCTCTCAGGTTTTTACCGGGGGATTCTTCTATAATTTCCGAAGTCTTAAGGTCCGAACCGTTCCTCGTCCTCTGGGTGCTTGTTACCCGATTGCAAAACCAAGAGAAATACATTAATATTTACATTTTGATTAAAACATCAATGATTTCGTTCAAATCAGATTCTTTTCCTTGCCTACTTGACAAACATATCCGTCTAGCATTTCGCTGTCCCCTCACAATGACACTCTCTTCCTCACCATCTCCGCCCACCACGCCGAGAACTTTCTCATTCGTCCTCCTTCATCTCACCTTCTCCGTTCGTTCCCCTTGGGGGTTAATAGGATACTAAAAAGGGTCCAGGAGAGCCGCGGAGGAGGGTGTGGGAGAGAGAGAGAGGAAGAGAATTGAAATGCCAAGGCAACTGGGGACGGAGGTTCCCAACTTCCCGTGAAGTCGAGGGGCGGGCGGGGGCAACATACGAGGCAGTGGCTGTGGGGGCGGAGAGGCGGGGGAGAGGAGATCAACCAACCCCCAGGGCCGGCGCTGCACCTGGCTCCTCGCCATGCTAATGCTAATTGTACCTTTAACTTGGACGTTAATGTCATCAACAACAAATCGCCTTGCCATGTTATTCGCCCATTCAACCGTAACGGCCAATTTTTATGTTAACTGCGCCGAAGATTGGCCGGCAAAACCGAAACGCATAATAAGGCATTTAGAGGCAATGAAATTAGCCTTTACGAATATTAGGCCCAATTTAAAAAAAATATACGGCAGCAAGGCTTTATTTATAGCACTGCTCGATAACTAACAAGTAGATGATGGTGCTATTCCTCGAATAAAAAGTCTAAAATAATACTTTCAGATGAGAATTTCATCCTTAAAAACAGAATTGCATAGGCACTTGGTATGTCAAAATAATACGGACAAAAGGTTCAATTACTGAACACGTACTCGTACAATACACGTGGATTACTAATTCCTCCTTCGTTTTGCACTAAGATTTTCAAATGCTTACAGGTTTACATTGTAATAACATCACTAGAGATCTCTTGTTGTATATTTTATAATTGTACCTTTGATAATACATTCTATTTTGTTATTCTATTCTGCGATGAAGTGTGTTATTTTTATGGACAATATAGTTTAATAATCCGCTATATAATTTAATAATCCTAAAGCCTTTGCTTTGTTTCACTCATAGGCCTTACTTCCTTGTTTATTTTTCAAAATATTACTTGAATTTAGCATGAATTTCTTGCTTCTACTCCCCCAGCCGAAATGTAAGCAAGTGTACGGCAGGGCATTTTGGTGGACAAAACATACCCCGCTAAGACCGTCAAAGCCTCCGCTCCGCGGTGTCATAAAACGACCGTTTTCGCAGTAGGATTCATGGGGTCAGAGAACGGAGAGTGAAGAAGGTATAAGGGTCTCAGCTGGTGTCTTTATGGGAGGTCTTTTTGTATGAGTCCCAGGGAAACAACTCACTTTTTCGAGGTTTGAATGCTTTTAATAGAAGCATGGTCTTCGATCTTATCGAAAGAAAACTAAATGAACTTCAATGAAACGTGCGCTTACGTTGGCTGAAAATTCTCCACACTCTTCACCATAGACTAATTGAGAATCGATGTCTTGAAGCAAAGCTTAAAAACGGTGAATACTGAGCGTTAAAACCCATAAGTACACTTTTAAAAATCTTACCGCGTCGCGGCTATTCCAACTCCAGACGCGCGGAGACGAACCCGGCCGCATGATCGAAAAATTAATGTAATTTCCGGCGAAGCAAACTTAATTCAAAGTTAACAACTCATTCAACAATTCAAACAACTTAAACACCTCAAGAAATCTTCCAAGAATGCTCTCGTATAAGTTACTTTGCACTAAGCTTTTTAAACTTGACGATCAGACTAAAAAAAGCTGAAATTTACACGATAAGGTCTCTAGCGATAGCTTTTGAGAAAGATAAATCATGCAGCAGACAGCGTTAACGTTAGTCTCCACTGCAATTCGTCCTTTCGAACAAATTATAAATAAAGAACATGATGTATTGGTTATTAATACCAGACATTACTAATTATGGATACAGGTGGAGATGTCAATCACAGCGTTACTCTCTCTATCACTTCAAGCAATGGAGGTAGAGATAAAAACGATGCCCAGCTTACGGTTTCAGAGTCCAGAAATCATATATATTCATCCTTTTTTCAACTTTTGACGGACGGACGAAGGAAGCAGCCAAGCAGCCTACCAGCCTAGGAAGGAAGGAAGGAAGGAAGGAAGGAAGGACGACCTCGACAAGGACAAGACCGATGAGTAATCCAGGGCATAGCCGGAGTGAGGCGTCTAAGGACCCTTACGATGGCGTGTCGTGGATGAAAAATCGGGGCAGGAAGAAGAAGGCCGTCGTCACCGGAGTGGTGAATAAGCCGCCCGTCAAGCCCGCCAACCCCGTTCCTGCTCCGCCGCCGCAGCCAAGCCCACCCCCGGACACGCCATCGGACGTCTCGTACCAATCGGACACGGCGTCCGACACCGAACTCTCACCCTTTCCCTCCCCCTCCCAAACCCCAACCCAACGACATCCGACTCCTTCAACCTCTGCCGCCTCCAAACCACCTGCTAATGACACTTCGGTGTTCGTTAGCAATCTTCCCGCTTCCATTACCCAGAAATCCTTCTTCTCCGCCTTGACCTCTACCTTCCCTTCTCTCCGCACGGCAGAGGTCTCCGTATTCTCGCAAGAGAGACGCGCCATGCTCCGCATCCCAGCGGCGTATGGCAGCCTCTTCGAGAGTGCGGAGGAGATTAAGAAGCTGAGCCACCGGCTGGGCGAGCCGTGCGCTGCACTCGTGCGGCGCTCGACCGCTCGGCCGGCAACAACTAACCGCCCCTCTCTTTCCTCCTTTTCAGTTGTGGTGCGCGGCGTGGACAGGACGACTACGGAGGCAGACATCAAGGAGGCACTGGGCTTCGCCGGTCTTCGCTGCATCCGGGTGATGAGGATCACCGCCCGAAGGACCGGCCAACCAACCACCTTGATGAGGGTCATCACGAGAGACGCAGACACGGCGCAGCGGCTCCTGCACGACGGACTGATTGCCTTTGGCAAGCGGTTCCGAGTAGAGCCCTCCCATCCGCCACGCTGCCAACCCGCCCAATGCCGCAGGTGTCAGGGTTTCGACCACCCGACACACAGGTGCACGAAGGACCTTCGTTGTGCAAGGTGTGGAGCGAGCCATCGCTCCGCAACTTGCGAGGCGGAGTGTCTGAAATGTGCCAACTGCGCAGGAAGGCATCACGCCGGGGACTGAAAATGCCCCGTGCGACCGGCTAAGCCGGAAGGGTTGGCGCAAACTGTCCCACTAACGTCTTGCGCTTCTCTCCCCTCTCCAGGTCCGGCATCCGAGTCCCTCGTCACCAAGGACGACCTCCTGCGGCTCCTGAGCCTCCTCGTGGCCAACCTGCACCCGCAGGAGAGAGCAGAAGTGGCCAACATCCTAGACAACGCGGCGCGTGATGTCCTTGGGTACTCCGTGAAGACGGTCTACTCATGGAATCAGCAGCTGGCGGCGGTGCAGAAGATAGACGGATGAGCAAAATTCCATTTTCTTACATAAATTAATTTTAAATCCTATCGCACTGCTGGCCCTTACGGCAAATCAGTAAACTTGCTCTCTATTTGAATATCAATTTTATGTGCTATTAAATTCAATTTAAATTAAAGTAAACTCAGTAATATGAACATCTAAGGTCCTCAATTGTGGTGAACTATCTCAAATTTAATCTTTAATCCAGGAACCAATAACTTCAATCAAATACATCAATACTTAAAGTTAAATTTCTATGCACAAATTTCATCTTACAAATCCTGCTTTCAATTCATATGCATGACCTTTGACTTTATCTGCATTACGGATACCAAGAAATATCTGTTAAACAAATTTAGTTTCACCTAGTCAATAATATCAATTTGAATACTTTACTTAATATGAACCTAAATTGCATAAATTTAACGCCAATTTGGCCCAGGACTTAACTAACTTCCTTTCCTATCTTGTCCTAAGTAATTTAAAGTTAAATATCCTGAAATAAAGCTCATTCATCTATTAAAATTAAATGTAAATATGTAAAGCAAAATAAAGCCTGATAATTATCTTAACTCTGACGAATGGCATGTAAATAAATATACAAATGAAAATGACAATGACCATAAACGATTTGCTCATCATGTAAATAAATAATATATTTATCCACTTGTATATAAACTTGTATATATATCAAAGTGCCCAATAACAACCTAGTGCTTGCTCTATTGTATCATATTGTATATTAATTCCGATCTGTAAAATTACAGCACTCCACACCGGCTAAGCAAAGGACACCAGGATAACGCCTTCCAGACACCACTTGACTTCTGCTGCAACATCAACACTCATCAGCACCATGTACACGGCGGTCTACGTGGGGTTTTGCCGGTTTCCCTCACGTCTCGGACGAATGTCAGACCAAAAGCCATCCCGGAGGAAAAGAGTTCCAGCAAAATCTGTATGACAATGCTGCTACAAGCTCACAAACATATGTAAACTAAAATACCAATGACAAGCCCTGAAGAGGAAAAATGTCCTATAACGGGGTTCATGCTGTAAATATGTCTATATATATATTACCAATACTATGTAAATATTCATGTACACTGGCAGCATTGGAAATAAACGCTTTTTGAAATTGAAATTGAAACTTTTGACTTACGAGAGGTAGAAAGATGATGGAAGGCGAAAACGAAGCCTATTCTGATTTAAACGCCTACGGAACATGCTCGAAAAGAATAGTCAATTTCTTAGCGCTTGACTTCTGTCTCCAATACTTCGCATTAGAAAGGGCACCGCATTAAACCGGGTTCGTTCCCATAAATCTCTCTCCAATATTCATAGACGATAAAATATAATCGGGTGTTTTCCCGGCGTAGGTGTTGGATGAAAAGTTCTCGGAGAAGGATTTTATTACCCGGTGGAAAGCCCGAGAACTATTCATCCATTCATAGGCGATGATTACGGCGAAAGTAAAATGAGGGATTAATAATTAATTTTCCTCAATCCCAACCGATTGCAATGAAGAAGCCATTTCTTATCCTATAAACTATGGAAAGCTTACAAATATGAGCGTCATGACTGCTGGCAATCGAAAAACTGATTATAGAACATTGCCAATCAGGATTGAGTTGAAACAGACACAAATGAAGGGGTCTACAAACTCGGCGGAAACCATACCAAAGACCATCACAATAGCAATTCTCTTAGCTTTACGCTGGTGAAAGGGAAACTTCAATTTAAGAAAAGTTCTTCAAAAGTTCTCTACTGACGGCGCCAGATAGATGTGCCGTTTTACTTTGCAATTTATAAATGGGCTTGTACGCAAAAATTATTTATACCTCATTCTAAAAATAATTTTTTCTTCATCACTTTTTATGAAAATTTCAAAAATGTGGACACGCCAGTGAAATAAATGACTCCACGCACCGTAAACTTAGTCGCTTTGTCAACTTCATGAAGTTTGCAACTCAACCTAGGGAATACTAATACGTCTACAGCATTCATCCTGCACAATAAGAGGCAGAAATTATTTTATTTTATTTTTATAGCGTATGTTTTGTTGTCACTTTAAGAAAACGTTTAAACGTTATCTAGTCCTACAGTTACCCCGAATTAAAAAGAAAACTGAGAGAGACATTTTTTTATTTATTTGCAATTTTTCAATGAGCCATAATGAGCATATAAAAGTAACGATATGAGTGAATGTTAATAAACTCTATCAACAGGGAAGCTCACTAATTATTTCATTGCCGCATTTGAAAGTTTAGCCTAAAAAAGAAACATTAGTGTAGTCACTTTTATTTCCTGCATCTGGTGTATGCGATGCGTTTTGAAAGTCGGAAAAGACATATTCTTTTTTATTTTAAGACAAATCAAGGTTGATTACATTATTTTTGATACATTTTAAAATTAATATCAGTCTCGATTGTTTACATTCGCTCAGCGCCGAATAGCTGGAAACAGTTTTGAGGTATCGTTAAAATTTATGCTACAGTTGATCGATAACTGCAAATGTAAAAAATGTCGGCTCACCATGCCTCAGAAATAGCATAAAAATGTCCTTATCTTCTGGCTTTGATCTATAGTACACCGGGAAGTGGTTTAATTTAAGCTTAAAGATAAAAAAGACAAGAAGAAACAAGCATGCAAGAGACTGACCTAATCAAAACGTGGAAAAAAAAACAGAAACTGAAGAAGAATTGGGTGGACACAAGGAAAACGAAAGCCTTTAGTGTTGAATATCAAGCCAAGGGCCAACGACCAAGAGGTTAACACACAGGAGGGTGCGAAAGGTCATGAAGCGGTGAGATCTATTAAAAGCTATCGCCAAATGACTAAAGACAGACAGTACGCAATTTCACATTGCTTTAAGAAATTCAACTCGGCTCCATGGCCAAAATGGATAAAAGCAGCAACGTCGACATTGTAAAAATGATAGAAGCGGCACAAAGGTTGGTGAATTTACAAAATACATTTTATGGCCTTTCACTTCGTCTCTGAAGCATCTGCTTCTTTTACCTATGCAACAGTTGCAGGTGAAATAGAGGAAAATTTATTGTTTAGAATGTGGAATACATGAAAAATCTTTAATTTAGTTACCATCAAACAAGACTTGACGAAATAATAATACAGCAATGAGGCATGTGATATTGCTAGGGAACTGAAGATGACCATAATAATAAATTATGCTCTCACCGGTTTCCTGGCTGAAGTTTTCCAAGTATCTAATGGCTGGCCAACAACCACAGCATCGTCCATGCACTCCAGCGGTATGCAGACTTCCGACAAGAAGCACAATGCATAAACTCTCACGTGGATAAGTTAAGCACGTAGACAGCCGCAATATGGTTCACAGTGGAATCACCATCAAAAGATATAAGTAAATCCGAATTGCGATGCTGGTTGAAGGGTAACCTCGCTAAACCGAGTAACACCATCCGGAAACATTCACTGGCCTGGTAATTTCACGTTTTATTTAAATTATAAGCAACACTACCACCAAAATAGTCTCATACTCCAACCAAATTAATTGCCGGCAACGAAAATACAAAATGTTGAACTTGAAAAGTAGCCCATCACTGCACGCGAACAGATGCACTGATACAAGATCTTAAGCGAGCATATCTGCATAGCGACACATGGAAAGCATTTTGCTCCACGCAAAAAATAAATATCCACAAAAAAAATGTCCCGGTAAGCAACAGGTATTCTTCTCAGGTTCTCCATCGCGTCTGGATATCCGTGACCCACGTTTTGATACACGAGACGAGCACCGAAAACTAGAGGTAAGAAAAACCTGACCCGGAGGAGAACCAGAAGAGAATTCATGGGGCGAGATCGTCGGGAAAGCTTTTTACCGTGTATCTAAGTGAATACTATTTTATTAACGGCTTTAAAAGTAAACGCTGTCCGTTCCACTATCCTCCCGTTGTTGGACCGCAAAGAACAAGTATCGCTTATTGTGAACCGTGCAAAACTTGGCAAAAATAGCACGGCTATGCACGAGATACCAAAGCACCGGATTGAAATTGCTACGGAGGCGACCGCGGTGCGAGAGTCTTGTCTCCGTGACAGCGAATCCAACACTGGCGGTCGGTGGAGTCGACTCCCGGGAAACGCGTGGCCCATTGAACTCCAAGGCCCTCCCCCCCAAACGACCTGCAGCATAAACAAAACCAGCGGGAGCCGTGGGCTTCCTGGCTTCACGAGTCCACAATGGAGGAGTGACGATGACTCCCTTAGGTTTGATTAGGTAGTTGTCGGAGGGCTCCGGATTTTGAAAAGTTAGCTGGAACCCCCTCGATCAGCAGCCAAGCCATCTACCCTTTAGACTACCACACTCAAGTGGCATAGACAGGAATTTCGTAGTGGGAGAGGGTCCAAAACGAGGTGGGAACTTAGTTGAAAAACAGGGTACCAAGAAATGGGTTTTAAAATAATTTTATCACCTTTCATCAACGATAAACTTCATTTGTTGAAGAAATATTTTGTAAATTCATGATTTTTCAATAATTTGTTTTCTTTTAAGAAAGAAAATAACTTTATTTCAGGGGCGGGTCCGAACCACCCCCCACCCCCGCCCCGGCTACGCTACTGACTCATTTTTCTCACTAATACTACCTATTCTATTATTTTACGACATTCCTTTGAAAGAAATTAATTTCTTTTGGTCTATTTCTTTACTTCATCTTTTTCTTAATGAGCCTACACTCACAGTCAGTGTTTCACTCCAAATGCGAACTCTGATAGTTGAGGGTAGGGCTCAACCTGGAGTAAGCCAGAGGCGTGCAATTCTTTGGTATGCAGAGAAGGCAGTGTACTTCCTTAAGTCACCTCTAACCGAGAGGATTTTCGTTTGGTTTGTCCAAAGATTATATCAGGGATTTAAACTATCAGACATTCTTCCGACAACAAAACGATCTGCCCGTAGTGTAAATACGCCAACCAAATCTTCTGCGTCAAATATTCCACATGATATTCCTGTATGACCAACAGTATAAAATAAATTAAAAGAAATTATTTTCGTACTCTTTAAACAACTCTTAAACCTTTAGAGATAGGTTAGTGCATAGTAAAGCTTTAAAATTGAAGTCATAATGTCAAAGTGAAAAAGTTTCACCAGCACACGGTGAGTGGAGCTAAATTTAATTTCAAGTCTTCCATTCTCCAAGAGTTGGAACAAGGACGCAATGAACCAGCCGCCATGTCAGGAAAGTCAGACTGACGTATGCTTCTGCGTTCGCCGTTTGTAATCTCTTGCAGCGATTAACGGGCAGGAATTAACGGCACGAAAAATTTTCCTTTCCCGGAATCTGCAACATGAGCCATCGGATGATCATTCAAAAGTCATTGAAGAGAAAGAGTAGGGATCTGCGAGCGGCGTGCCTATGATCCCATGGCTAGCACGGCACGCGAACGCATCCATGGAGGTCAAGGAGAAGTTGAAACGTGAATCCCTCTCTTCAGATTTTGCCTTCAAAACTGTGAATTATCTTCTCACAGGCAAAGCTCTATATATTTTGCAGTTATTTTGTAGTTCGAGTCATTTAAGAACTTCAAGAGCACTTCGAGTGCGTTGGAAGCTAAATTAATAACACAACGCCGAATGAAATTTTAAATTGAGGAATACAATAGAGAAGAAAAATCCCATCAAGGTCCTGAAAGAAGAGGATTTCCTTTTTCGGAAGATATGAACATAAGCCATTTTCAGTTTAGTCGGTTAACTGCGCTTTAAAAAAATTAAATTCACGCAATTATCGTTCAGGCAATATGGAAGATTACCATCGCTCAAAGAGTTTGGTGTGCGACTACGTTTTTACCATTTTTACATTGCCTTCGAATTCAGCCGGGCGGCCAGAGAGGTCAAAATATCCTTTCAGTAATTCGCATAGATCTCTAGCCTTTCTTTCAGCTACAGCACCCACTCCATACATAGAAAAGAGTTTGAAAAGTGCTTTTGTGCCCTTATAATTTGGATTAAAATAAAAAATAATGTGTCAAAAATGCTCATTTTTCTGAACTTGATAATCCATTTTATCGATTTGAAAAGTAAAGGTAATTTATCTTCAAAGATCTTAGCCTACATTCCGGGAAAAATTTTTCCTTCCAAATTTCTTAATACATTGAGCTACAATTATTTAATGACAAGTGGAATGTTACAATAAAAAAGGCGGGAATTCAGTTGACAAACTAATAGTAATTTTTCTTTTGTTTTTATCACATTAAAATTTGGATAAAAGTATATATTTGCTTTCGCAAGCATTTCTAGTTTTCGGAGGAGTATGTTCGAGTCCATTCATTTCGTATATTTAAAGATGTCAGTGAATCTTACCCCGTTCAGTAGAACAGATTAATAACATCAAGATCTCGTCTTCTGCGGAAGGAAGGTATGTCACCGCAAATCCTGCAGATCCACGTTCTGATCCGTGGCTTACAACTCTCAGCCAAATATTTCTTTTCCGTCCTCGGCGGCGGCAGGGTGAAGTCCTCGCCTGCTAATTCGAAGGACGCGGGCTCGAGTCCCACCTTACCTCTATTCTGGGAATTGGAGTTTGAAATCGTCTTGCAATCGTAGCTGTAATGACCTTAAGTGCGCTTTTTCGTGGCTGTGAAAATAAGAGAATCAATAAAATAATTGAAGTATGCAATTATTCCACATTTTTTTCTGGAATTTTCTATTTACCTATTCCATCCCACCTTCCTTTAACATAACTTGGTTCTCAGTAATAAAACGTAATGTCGCAGATTATTCCCGGCTTTGAAGGCTAAAATTCTTGCATCCAGGCAGTTGAATTTAATAGTGTATCATTATATCTTAACAATGATATCGATATTGGCGAAATATGTTTATAACTGGTAGAGAAACTGTTTCTGAACCATAATGAAGTAGTAATCGAAGGAAATGTACGTAAGGGAATACACGATAAAAGAACACTAACAGTTTATTCCACGCTTTATAATTCCAAAACTCAACAACTGACCATGGTTTCAACACGCCGTCATTTCCAAGTACATGTACAATGTGTTCAAACCACGGTCGGTTATTGAGTTTTGAAATTATATTGAATTAAAATAAAATAAAATAGAATATAATAATATATAATATAATAATATATAATTTATTCCATTTACAATCAAATATTACATTTTAGAACATACTTAAATATTTTGGAATATATAGGTACCCCTTTTAGTAGTTTTGGGGCTACCATCATAAACTTTTTACATAGGTCTGGTGCTAGCACACATGAGAAGTAAAATTTCTTTGTATTCAGTTATTTGTTCTATTGCCGATTGCATTCATTATTACAAAACGTATTTCAAATATTTGGACAAGGATAACTATTTTTCTTATTTTTCTCATATAAACGCATAATTACATACATAGAATATACAATATACCTTTTATTGTAAACTTTTTTAACCCACCTTTCTTAGTAGAAACTCTACTTCCTCACACATCATAAGCAATTTTTTAACGGCGGATTTAAATCCCCATCTTTTTTCCGAGTTTGCTACATTACTCGGCAACATGCTAAACAATTTAGGCCCTAAGTAATTGTATGACTGTCGATAAATTTCGGTCGTCGGCCTAGGTATATGGAAGTTTCTCCAAGCTCTAATGTCATAGTTTTGTGGTCGGGCCTTTTCACCACTACGGTTATAGAATATTCTAAGGACTTTATAAATGAATAAATGCCTTAGTGGGAGGACATCTAATTTTTTGAATAGAGGAAATGAGTGGCTTTTCCTATACGATCGTGTTATAACCCTGATAACCCTTTTTTGCGCCACTATCAATGGTTTAATGTTGATAAAATATGCTCCACCCCAGCAGGCTATTCCGTATTGCAATCTTGAATTAACGAGAGCATAATATACCATTTTTATTACTGATTCAGGGCATATGTATCTGAGGAAGTAGAATTTTCTTACAATAGTAATCATTTCTGATTTTAATTTATTTATGTGAGACTTCCATTTACAATTTTGGTCAAAATATATACCTAAATATTTTATGTGACTAACCTGTTCGATCAAAATACATTTATCACAGGAAGTAACATTATCTTTTATACAATTTGCACATTGATAGTATAGTTTACTTTTGTTTGAGGTAGATTTACTCATGCTAAACATAATATATTTCGTTTTTTCACTTAACAACATATAATTAGCCGAAAACCACATATTGAGTGTTAATAGATCACTTTGTATGTGTTCATATAGATCATCAACACTATTAACAGAGTAACTTAGTGCAGTGTCATCTGCGAATGACGTTAATTGACCTTTAAACCTGCCAGCACATAAATTGTTTACATATATTAAAAACAGTATGGGTCCCAACACAGAACCCTGTGGGACACCACAGGTGAGTCGAATCTTTTCACTGTAGCAATTTTTGAGACGCACACATTGATCTCGATCACAAAGATAACTTTGAAACCAATCATATGCGGTTCCACGTATACCCGCTTCCCATAATCGATTCATTAGTATGTTATGATTAATGGAGTCAAAGGCTTTGGTAATGTCTACAAATAAGCCAGCAACTCTACAGTTCTTATTCAGTCCGTCGTTCAGCTCTGAACAGAATTTTAATAATGCATCCTCTGTACTCTTACCACTCATAAATCCAAATTGGTTTTTATTGAAAAAACTATGCTGATTTAGAAATTTAAGAAGTCTGACTTTAACAACTTTTTCTATTATTTTAGCAAATACAGATAATAGGGATATTGGTCTGTAATTATTTACGTTCATTTTATCACCTTTTTTAAAAATTGGTATCACTATTGCAGTTTTTAATTGTTTAGGAAATATTCCAGTATACATACTTAGATTAGCAATATGGGCAAGGACCTCCGAAATATTTGCATTTACTTCTTTTATAACTTGTGTGGAAATATTATCAACACCTTTAGATTTTTTTAGACTTTAATTCCTTAATAATGCTGCTAATTTCTTTCGCATCAGTAGGAACAAAAAACAGTGAGTCAATTGAATTGGAGGTTGGGAATATTTCTTTGTATTTATTCGTATTACTTTCAAAATAATTGTTCTGGGTCAATTCTTGAATTACTTTACCATAATGTGAACTAAATTCGTTTACAATGTCCTGGCACTTAGTGACAACGATACCATTACTAGTTCTAATTTTTACACAATTCTCATTTCCTTGCTTTCCTCCCGTGAGTGAATCTAAAATGCGCCATTGAGCAGCGGTATTATTGACATTACTATCAAATAGGTCCCTGTAATACTTTTCTTTGCGCTTTTTAATATCATATTCTAATCTTTGCGTGTACGATACGTAGTACCTATTTAGCTTTTCATTTTCAGGGTGTTTCCTCATTTTTTTATACAGAAAATTTCGCCTAGAAATTCTCCCGCACAAAGCGTAAGTCATCCATGGCCTCTTCATTCCTCCCGATCTGTTACTGTCTGACACGTATTCAGCTTTTTCAATGCAGCATTTCAGTTTATTTATAAATATTTCATAGGCTTCATTGACATTTTGTTGTGAATAAACATCATTCCAGTCACATCTTAGCAAAGTATTATTTAGATGGTTAAAGTTTATCCGGCAATGGCTTCGATAAACTCGTTCGTATATATTAATGGGTACATTAATATTTAAAGAACATGATACAGCATGATGGTCTGTTAAACCCCAATCGTCCGCTCTTCCCTCATACTTATAGTTATCTCTACTTCTGCAAAAAATGTGATCTATACATGTACTACCCGTTTTGCTAATTCTAGTTGGTACTCGAATAAGCTGGTCCAGTCCATGACTAGCCATAAGGGTTTGATATTCAAAGGAAATATCGTTGGGTTGTAATAAACATAAATTAATATCACCAATTACAATTAAATTCCTCTCACTAGAGATGGTTAATACATTCTCCAATTCACTCAAAAAATGTTCAACAGGATTAAAATTAAGTCTATATACACCAATAATGCTTATCCAAGAAGAATCATTTATCCCTACTGATATTTTAACCATATCAGCAGTTTTTAATTCACCCAGATCAATAGAAGAACACTCATAAGTATCTGCTACATATGCAATAACTCCTCCAGCCCTATAGTTATTGTTACACACATCAAAACTCCGATAGCCAGTTATTTGATACATAGATACTTCAGTGTCATTGACCCAAATTTCTGTCAAAACAATTACAGCGGGTTTTATATCGAGATTAATTAGTTGAAATACAAATTTATCAAAATTAGCTCTTAGACTTCTTATATTTTGATGCAAGACAAGGAACCTGCCACCATTAAATCCATTATCATTAACAGTACTCTGCATTTTGTTAGTAAAGATAGGTTGAAGACATACATAACTCACTCACAGAATGCTTACAGTTTCTCCAGGTCATCAGAGGATTTCAGAGTGATTACTTGATCATTCTCCTTCTTCCTCATGAGTATTGTCCCATGCCTTAGCCATAAATATTTGTATCCCTTTTCTTTCTTCGCAAGACGCGCAGCAGCGAAGTCTCCTCCGACCTGGACTCAGGCTCTCGTTTATGTACACCGGAGTATCGGTCGCCAAGCCCAGGTGCCGTGTGGAGAAGGTCCTTTTCACTCGCCTCTTTTGAAGAATTTCTTCTTTTGTATACCTACGGACGAATTTGACTATGATACCTCTCGTTCCGCCTTCGTGTCCCTTCTTTCCCAATCGGTGGCATGTGTTCACCATATCGTCGGTTATTTTAACACCAAGGGCGTCCCCCACACTTTTCACGATTTCTAAGGTATTTTCATTTGGTTGCTGGGGAATGCCGTGTATTTCAAGGTCATTAACGCGAGAATATTGCTCTTGGTCGTCTAACCTCTTTTCTAATTCACTCACTCGAGATTTTAAGCCAACATTTTCTTGCCTAAGTAAGTCTATTGTCGCTAAATATTCAGCAATCTGCGTTGAGTTTTCTTGAAGCACTTTAGTATTTTCATCTAATCTATTGTGCACAAACTCAATAGCCTTGTTCAAGTCCAATTCCATGCGTTTCCTGTCCTCTTTAGCTTCTTCTAGAAGGTTTATAATATGAGAGATACTAGCAGTGTCCGTATCCGTCAGTGGAACTACTGACATGCTCTTACGTTTTTC
The DNA here is from genome assembly GCF_921293095.1 of Ischnura elegans. Lineage (NCBI taxonomy): Eukaryota > Metazoa > Arthropoda > Insecta > Odonata > Coenagrionidae > Ischnura > Ischnura elegans. The sequence goes on from NC_060253.1 coordinate 116,759,608, forward strand.
CGCAGCACAGGTAGGACAACGCCAACTTTGCTTTTCAGCGCCAATATACTCGATATCCTCTTTGGACAAGTGAACACAAGTAGCGTGACACTGAGTTTGACATTCACTGCAGGTAATCCTTAGCTGGCGCTTAAGAACATTCACATTACATACACTGCAATTAGCCATTTTAAACTGCGGTTTCCACTTAATATTAGTAACTCGAGCTTCTAAATTGAGTAGGAAGTTATCCTCGTAATTGAATGCACTTATACTCTGGACGCAACTGAACACATCACTAAGGCACCTGCCTGTCTCGAGCGAAGCACCAGCCCACGTCTGTCTCGCGTGGAAGCTCAACCATGACTGCTCAAGCATGACCATGACTATTGAAAATAAAATTGTTGAGTGTGGAATATACTTTTAGTGTTCTTTTATCGACTTCCACCAAATCAAGCCAGAAAGATTTTATGCGTAGAGGACTACCATAAGAAAATAAATTCGGCAATATAAGTAGGATTTGGGTAAAGAGAGCTCTGAGCAAGTATTATGGGAGTGGCACGCGATTTGAGGAAATGGAGTGAACCAGTACTGGGATTGAAGTAGCGGTTAAATCTAAAGCATTGCTTCCCTAGCGAGAGACGCTAAGTAGTCAATTGGATTTGAAGTGAGTGGAGTTGAACTTTAGGGTTGGGTTCAGAAGAAAACGACCGATAAAAAAATTATTTTGATCGGAGGGTTTGATGGCTTAACACGAGATTAAATCCGTGAGGGATCTGCCGACGGCCAGAACACCAGATGCTGATGGCAATGGTCACGGCTTGAATTTACATTTTTCTGGCCTCATTTTCAGTAGGTTAACGTCCTCGCCCGATAAAACAACGATCGCGGGTTCATATCCCATTTGAGCGCTCACTAAGTAGTTAAGCTTGAATTCGGCAAACTTTTCCATTAGTTAATTTAAATAATAGGTAGGTAAAGCATTGTAATTTCAACAGTCACAATTGCGTTACTATACGTGTTCATGTATGGCGAAAGTGGGTGTGTCTCCGCCGCTATGGGGGAAGGGAAGATGTGGCGGGAAGATGTGGCGGGAAGATGCGGCGGGCGGAATGCGAGGAATGTTCCGCCCCTCTTTCCCCACCGACGACCTCCCCGTCCCGTAGACGACGCGAGCAGACCGATAAGCAGGTGCGTTGCGCGTGGATCTGGGGAGTTTCCTGCCTGCCTCCGCCTGAGCGGAGCGATCGCTGGTGGAACGCGGCTTTCCACGCGCAAGGCGCATTGGACGAAATCAACCTCACACCACCTCCTCCGCTGACTTGGCCGCCGCGACGGGAGGGGTACATCCCCCTCCCCCACATCCCCCATCCACTTCTTCCCCTTACTCGGCTGCCGCGGGAGGGGTACCGCCCCTCCATCCCCCATCCACTTCTTCCCCTCACGCCACAGCCGCGGGAGGGGTTTCAATCCTCCAACCCCTCTTCGCTTCTTTCCCTCTCACCGTGACCAGCTTTCCGCCGCTTGCAGTGCCTTCGACGCGGCCGCGAACTTAGGCTCGTGCGACGCGAGACAAGGCTCCTGCGTGCGAGAGCCGATCTGACGAACATCCTTCAGCGGAGAGAAAGACAGTGTTTGCTTTCAAAACAAAAAATATCACGCCTTTCACTGCTGGCCCTAATAAAGAATTTGTAATCATTCTACCGGCGTTGCCCGATACGCCTATACATATTTATGTACTAAAAGTCGGAGGTGGGAAATCCATCTCGCATGCAGCCCCATTATCTCATATACGTATTTGCAACTACTTAAAATCAAAAGATCTGGTTGAAACATTTTTGGTAGGCCATGGTGGTATTTCAATAAACAATAATTGGGTCGAGGCCAGGAGAATGGTCAACAAAACTGAAAAAAATATTCTCAACAATGTCCCCCCGGAGGTAGGCGATGATGATTTGGTAGAGATATTACGTCAAGCTGTCGTATCCCGCTCGTCTTCGAACGATATATTAGCGACAATACGAACGTCTCTCGAATGGAAGGATCTGGTGCCGGAAATAAAAGGAGTCACTCTGAATAAAAAAGCAGTGACTTTATTCCCTTTTCTTATGAACAAATATGTCCCCAGCCTCCTGGCCGGTCCAGCTCAGCCAGTCGCCACGCCACAACTCAGCCCCAAGCCAAGCTAGGGATACCCTTTTAATCTTCCCCCACGGGAAGGTCCAAAAAAACCCTCTTATCTACCCCTGGACCGACATCCGCCGATCACGAGCGGGTCCTTTCGTAGACTTGCACTTTGGACCAGCAAGCCTACGTGCCAACTCACGAGTAGCAATGGCTGCTGGATGGTACACCTCCCTCCTTAGAAAGAGAGAAACACGACAAGTTGTTTCTCTCGAACCCATAATGTGTAAAATAACTGCAAGTACACCATACACCACAAATTATACCCTTTTGAAAAAATGCGTAAAAGAACAATGACCAATAATATAAAGGTCCTTTAGAAGTTTGGATTACATCACAATTTTTAACAATGCAAAAACACTTTGGCAACTAATTGTCTTTCTAAACATTTCACTACCAATAGTTTGAATTGCTGAATTACCACTATTATTTATTAGGCATCAGATAGCAATCTGGTGTTTATCTCTTATTAAGTGAGGGCTCTCCTGACTCATAACCTTGCAGTTTTAATTCCTTTTGACTCAGGTTCATCATTTCGGCACTTTCACCACTAACACAGTCTTTAGCTCTATTTGAGGTTGTGATATGTTCCACTGACCCTCGAATGTTACTCACAATCTTGGGTTTGAAAATTATGCACAAGTCCTTGCAACTTTCACCTCTTCGTCCTCTTGCGTTTGGACAACATTTTTTCATGCAACATTTACATAAACAGCAATACACAGTTAAGCAAAATATGAATCCCAAACACAGATAGCTCAGTACTGACATATTAAAGTGATGTTTTACGTTACTTCTTTCACGACTCTCATTCTCAATTATTTTTTCAAGGTCCCTTACTTTAGTACTAGCATAGTCTAAATCATCCACATGTTGTACCAAATTAATAAGGGGCAAATGATCATGTATTTTATCCAAAGAATACCCGTGCTCTGGATTACAGCAATCAAATGTTAAGGAGAGTGGGGGAATGAAATCGTTCTTAGTGCGATTCATTGTAGCTATCATTTCTCCTTGGAGGACAGTCCCCGTCCCATAACCCTTGCAGTATTGAAGAAAAGTTAACCTTCCCGTTCCGTTCACCACCACGTCATACGGATCTTGTTGATTGCACAATATAGTCACACTCTCCGGCTTTGGAGCCGTGTACAACCACTCATTTGCGTCTACTTGTACCCATAAAGTTTGGTTTAACCCAAAAAGTCGACGCTCACAAAGAGAAGGAATCTCATTAATAAACTGCATCATTTTAGCTTCGCAATCTTCGTGAAGCTGTAATAATTGCAATGGATATAATTGCTTGCAAACTCTCCAATTTGTTGCAACTTTCTTGCACCTAGAGAATTCCTCCCTTGAAAACTTAACGTAATATCTATTCATTTTATCAATTAACAAATATTCCTTCTGGGGCTTGATATAAATAAACTTATTAGAAGTTCCATTTACCAAAGTGGGTAAGGGTAAAACACGATATACATTAAATCTCAATGAATTGCAAAGAGGTAAATACAGCACATACCCTAAAACTTCCTTAGACAAAAATACATCTAAAGTTAACAATTTTAACATAGCGTTACTGTAAGCCACACTTGGCGGGAAGGGAAGGGACAGTTCCTTGGGCAACTTCGTCTCTTCCTTCTTGAACACACTGAAGATCTCTCCTGGACTAACTATCTGTGGCTGTAACACTCCTTGTCGCGCGTTGATTATAGCGTCCAGTATAATCTCGTAATTACGGGTCACTTCCTCTATTACAAACGCAAGTTCTCTCACATGTTCCTGACCCGTTAGTGCCAGCTTTAAGTAGTTAGTCTCGTTTATCAATTCTCCAGTCGCTTCATTCACGTATCCCTTCAGTTCGTTCAAACCTTTCGATAATCTTTCTTCATTGGTATGCACGCCTGCAAGTGTGCTATTCACAGCGCCTATAGTCGCCTTTATTAGGGTCACATGTTGCTGCGCAATAGTCAGATATCTGACTCATCCTTCTCTAATTGACTAATTTTTGTCCGTATAATCTGATGCGTCTTTAATGCCCATGCCTATTTAATATCCATCTAACGTGCCAAATAATACCTTACTCACATCACTCAAAATTGAAGAATCCTCTCCCTTTTCTCGCATTGCTCGCAGCTAACTACGAAATCAACCCCTTTAGTCTATCTAAATTTAACACTTTTATCTTTTTCCAGCGTCGACATAGCCCTAGAGTTCGTCTATATTTCTCTAGGAGATAATCTGCTGTCATCGCCCCTTCCACTACGCATAAAAAACAGGAAGGGTATAGTGGTAATCTCCTCTTGCCCTGCGAAGAGTTAGAAGAACAACTTCAGACGATTAGAATGAACCTTAACCTCCTTTCCTTTCGCCTTTTTTATGATCACATTTACTCCATCAACACCTACTACCGAGAAGGGTCCTACCCATTGAGAGGAAAGCTTCTTCGACCGCCCCCTCCTCACCGTCTCGTCGAACAGTAAGACTTTATCACCCTCCAAAAACAGTTGAGGATTGGAATTCTTATCATACTCCGTCTTGTTCTTCTCCTTCGCTTCCATCAATAATTTTCTGACCTTAGAATGACTTTCCTGCATTCTCGATTTCAACTCCTTCACGATCTTGGATCTGGATCTTCTCAAATCATCCTGAAACGTCAAGAGATACTTGTTTTCTTGCGACGTCACTGGAAATGGCCCCACTATATCCAAATTACACTTTTCGAAGACTGTCTCTGGCGTTTGAGTAATTAGCATTGGCATCTTGGTTTTTGGTTTCGTAAGTTTATTCTTTTGGCACTTATCGCACGAGCGTATGTATTTCTCCACATCGCTCTTCATCCCTGGCCACTTATGATACAATTTCACTCTTTCATAGGTTCGATTCATTCCTTGGTGGCCGCTCACGGGTGAATCATGTATTTCTCGCAGAATTTCTTCCTTCCTCTCCTTGCTGATCTGCTCACGAGTCTCGACCTCCGATGACTCGTTCTCTGAGGCTTCTATCGCCCATATGCGACTTAGTGCATCCACATTTGAGTTCAGCTTCCCTTTCTTGTATATGATTTCATAATCATACTCCTCCATCTTAATTCGCCATCGCATTAACCTCGAACTTGGATCCTTCACATTAAAAATCCAAGTCAACGGCTTGTGATCAGTTATTATTGTAAACTTTCTGCCGTATAAGTATGGCCGAAAGTATTGTGTTCCCCAAACAATAGCTAGTAACTCCTTCTCAATGGTGGAGTAGTTTTTCTCTGCCTTGTTTAATGCTCTTGATGCATATGCAATCGGCAGGTCTTTTCCCGGCGTACCTTGTGATAAAATGGCTCCTAATGCCTTATTGCTGGCATCCGTAGTCAAGAGGAAAGGGCGAGAGAAATCCGGATACTGCAATATCGGTTCCGTCATCAAAATTTCCTTTAAATTCTGGAAAGCTTCTTCTTGCTCCCCTTCCCACTCGAACTCCGCGTTCTTTTTCAGCAACTCATGCAAAGGCCTCGCAATTTGACTGAAATTGTGGATGAATCGCCTGTAGTAACCGGCTAATCCCAGGAAACTCTGCAGCTGCTTAGTATTTTTCGGCCGTGGAAACTTATGAATCATTTCCACCTTTCCTGGATCGGGTTTCACGCCCTCTTCCGAAATTACATGCCCCAGATAATTAACTTCAGTTCTTAAAAACTCACATTTCTCAGGCTGCAATTTAAGTCCATATTCCCTCAATCTCCCAAAGACTTCTTTTAACCTGTCATTATGGGAGTGAAAATCATTGCCAAAGATCACAATATCGTCCAAATACACGAAGCATTGTAAGCCTTGCAAGCCACTTAGGACGGTGTTCATTAATCTTTGAAAAGTAGCTGGCGCTCCCTTTAATCCGAACGGCATCCTCTTAAACTGATAGTGACCTTGAAACGTACTGAAAGCCGTCTTGTGTTGATCATCTTTTGCCATAGGGATTTGGTGGTAGCCACTAGCAAGGTCCAATGTACTAAAATACCTGGCCTTTCCCAATTGATCCAATATTTCCGTAATGAGGGGCAACGGAAATGCATCTCCCACCGTCACATCATTTAATTTGCGGTAATCCACCACAATTCTCCATTTCTGCTTGCCGGAGGCATCCTCCTTCTTAGGAATTACCAGAATAGGTGAATTCCAGGCGCTCTTACTGGGTTCAATTATTCCATCTCGCAGCATGCCTTGTATTTGCCGGCTAACCTCCCTTTTGTGCACTTCCGGGATGCGATAAGGGCGTGTATTAATGGCATTATTTCCTTCACGCGATGGTGTGGGAATTTCATGGGCCACTGCCGTAGTAGCGGTTAGTTTATCGCCCGGCAAGAAAAATACATCACTATAATTCTGACATAAGTCCAAAAAATCTTCCAATTCCCTTCCACAAAGGTGGCTTAATCGCAATTCTCTCTTTAAAATTTCATTTCTCCTGGCGCCTCCCTCTTTTAGCTTTGATGAAGCGTCTTGGGAAGTTATTTCAATTTTTTGCAATACCCTTGGAGACAATTTACACTCGACGTCCTTATCGGTCGTGTTCATTACGCTGGCCGTACATTCTCCGTCCACCCCAATGGTCAAAACTTCAGCCAGATACACACCATCTTCTAACTTCTCCTTTGCTAATACTCCATCTCCTTGGGATGTAGTAGGTACTTTTACTATGCATTCACAGCGAGCGGGGATTCTAATCCTTCGCTCCACAACGGGATCACATTCCAATTTCTTTTTCTTATCCGTCTCAAGTTGCAACCCTCTCATGAAAACCTTTCTTTGCTCAACGTATATTACAGCTCCTAATTCCCTCAGTAAATCTCTTCCAATAATTCCATCAAAACTCAGAGAGAAACGGGAGCCATCAATGAGTTGAAAATCTAAAATGGCCTCTTTATTTTGGTCTTCTAGCGTTAAAGTCACTCTTCCTTCTGTGGCAATGAGATCCTCTGTGATGCCTTTCACCCTCACTTTCTCAGCGGGATAATAATTAGTCCCTCTTTTCAATACTGACGATTTTATTAAACTTACGTCAGCACCTGTGTCCAGCAAAAGACACAACTTTCCGCTTTTACTTTCAGGACAGTGCAGCGTTATCGAATCTCCATCGCCGACTCCAGATATGCTGCCGACGTGTATCTGCTTAGGCTTTTTCGGGTTGAAACCTCTCTGGCCCTCTTTTATCTCTTCTTTATCTCCTGCGGAGGAGGGCCCTTGCGTGCTCTCTTTATAACGGCACTCTCTCGCCATATGCCCCTGTTTCCCGCACCGAAAGCATTTGATTCCCTCTAGTTTCCTTATCCCCTTTTCTTCGCAGGGCTTCTTATTTTTATAATAGCACTTGCTAGCTAGGTGGCCCCGCTTTCCGCAATTATCGCAGTGTAACTGACTTCGAGCATCAGATGATTTTCCTCTCTCAATGGCAGACAGTATAGCGCTTTCTTCCTCTAGAGCTACTTCTACAGCTGTTGGCAATAGCAGCGCCTCCCCTTTACTTCGCACTATGGTTTGGATCCGCTCATTCTCCAGCCCCTGAATGAAGCAGGCCTTGGCTAAGTGATTCACCAATGCTACGGCACCAGCCTCTTCGCTCTCATTCGACACTCGGCGAGCTGCATCACGCAATTCCGTTTGCATAGCATCAATGCGCGAGCCCCAAGACGCAATACTCTCCCCTTTGTGCTGCTTTGCATTAAACATGGCACAAGCATAAAAGTCAAGAGTCCGCCTAACTGCATAATTCTCTTCTAAAATCGCCTTAACTTGCGCCCATGTATGAGTAAGGTCTCGCGCCATTAACTTTGATCTCGCGTCACCGGTTATTCTCGCCTTTACAAATTTTAGAAGTCTATCATGCTGAGAGGGATTTACTAATTCAAACACTACATCCACATTTTCCACAAACTCCCGTAATTTACTTTTATTTCCATCAAAGGGTTGACTAACAATTTTCATCGCTTCTGCGATACTGCAATAATCGCCATTTTCAGAAGATTGCACCGCATTGGCCATCTCAACACTTTTATTTACTTCACTTTACACAATGAGGGAATTGGGGGGGGGGGGGGAATAAGAGGACCAAGTGTGGCTTACTCACAATTTTTTCTCTTCTGGTGAGTCCGGCTCTTTCTGAAGGTCCCCTCGGTGACACAGGCAACGCTCCCTCCTGGCTGATAGCGGGCGACTCCTGTTGATCCTTCCGTGTTCTCCAAAGACGACAGCTCTCAGGGAGTGATGGAGTCCTCGACTGCGACGCCAATTAAGACTGCCAATCAATCCGCGTACCCGAACACCTGACACCAGTTTTATTATGTCGTATCCCGCTCGTCTTCGAACGAGATATTAGCGACAATACGAACGTCTCTCGAATGGAAGGATCTGGTGCCGGAAATAAAAGGAGTCACTCTGAATAAAAAAGCAGTGACTTTATTCCCTTTTCTTATGAACAAATATGTCCCCAGCCTCCTGGCCGGTCCAGCTCAGCCAGTCGCCACGCCACAACTCAGCCCCAAGCCAAGCTAGGGATACCCTTTTAATCTTCCCCCACGGGAAGGTCCAAAAAAACCCTCTTATCTACCCCTGGACCGACATCCGCCGATCACGAGCGGGTCCTTTCGTAGACTTGCACTTTGGACCAGCAAGCCTACGTGCCAACTCACGAGTAGCAATGGCTGCTGGATGGTACAAAGCGGTGAGAGTGGTTTCCCCTATTTATCATCTGACTCTGGGTATAAAAGATGCAGGAACATCAACTCATGGTAGAGGTTGGCTTACGTCGTTAAACGCGATGGTGTTATCCTTCCAGACTCATTCCAGGTCGAGATTGGAGATGACCCGTATCGCATATTCATCGAGTCTAATGATGAAAAATGTACCTTATGCAAGAGACGAGGCCACACCTCGACAGACTGCACTCGCTCCCTTTCCTCTTGGGAGATTTACTCCCTGAATCGACTCGACAAGATCGAGATCACGCTGGACCGCCACTACCTCCTCCTGCTCCACCACCACCCCCTCCCATCCTCTGCACTGATTTCGATGCCTCTGCCTAACCCTAATACTGAACATCAACCCCTTGCCTCTTCACAGCCCATCCAAGCTACAACGATGGATGATAAAATTCCACCGCTTAACCCATCGCAAAAAAATCTTGACCTCTTACGACCTTATCCCCGACTCCCTCAGTGAATCATTAGATGGTGACTCTGAGATTCAATCACCTACCTCTGACGCATTACACACCAACACTGACGACATCTATGATTATATTATAGCCGGGCCATCGACACTGGATAGGCAAGGCAAACGGAAGATCTTCGAGGATGAGCACCACCACGACACAATTCAGTCACCAGAAAGAAAGAGGGGGACAAAACTTAGCTCTTCCGATTTGGACGGGTTACGCCAAATCGAGGACTTTTATGCAAAAAACCCAGATTATAGCTCGATACTCTTCGCAGTGCTAAAAGCTTACTAATACGATGTTAAATGGACCCACATAAAAAGGCGAAAGAGCTTCTAATAGATAGCTTCTAAAAGATCTTCTAATAGATTCCCTTCACGAGTTACATGACAGCAAAGTTTTTAAAGTATGTACGGGCTCTGGGAATCAGGTAACAGACGCTGTTGAATACCCTCCACAAACGGAGAACAGACTCTTCTGACAAAGACTGATTTTAAATATTTTGTAAATAATTATTTTAAGTCCTTCCTCTTTCGTCAAAGTGTTGAGCATTTTCTACACGTGTTTCATTGCGAGATTGCCGTCTGACATTTTGAGAATAAGGCTGCATGGGCTTGTGATCTCTCAAACAATTATCACATTCATCAGCGAAGTGTTTTATATAATAAACTTTACTATTAATTGGGTTTTTAGCGTCATCTCAAGCATATCTTATTGACGAATTTGGATTTTTAAATCATTTATAGACTATTTTATTGGTTCACTTATAACAAATTAATTTATCTATTTATAGTTATGAGTGATGTACGGGTGATGACAATAAATGCTTGATCGGTACGTAGCGAGTTGAAATGGGCTCAGATGTCCTTGTTTCTCAGGCGATATGAGCCTGATATCGCTTTTACTCGGGAAACAAATACTGACTCACCTACTATGCGATCCCGACCAATGCATGATTTTTATTTTACCCCTCCATATGCTCCACTCCACATGCAGGGACCGCTATAGCAGTGAATAGGAGTGTTCGTGTCTTCTCTGTGTCACGTCAGATGATCACACCAGGCTATGCATTAGCACTTAGTTAGAGTTCAACTAATTACCCTGACCGACAAAATTTACTTTTTAACACCATATATGGCCTTCAAATACAGGATAATGCAGTTGAATTAATGCATATAGTTAACCTGTACATTACAAACACCATTTCAACTCAGGGAATTCGAAATACATGGGTAAATGTTGGTAGTGATTTCAATTGCACTCTTGTTCCCAGAGCTAATAGAAAAAATTGGAGTTGAAAGATACCCAAGGTATGCTGACGTTTTAAGACATCTTGTTAATCAACATCGTCTCGTTGATGTTTGTAGACGCTTTGGATCCAATGATCCAGGATACACCCACCTGAGCCACATGGGAATAGTCACTGCTTCGCGATTGGACCGCTTTTATATCTCCGAGGAGAAAATTGAGCGTGTCCGACTGGTTGAAACATTGCCTTCATTTTCTGATCATAAAGCCGTCATGATGTGGCTGGCAGTATCACACGCCACTCGTAAGTCACCTTACTGGCGTTTTGACAACACACTTCTTGAAAATGAAGAATATTGCAAACACGTAAAACTATTACTTTCGCCCTTGCCAACAGTGCGGTCTTGTAGTGGACCTATTTCCACTGATGTGATGCGACAATGATTTCTCTTATGAAGTACTTCTTCGATTTTGTCCTTCAGTATGAATGAATGCATCAGTATTTGGAAACTCATTGGAGGACGTTCAGACTAAAAATGTAGCATTACCAATGTCTGGATGTGAAGCAATAGGTATGTTCTGGGACCACTTCACTGCAGACGTGTAAATATCAACTCTCGAATGTAAGCTCACAGTGCCTAAATGAATTAGGGTGCTAAATTAATTAGTTCGGATGCGTCGACTGTAATAGCGGGTCTTTGTTTTCTGTTACTGCCAGCCATTTGTATCCACAGGACATGGTTCAAAACTAATCTGAAGTTAAAAACAAAAACGACTTAAGCTAAAGAGAATCCAATCCATAATTCGCGGGTTCAAATACTGGCGGTGGCAGAGATTTTTCGATTTCACTGTCAGTCCAAGCCATCTCCAAATAGACACCTAATCGTACAGTAAGTGAATGAATAAAAGTTATGTGGTATGGGCTTACTTCTAGAATACTTCCTTGGATCTTTATAACGATCAAACGAGTGCCATCTGCGTGATGACTGAGATGGCCCTCCTCAAATGATGCGAAATCCATTCTACCTATCTCATATTATATACATAGAACTGAGTTGTTCCTATATTATATAAAAACCTTATCTGACGTAGAAGTATTGCCTGAATTAAGTATATCTAAAAAAAGTCTTTCATATCTATTTTTTAGTATTCAATGGTTTCAAATTCAGAGATATGTTTATTGACCGGGTAGTGAGAATTTCATAAGAATATTAACTTCTCAGGTACTGTATTAATGGCTGGAAATTAATTTAGAATTCTTTTGTACGTGTGTTTACAAAAAAGTAGCCTTCGTTTTGCAGGAATTGCCATTAAGACCTTGACCTGGAAGACGAAACAGATCACCCCGGTAATTGATTTTTGCCTCCGAGAATGATTGGATGTAGTATTTCATTTTTCACTGACCCTTTTTCCCATTCCCTGGAGTAGTCTTGATACATGATACTCTTACGCCTAATACTTTGGCCCAACAACATGGTAATTTAAACGACGTTTGGAGTGGATTCCTCTCAGAGATAGCGTTTGTATAGCGCCATCGAGTTTGAGTTTATCGCGGCGCGGCCTGGAAATTGATTCCTAAATTCTTTGCGTGTTCTCCTCTCGCGCGCCCCTCTGACATTATTCGTCGAGTCGTCAATTATCCTTTCAGGCGACAGCCAGATATATTCCGAGGCGGAGAATTCGCCCACGTTCATCCATTGATTCGGTCGCGAATTGGAGAGAAGGCAGTACCCACATCTTCTAATTCTTTGCTGTTTTTTTTCCTGGTGGCATCGGTCATTTAAATGACGGCGATCATTATTCACTCATTCCCTTGAAATAGACAATCGCGAATAGTCGATTGTCAGTCACTATCAATGTCATGTTTATGTCAATCACGACCGATGCTGGTCACGATATTTTGAAACTGTATTTCCTTCAGAGCGACATGGAAAACATTATATTAGAAACATTAATTAAAAAGAATTTATTAAAGTCGTTTATTATATTAGAACGTCACGGTATTTCCAGGTCCTTCAGTAACGATGAATTAAGAGAGTAATTTTTCCGATCGGATAGGTATAGGAATTTGTTTTTCCCCCAAAACAAAAAGGAATTTAATAAATGAGATACGGGAATTAGTTAGGGAAATTTAAATTTTATTTTCGAGCGGCTGTTGTTCTAGAAGCATATGCCATATGGAGGCGGCTATTGGGAAAATATGCATATGTGGATCCATATTTTAAAAAATTTTGGCACTAACAGTGAACCAATTATAGAAATTCCATTTGACAATAATGTATATTTATAAAAAAGATAAAGGCTCCATAATAGAACTCCATCATTAGTTCTTGGATGTCACTAATACAGAAATACACGATTAGCTGAGGCGTCGCCCTTGATAATTTCAACGGCCGTTTCCGATTACGAATGACTTCTATCGGTCACAAGCGACAGACCTGACTTCGATCGCGAATGATCGACCATCGACTTCAAATGCGAATCGTAACGGAATCGATCGCTAGGGAGCGTCGACCAACTTCGACTGCGATTGATAGACGATCGGCATCGTTCGCGCGCAGCAAAGAGATTGCGTCGTTCGCCGGAGTGATCCCGTTCATCTATTCATCATGCAAAAAGATCTGGACGCTCACGACCGACTCATCAGGAGTGGGCGATTATTTTTGTGGAGGCGAAGGTTTGAGAGGGACCGCTGACCTACTTCATTCGAAACAATGATTCACCCGCCGCCTTCCCTTGTTTTATTCCTTCCAATGATTCGCTCGGATCGCCGGAATCGCTACTTATTGGTTTCCTCGCTCCGGACGTGGCTGAAATGAAGGCGGCCCCCTCAACCTCATCCAAATGCATTTCTTATCGCTCACTCGGCGAAAATTAAACTTACAATTTGCTCCCAATACAACCCTGCGTCATTGCATTGATTATAACCGAGTTAGCGCTTCCTGCTAATTAACTCAGGACTGCATTCTTTAAATTTAAGTATTTTAGATTCCCAAAAGTATAAATAAGCCCAACAATTACTTTTTATGATATTTTTAAATAAATATTATCACATGGACCTACTAATTTCCTTTCATTTCATTTCATTCGGCAAAAGGAGACGGGGATGAGATGGTTCCACGGACTAGCGGTCACATCGCCAAGAGGAGAAGATCACTGATCAAAGAGAGTCCATCCATTCGGCGTCATAGCAAAATCTACATAGAAGTCAATCCCAGTAATGTACCCCGCTTTAAAAAAAGCTTAGGCAATCGCCCCATATCTCCGGTTCACCCACGCCACGTATTTTCACTAAGGGCAATAGACATATCTTTTCGAAACAGTGGTCGTTTTTTTCGTAATTTGTTGACGCGTCACTCGTTCAAAACTTAAATTAAATCAAGAGAATTAGGGTCTCGGCCACCTGAACCTCGTTTTATGGCGATAGCTTGACAAACATTCTTCCGAATGACTTCCGCCATAGCATGGTGACTGACCCTCGATGATATTTAACGCTGCATGCCAAAATACGTAGCACTGCTGACTTATCCCGGCCCTAAACATTTCTTCAAACTAGGTCTTAATATGGTTGATTGAGTATCTAATGTAGATTTTTTCAAATTTGAAACCAGGGTCATGCAATGCACATTCACAGTCGAATGGACCGATTTTCTGGCATACCACAAACCAAAAACGTATGGCAGAGTTTTAAAAGTATTTAGAGGGTATTAACAGCAGTGAAGAAAAAAGTTTTCACTAGATGAACACAGGAGAAGAAGGCTTACGGCAAATATAAGAATCTACTTGAAGCAGACAATACAAGAATAGAAGTCAAGAATCCATTCTCCAGATGCTGCATGATTATCTATGGGACATTCATCCGTGATGGAAACATATTTCGCTGCCGTCTCAGTCACAGCGGTACTGATCCATATCAGAAATATCACATTTACTTCGGATTTGAAGGAGCCACTTATGACGCCAGCGAACCATGCCGCCATCACAGATAAAAGCACGCGAAAGAGAACCCGCAAAATTAAATTAACCACTTTAGGTAAAAGGGTCGTTCACTCAGACCCGCACCCGCAGTGTGATTGCAAGTTAGGACGAAAGAAAGTCCCCCCACTCAGCCATCCACTTGCAAGTTTAAAATGAGATCAAGATAATACTCCGCCCACTTTTCCCGAGTTGGTGACGTCTAAACAGTCCTGGTCCATTTGCTAGCTAAGGGAGATGTTTTCATGCAAGGATCGAGGGATCGTTAAAAAAAACTGTGAATACGAAATAAACACCGAATTGTTATATATGTTGCCATGTTATCGTACTTTTTTCTAATTTGGTTCAAAAAATAAAAAAAACAACTTTTTTAGTTTTAGAGTCAATCGGATAAAAGTGTCATAGATATTAGCATTTAAATTGGACGTGGTGACTCACGAAGTGCAAAGTCCACCCACTCCCTGCGGTGAATGAAAAAGCTCTTTTCACTCGAAATAACAGAATACTGGAAAAGACTGACGAGCAATTTGCGAGCCGGGGGCCAAGCGATTGCGTGAACACGGAGGGAGGGTGGGAGGGAGGTTTACAGAGGGGAGAGAGGGGGATAATCCGGTTGTATGGGGGAGGTTTGGCGCCAAAAAAGCACCCTTTCGTCCTGTGGGTTCCATATCACTTTCTCCAACAGTTACCGACGGCCACCCCTCTAAACGACTGTGCTCGTATTAAAGAAAGCAAGCGACGCGCAAATCGTGGGGGAATTTCAAAATCCAGTGGAAGCCTACGGTGAGATACCTATAGAAGGATTTCTCATTATAAAACTAAGTAAATACTCCGCTGGTACACATAAAAACAATCTATTCCTTTAAAACTATATCCAATGTTATTTGAAACATTGAATTTTCTTGCAGCAATATTTTTTAAATAAAATACCATTCACAAGGAAGCAAATATTTTTAGTACTTCGTGACGATATTGGCTTGCCGCCCTAATCAGTGCTAATGCAGCGCTACGGCTCCATAAAATCTATCGATAATACAGCGTATAGTCTGCTAGGTGAGCTATCTTTTTCGATTTTTAGTTGCATTGGTAAATAACATCTAGTGTTTCATGCTAATCTGTATTGAAAACCAGTATAAATGAACGCTTAAGTAATACTTTCACTTCTAACATATGTAGAAAGAGTGCCCACACAAATGCCTGAACTAGTTTGAATGGAGATATGCTCTCTGATCTCGGGTAGTACGAACGGGAAATATTGATATGCGAAAGGTTGAAAGGAGACAATAGGGTGGTTTCCTATTATTTTATATTGCCTAAATCGAAAGATTATTACTCCTGGAGTTTTCACGATCTTAGATTTTCGAATGACGATATCTATTTTTCGCAATTAAATGAAAAGTGAAAATTTTCAAGCGCGCGAAAACGAGACGGCTAAGTTTGAATGCTGGGAAGACCCCGTGTGACGTCATTCTGGTTCCCGCTGTCGCCGTGTGAGGTGACCTTGGGGCGAGGGAATGTGCGCTGCTGCGATGCTGGCTGCTAGAATGTAGCGCTTGCCTTAAATAAGGATTATTAATACCCTATCAAACGAAAGGAAACTTTTCGACCTTAGGCAGTTTTAAGAGATGAGTATTAAGGGATGCGTCCCTAATGTCTGTGCCTCATGCATACTTTGGTAATCTCAGACGATGTAAAACTCCTAACTACTCGTATAGAAACTAGGTCTCTGTGAAGTCACGCGGAGTGGCATCGCATGGGCGCCAATCTGACCTTTTTCAAATGCGGTTGAAATTGACCATTGCCATTTGTCTACACTGGGATTTCTAAAACAAAATAATTTGTATACTATGAATATACTAATGTTGGGTAACGAATCGCAATCAATGCCTTTCCTTTTCTTTGATGAAGGAAACTACCCTGTTGTTAGACATTCAACCCGAAATATTGGTTTGAATAGATGAGGATAGAGTCCATCCCTGGCTAAGTCACAGACGCGTGAGCGGTACATAATCAGGTTCCTTTCCCTTGGCTCTTTCTGCATTTTAATTTTCTAAAATATTCACTTGGAATAAAAACGTAAATTAATTACGAACCACCCGAATCACATACCGAGTGCATAGGGTGGATTCCCACCTCTTGGGTCCGGGGCCATACCTCCATACAAGGCAGTGATCTTTTTCACTGAAGTCCCGATATGTAATTGCGTGCTGCATGAAGACAGCTTTACATATTGGACTCCGTCTGTATGATGCGACGTTAAACTTTGATCCGTCTCCCACGATAAATTTCTTATTGCTGGTTACCTGAATGGGAAACTTGGTTAATGGGAAACCGGTCAAGCTAATCGTAAAATGGGTTTTGTTAAAAGAATATTAGGAAAGTGCGACGACAAAGTCAGAGAAATTAGCTACTTTTCCCTTGTTAGACCACATTTAGAGTTCGCTGCCAGTGTTTGGGGCCCTCATGAAACAGGCTTAATAACAGAATTATAACGCGTGCAAAGAAAAGCTGCCAGGTGTGTGAAAGGCCGTTACGATAGTCTTGTTAGTGTAACTGACCTCTTAGTTAAACTCAGATGGGAATCTCTGTTAGACCGTAGATTGAAAAGTAGACTAAACCTATTACGTAAGTTTGAGGGCAGTGTCTTTTCTGACGAAGTTAACCATATCTTACGGACGCCAGCATACTACGGACGATCAGATCATATAAATAAAATAAGAAAGATAGATTATAGAACAGATTGATTTAGGATGTCTTTTTTTCCACGATCAATCAGAGATAATAACGGCAGCGATAAAACTCATAAATAGATTAAATAACTTGTAGTGTAGCTCGCTAATCTAAGTAAAAATAAATGCATGATTCTTAATTTTAATATTATTTCTAACAGCTCATGGCAGTATAATTTGCTAGTATACGTGACGTTTTTTGTACTACATGGTGTGCATGTTGGAGTCCAATTGCATGCTGCATGCTAGAGATTGATCACCCCCTGCCAAACACCCTAGAGGTGGCTCGCGGGGTGTTCGCGCCATAGGAAGTCCTATGCTGTAATCACCACTCGCCTGATTGTTGTTTGTTGGGCGCCCGTGTGGGCAAGAGTCTAATTCTTTTAAGTATTGTTTTCGTGCTTGTTGGCCGTTGGATATAATGCCTATACCTATCCGTTAGGCAATATATCTCTTAATTAGTCCTTTTAGTGGGAAATAGAAGCATAGGAAAATTCAAAGATGATTGCAGGATTTCTTTTCAGGGACTCCACCGAGTCCGGTTATCAATGGCCGATGCCTCGATGCTCGACTCGCACGTTCGGTGGTGAACCCGATCAGAATTCTCATTATCAGTGGACCGGGAAAGTTTGCGATCATGTCTCTTACAAGATAATGCTCTCCGCGTCACTCTTAGAATTATTATTCTCTATAGGGTGGTTTCCTATTAGTTTTATTGCCTAAATCGAAAGATTATAATTCCTGGAGTAGGTATTTAACGCATTTGGATTTTTAAATGACGATATCTTATGTTCGCGATCAAACGAAAATTGAAAATTTTCATGCGCGCGACAACACGACGGCTAAGTAGGAATGATGGGAAAAGTCCGTGTGACGTATTTCTGGATCCCGATGCCGCCTGTGAGGTGACCTTGAGGAGAGGCTTCAGCGCTGATACGACGAAGGCTGCCAGCAGGTAGCAGAGTACCCAGCTAGCAGGTAGCGCTTGGCTTAAATAAGGATTATTAATACCCTATCAAACGAAGGAAACTTTCCAACCTTAGCCAGTTTTAATAGGTGATTATTAAGACATGTTTCCCTGAGCTCTGTGCCTCCTGCATGCATTGGTTTGCAATCTGCATCCCCAATCCAATCCAATCCAGAGTCCAATCTCGGACGCCGCCCCTCCCAAATATTTGAAAAAGTAAAAAAAATAAATATCCATTAATTTGTAGTTATGCATCTAATAAATCAAAGCGTTTTTTCAGTCCCATACGTCGAAAGTGTTGGAAAAACACGAAAAGAAATAGCGAGAGAAGTTCGTATTTGTAGCCGTGGGGCGCTGGCCAGAACGTCCCAATCCATCCCCATGCAGTTATATGGAAAATGGTAGTGGTGGGGGCCGCTGGTGCTATGACGCGTCTAACGTTGTGTCTTATGGAAGTCTTGGGACGTCGTCCGAAAATGCGCAGAGCGACGAGTGAGTTGACATCGCTGCGCAGGCCGGCGGGCGTATAATCTGGCGTCTACTTGGTGCTGCCACAGAAAAGGGACCTACGGAATCAGAATGGTCACTGTACTGGGTGTAGTTATACGATTTTAATTTTTAATTACTGGTAGGTATTGCTACAGCAAATAAATTATATTATTATGATTGCGTTTTTTGGTGTTTGAATTCCGGAACACATAAAATCCAACCAGTTAAAGGCCGTATTGACGAAGGAAAACTATTCTCGAGTATTTGACACAGTTATGTTATGATTACGAATTTCAAGAACCTTGGGGAAACTAATATTTTAATATTTAGGCCTGAACAATGTATTCATATCTTCCCGATGATTAGAAATGCGGTACCTATTTTTCAGATAAATTTATCAAAAGACCTGCAGTATTAGGAAAAATCAGTTAACATTCCCCACTAATTTATAATTTAAGAAATAGTTGCGTGCGTGATAGGGTGAAGGATTAAATATGATTTAAATCGTTAAGCGCGACTTTAAATAGAGTCATTCAATTAATGTCATGAAGTGCCGCGTACAATGCACCTTTTGTGCGTAGGCTCATCATTTTTCTACCCGTCCTTGTTGTATTAGTTCATGATCACCTAATTCCTCAGCGGCAGAGCGGTAGCTGTCTGACGGAAAATGCCCATTTGGGTCTGATTTAAGTGGCCTCGAAGAGTTCATATCAGTGCGGAAATCCTTACAGCTCCCATCTGTGGCTCAGTCAAGTTGTCTTCTTTTACGATCTAGAACTTATTTTCTATTATATCATGGCAATGATTTCGAAGACACGGTTATTCCAAATGCGACCCGTTGGCGTCTCGTGTGTTTACCACATATGAATCTTAGACTCAAGGAGATGGTCCGTGACGTCCTTTGTTTACTAGAATGCCTTTGCTGACCTTAAATTCGTCCCTCAGCTGAATCAGCATTAATGGGCCACGACTTCTATCTCCCTTGAGTCGTCCTTATAGTAACGGCAAGACTCTCGGAAAGAACGGAGTGAAATGAGTTCAGACATCATTTTCGAGGAGTTAACTGTGCGTAATTGCCGATTAAGAAGTTTCTTAGTGCTGTGTGTACATTCAAGAAGACAATTTTGATTTAATCAACAGTGCTCGTTTTTTTAAGGGAAATGTAGGGAAAAATTGTTCCAATTCTGTGTCCAGTCACCTTGTTCTTTTTGGTCGAATTTTTCGTAGGCCTATTTTGTGTCGTCCCATGTTTATTAATAGACAAGTGCCCTTGCCGCAACTACACATTGCACATGAACTCATGGAGGAAACCAGATTTAAACAGACAAATGTCATCATCGTTACACAAAATGCTGACAGTTTTCTATCCTCAATACTGACGATATCCAAATCTTTGAACAATCACGATTAATTTATTATGTTATTCCGCATAACTACCAGCTTTGCAAAAAAATATCGAACCGATGGATCAGGCGCGCAGCTAGGAATTAAGGCAAGGGGGGGGTTTCAGAAGCAACAAATACTGGGAGGCATGGAATACGAGAGTTGCGGGATCCTTCCCCCAGAAATATTTTTAGGATAAATGGTTCAAAATGGTGAGTTACGGCTTTCGGAGGAATTATTGTTTTTAATCCTTACTCTATTCCGCAAGTAATATTTATCCAATTAAGTCAAATCGATAAAATATAAAAATTTCTCTGAGTTCTGGGGGTGTTTTATTGCCCAAACCCCCCCCCCCCCCCCTTCCCTCGCAGCGCCTTTGCGATGGATAGCAGAAGAAAATTCCTTTGCGGCTCGATGATGTACTAAAATATTCTTGTAGTAGAGAAGTGAGAGCGCTTGGTAACAAAATGAAGATGGTTAAATGTAAATGATAAAATGCAAAGCGTCTACTTTTGCTTGAAGCATATGAATTAGCATATCGTACAAGAATTTGCCCAATTAAAACATAAATGCTTTTAAAAATTGCTTTAATTGTTGCTGCAAATACAATGACTAATTGACCAGAAATACGATAATTTCTTTTCCCAAGAATACGCACTAATTTGGCTTGAAAAGTCGCACAGGGAGATGCAGGTTGCTCAGCGACGGTTTTGACATCAAATCGATGATAGGCTGATGTATTTCAAAATACGAGCATTCAGTTTCAATGCCATTCACATGTGATTTTAGCTATTTTAATATTTATTGGGAAGATATTTTAATTGGGTCACCCATCCACCGCAATTATGCCGATGTTTGCGCCAAATTGACACCGATTATTGAAATACAAGAATGTCAATCATCAACCAATGAATTGATGAAATGGGTGTAAATATAAATGGGAAGAATATAAATGTTAAGCTAGCTTTGACTCAATGAAGTTAATGGTTCCTTGCGATACTTTATGGAATGGGAACAAATTTTTACTTCTCATTCAGATTGAGTAGATTTGACTCCCCAGAAATTGATTTAATTTACCCGAGGAATTACAATATCACTGGTAAATTAGGTATGAATATGAAATTAAATAATCCGTTGAGTGCTTTAAGTTTACCGGGACCAGCCACGGCGATGACTCCTTAACGAAATGCACAGACTGCGCGAAAATTCCACTAGAAAAAATCCCGGCCAAGGCGAATAATTTTTCTCCGTGGAATTTTCGCATAACCATCGAGCATTAAAAGTTTGGTGAATGCTTTGTTTCATTGACTTCTAATATTTGCACAGAATTTGTTCTTAGAGAATAGCAGTTCTTCATTCAAATTTGTCCCATAAGAAGAAAGAAGCATCACGTGACATTGATCAAAATTTGATCATTGATCACTTCCATACATGTTACTTGGAAATATAATACTGCCCTACATCGAGTCACCCTCTCTTCTACTCGTATTCATAGAGTGGCAACACATTTACTCATTAGGCATGTTTCCATGCCAACGTAAGTAAAATTACTGTAAACATTTAATTTACACCTCTGATGAGCAGCGAGCTGATGCCGACGCCGGGTTTCTCTCCACCCTTCCTTCCCCGCTCCAATGGCACATTCTCCCTGATGTAACTCGAGTATCAAATACTGTTTCTTGCAAACCACTACCGATTGCGCTTAAGTACAATTTAAATGAAAGGAAAATTATTCATAAGTTTCCTCAATATTATCACAAACCCATCCTCAAGAAACAATTTTTTTCATCCGAATCCTTAGGAAAAAGTAACAGCTATTGCCCCAGGCAAATGCCACTTTTAAAGTCGTTTTTCGTGAATTCCTCCTTGTATTGACAAGAGAGTTCAAAATAAAATCGAATAGTCGAATCCGTTAAGTGCGTATCAAGCGCAGAAACTTAACTTAAATGATAGGATCAGAGACTAAACTTTTCGTGGAAGAAAATACTGCTCTTTTAAATATTATGGTTGCTGATAAACAGAGGATAATAGAATAAATAAAGTAAATAAAATATCACTTGAATTATTATTAACTGAAATATATTCTTTCTTTTCCCGTCAATCTCACTACAATCCATGCGTCGGTTGCCGAAGCACATGCTAGATACTCGGGCACCTCGACTTTCCGCTAAGCTGTTGGTTACATCCAACCGACGTGAAATATCATTTGTAAGTATTCGTGATGTAGTGTCGGCCCCTTCGGCCATTCCCAACCCAAACGTGTTCACTCGGCCACAAAACTCCACACCCATCGCACTCAATCGCCTCCATTGGCCTCATCTCACAACCCCAGATATTCACATTCCACGCACCGCTTGCCACTCTCTACGCTGCGCCATTTCCTAGATCCGCACCATCCCTTGATTGACGAAGAAGGGAGGACTAGCATCTAGCCCACCCATCGCAATACCTTCTCCTCCACTATCCTAAAATCAAGTTTGTTTATGTTTGCATTGGAGGCTTCCCAATATCTACCACGTTTCCATGGAAGTGGTATCTATTCAACGGAATTCTATGAAAGTTTCATTGGTCTAAAGTATGCGGGGGAATCTTTGTGAAAATAGGCAACGAACCATTTCAAACAAGACAGTACTACAAAACTTTGGCTCGCCACTTGCGTTAGAGCCAAGCGTTCAAGAATAATGCAGCTTCGGTTCTTTTAACATTTGCCTCCATGAACTTTGATATCACAGCCATTTAAATTTGACAACTCCTCCAATAAAATGCTAGGTTAGAACTGTTTCTAAATTAAGACATAAATTCAGAATCTCCATTCGCCATGCCGTTTTCCCAGAAACCCTTTATCTCACGGCTAGCAAACAAGGGTAGTGGGCCATCAATTGCGATACCCCCTGCTCTATTGTCTGTGAATGAACGCTTATTCATGCTGAATAAAGAGGCATCTCGATATCACAAAGAGGTCCCTGGAAACGGCTCCTATGCAACATTAAAAATCTTCGTCGAAAAAGAAGCCCGTTCTTCAGAAAATAAGCCGCAGCATCTAGACAGTTAAGCTAGCAGTAACACGTTACTTCCTTGCGAAATAAACTTAAGCTGCAGTTCTATTTGATTCATTTTTTGAGTAGAAAAAATCGGATCTTGAATTTAATTATCATATACCTGTGTTTCACCTCTATGACTATAAATCTTCCAATATGGGCTATGATTTACAACTAAATTTACCTTTGAGATGATCAAAATTTTTGATCACGATATGATTACTGATTTTCTGATTTAAACCCTGATCGAGTGTTGGGATCGCCCCTCATATGATCAGATCTAATAAGAACCTCGATCAGGGGCCGTATTCTGTATTTCGTCGGTACCGCACCGGTCGGTTTTCCTTCCCAGCCCACCGACAGCACATCATTCCGTACCTACGACGGTTTCCATACCGACGACGGCAAATTCAGCGATTCAGTATGGTCGTCGGTATCAATCCAGTCGGTACGATTCCCTCTCCTTCCCAAACAGGGAAAATCCGAATATATCCGAAGTTAAACGTGTCTCCACCAATGAAAGAAGGGTAAAAACAAGTGAAGACTCATTGGCACAGTTTGCTGTCGTCATTATCAATCTTTTTATTTGCGGAAATTACGACTTATTGCTAGATTAAGATAATCGATATTGGATAAGTTGTTAACAATGCTTATATAATGTGTGGTAGTAATGCTGTACCTACAGAATCGAAGGAATCAATATTACAACATCACAATAAAGTTTGTATGTGATGGAGATTGTCGTTGCTGGAATGAATTATTGAAACTATCCTTGAGATCGTAGTTTCTTTTTTAAAATATTGGTTCCGTATAAAGCTATTTATTCATGATTTTGTAATAAAGTTGTCATTAAGTAAGTTCCGTCCAAATGTTATCAACGGAAGGTTACGCCATTGGCAACGTAGCAGACGAAAATAACATACCATGGAACGTGAACGTAGGATTCAAATGTAAATGTCATATTAGAGGAACAAGTTAGGAAATTGTTATAAAAATATGGAGCTAGGTGTAGTTAAAAGAATTGTAATGGCGAGGAAGTAAATAAATTGTGATTGGGTGAAATACATACCTATGTATAAGTTGCGCATTCCAAGTGAGAGAAAATGATAATATTGCGGTAAACCTCATACTTATTAACAAATATGTTCTTTTATCGTCAAGGGAATCAATGGCTGACGATGAAATGAAATATAGTTGCCTGTTACAAATGAAAGAAACTGATACCGTTGTGGCAAACTTCATTCTTAAATAAAAAGATCTTATTTCTATGCCGAGAGGAAAGCGAAATTGATGATTGAGTGAAATAACAGGCGCCTATTCAGAGTAATATAAAGTGATAACCTTGCGGCAAAACTCATATTTAATCAAAAATATCTTTTTATGTCAAAGGAGCAAATAAATGATGATAGAGAGAAATAAAGCCAATTACAAGCGAGTAAAATTTCAATCAAGTGGTAACATAAATGAGAGAAAGTCATTATATGTTAACAAACCTCATGTTTATTAACCATTATCTTATATTTCTGTCAAGGTAATTAATATAGATGATGACACAGTGAATTATAGAGGCGTATTCGAAGGGGCAGAAAAATATAACATTGAAGAAAACCTCATTGTTGACTCGGTGATGAGGTAAAAACAAAATAAAACGTACAATGCGCACTGGGGAGTTCATGAAACCCACTAGTCGGTGGCCGTATTGACACCTTTCTGCTGTCGGTAGGGCTACCGACGATCTCCCGTCCTCTCGCCGGTGCCGCATCGATCGGGTTCGTACAGAATCGCACGACTTCTTACCGGGAGTCGGTGTGACGTCGCACCCGACGAATCGGTGCCGCACCGATCGGTTTGGAGTTACAGAATACGCAAGGTTCTTAGACGGTAAGGTTGCCTCATTCGTAACTGCGCATGCGCCAGCAGAAGTCCCGTTTCGTCACTGTAGACCCTGCATCCCAGCTGATCCTAGCCATTTCATTGTTTGCACGCTAGAAATTGAGAGAGAATAAGTTCCTGAGACCTTGCGCCGCCTTGGGTTTAACGCGAATCTGAATACATTTCCTGCAATTTCACTGGAAATCGTCTTTGTAATCCACTACTCGTAAGACGAACTTTTTGTTGGTGAAGAGCGCCATTAATCGTCGGATATGCCAGGCTGCCGTTGTACTGTGGCAACGTGCTCCAACAGCTTGTCGAAAACGAAGAAAGCTAGACGGAATGTCTCATATCACAGGCGGATGCTTAAATTGAAAAATCTTTTTATTGAATATATTAACTAATCGAATAATTGACCGTGTCTCGCCCCCCACACATGTGAAGAAAGTAGTGAAAGTGAATCGGTCAGACAAACTAAGTGGATATGCTAAAGATTTCGTAATCAAGAACTTAGATGCCCCTATTGCATTGGAAAATCTGGAATTCTTCCCTTTTAAGGCAAATTGAACTTAATATTTTGCGCACTCATTCATGCAGGGACTATTTTGCAAATTCATTGTTTAACTCGTATGCTATGAGTAACATCGTGTACCAATGGTAAGATATCAGGTAAACTAATTTCTAGTACTAAGTCTATAAATTTGAGTCCTTTCGCATGCCTTAGAGAGCTGTTGAGAAATTTTCGAAATTGGCATATGTACTTATGGGAAAAGGTCCTAAGTTTTGTTGAGTGTAAGAAAAATTTTAAAATTTTGACCTTTTGACCTCACAATGTGGGTCCAAAGCAAAAATTTCAATTTGCCTTATGGGGTTTCAATGTTTAAAAAATCGAGATAGAAAAAAGTCTGAATTTCATTGACCAAGATGACTATTCTTAGGTTTTCGGACACGAGAAACCCGAAAATAATACTTTAATTCACGAAAATTCAACTGTTGACCCAGTAAGGTCACCGTCAAGGTCATAAAGGTGGCAAAAAGAATAGTATACCAACAAAGGTGTCGATCCATGGGTTTTATAGAGAGCCCAAGTCATTGGTAAAGTCCAAAAACCCTTATTATTCACTAATTGACCTCCGAGGGTCACAATGGGGGTCAAAGGTCATAGAGTTAAACGTCGAGCCATCATGACAACCAACGTGTCAAACCATGGGTTTTGAAGGGTGCCAAAGTCGGTTAGGCAGTTCATAGATCCGTAGTGTTGATTTTTTGACCTCCGAAAGTCATAATGGGGTCAAAGGTCATAGAGAAAGTATGCAACGCGCTTACCATCCCTTCCTTCCGAAATTTTTCCATTTCCTCGCAGTCTTTTCCAACAGGCCCCCCGTGCTCTCTTACTTTAACGCCGCAGTTGATTATTTATTTCTGTAAATATTCTTTTTATTTGTCGCCCAAAGTGTAAGACAAAACTCCGTTTAAAAAGATATTGGCTATGTCGAAAACCTTAAGGTAAAAAATAAAAGCAAAGGATGAATCCAGCTTTTATTTTGATTTTATCAAGCAATGTGATAAAAATTTGACGATTTAAGAGAAATATCATAAAACGACAACATTAATAGGATAGTAAACTGAAATGTGAACATGGAGTTTTCATTGTGCTAGTCAACCATCCAATTGCAGATATGGTTTCGATTTCCATTTCTTCTTTTGAAGCTCCTGCACCATTGCACTTTCTAGGTCTTCCAGTTTAGAATTTTTAAATTCGTTATAACGCACACCTGGAATTTTCCATTACACGCTGCGCGGACAATAGTGCGCGGACCCAGAGTCGGGAAAAAGGATGTCTAGGGAAATAAATAATCAACAACGGCTCGAAACTAAGAGGGCAGGGGAGGCTTGTCGGAAAAGACAGTGGATATGTGTACTACACCACTCACTTGGTCACCCTTCTAAACCTTTGGCTGGGGACATTAGTTTTCCTATTACTTCAAAACATACCTCTATGACCTTTGACCCCCATTATGACCCTCGGTGGTAAAAAAATCGACAATATGGATCTACGAACTGCAAAACTGACTTGGGCACACTTTAAAACCCATGGTTCCACACTTTTGCTGTCATATAAGCCCGAGGTTTAACTCTATGACCTTTGACCCCCATTGTGACACTCAACAGCAAAAGTCTATGAGCGGATCTATGAACTGCCAACCGACTTTGGCACCATTCAAAACCTATGGTTTGACACGCTGGTTATCATGATTTCCCGACGTTTAACCCGATGAACTTTTACCCCCATTGTGACCCTCAGAGGTCAAAAAATCAACACTACGGATCTATGAACTGCCTAACCGACTTTGGCACCCTTCAAAACCCATGGTTTGACACGTTGGTTGTCATGATGGCTCGACGTTTAACTCTATGACCTTTGACCCCCATTGTGACCCTCGGAGGTCAATTAGTGAATAATAAGGGTTTTTGGACTTTACCAATGACTTGGGCTCTCTATAAAACCCATGGATCGACACCTTTGTTGGTATACTATTCTTTTTGCCACCTTTATGACCTTGACGGTGACCTTACTGGGTCAACAGTTGAATTTTCGTGAATTAAAGTATTATTTTCGGGTTTCTCGTGTCCGAAAACCTAAGAATAGTCATCTTGGTCAATGAAATTCAGACTTTTTTCTATCTCGATTTTTTAAACATTGAAACCCCATATGGCAAATTGAAATTTTTGCTTTGGACCCACATTGTGAGGTCAAAAGGTCAAAATTTTAAAATTTTTCTTACACTCAACAAAACTTAGGACCTTTTCCCATGAGTACATATGCCAATTTTCATGAACATTGCTCGATGCAAAGTTACTAAATTTACAGGTCAAAAATGACACACGACCCTTGGGTCAGTCTTTATTTTCAAAGCCCGGCGAAGAATGAAAACGAGCATAATTTCTATTTAAAAAGTTGTAGAACTGTAATTTTTTGAAGCAACTAATTTGGTTTTTGCGTATTTTACTCCCAGCCATATTAATCTAAGTTTAAATTATATTGCGGAAGTAGCAAGGAAAACAGTGTTTTGAGAGTTACAGGAAGGAAGTGTGGACACGGAATCAACTCGCACACCTTCTCATTTCATTACTTCATCAGGAAATTATGGCGTATGAATACACGAATTTATCTTTTTTTAAACCTTATCATCATTATTTTCATAAATCGGCCTTCAATTTAAAATTCGGCTTATAGTGTTCGATAGAGGGTAAATTCAAGAACTCGCTGCGGTAAGCAGTTAGGCCCGCGGAAAGGCTAGAATTTGAAATGGCGCTGGAAGTTGGGTCTACAGTGACGTCAAGCCAATGGGAGCCCGAGTCGCGAATGAGGCAACCTTCACTCTAAGAACCTTGCAGAATACGGCCCCTGGCTCGGCATTATCGGCATCTAGATAACGAAATTACCTGATTAGGATTTTCATCAGATAATTTCTTTATCTAAATTTTAAATCAGAGATGGTCAAACATTTTAGTAAGGTTGAGGTTAAGGTCACTATGGTTGTCATGAAAATCACATTAATTATCATACCAAGTCAGCTATTCTTACATCGATTCAACACAGCTCTTCATGCATAAAAAGTAGCACTGTGTACACCAAAGTAAGTTCCACACATTGGTACGGAATTTGAAGTAAATTGATGCATTTTTACACGATTTTCCGCTCTCAAAGCTATAACTTCACATTTCAAATAAAATATTCTGCGCATCTCTTTTAAGTTCATTTTCAACGCTGGTGGTGGTTACATTTTTAAAACAGAATTCTCGTAATTTCTGAAGAAAGCGGATGTTATACTACCAACACCCTTATCATTAGAAAGGGATTAAATGTAGGTCAAGGAGAGAGAGACAGTAAACGAGTAAACTGGCGACTAATTGGGCGAAAAACAAAAGGAGCGGGAGGGGTTGGTGGAATGGAGAGTTGGGCAGAGCGAGCAGCTTGTTGTATAGGGGCACTGGGAGGCAGAGGGATGGGGGAGGATGGTGAAATGCCAACGGGTGGAAACGAGACGTCGCGCGTCTACCGGCTATTTTGTTGGTATGTGTGGTGTAAATATCTACAGGAAGCTCAGAGACCCTTTTTTATCATCGTGCATAAACAGAAAAATAAAGTCGACGAAATACAGGGCCGTCCTGCCGGATCGTATCGAGTTCAACAACCATGTCCTAAAGGTCGATGATATTTAATAATGACAAATTGTTTAATAAATGTGTGCATTTTTTGTCATTTCGTAAAGGGGCACCATTAGCTTTATTATGCTGAAATTCGAGAAAATATGGCTACCTTTGGCGTTCTGACCAGGTTGGCTGGTCGCCGAAGGCCCTGAGCTTAGGAGGCCCCCATCAACGCTCGCGCAGGTACATTGTTGAGCTGGGGCGCTAGTGTCGCGTCTCGTCTCTCTCTCTCTCTCGTCACGTGCTTAGGCCGCATACGGCGTCGAGTTGGTGTCCATCTCTCTCGTTAGTTAGGAACACGGTCGCGGCCGCAAGTGACCAATATATCAATATATTTTAGTCCGTAATCAGCTTATATAATTTTTAACAACTACGATTGATGTGGCAATCCAAGTCTTCCTCCTCCGCTCACCCCATAGCCTCCAGTTCCCTAGCCAAACCCCGGTATCCCCGTAACTGTGTTTCTGGGAAGTTGAAACCCCATGAAGTTCACCGAGAAAAATATCAGTTTACACTATTTAGGTACTGATACGAATCTCACTTGTCTGGTTCGTTCGCAAAATACGCCATTGAGCTCAGTGCCACGGACGGAAAGTACGAAAGAGAGGGAAAGATGCAACTGTTCTGTCTTTTCCCTCACACGCATCGAAAACTCCGGCATAGATCAATGATTGCTATAGTGATAGTGTAACGTTAGGACTTACTAACGAGTTATATGTCTTGTAGCGTACCCAAGTAACACTGTAGTTTTAATCCTACATTGATTGCTGGTTTGATTAGTAGGGGAGTTTAATATTTTTTTAAGTGTTAAGGAGAAACGTGTGCCCAAAAGCGGTAGATAAGGAGTGAGAAGAAGAAAAACTCTTATGAGCTAATAATATCTAAAAAAAAAGTCGGGTCTTGGCCGAACAAGAAAAGCGGCTCCTTTACCAATACGCAGCGGAATAATCACTAATCACTACACATTAGTAATTTAGGTACATGGTTTGATACGGTGGAATATTCAATTTTTCATTTTAAATGTGTTTAAAAAAAACACTGTCTTTTAACGCGCCTTTAGTTGACTTGCCCCGCTCTTCTCTTCTTAACCAAGACTATTTTTTGTTTGTTTTATACACAAAGTTCAATTTTTTGTGCGCTCATTTTCAATATAATGCGCCAAACGCTCGCTAAGAAAAGAAACGATTAACTCCTGCAAGAGCTGAAAAAGAATTGCTACGCCTGACACCAGCGGCGGATCTTGGTTTGAAGACTGCGCTACAGTTAATTGGAAACAACCAAAAGTCTTTATTTGGCCATAAAAAATGCTCTCATAATATTTTACACCTTTACTTTAAATAAAAGGACACACATTACTTTAACCAATGTTTTTCTTATGAAATCCTATAATTTCATAAATTCCTTTATTTTCAACGCACTCAATGTAACAGGATTACATAAATATGAATAAATTAAAGGTGTCAGAAGATATGTACGAGAATCTGATAAATTTTGGAAATGTTATTTGAAAAGATTGTTCTATAGGTTTTTTTAAAATTTCAATGCAGTTGAAGGAACATATTCACCAAATAGATAATTGAACTATAACACGCAATTCAATTTTATAAGCAGTGAAGTTCTCACTTTTCACAATATTTTTTCGTACGAAATTGTAATTTTTTTAAATTTTATCTGTATAGTTTTTAAGAGCCAGAAGAGCATCAACATCCAATTACCTAAGGGAATACCGATTTTCAAGGGAAACAGATAAGATTACACCCATAAGATCCTCCAATGAGGTGCATCAACGTTCGCGAAAGAGGGCGCTACAAGCTTTAATGTGGGCTCATTTGGAATTTTCGAGCCGAAAACCATAATGCATGGTTGAAAATTTTCGTGCAATTAAAAATCCATAGACCTAGTTCGGAAAAATATATTTTAAAAAAATATTGCTAACCATCTCCTTTAAAAATTCTTCTGGGGAGAATTAATTGTTTCGCGTAAAATTCTAATTTCTCTGTTGACCAAGCCACTGCTATTATGAAAAGTTGGATACACAGCTTAATGGAGCCTTAAGTTCACGTAAATCATTTACGTGAATCCGGTTGTTTCAGCAGCAGAACATCATGAATAGAAGGTACTTGGCGATAGAAACCTAACTCTCCCGGAATGAGTAAATTCGTGGAATAATTGAAACACTCTTCTCGTGAGGAACTCTGAAGTAGGTACCTTCAGGCTTCCTAGCTGCTGATGAATTGCAACTTTCACGTCTTTTACTAGTGGAAACAAGTTCAGTTTACGTGTTCCAAAAGATCTCCTACTCCTAAGCATTACAGCGCTACAGCATCACAGCGTTTAATACGATTATCTCTCGCCGGGGAAACCAATTCACGAGACTATGATGAATTAGAAGCTGCGTAATACTGCCCTGGGTGGGGTTCCCCCGTCATTCGACACTACTAGCAAAACTTAACATATGTTATTCTGCAAGAGTGATATAGTTCCTTAGCCCAGTATGTTTTTAGAAACACTATCAGCAAAAGGGAGTTAACTACGGTTCATCGCTCAATAAAATTCGCAAGAAAATGTTGTTAAAATCAAAGTCATGTTCCATATGTTGTGCTGTCATTAGCGGCTGTCAAGAAAATGCATTATATTCTGATTTAAAACATAAGCGGATTTTTCAACTAAGAACAAGATATTCAGAAAAAAAGAATCGGATAGGATAAAAATTGGATGACATGTAATAAAAGGCATTAATTCGGCCATCCTTTTAAAAAATCTAGATTTCTATTTAAATTTAAAGGCCCTTTCAAAAGATCAAAAAATATAACGGCTTTGCAGAAGCTAATCACATGGTCCAATACAGGGGTTCTTCAAAGCTCAAAGTGTCCTCTTTTTCATTTTTCATAAAAAAAGAGCGTTATCACTGATAATTTAAGATAAAATGGCTAAAAGTCCGCAGCTGAGAATAACGTCACGATATGAAAACGTTGCTACAATATACGTGCACTTGTCCATTTTTTTAAAGAAGATATTTAGGAGTGTTTTCATAACTAATATTTCAAGATAATTTTAGTCATGACTTCGGACGGTCATGCGTCTACTTGCATTTGGATTTCCTATATCGTTAGTTTCACATTAGATTAACATGCCTTTCAAATAGGGAAGACAAAATCTCGCAGACTGAGGGAGGCGGCACAAAATTTGTCAAATAATCATTTCTTCCATTGTACGCAGCATGTGGTTCGCTCACTTTCTCTCCCTCTAACCCCCCCTCCCCAGATTTCAAACCCCCACAACTCCACAACAGCTTTCAGAGAAGGCCTCCCTTTTGCTTTCTCTCTCTCTCTCAGCGCTATTCATACCTTGAAGGCCCCTTATCATGCCCTTTTCATTTTCCTACACTTCATTCTGAGGGCGCCACACACTTTTACCGAAATCCATTTTCGCGCTGCAATATGACGCCGCTCAACAATTAAAATAACATTGACACTTGTTTTGGCTCAGTGCACTCATGTCCCATCAACCAGATTTTAATCCAAGAACTCGTGCGTAATTCTTGGAAAGCGTATACTGCTCTTTTCTCGGAATATGAGGAATTTATTATAATATTCCACCGTCGAAGTTTTCCTCATTGAGGGGTTAGGTTTAAAGGAAATTTTATATTTTACAACTAAATTCGACTGTGGCCTTCAATAATCAAGATACTTAATCATAACCTGGGAGAAAAACTAAATTAGTTCCAATTGAAAGCAACAATTTGATGGGTATAATGCAATTTATTCAGAATGATAAATTGTGATATTAATTATTACTTCATTACCCTTACGCTTGCATATTTTTAAGTATTGACTGCAATGTTTACCGTAAATTTAGTCGTTTTAGATTTAATTTATACTTAGCTTTGGAAAAAAATTGAAAAAGCACTTTCATTCGTTGAGTGGATTAGAAGCACTAGAAATATGGCTCACGTCTTGAACCGGGGGTCACAGCGACCGCCTAACTTTTTTAAGCAGTAGAAGGTAAATACATTTTTTTGGGAAGTTAAGAGGAATTAAAGGGGGATGAGAATAGGGTAAAATGAAACTAATTTAAGGTTTCCGGGTGGGCTTAAACGATTAACTACCTGAGCGCCGCCAACTTTTAATTGAAAAAGATATCGCTCTCGTTTCATGAGGATTAATCACAAGAAGACCAAGGTTATGCGGTTCTGTAGAGCCTCAAGAGCGAGGAATTTTAGACTTAAGATAAAAGTGGGTGGTGAAAAACTTGAGCAGGTTGAGCAGTTCAACTATTTAGGCAGCACATTAGAGGAAAACGCATTCAGTAGTAAGGATATTAGGAAGAGATTTGCACTAGCAAAGGATGTATTCATGTACAGAAAGGAGCTTCTGGGAGGTTCGCTATGTAAGAATGTAAAGAAAAGGCTAGTCAAGAGTCTGATATGGAGTGTAGCGCTTTACGGTGCAGAAACGTGGACACTTAGGAAGGAGGACGAGAGAAGACTCGAGGCATTCAAGATGTGAGTGCGGCGAGGAATGGAGAAGGAGAAGTGGACGGTGAGGAGGAGGAACGACGAAGTTCTGGACATGGTGGGTGAGCATAGGCAGCTTTTAGATGAGATACGAAGAAGGCACAAGGTATGGATGGAACGAGTACTTAGCGGGGATGGGATGTTGAAAATGGTGTTAGAGGGAGGAATGTTAGGTAAACGAGGGAGGGGAAGGAAAAGAATAGGATTTTTAGATAGAATGGAATGTAGTAGGTCTTATTGTGCACTGAAGAGGGAAGTATAAGATGTAAGGGAATTCTTCGTAAGCACTCCATGGAATCCCACCTTAATCGGTAGAATACTTGGAAAAAATTCGGATTAACCTTCCTCCTATTAACACCTTTACCCTTACCTAATTCTCTTCTTACATAGCTCTCTTCCTAATATCCTCTCATCCTTCCCTGAACCACACCCCTCCGCCACCCTCCCCTCTCGTGCAACACAAACAGCCACCCTCCTCCCAATGTCCCGCAGAATGCTCATCTCAAGCCCAGACCACTCATCCCCCATTCCACCCTTATGCTGCTCCTACCCACCCTAAGACCCCCCCCCTCACCCCGCCTCCGCCCCGCAATATAATCTTTCTCAATTAGGCGCTTTATCGCTCCATCCCATTTCCGACCCGCACCGCCACTCCCCTCCCCTTGCACGAGTCACCCGAACCAAAAACGCTTCCTCCGTTCCCACACCTTCCTCCGCTTCAATTCAAATGTCATCGCCATTGGAAGCGGGAGTACCTAATTGAAAAAAAAACAATCACGCATTACTGAACGAATATGCGTGGTATTTCCCTACCGATATTCTCATCTTACTCACAAAAAATATAAAAAAATAAAATCAAAATTCTACATCTATATAATAAAACGCCTCAGAAGGCATTGAACGCCAGGTGTTCGGAAATACACAGGTAGGGAACAATTAAAATGGAAATGCTCTGGCGAAATTCCGCTTCGCATTTATTTTAGTTATTTATTGTTTGGGGGAAAAAAGAATTCCCGTAACTATCCGTCAGGCAAAATATCCGCTTGCTCTTAATTAGTCGTCTCTATTGAACGTGGAAATATTGTGATGTTCTTAAACATGATATTCTCTTTTTCGCTGTGAAAGATCTATTGAGATCTAAAGATCTCTCTATTTTCAATTGCTCTAGCCTAGCGTGCAGCCTCCGAGAGACTAGCGGCCACCAACCAATTCGTTTGTCATCAAGGTATAAGATTTCTGCACACCTGAAGCAATTATATGGTGAATAGCGCTGCTTTACTTTGAGTTGTATTGAGTTCCCGGATTAGGCCTTCCTGCACCAGCTCCCTTATGCTCATCTGCAGCATTCGGAAAAACAAAAGCTATGCAAACAATGAAACATCATGGACCACAAGGGCAAGTTTTAAATAATAAGATAATACTAAAACCCACTTCTATCCAATTATTATGTCAACTTCAATGGCGATAGAATGAATGGTGTCGAAACGAATGATTTACAAATTAGAAGTAAGTGTATAAGTTCGCTTCTATGGAGATATAAGATAAAACTAGCCTACCTGTGGAAAGCGAACTCATATAAATGGTAGTTTGGAATTCAAAACAAAAACGAAACGACTTTGCAATTCTACCATACCCGAAATTTGCATCTGAACGCCAGAACATTCTTTAAATTCAGGAAACTATTTCCTTCATTGATTTTTTCAACTCCTTTCTTATAAGGAGGTAATCCTCCATTCTTTACTTTACTTATGAAATTATTTGCCAAAGCCTTTCCTTTCCATTCATTTCTATGGGCCATTAGTTACAAACCGAACCTTACTGTTTTTACCGCATAAATTTCTCCCTCTTTAATAACTACCGAATATACCTATAGCGGCTAAAAGATCCCTTTAATATTCTTCCCTGTATCTCTTTCATTCTTACTTTCCGTTGATAGTTTAGCCAGTGGACCACAACTGTCACACTCTCAGATGTTGTTCCTTCATTTCCCCTTGGCTTTCAATATCACTCAACCACTCTTTAGGCTTCTTTAGCCGTTATCACTTTTTACAAAGAAAACATATCTTCAAACAAGCCACTATGTGGATCCATGGTAATGGTATACTATGTGGATCCATGGTATACCTTCTTTGAAAATATTATTGAAAAGAATCCAAGAAAATGTTTTCTTGATAACTGGAAACTGGCTGAAATAGTAGAAAATTGTGTCTGGAATAAAGGAATGGTGGAAAAGTATTGGATTCGTCAGAACTAAGAGGCTTCCATCATTAATGAAACAGGTATTTTATTATTTTTATCACAACCTGTAATTATTAACAACCGTTAATTAAATCTGGTAATTTATTTCACAAAATATATTTTTTAAACTTTTAAAAATTTGTAAATAAAAGAGTAAGTCGCTTCAAATTCCGTTCCGGAAAAGAACTGTGGCTGCGTAATGGATTCAAAAGATAGACTCAACAACATGAAAGCGATAAAGATGAATTACCAAAGTTATAGTGCTATAATTTAATATTTTTTTAAGTTTTATGGTTTAAGTTTAGATAAGTTAAAAAAAATAAATTTAATAAGTATATTTAAAGTATTGTTTCCACAGTACATAGCTCAAACCTATCCTTTCTTAACACTATATACACTACTCGTAGAACTTAGACTACAAAAACAGAAGCAAATAATGCCAATTAAAGCATGTACTTATTTCATAATTTAGAGAGCCTCTGCCAACATTAATTCATAAAATATATTACAGTTTTAAATCCTATGTCAATAGTGTATGTAAAATACATCAATTACATTCTGTAAAAAGTGCAGAAAACTATGCAAGTTATTGGTTATCGGCAGCTATCACATAAGAGAAAAAAAAATTTCAAGTCTCATGTAAACATCTCTGAATGCAAACGTAGTATTATATCATGAATCTTATAATCAGATTGCAATGTGCAACGTCGAATAGAGATTAGGTTGTTTTTATGCACCAAATATTAAACCAGAATTTCAGACGGTTCCTCCCTGGTTAGAAAGAAGGACCCCTATCATGCGGGCGGAATCTAAGCGCGCTTCTCCAATGGAACAGATTCCAATATTATTATTATTATGGTACAGGTATTCTACCGATTACGGTAGGTTTCCATGGAGTACTGAAGAAGTGATCTGGGAGCCTCCCTTTCCTTCCAGAACTGACTTCTTTAATTCACTGTAAGGCCTACTCTCTTTCAATCTATCTAAAAATCCTTTTCTTTTCCTTCCCCTCCCTCGTTTCCCTAGCATTCTACCCTGTAACACCTTTTTCAACATCCCCTCCCCGATAAGCACTAACTCCATCCATACTTTCTGTCTCCTGCGTATCTCATCTAAAAGCTGCCTCTCCTCGCCAACCATATACAGCACTTCGTCGTTCCTTTTCCTCTCCGTCCATTTCACCCTCTCCATTCTTCTCCATACCCACATCTCGAATGCCTCCAATCTTCTCTCGTCTTCTTTCCTCAGTGTCCACGTCTCCGCAACGTAGAGAGCTACACTCCAAATCAAACTCTTCTCTAACCTTTTCTTCAAACTCTTACATAACGATCCTCTTAGAAGCTCCTTCTTGTTCATGAACGCCTCCTTCGCTAATGCAATTCTCTTCCTGATTTCCTTACTACTGTATCCGTTTCCCTCTAACGTACTGCCTA
Source organism: Ischnura elegans (assembly GCF_921293095.1). Classification (NCBI taxonomy): domain Eukaryota; kingdom Metazoa; phylum Arthropoda; class Insecta; order Odonata; family Coenagrionidae; genus Ischnura; species Ischnura elegans. Next base: position 116,797,068 of record NC_060253.1, read on the forward strand.
AATAGTTGAATTGCTCAACCTGCTCAAGTTTTTCACCACCCACCTTTATCTTCAGTCTCACATTCCTCGCTCGTGATGCTTTACAAAACCGCATAACCTAAAATACCGCCGGATAAAATCAAAGCATCCCTTGGAGCCATAAATTAGACACGCTTGCATAAAATTTATTGCCAAATATCACCTCAACGGGTGCGCGATAAGTAAATAAGCGGGAAACATCTTCGCAAAAACGCGCATTATTCATATCAACTTGACTTAATTATTCCACCGAATTTCCACGAAACTCTGAGCTCATTATTCATTTTCAATATGTTTGCACTTCATTAATCTCTTTTTTTTTAGGTACCGCATTCCCAAATGAGATCTTGAATTCAGCTATTACTCATCCATGAACCCTCCGAATTTACAGGGAACTCCAGGGTAAACAGGGACAGTTCCTAGCCAGTCAGGCAACTTGAATATTCGTTCGTCGAAACTTGAAAAACATTCTGCTATAAATGAATATAGTTAAGTCTATTTTCATTCTTTTATATTGATCATCAGAATGTGAAATGTGTAAAGCATAAATCGATGTAATTGTGTGAATAAATATACAGTAGAAATACGCTGATAACAAAGGTGCAGTAAAAATGAAATTCTAATGTTCTAGAAAAAAGTTCTAACGACCATTATAGCCAGCCAATTAACCTGAAATCACACTAGAAATCATGAAATATCGTAAATCAAAAACATCGTAAATCTCGAGCTAACATCTTCATAAATAATATCCCCTAGTGAATTTTAAGGGTCACAAAATGTGAAGCAATTCCTTCCCGGCGAGTTATTTTGTGTTTAGTATTCTAAACCTAAACCAGGGCCGTTCTAGCGCGTATGCCAACTGTGCGTATGTTCTTTATACCCAATGTACTCGATAGACACAGCGTAGATACGATGCAATAGCCAATTAGATTACGGAGACGCCAAATTTTGAAATTGACAGATCCATTAGGCCTAACGATCCCTGGCGTCTACCAGGTTTCCTGCGAATGTGGCCAAATCTACGCAGGAGAGAACGTTACCAACCGGCTCCAAGGACTATGGAAGGCATTTTAGGCTAGGGCAGCCCAATAAGACTGCTCTGACTGCATACCATCAATAGGGACTAAAAGATAAGTCGGAATCAATCTGCCCATCCAACAACTTCTGTTACAAGCTTTTTTTGGAAGACATTGAGATCATACACAATAGTTCACATTGAGACACGGGGAATACACTTAGCACTACGTGGAATTCCACTTTATAGAAAATAAAAAATGGTATAACTCCTGCTTTTGATCCGAAATACCCAGATATTTCCGGCCGATCAGGTTTAACCTTCTTTGTAGCACATGTGTATTGTTACGTACCAACGCCTTATGCTCAATCACATTTGTCAATTCGCCCTGATAACGATGGATGACTCGTTCGATGAAACATTGGAGATACGCAGCTGATTAAACGGGTGGAAATCCCGAGAAGTCTCCAAACATTTTCAATCACATACTTCATCTGAAGTGTAATCCTCTTTTACACGCTCGACTGAGGATCACTTTGACTGAATAGATACACTCACACGCTAGTATGCAAATATGCACATTTGTGCACGAGTTATTATTTGTCTTTTTCTCTCATTTATTGGTGGCTCGTAGAGTATAATGCTTATTTATGTCGCAGTTTAATGCTATGATTAAATAAAATGTAAATAAAAATCAATTAATTTTCTTTCCCTCAAAGGAATACTATTTGACACGAATTAGCTACGACAGACAGAATGACGTCCTTTAAGGAAAAGCTTTTTCGTAACCCCCGATTAAAATCCTCGGAGTTCGAGTTAATCCAGGGGAAAGGAGCTGGACCCTCTCAATCCTTGGTGTGTGAAACATTAAGGGAAACATATTTGATGTGTGGGTCCAGCTCCTGTGTTCAAACACCGGCGGCTAACAACTCTGGGGTGAGCTCTACCCTAACATATACAAATTTACTTTCGGGCTGAATCACTGACAATGAGTGAATTATATAGAGGATTTTCAGATAGAATCTGCAATACTTCATGAGGCGGTAGGGGAGACAATCGTGAGAATTATTTGTCCATAAACAAGGGACAGCAACTCCTTTGTTACTCAGCCATGGTAACCCTAAAAATTTTTGGATGCACTTCGCATTTACCATGGAAACCCTGGCTACGGCAACCCAAATTTTTTTAGATGCACTTAGCAGCTACCATGGAAACCCTGGATTTTTATGGACATTAAGTAATTAAGGCCGGACGAAAATGTGCATTGTAATTGTCTGAAACTATTGAGCTCAAAATTGGTGAGGTGAGACTGTGCAATAGTCTTGTTGATACACTCTCCAAACTTTCGTTCAATTATGCTCAAAGATTGTTTCAGACAATTACTATCGCACATTTTCGCCGAAACTGAATTATGAAATGCCCTAAAAATCCAGTGCATAAAATAATGTTGAAAAGGCTGAATACCCAAGAAAAACAGTTTCCATGGTTACTGAAAAGTGTATCCAAAGAAATGTTTGCGTTGCCTTAGCTCAGTAACTAAGGAATTGCGACCCAATATTTATAAACAAAAAATGCTCGAGAATCTTTCCCCTACCACCATCGGAAGCATCGCACATTCCTCCAGAAAAAAAACCTGTCTTACTGAGTGCCGGGGACCATCCCTTGCCAAAATTTATATGCGGCTTCAGAGTGATGTGATTGTTTTTTTAACAATGCAGTGTTCCATATTCCAATGCGAGTGTTAGGACCCAATCAGTGCACAATGGCTTGATAGATTATAAATCGATACGAGCCAGCGGACGAATCAATCAGGCCGAGTTTCTTCCAAGTCGGGCGAGCTCTCTTCGCTTCTCCCATTCTACTTGCCGCGCCTCGCCTCTTTCTCGCCGAATCCTTTCTCTTTCACACACCCCTTGAGTCCTCACCCAATGACAGAGTCCCAATCATTCCAATCCAAAGCATCTGTCTCAACCCGTGTCCCCGGAAATGACGGAACTTACCGTACTGCCAAACCCCACCTCCCATCCCCCAAATGCCTCCTTTTCCTTTCTCATAAGACGAAACCTCTCCCCCAACCATAGCAACACCTCAGAAAATTCTGCTTTCTCCGACAAAGGGAGGATAAAAGAAATGCAAGCGGGAAAGGTTTGTTGATATAACTGCGAGAAGGGTACACTTATTGGTTATTACTTTCACAATCCGTACTGTTCAGCGATCTTTTAAGTAAATTTATTTATCGATGTTCTTATTTATATTATTTATCTTCATCGCCCCGAAAACAGCGCATTTAAGGCCTATACAGCGTGGAATTGTAGCAAATAACAACCGATGACGATCATAAACAAAAACAGTGTTCGATCTGCCTAGGCCGGATTCGTACTCGAAAACTTCGCTGTCAGCCTAGTACTTCTCCCAACGCCAAAGAGACCGACGAGAGGCCGAAACACTTAAGATGAGTACTAGGTATAAGTGCACAGAAGTACTCAGCTTAGACCCACGTCCGAGTTTAAAAGTAATAATAATAATAGTCAGTAATAATTGTTTATTACTCCAAAAAATAAAAGCACAGAATAGAATTAATTACATAAATGGAGTAACTTTAGGTAGCCATTAAGGACAACCTGTTTTTTCGCTCATAAAATATCTAACAATTATTCAATCTCCGCTGCTAGAGACTTTCTTATAGTAACGATGATTTTTTATTATATTAATTTATATCAGTATTATATTACAATGCAATACAAAGCTGTGTTATAATTCTATAAAAATCTGTACACCAGCGATAAAAAAATCAACATTACTCTAAGGAATTCTCCAACACCAGAGACGAAAATGCTGGAAAATATTCAAAAGGTGTTGCGGGTCTACCTAAAATGACAAACAGGAATTCTTATCTTTTTTTAGGCTAGAGGACTTCTTGGTATGATGTTCATTGGTCATGCTTTGGTTATGAATATTTCAAAAGTAGCGATATCAGTAAAGCATGATAATTCAACAGTTGCAACTGAATCCTAATTACTGAAACGTAGCTCACTAAAAATGCATTTGTTCGTTCAGCCAATTGAAGTTTACAAAAGAGTTTTGCCTGTTGAGAAGCACGGTTCGTATACTACAGTATAATGTGCAACTCATGGAAAACATTGTACCAAAGTTATCTAATCGGGATATATTTTCTTGCATATTTACCCTACTGAAATTGATGCAATTTCTGATGCGAGTTCAGAAATTTATATCACGAATTCCACAACTTTCACGGTCCACTACAGCCCAATGAAATAATGCAATCTCAAACATCTATTCCACAATGTATTTTACTTACTCTATCAATGCTAAATACATGCATTTGGGATGTTCTGAGCCCTTCATTGCCAAATTTAAATTATTGTTAAACTGCAGTCACCTCATATCCCTCACGGGATTCGGCCTCTTTCTTATTGCCAAAGTTCTAATTATTGTCCTTCCTCGGAGAAGTTCTCCTTTATTTTTTCCCATTCATTGCATTTTCCAATTCCTGTGTCTGATTACATTGCCAATTCACAGTGTTCTTTTCATGCGCATTTTTCTCCACACATGAAAACGTTAGAGCAGGTGGTTGAGTGACATATTTCTATGCAATTACTTTATAATTCTCAGACAAACGAAAACCTGCAGATTCACTGGCGCATGATGTCAATACATTTCTGTCACTTTACAGCCGCGTCGAGATGCCAATTGTTGCCAAATAATGCAACGCGGACACGAGCAGCTCAAGCAACAGTGGGTATCCTGACCACGCTGCAAACACGAAAGAAATAAATCGATAAACCGAATGTAGTTCAAGTAATATTCAGCAATGAAGTTGGTATCACTGGAGAAAAATGAATGCAAATACGTGACTGTATCCATAAATTTAGTGCTTTACTAACTTTTACTTACAGTTACCACAAAGTGCTCACTAAAAGACGCAAACTCAGACACGCAGGGAATTTCTTGTGAATCACACTCACCTGGAAAAAGAAAGAGAACATGTTAGTAACTCAAGTACTCGCAGGTAGATAAATAATATATATTATCGATTCTTAAATTACTTTTAAATACCATGTTCATTGCACAGAGCCTGATGGCAATCCTTCCTCACGTATATGTTTTTAGGGAAACCATATCCTGAATAACGTGAATAATTGTAGTCCTGAGAAGAATCGTGTTGGTGTGGTGGCTATAGAGTTGGCTTCTCATCCCGTGGGCTCGGGTTCAATTTTCAGACACTGCCTGATCTCTGCTTTAATGTTTTGTGGAAAATATTTCAAGCGCAACGCTCCGTCTGTCGGATGAGAAGTTAACCCGCATTACTACGAGGCATTACTGCAACGTACGAAAATACATGCTTTCTGGCATCAACGCAGACTGATTACTCAGGAATTTACCGCAACCCGGGAAAGAATGGAAGTAAATTAATAAATTTACAGAAAGAAAATCTCCGCTTTATGAAGCCACACTGAATTATGCTACGGGTAGAAAGTAATTATAAAGGAATACATAAACCCCCAATTAGCTAACATATTCGACCGTTATGTCTCTATGACGGAAATATGATATAATTACAGTGTTAAATGTCACATAATAAACTGGGCATCGGTCTTAAGATTCGATTTCCAAGTGGTTAAGGCATTTTAGTCATAGTTCTTATGTGTTTTTGAGTTTTTGATATTTACGCAAGAACTTCGGAAATCAAAGGAAATAAAAAAAATAATAATAAACTTGGAGGGAATATTTTTTCACAAAATCACTTTCGAGGGAATAGACGGCTCGAACCACGGAAGTAAAAAAGGGACTGTTAACTCCAACAGTATTTTGTCAGATGGAAATTAATCGGAGAAGAGGAGGATAAAAAAACCGTTTTTTCAAGGCTTATAGATGGCGATTGTCGAAGAAATTGGTGTTTTGCAGTACGCAGATATTAAGACGCCACGGAATGTCGATGAAAGCCGCTATCTGTTCACTCTTAGCGCAGAACCTTACCTTCAAAGTCCCAACTTCACCATTTAACCAGCTCCGGATGGTCACTACCAATTCCATGAAAACTTGAAAGGAACAAGGAAAAAATAACAAGTTTCCCTCATAGCTCCCACTTGCTTATGGCTGCTCCCAGTCACAACACCTCACTCACACCCCTCACTGCGAAGCAAGTCGACTGAGCCCACGCCATTATTCCTTCATTTTTCCCTCTCTCAGTCTTTAATATTTTTCTCCTTTTTTGCATTTTCCTAGTGGAAGATGTAAAAATCTCTCCCAGCTTGGTTTTTTTACCACCAATACTTATATGAGCGCTTCTTCCAAACTCTTTTAATTCCCCCCCCCCCCGCCCACTAGTTCCCTCTCCCTCCAACATTAATGCACTGCTGTTCTATATCTATAACACGCGAGCCTTTTCACCCGCCCAGCTCCACAACCTGCCTACCTAGCTCCTTAAGGAGGAGCTTGTTCCACTTTCCCAGCGTAGCTTCGGATCCGTTACCTCGGGCGGTGCAATACGAAATGAATAGATTGAATAAAGCAGCGGGAGAGTAAGGGAAGCCAGACCGAGGCTCCTTCTTTTGTGGCTGATTATATTAAAATAACTTATCCCTTCCGCCGAACACAATAAAGATAACATACAAGCAGAAGCGAGCAACATGGAAAACGGAATGAATGAATGTGGATTCTCTCGACGCGAAGGAGGGATGGCTACAATTGTACACGGACCACAGCATACTGAAAAGACAGGAGAATGCATCAATTTAAAGATTGCTTCGCTGCATCGATGCAGTCCGTGTATGAAGGCTGATGCTTCCTTCTTATATCGCGTATCCTTCCTTATTTTACATCTCACATAATTATTCATTACATCCTCGGTCTTCGCGAGTGATAATTCTAGGCCTTCCCTTTACTTCTGTAGCTGCCTTCAAGACAATTATGTGCAGCAGAACGCGGTAACAATTCCCTCTTTCTCTCATGCCTCACATGATTAAAAAAAAAATAATTTTAATTCATTCTTTCCCATGACTTTTTAGAATCACCGTTCTCACTATCTTTCCAGATCCAACAGAAGCGATGAATTAAGAGAGATATTTTGCGAAAAGATAGGTATAGGAATTCGTTCTTTCCCCTAACAACAAAGGACTTTAATAAATACTATGAGGGAACTTTGTATGCGCACTTAATTCTTATTTGTTAACCTCTGGTGCCCTGTGCCACAGGCCTAATGAGGCGGCTTGCGGGGTAGTATATAGATGAAGATTATTTTCCGAAACCACAGCGACACGTATTTTTTTCGGGGAGAACGGAGAACATGGGCGAGGAGTGCTTTTCCTTCCCACCGATAGCAGCATCCAACCCCCCCGATCGGTCCCGACGCCAACGATATTCACGGTTGCCATCACCACGGAGACGCGAGACACATCATCAATCGCGACACGCTACAATGAATGACTGGCTCGCCTCCCCGCTCTCCTTCACAATAATCGCGTTCCATCAGACACGACTGCACATGCACGCCACACGTGCACGCGTGATAATTTCACCCTTTTGTCATCACTGGCGGGAGCAGCCGCGAACCCGCAACGACGCCCAGTCGGGTGAAAAATAAAATGTGGAATCAATACTAGGGTTCGCGGGCAAAGTGCAAAAACCGCACGCAAAAGTGCAATGTTCTTGGACTTCTCCTGTGTTTTTTGAAACTAATTTGCGTTTACAAAAGCGCCATCCTTGGGTCGGCAAATTCAATTCGCGATATGCAGAAATATGAGAGTCAACTGCCCTTCGCAAACTTACAAAGAAGCGAATCACGAATGCGGGTGGAGCAAAGATTCGATGAAGCAATTCAATGAAGGACAATATTTACTATAATTTACTGTGTTTATATGCAACCCTTCATCAGTATAACAACTAAAGCAGATGCTTTTCTTTTGCCAGATTCAATTTCAAGCCAATTTACCTCATTTTTTAATTTTATATGAGATCAAACAATTTATTTGATTCAGGTATTTTCACAAAGATCGTATTCAATCTAACAGTCTGATGATTGAAAAAGTAATTCTGCTTGAAAACTTCAGATATTCACAAATGAGTTCTCAACAATAGCCCAATATTTAACTAGTCATCGCATTGTCATCGAGAAATAATTATATTTTATTCTGCCCCCCTGACGCATGAGACATTAGGATATTAAAAGAATAGGGTGGTTTCCTTCATCAAAGAAAAGGATAGGCATTTATTGCGATTCGTTACCCACCATTAGTGTATTCATAAATTACAAATTATTTTGTTTTAGAAATACCGGGTTAGACGAATGGCAATGGTCCATTTTTATCCTCATTTGAAAAGGGCCAGATTAGCGCCCATGCGATGCCACTCCACGTGACGTCACAGAGACCTAGTTTCTATACGAGTAGATAGGAGTTATACATCGTCTGAGGTTACCAATGCATGCATGAGGCGCAGAGCTCAGGGAAACATGTCTTAACAATCACATTAAAACTGGCTAAGGTCGGAAAGTTATCTTCGTTACAGAAGGTATTAATAATTCTTATTTAAGCCAAGCGCTACGAGCCAGCAGGGTACTAGGCTACCCGCTAGCAGCCTGCGTCGTATCAGCGCTAAGCCTCGCCTCAAGGTCACCTCGCAGGGCGGCAACGGGAACCAGAAATACGTCACGCGGAGAGATTACCCGGCGTTCATACTTACGCGTCGCGTTTTTGCGCGCTTGAAAATTTTCACTTTTTTTAATCGCGAAAAATAGTTATTGTCATTTAAAAATCTAACAGCGTGCAATACGCACTCCAGGAGTAATAATCATTCGATTTAGGCGATAAAAAAATAATAGGAAACCACTCTAGTATTCACAAGAAGTTCCGAAATGGCCGAAATTTTACTTCGATTATACCTTGAGATTTTTAATAACAACTATATTAGAGGAAAGAGGAGAAAAATCTTGAACCATGGGGAGAAAAGTGTAAAGGATGCAAAACACGCGGACATAGGAGAAACCTGTCGCTTCCTGATATGGGCCAGTCCTTACAAGCGATTCCTTGAAACAGGATGGGGACAGATAGCCGGGATAAATGGAGGTGTTGATATCCACTTCTCCACTTGAAGCCGGGAAGGGAGGAACGAGAAAATAAATGTAAAAAATACCTTTGAGCCGGAAAAAGAGGAACAGTGGTTAAACGTCCGAGAGGAAAAAAAGATGCTGGATAGGGTAGTTGGCTAGAGGGGTGGGGGGCCCGAAGGGGTATTTCCCAGGGGTTGATTCAAAGAAAATAATTGGGATGGGCGAAGGTTGGAGAGAGCGATAACTTCTGTATATCCCTCCTGTAACTCCCTGGACCGACCAACGACTCCCTTTCCACCACCACCCCCCTATACCCTTCCCCCATCAAGAAACCGTCCCAACCCATTCCCCCAGAAAAACTCCCGGCCCACCCCACCCCACCCTTCCGCTCCCCTTCCCATCCCACTTCAAAATATCCCGAACGGGAAAAGGGACGTAACAGGTGTCGAGAGTCGTGTGGCTGGGATCGTAAAAAAAACGAAGGGGAGGAGGGGATATAAAAAAAGGAAAAACGGGAGACAGCGTCGGATGGCGCTTTGGAGGGGAGGTGGAAGAAGCGGAGGGGAGGGAGCGAGAGATAGAGAAGCAAAGAGAGAGGTTGCCGCGGGCGAGTTGTCGAGGAACGCCATAAGCTCTTGCCCCGTTTACACAACGATCGTCGCGACGTTGATCCTTACGATCGTAACCTCAAAACGTCGTGTAAACGCGCAGAGTTACCATCGTAGGCCTTAGTACCTAACACTGCCGAACTTACGATGGTTAGCGCTAGTGTGCCAAGAAAAAAGAGTTAGGAAATGAAGATCGATGCATATACGATTCTTTCGCGCCGTTGCAATCTTTATTCAATAACTGATATTTCATAAATAACTCTAATATATCAAAGATATATGGCATCGATTGAAGACATTATTCAGCAGGTAATGGAAGGAAGTTAGGGGAAAGTTTTTTCTGATGTTCTATTTACCAAATGATATCGGATATTCTGTACTATAACAGTTTTATGCATTTCTTTATTTACAGGTTAACCCATAACCATGTATCCTTACATTATACTTCACAGATGATGGAAAATAACAAACATGCACAAAATGTTAACCAATTAAATCATTGTATACAGGACTTCACAATAAAATTCGCCAGAAATAACAATAACATTAAATGAGGACATGGAAATATCAATACTTGTGCCGAATCAAGCCGAAATCCAAGCCTTTTCTAGTTAAATTATAACAGCAATATGTACTGTCTTTAATGCGTGAATATTCTTGAATGTTTTGACATATTCTCTCGAAGAATCTAGTTTCTTAAAGACTTCACGGACTGTTGTGACTAGTTTTAGTTTAATCTCATCATAGCTGGGAGTTGAAGACATAATTTGCTCTATGGTAATTAAAAACAAGCAGGTGAGGATTTATATAGCTATGACGGGATCCATTAAAAGTTACTAATAAAGGAGATAGGAACAATCTAAATATTAATTGATAATTTTGTAGAGGAATATGCCTTTATTGGAGGATCCTTGGTCGAGCAAGAGTTTTCAAATTAACTAGGGAAAGAATATATGAAGTGTTGTAATCAGACAAAGAGATTAATAAATCGCAATTATTTAATTTGAAAAATTTATTTTGGACACGTTCAATCCGGATTGAGTCGATATTATAATAAAGTGACCAGTTAGCAAAATATTCCAATTTGGAACGTAGCAAGGAGACATATCTACTGTCTTTACCGCATGAATATTGCTAAACTTTGGATAGATTCCCATAAAGAAACCTACATTCTTTAAGGTTTTACCGATAGTTCGGTCTAGCTTCAGTTTTAGCACATGAAAACATTCATATTCTTTTGCTTCTTAATTTCCAGGATTTCAATTTTCTCACGCAGTGTCGTCGTCAGTTGTTATCTGACACAATTCCACAACGAGGACAGCACTGAGTTACGATGGTAACTTTTAGACGTGTAAACGTGCAGTAGTCGCGATCAACGTCGGCACGATCGTGGTGTAAACGGGGCATCTATGAAGAACGCTGTCCGCATGTCGTTCGTCGGATGTTTCGGAGCGCGCTGACTCGGACTTTCCCCGCGTACACTACGAGTGTGCGCTCGACGCCGACGCGGGCATGGTGTTACGGGCTCCTCCGCGGGAAAAAGGATTTAACGCCGAGAGGGGGGCGGATTGTTCAGCGAGAGAGTGGGGCGGGGGCTTGTCGCCGGTTAGGCCATGTGCATTAGGGTGGGCCAAAAAAGGTTTTTTTTTCCTGATCAAATTTGCCCTATGCGGGAAAGTTGCAAAATGATATAAGGATCTCGCACAGAAATTTATTTTCAAATCGGATAATATTAACCACTGCCGCCCGAGCTCTTAAGTTTAAAATTTTGCGAAAAATCAGGCTGATTTCAGAATCAAACGGCTATAAAGACGAATTTTATGAAAATATGGGATAATGGATAATATCAAAGAGTGGATACATGTTTATAGTTTATGAAAATGAAATTTGAAGTTTTTTTGACAAAATCTATGGTTAAAAAAATGTCTATGAATTTACAACAAAATTAGAGTATAGACCATTTCTTATCAAATAAGTCACTATATGGTAGTAAATAATCCCACAAAAAGTAATAATAAGGTAAATTATTTTAAATTAACGTCAATCATAATGACGAAAAACGTACCTGTGGAGCTATTTTCAACAAGAAATTCAGCCAAGGCTGAGAAAAAAAACAGAACCTGATCACAAAGCATTTCAGTAAGTAGCTCTCTGTTACTTTCGTAAAGAAACTACCCAGAAATCACCACGAGGAGGAGACTACCATCGAGTTCCACCCGTGTCCCCCAACCAACCTGCCATAGGATTATGGGAGGATTGACGCAATGGTTAGAATAGATGGAAAGCGTACCAGGTGTGGAGTGGAGTGCGTGATATTTGTTGCACCTGAAAATTTCACGGGTAATGATTTTCCCACTTATGAAGAGATAGTGAAAATGTTTTTGTACTCTCGGTACATTGAAGAAGAAAGTTAAAATACCATTATTTCTCTACCGGGAATCGCGGAGACAGTGGCTTATGCCATTGAAGGCATTGATCCTCTATCCCTGTTGTTGGATATAGCAAATTGACGAATTTTCAATATCATGGAAATAATCGCAATATTCTTCGATCTGTCAACAAGAATGCTTTCATTGATCTTAAGCAAGACTTTCTTCGTCACGCACGTCAGCTTTTTGATGTTGCGGCATGTAAATTGCTTTAGTGAGACTTATTCTGTTTGTGATATTCTTTCGAAAATGCCTAGTTTAGAATGGGAATTCCCTAAGGACAGAGAAGTGGCAGGAAAATGAAGATAGGCGCCATCGATGTGCAGGAGACCAAAAATAGGAAGACGAGGCTTAGCAGGAATGAAAAAAGGAACACCCGAATGTTCCACCCTATTTTGTCATAACACTTCTGTTCGGAAGACTCAAGTGATGAAATGACATTAAACGGAGAGTTATGTATTGCAAGTGAAGGAGAGATTTGCATCATCCTGTGAATAATTCTGCATGTCAAACCATACCTCTGCAGCACTTGCATCTGCGCATCTAATAGATATCGGGTTGGTTACCCAAGGAGTCGATGTGCTATTTGTTGACAAGAACATGGTTAGAAGGGAAAGAGAAAGATTGCGCACGTCTCTTTTGAGGAACGTGGGAACTGTTTAACTGCAAGCGCTTTACTTCGACGAGAGGAAAGACTTTGATTGACTATGAACGAAAGCAAAGTGAAAAACAATAGGTGAGGAGCATGTAACTCTAGTTCAAGAGCCCGGTTCACGATACTTATGGCATGTCACCCCATGTGTCAGCAAAGCTATTGGCCTCTAAAGTCCGCTTTACACGGTACACGAAACTGCGCAATCAGAAGTGCGAAGGCTCAATCGAAATTGCGTCGTGTAAAGCGGTGAATTGCTAGAACACATGCGAGAATGCGTGGATGCGAGACGGCAAAATAGCCCCTGTTATAATTTCTTTCATGCATTCGCGCAATTCCACGCCATTTTAGAAATTAATTCAGCTCTAACCTGCGCAATTCCGTGCCCCGTGTAAAACGGCCTTAAGATTCCATCACGAATTTTCCAGGGGAGGAAATGATCATAATCGATGGACTCCAAGCAATCGTGTGCGATGGAACTGAGGTTAACACCGGAAGCCATGCCGGAGTAATCAGGAGAATGGAAATAACCCTAAGAAGACCTTTGCATTGGTTTGTTTGCCTGCTTCATTTCAATGAACTATCGTTCAGCACCGTCAAAAGAACTGATGACCCTGGCAAAATTTGTAATCGAAGTTTACGCTCCAATGCGGTTTTCAATAAAATTGAGACAATATTGAACAGAAGGCCCGAAGTATATTATGAACATGGTTATTCTAATGAAATATAGAGACATCAAATTACGCCGCTACTCTATGATTCAGGGAAATGTAATTTTGCTCACCCAGAGAATATTCCGCTTGCAATGTTAGCCGATGAACGCAGACAAATTCGCGCAATGGCCATCAAAAAATACATTGAAATCGAGAGAAACTCAGCAGGAGGAATTGAGGAAATTCGAATTTTCCAAAGCTAACCTTGTACGGAGTGAAGAGTTTTCGGGATGGCCACCGGGACAGGAACTCCATATCTGCCGACGTGTCGATGTCCGACTCGGTCATCGTCCTCAAGGCTGTGAATGAACTCTTCACTCAGTCCATTCACCGGGAAAGCACAAAATCCTTCTAAACTTCGACGCTCGAAGTTATATTGACTTGGTTGACTGGGAACCAATTGAGGTAACTCGACCACCAATAGTAGCTGGGATGACAAACAAAAACTTGGAAGACCTTGTTACGGAAAGATCTGTATTAGAGGTACCTTTTCCCTTCCATACACAAGCAGTTGAAAGGATGGTCCAAATGATAATGTTAGCATCAAAATCCGTGTGCAGTATAGAACGCAGGTATGGATGGGCATTATCATGCATAAGAGACGGAGAAATTCAGCCAAAATTTGAAAAAAGTCACAAAATAATTTTGTCAGAGTAATTGAAGTGCTTTCACAATCGTGTCCTTCGGAAGGTTGGCTGGGGGGGGACACGGGTGGAACTCGATGGTGGTCTCTTCCTCGTGGTGAGTTCTGGGTAGTTTCTTTACGAAACTAACAGAGAGCTACTTACTGAAATGCTTGGTGTCCAGGTTCTGTTCTTTCTCAGCCTTGGCTGAATTTCTAGTTGAAAATAGCTCCACAGGTACGTTATTCATCATTATGATTGACGTTAATTTCAAATAATTTACCTTATTATTACTTTTTGTGGGATTATTTACTACCATATGGTGACTTATTTGATAATAAATGAAATTCAATCGAAATAAATATTATTTTACGTGCAATTTAGCCCCCAAATGGAATTTTAGAAATGTAGGCAAAATGAGTTGGGTTGTGCGGGTGGTCTATACTCTAATTTTGTTGTAAATTCATAGACATTTTTTTAACCATAGATTTTGTCAAAAAAACTTCAAATGTCATTTTCATAAACTATAAACATGTATCCACTCTTTGATATTATCCATTATCCCATATTTTCATAAAATTCGTCTTCACAGCCGTATGATTCTGAAATCAGCCTGATTTTTCGCAAAATTTTAAACTTAAGAGCTCGGGCGGCAGTGGTTAATATTATCCGATTTGAAAATAAATTTCTGTGCGAGATCCTTATATCATTTCGCAACTTTCCCGCATAGGTCAAATTTGATCAGGAAAAAAAACTTTTTTCGGCCCAACCCTAATGTGCATCCTCCTCCTCTTCCAGAGGGCGGGAGAGAGGATGTTCGGAACAATACACGCGCTCAAGTGATCCTGGGGGGTGTTTCAGAGTCTCATAGGATTGGTGGCGTCGGAAACGGATTCATTCCGAGTCGATCGGTAACCTATTCTACGCTCGTCTTCCGTGCGTTTCACACATACTATCGGAAAGCGTTCCGCTTTTGGTATGACGTCAACAGTCATCCTAAACGGGAAACGAGAAAACGTCACAATTTTCAAGTGACAAATGACCAGCGAAAATAACCTCCCGCAAGATTTGATACTTGACAAGGGAGGCGAAAGGTATATACGTGCATATATAAGTGCTAATTGATGCATTGTCACACAATTGACGTTGTTGCCGGGAAAAATTATTTTAGAATTGTTCGTCAGTAGTTTTTTTAACGTAATGCCATGTCCTTTTGAGCAAATTACGGGAATGAAGGAAAATTTTTAACGAGTTAGTTCTTTCATTTTCGTGAGAGCATAGTTGATTGTTCTTAAGAACTAAACTACAGGTAGTCGCGAAATCCATAATTCTTTCCAACAACATGTATTTTACTTACTCTATTTTTTAACCAAATTGTCAGATTTTCATTCAGAATCTGAATTAAATATGAATATTGATCATCATAAATGATGTTATGGCCTTCTTGATATGCCGTAAACGTCTTACAAATTTTCCGTGCAAGTGGAGGTACGCTGGACGGAAATACAGCGATGAAAATAGGTTGAATAGTGTCCATTATTAGTAATGGCTTGAGTTATGTACGTTAAAAAAAAGCAAAATAATTTGGTTTGTTGGTTAACTGTTTTGCACGTTCTCGGTTATTTTTATAACACCATCTTATTTGGTACGAAAATGACAAACAGTTGCTATCAATGCACGTTTAAAGATATCTTCTAAATTATATTTCAGTGTGCGATAATTCAACAAGGAAAAAATTATTCGCTGCAATAGGGAATCGACCTCATGATCTCTGCCTCACTGCATCCTACCTTATCCCACTGCGCCACCTTGCTATTGGGTCGAAATTTGTGGCGTATTAAAAACAAGATGGTATGAGGGAGCTTCCGTATAGTTGTTACCGCGGCTATTCTCGTTATGCTTGGACTAATATTTCATATTAAAATGAATATTTAGAATGTACACCATGGAATCAACTGAATTAGGTACATAACCACGTCTAATTTCGATGTAACTACGATGCCAAGTCACACAGACAATCATTTCAAACTAGACAAATTGTTATACTTCCTAACCCACGGACACGTATATTCAATGCATATGCTACCTGCATATTGGTAAGTCATTACGCCATGCATTCCAACTTGTTTCCCTTTCTTTTTGCCAAATTACTCGTCCAAATAACAATGCAAACGACCTTGCACCGTCAGTGATACAGTCTGCTCATTTATCGTCTAATTTACACGAGAATTAAAGTCGCTTACACCTATATCACTCTATCAGAATATCCACATATATCAGAACTCATGAAATAAAGTGGTAAGATTTTATTATAGATACTATGTTATAATACTTCATAAAAAACAATATTATAACATATCTCCACTCGCCACCGGAATGAATTTCCGGCACCTCTAGCCCACTCGACTTCTATCCGATCGGAAAGCCGGCCTTGAGTCGATAGGAGGCCAGTCTGAAACGCACGGATTGCCTGGCCGATAGTAAGTGACGTAGAATCCGCGTCAAGTCTCCCGATCCGCTCGGAAAGGGAGACTCTGAAACACCCTGCTGGAATGCCATTCCGGAGTGGGAGGGAGGGGGCGTAGTCCGTAACGCGCGGCCGTAATGCGCGGCGTGTACTTTGTCTCGGACGCCATGTCCACGGTTTAACCGAATCAGGGCGCATCTGAAGAAGACACCGTGGTGGACAAGCCAAAAAATTGTATAAAAGAACGAGGAGAGTCGACCGCGACTGAAGTTCGCAACGGCGCGGAGAGAGGGCGACATGTTTTACTAGCAGCGAGTATTTAGAAATAAGTAGAACCGCAAGGAATAGTCGAAATATTTAATAACCCCAAAAAATTAAGATTCTAATTAAAAAGCAGAAAAGATTCATGATATATTACTAGCAACCAGTATTTAGAAAGAAGTTGAACCGCAAGAAACAGTCGAAACGAATTTCCTCAAAAAAATTAAGAGCCAAGCCAAGAGGAGATTTCTTTAATACTGGTGGTCGAAGCTCCCAGCCAATCAGCTGTCTTCTTCGGCTTTCGGGAGTTGCGGTGGTTTATATACTATACTTGCATTTTCGTTGAAGTTTCAATCCGGGCATTGCGGGGGTTAATTGGGAAAAGGGATATGGCAAGGGATTAGGGCACATTTAGGGGTTCTGTGAGTAAAGGAATTAGGAATAGCATAGTCCCATAAGTTGCATAATAATTTGTTATTTGTTTTTGCAAAAGAATGTTGAAATTTCGTAAGAGCAGATTTTAAGAATATTAAAATTGGAGATAAATTAAGATCATTGCGGATTTGCCTATTGCTTATAAACCATGGAGCGCCTATAATTTTACGAATTATTTTATTTTCGCACGTTTGGATTTTCTTCAAGTGCGTAGCACTTGCGTGAAGCCACACTGGTGAGGCGTAGGAAAGCAGAGGTTTTATGGTGGAATTGTAAAGAAGCAATTTTGTTTTTAATGCTAGAGGGGAATTTGCCTTCAATAGCGGGAATAGAGCTGCATGAACTCCGGTTGATTTATCCGTTTGGGATTTAATGTGGCTAGCCTACGTCAGTCTTTTGTCTAGAAGAACGCCTAAGTATTTTGTTGTTTGGCTCTTTGGGATTCGTTCGTTTCCGTAGAATAGTTGATGGCCTTCGCCGGCTTTCGGTCTTCTTGAAAAAACGACGTGTGTACATTTTCCAGCATTCACGCTCAGCTTCCAGTCTTCAGCCCAATCTTCATACGCGTCTAGATGTTCTTGGATGGTATCAGCAGTCCGGTGCGGATCTGAACCTTGAGCCAGGATGGTTGTATCGTCTGCGTATTGATAAAGGTGGGTTTGCGGATGGGTTGGGGTATCGTTGACAAAAAGGTTAAATAAGGTAGGGGAAAGGATTGCTCCTTGCGGAACGCCGGAGGAAATGGGATGGAATCGGGAGGGTGAGGAGTTAATTTGGACGAAAAAGGTTCTATCTGAGGAAAAGGATTGGATCAGTTTAATGAGGTATAAGAGAATTTCAAGGGAGGAAAGCTTATAGATTAGGCCCAAGGTCCAGACCCGGTCGAAAGTGGCTTCTAAGTCCAGGAAGACGGCATGCGAGATCAGCTTGCTGTTGAATCCAGATGTAATATTCTCGACCAATCGGAGCATCTGATGCGTTGTTGCGGAGTGTTGTCGAAAGCCAGTCTGCTCGGGCCGGATAATTTTATTTTCCTCGAGGAACGTACGGAGCCGAAAAATGAATGACAGATTCAAAGAGCTTTGATAATGTATTAAGTAAACTAATCGGGCGGTAAAATTTGGGATCGGACGGCGGTTTGTTCGGTTCTGGGAGCATAATTACCAAAGCTAGCTTCCACGCAGTCGGAAAATAGGAAATATGAAAGAGTGAATTGAAAAATCGGCTTAAAATCGTAACCATTTGATTGGGGAGATTTCTGAGTAGACGATTATTAATCCCATCAGGGCCGGGCGCAGATTTTCTCTTCAGATTCTTGATGATGGTTGCAATTTCGGCCGGAGTGGTGTATTCAGGCGCAGAAATTGGGGAGTACTGAAGACTCATCCATGTGGTTGAGCAGTCATCTTCCAGCGATGATGGCAGGTCATTGCAAAAGCGGCATTCTAACATTTATGCAAATAAATTTGCTTTTTCAGCGTCCGTGACTAGTCGGCCTGCTGCAGATGAAAGAGCGGGAATCGGTCGACGAGGTTTTTTCAAGGCTTTTGCGACGCAAATTCTTTATTCAATTTGGTTTTAACGATGCACACAGTAAAAAGAAACTCGCGCGCGTAAGCACAAGGTAAATTCACGAAATTCGCGGCGACTGTCAGCAGGGCACAGTAGCGGCAGCTTCCGTAACGGGAGATGTCGAGATCGAAACGTCAAAAAAATTAAGATTCAAATTAAAGGCAGAATATATTCATTCTATTTTACTAGCAGCGAGTGTTAAAAAAGAAACTGAACTGCACGAATGAGTCTAAATGCATCATTCCCCCAAGAAAAATTAAGATTCAAATTAAAGACCGAATATATTCAAGTTGACATCTTCACATAAAGATCATGTTTTTAATTTGTTCCGCGGGCCCAAGATGCTAACAGGTGACTTTTGAATTCAAAAAAGAATTTATAAGAACATTGCGTTATTATTTCGAGGACAATTCATAAGTAACAACAAATAAACTATTTCCGATACAGCATGCTTCATTTAATTCTGTTCGTCTATTCAAGAAAATAATATCCAGAAATTGGTATACTATCTTCATCAAAAGCAACACAATAATCGTCATATTTTTTGCTTGACGTAAGGACGTAGACTATTAATATTCTTGACTTCTACTTACAATTCATTTACCAATTGTAATGTCGGTATTGATAAAGAATACCTTATTAGATTGAAATTTAGTATATAATGTATTCACAGTGAATAATAAATTGAAAAAATTACAATCAAAGTTTTTAATAGGAGTAATTAATGCGAAAAAACAGCATATTATTATGGAATATTAGTTTAGATGTGAGGTTCTGTGCCGGGGAATATAAATCCGGGTTGAAATTGTATAATTAAGTTATTCCCGCGTGAATCTGTCGGCAACGTAAGGAGTATTACCAGTGTACACAATTTTAAACGATGGACAACCGAGGTGGTGTAGGCGACGTTGTTTATATTTCAGCCAGCTTAAGCGTACGCATGACCTTGTAATCCGATCCTATTTTTACATGATGTTACTCTTAAGCGCGCACAAATCTGTGAAGAGAAAGTCAGTCACGAAGGAACCTTGTAACACGACCGCCTTGACGACTCCCAGCGGCTACGAGAAGGGACTCGTAAATTTTTTTCTGCCCGATCCGCAAAAATCTCCGCGCACGGAAACATTTTTTTCTCCGTGGGCACGCGCCACACCGACAAAGCGGGCGCCGAACACCCTCCGGTTACAGCACTTCGGGGAGAATCCGGCTGAAGAGGGAGGAGGAGGCCAAGAATGGGAAAGAGGGCGGAAAAAAGGCAAAAATAAAACGACGTAAAGGAGCGATCTAGCGGGGAGGAAGACAAGGGCTAGGTTTAAGTGGCACAAGTGCCTTTCCCCCATTCTGTGGAGTGGCGAAGACAACAGGAAAAGAGGAGGAGGAGAGGAAGAATGAAGAAGAAGATGGGGGAACGAGAGGGGATATCCAATCCTCGACTCTGCCCATTGCGGGATGCAGCCCCCAAAGGCGGCACGGAGCCAAAAAGGAGTTTGTTAAGGGAGGGGGGGGGGGGGGGCAGGGGTGACCCTTGTCAAAGGGAAGCACGAGTGATGTTCTCCAAAGGTCGACTCATCATAGCCCCCCTTCACCCTCTTGCCGCCACTATGCCTACGTGCATTCGCTGCGATGTCCCCGCCGATATTCACAGAGGACTCTGACGCTTTCGTTCGAGACGGGAGGCATGCTCTCAGATGACAGTTGCCATCATGCATTATTTTCGTGACCCTAGTAACTTGAAACGAGTGCGCGGGCCGGATGAAAAACCTTAGCGGGCCGGATCCGGCCCGCGGGCCGTAGTTTGGAGACCCCTGCTCTAGGTGGAGCTCACAAGTCAGTCAGAAGGTGCTTCGTCCCTCCTTTTTTAATTGTAAACGACCGGTGTCCCAAAACCCACCGTCAAACGCGTATTTAGGCGACGAAGTGTAGAATGTAGCTGTAGATATGTAACATTGAATAAAAAGTCTTTACCCAATTCAATTTTCGTAGGTTTCTTTCTGACTCGGAATTAATTTTTAATGTGGTTATTTTTATGTTTTACCAACATATGTAGGTTCTGTTTAATGGCAATTTTATGTAATGAACTGTTTTGTTATAACAGATTGAACGAGAGGTTGTATTATTTTCACAACGACATTTAATTTAAGTCTATTTTACGCTCAGTCATTCGCACAATTTGACGCATCATGATGACAGTTCCCATATTCAAGAGTTCAAGTAAGAGTTAGTCCAAAAATGGTGTGTTTCACCTAGCGAGGTAAACTCCTCTATGCTTGGCGGAGAGAACCTCAAGCCATGAACTACCAAACAGCACAAATACTTCCATTCAGCAAGGCTTTAATAAACTCCACTAATGCTCTATATAGGTCGGGTTGCGGGGAATCTATGTATCATGAAAGCTGAGAGATGCGTCAAAACAAAATATTTTTCGGTCTTAAAATAATCACGTTTTTCATCGGGACAGACTTTTTTCAGTCCCAAAAAAACTAAACTTGGGTTTAAACTACTGAGGGCTCTCGAAACTCCAGTTACTTGAAATTGACCTGTTTATAGCACATGGATATGAACTTCATTTTAGTTGTTTTGAGACAAGTAAAACCTAACTCTTCCAAATTTTGAAAAATTACGGCCGGCCTGCTGTACATCAACATTCCTCTGCCAAAGCCATCACGAGGTAATTTCCCCAAAAATAGGTTCGTAGCCATATTTTTATATCCGTTTATAAAATAAAAATCAAAGCAAAACAATTGTTGCATCATATAAATTAAAAGAAAATATTAATTCCAAATTTGACTATGCTTTAGTCGTTTTGCAGATCAGTTTCATTCAAGAAAATGCAATTACGACATTAACAGCACACAAGCTTCCACGCATCTACGTATCATCCACTAAACTTGGATTCGTAGAGAAGAGAATCATCTTTTAATGCAGAGGAGTCGGAATGCCGCGGCTTCCGGGAGAATTAACTGCGTTTTTTCATTTGTTAGTATATAAAGGCCGCAATTAAAGCTAAATTCCATCAATTTCACGAGAATGACGCAAATTTTGGCTCACGAAACTCCCAAAAGCATTATAATTCATAGCAAGAACAATGGATCGCCAACATTATGAAACATTAATTGGCTCTTTAATGTCGGAGTAATGGATTTCTTATATTTGAAAATAATAGTATTTGGCTTTCCAATGCTATTAGATGTTGCTATTGAAAACGATGCAGTTTTTAACAGGGTTTGCGAGAATAGATTGCTTTATTATTCATTCCAGATGAATATCTCTGTATTTACCATTCAGAATTTGACTGCAAATCACATTTACTCGCACACTTAGTCCCAACTAAAATAATATTGTAGAAGAGGGATATTTAGTGCACCTCTAGATGTGTTTTGACTCGCAGTGCATTTCAATTGGTTGAGAAAAGTCGCCACTCGCGTCGACGACGGACAAGTTATTCGAATATCTGGAGGAGCTATTATTACGTCTCTTAACCAAAATTAAATTTGAGATCAAGTAAGATTCATGTCCGTTCAATAGTATTCCTAACGAGAGTAAATGTCATGCAGTAAATACGAGGCGCGTTTTTTCAGTAGGTACCGCTTTAAAATATAAAATAAACTGTAACGAATTTAAAATTTTGTTTCTTTCATCGTCATCACGGCGCTGACCTCTTAGATGTTTCTAGAGACAAAAAAGATAAGTGGTAGTCACTTGGCAATTTTCTACGACGACGGTATTCAATGGCTTGTTGTTCCAAACGAAAAGTGCCTTCATAGTGACGAAAATCATGTGGAAACGTATTTAAAAGTGTGGGCTTTTATCTAAAACGCTTCAAAACGGTACTTGACATAAAATATGCGCCTCGTACTAAGAATTATTGGGTCGCTCTTTCCGCTGTTCTTTAATAAACTGCACGGGAAGGGGCAGCGTAAATGAAGCTTCTATGTAGGGAGCGGACAGGTGCCTCCTTTCATGAAGGGCCAACAGTTCGGATTTCGGGCGACCACCGCTCTCTCCTCTAAATCATGTCTTAATCGCTCCGATTCCCCACGCAGAAGCGTGCGTTGCTATTGTACTCTGCGACGACTAAACACACGAAACACGCCAGGTCACACACGAAACGCACGAAACACGCCCACGGCTGTAGTGTGTCTAGTCCGCATTCCCACAATTCGGGAGAGCATTTGTTTGGCGTTTGACGGCGCAGACGAGGAAGAGCGGCAATGTGAATTGAATGCAAGCGAGTGGGTGCGCGGAAGGAGACGACGCCGCATCCGACCGAGCGAGAATGTTACGGCTGCCACGGTTGCTCGCTGCACTCACACCCCGCGGTCAGCATCAAGGGTTCCCTTACTTCCGGTCGGCCATTGGAATCTCCTCATAAGGAAAATTCTTTGCCCAAACCTCAGAATAAATATACTCTAAACTCAAGCGGGACGCGCACGGTATATATTAGCTTTGCAAAATTTTCGAAGTTAATTAGTGGTTGTTAAAGATAAGGTGAAAGAGTACGCGTTATGCAAATTAATTCAATGATGAGTGCTTCATTTAAAATATTTTTCAGAATTCAAATATCAACGCAGTGATTATATTGTTTACAAATTTCAATCGAATCGGAATATGAATTTCAGTAGCCAATTTCAGCATTATTTGATTCTAAAATTCTTTGTTAGAACACCTGTTCTAACGGTAAATAATTCCATATTTCTGATACTATCCATTTAGGATGGGTACCTATGAATTACGGGAAGGAATTGATACAGTGTTATATCTTCTCTGTTGATCGACCGAAACTATCTCATTTTGCCGCATTCAGAACTACTAATGAATTTTTAAGTTAAAAAATGCCTTTCATGGATGGCATTTGAAATTCTCAAAATATAAAAATGTGTTGATTTCGCATTTCCATAAATATTTCCGTTAAATTAACGCAGCAAGGTCACTTTTAAGTATCATGGTGGCTGGGAATTTCCCCTTCTCGCCTGCCCTCGTCTACTCTACCTTAAAAGGGAAATATTTTGGATGTCATTGATAGCTTAAACCATTGTCATTTCTTTGCCAATTGCTCAACTTATCCGTGCCGTGAGAGCGTCAATGGGGATAAAGAATAAATTAAATTTGCGATTAATACCCTCAATGCCACTAAAATTACGGACATTCTTTTTCTTTATCAAAATGAATTGGTTCTCTTCCTTCCTAAAGAGTGTCTTCCAGTGTTTAACCTATTGGTCTCGCCGTCTAATCACAGAGCGATATCTCCCCACCCGAGTCTACAATAACACGGAGGATTCACCGTTTCTATCACTAAAAAAGACCATTCTCCAAATCCTTTCCAAAAAAATATTTGTAACCTCTTCTTGAGAGCTCTTGAGTTAGTAAACGTAGTGATTTGTTGACAGTGACCGTCAACCGAAGCTAAACATAAAATAGTCTTCATTAACGTATCCTCCTCAGTCCCGGGACATATCTACAATTATTTTAATCTGAATTTATGTTTTCTAGTTAATTAGATGATACCAAACAACATAAGCGATTTCTATGAAAGATTCTGTCATCCGTCAGGACGCACTGAACTAGATGCATTAAAACATTTCACTTGGCCAAGTGGTGAAAAAAACTCAAACGTGGATGCATTGTTTACAATACGCCAGGGCCGAGGAGGATATACTCATAAATGATGTATGCAATACTACTCACCCTTGCCGCTGCGTGAAGATTTCCTTCGCTGCAAGCGACTCCTGTTCACATCACCTGACCTGTTGACCCACACACACGGATCCTCGCCACTTCCACATTCAATACTCCTCTTGGTCTATATAAACGTTCCAAACCGCGAAGGCCCCCACAGGTACACGCGCGTGTTTCACCAGTCACTTCTCCACCCACCCTGGCCTGCCAGCCATACCCTGTCGTCTTCCCTCCCTCGCGAGGTCCTCCCACCGTGAAACTCAGCGGCAGACTGCGAAAATGCCCGTTCTGTGGAGAGATAGACAGGGAACTTGAATTTCGCTCACTGTCAAATGCGATGCTCTTTCTCCCGCACCACTAGCGCGATTGTTTACCACATGGAAAATACAATGGCACTCTTTGCATGATCATAATTGCGGCCATGAAAGTTGACAGAGGACGACAAACAAATCATTATATTGCGAGCCTAAAACAGAGGGACCACATAGGGAAGGTCCCAAACTATTCGGCAAAAGGTTGATTCATGCGTAAACGTGAATGAGACGAGCTTTGTAGATTTCCGTACTGCTTCATGCGCAGAGTGAAGAAAAATTATGTCATGACATTTTAACACTGGATAGCAGTAGCAGGTAGGAAACAAAATTACTACAAACACGCGCCATTTATTAACTACCGAAGTTTTGCACCAAGCGCTCCGATTGGCCGCGAGTTTGCCCTGTTTCAAGATGCTCTCGTTAGCTCATGACTTCGAATGCTTTGCCATCCATGGATCACGATGCATTAGAGGCATCCGGCAACAGGGTAAACTTTAGGCCAAAGTTTCTTTTGCTACAGATGGTGAGTTTTTGACCAAAATATCATTCGTTATTTTAATTCCTGGAGGTATCACACTGTCTAGGGTTAAAATTTCGTGACACAATTTGTCTTCATCCTGAATATATTCCCCGATCAATATCGAGGAGTAAACGTCATCCTCAAGGAGAGCGGGGGAGCCAAAGTGCTGATTTATTAAATTTCTAGCTTCTAAATCGGGCCTAAATAAAAATGCCCTGCACGTCGATCTGCGCAATTAATTGTCTTACAATTTAAAATTTCATGTTTTCCCGGCGCATAGATCGAAGAAAAAATTCTCGGGATTCCCACCGGGTGTGGCACTGGGTTAATTCTCCCAACGTTTCAATGGCTATGTCTGCCATCGTCTTCGGGGGTTAACTTGTAATGGTACTTTTTACGGTACTTATTTATTTATTGATATCCCTGGTTGCCGTTATCGCTACATCCGCACTCAACAATAACGGCAACCAGGGATATCAATAAATAAATAAGTACCGTAAAAAGTACCATTACAAGTTAGCCCCCGAAGACGATGGCAGACATAGCCATTGAAACGTTGGGAGAATTAATCCAGTGCCACACCCGCACAGTGGTCCCAATTGCGAATCTAGCGGGACAAAATTATTTTTCCCAAAAAACTTAGAGCTTTTGTCGTGAAAACATTCCGAATTGCCAAATCATAGACAAAAACACAAAATAACACTGTCATAGGTCTTTTCAAGGTGGTTTTTATAATTAAATTTAAAAAAATTAAAATTAAATTTACAAAATAAATTCGTCTTAATCAACACTCAGAAAAATATGCAGAAAATCATTAAAAATCTATAGTAATGCGCTTTTCTTAATTTAATGAACTAATTACGCCAAAAATATACTCCTAAACACAGGATTTACACATAAAATAGTTTTTCATAGAATGTGAACTGCGTAATATTAGTCACCTTCATCATTATTACTCTCCCAATTCCCTTCATCTCCGAAATTTACCGACTCCATATCCTCCATCTCTTTAACATTACTCATTTCATTAGGTACAGGTAATATTGGTTCCCTGAGAAACTGTCTGACATACATCAAGAGGGAATAACAATGCCTTGGGTGCAACGAATTAATACTGGAACAATAAGGATCAGATGTGACTAATAGTAGGTTAAAAACATCTCTCATTGTGTCCTTTCTTGAGTATTTTAGCGCGTGATTTTCTTTGAATTTCCGAATATGCTTATTCCTTGCTTCTTGGGCCTCTTTGGAATGCATTCCAATGGGAACTAAATGCAATTCAATGGGGGCAATCAATCACTTTTGTCTCATGAATTAGATTTCATGTACCGTGAAAGGCATATACTACCATGAGTATGACGCATGTATATTTTTTCTGTTTTTTAGCATACTTCTCAAATTCACTTGTACTTATGGAGAAACCACAGGAAAGTGCGCTAAGAATTGCTCCAAACCATTGAAATAATTCCACCTCTACTCCAGTAATGCCTGATGAAATGTCAGGATTCTTTTAACGTCAAAATTCTGATATAATGTACAATTTCTTCCCGTTTATTTCGATGACCAAGGGCATCAGTAGAGACATCTGCGCCTCTATCTTTTGCACTTCTTTCACAGTTATCTCCTAACTTTCATCTTCCAGAAATAATTTAATGGGTCTACAATACCTGATCGAAGATGGCCAGGCATTCTGCCATAAGATGTTGTTTTTATCATTTGATTTTAGCTGAAGAGGCAAAATAGACATGGAAAACATATAGGAATCGTCCACTGGACCTGATTCCTTCCGAAATACAAATCTTTGCTTATGTTGCTTGTGCCCACTACTCCCATCTTAACCCCACTTAAATATCATCGTTAGTTTGAATTCATTACCAGACCGAAGGAAAGCGGCGACGACATCTTTCTGAGCCAAAATAGTGGTATTCACTAGAGCCAGTAATTTGACCTCGGCCGAAGTATCAGTAATGGTCAGTTCTTGTGATGGGGGATAGCAAGACAACTTTGAGTTCAAATTTATCTTGTATGAGGGATAAATATCGCACCGTCTATGGTTGGCCTCTCTTCGGATGTTTACGCACTTTTGCTCAGTAGGTATTTTCCATGGAAAAGTACAAAGCTTTTAATGATGAATATGGTATTGGAATCAGAGGTGAAGAATATTAAGCCTTCTTATTGTTGGTAGCTCTCTTTGGTATGTTTTCAGTTGTCTTTTATAATTGCAGCCGCATCTTTTTTCCCAGAGCTTGGCAATGAAATCTGGCTTGCAAAACAAGGTTCTACTATCGATACATCCTTCAAAAGAGACTGGGCACATCTAGCAAAATCTGTCGTATTTTCCGGAGCACCGTTTCCACTTTTTATCAAAATTACTTTTAAATAGAATCACAATTTTCCTGATGTCCTTTGAGGTATCTTCATTACAACTTTCAAATCCTAATTTATGTTTTACGCATTTAATAAATCATCTATAGTCTTTTCTTCCGCAGCAATTATAACAAAATCATGCGATTCACCGCCGGTACCTTGAATCTCTCTGAATGCGACATGATTTCCCTATCGATATAAAAATGTAAAAAATTGTAAGCCATGTAATAAGTATGCCATAAATATTAATAAAAATGTATACCGTACAAAACTAAAATAGTAAAAATTAAAAATATTTCTTCTCTAGCGTAATTTATTCCGATATTCCAGACGTCATCCGAGGAAATGCCCCCAGGCCCGCGTCTCAACGGCTCTCGTTTGTTAACTTCATGGAACAAAAAGGGCATTATTGTCAAAAAGCGCAAGTAGGCGCAAAATGTGATAAAAATATCTATAACTATAAGGACGTTTCCACATGTCTTTGAAGGTTTCGCAATCCTACCTCGTTATTTTCATTATACCTCATATTTTTTATAAGTCTATTTAAACAATTGAAGGTGATAAAAAACGAGGTTTTAAAGACTGAGAGATTGCCATTTAAAATCTAGTATTTGGAAGCAATTATATTTGAAGAAAAATCACTCTAAATAATGCTATATACCAATGGCTATAAGATCCCGTTAGAAATTGTCGTTCTTTGCGTTATTGCTATCTAGCAGGCACGTATTAATGCTAGCGAGTCAGCCACCGCCTGGGTGTAGGCGGAGGGTAGGCAATCTCAACGCTTGACTTTGCAGCTGCATAACATTGTTATTGCTTATATAAACGTTGTAAAAGTTACCAATTATGATGAAGCATTTAATTTCGGATATCGCTACACCTACGGTGACTTTATTTTTAAAAGTTGCAAAATTGACTTTTGTCCCGCTAGATTAGCGATTGGGACCACTGTGACCCGGTGGGAATCCCGAGAAATGTTTCTTCAACTTCCAATTTATTTGGAAATTAGACTTTTAACCCATGGAGTCAGTTCGGAAGTTAAGAATAGGATTGATTATATCATCACGAATACATATTTCGGTAAACATTCCTATTCACAGCTCTTATCTCCGGGAAATCCGTATCGCTCTGCTCGCAAGCGATACCAGTGGCGCCTTTTGCAAACCTATTTGAAATCGTGGTGTGTGACAGCACATATTGTCGTCCTTCCTCGGAAGAATCCTCCATAACCATATTCGCGGCCCGAGCATTCCACAGCGAGCAAATAACTGAAGTTCAGTAAGCATCTCTGCGGAATGACGGGGATCCACCGCGTAAAATAGTTTCAAATGTTGAGGGAAGCATTGATAAGATGTTTTCACCCGCGGAGCGGCGGTACATTGCACTGGGCTGTGGGATGTGGGGGTCTTCCAGATTGAATAGCACACCACACTATAGGAAATAATACACAACATTTTGCTACATAACTTAATTACATTTTAGAAGTGCATTGTTAAATTAATATTTTTCTACAGAAAAAATGCAACTCTCTCATTTTGTGGCCAGACTGAAAGCTAAATATCATAAAAGGTGAAACGAGTGTGCTAGGCGAATCCTGGATCTTTTTTTCCTTCTCATATTACCAACAGCTACGCCACTGCTGTCGAACCAAGTTGAAAAACCCTCGCACACCCCCCTACCTCGACGAAGAATGCGGCAACAGAGGCCTGCAACAGTCTATCTGATTGAGAGACTGGGCCACCCGATTAAAACGTCTAAAAAAATGTTACTGACCATTTTTATGTGTTTTAACGTGTAGTTATTTTTTAAAAAATATATGGTAATATTTGAATTTCACATGAATAATGATTATATTTCACTCTAAAGGCCGTTTGACACGGGGAACGTACTTGTGCAATCTAACGTGTGTACTAAGGGGCAGTCAAAATTGCGTCGCGTAAAGCGGTAAATTGATAGAACAATGCGTGCACGAGAGATGGAAAAATAGCCCCTGTTCTAATTTCGTTCATACATTCGCGCAATTCCGCTTCATTTTAGAAATTAATGCAGCTCTAACCTGCGCAATTCCGTGCCCCGTGTAAAACGGCCTTAAGAGGGTGCTTACAAAAACTTAATCATCTTTTATTGTAAAATTTATATAATTACATTAGAGGTTTTTAGCCACTTAGTTATAGAGCGTTCCACATTTAGTTGACAGTATGGGCTCTTATCAAGAATCGTTTCCCATGTTAATCTCCGTAAGGCCAGGAGCCCGGTGTTGTCAATAACAACACAAAAATTAATGTTACGTTATGCACTGATTAAAAATTGCATTCTAATGTAGAAATAGATGCTGAATTCATTGGTGCCAATAGTTTTCCGATAAAAATTACATAAAAAGCTATAAAAAACATTTCCTTAAATTTCCGTCAGGAACGTGTATTTTTTTACTTTATCTTCTTCTCGCAATTTCTGCCTGACCGTTGTCTGTATTCAATTGAATCTTCTGCACAAAATTCTTCACACTATTCTCTCATAGAAAGTTTTCATCAATTGTACAAATATTGAGTTAAATGTTGTTATGCCGACGTAACACTCATTAGGACAAGAAAATTTTGATTTGTGCAAGGTAAAAAGTAGTCGCTTACTAACTTATGATTCTTACGTCGTAGGTCCCCATACTCTGCGTAACAAATGGGGACAAAACTGCAAAGTTATTTTTGGTGAAAAAATAAATAACTTACATCAATTCTGAAGCGAGTTACAAGGTTTTGATCTTAAGAAAAAATATTACGGCGCCGCTGGGCCGGGCTTCTTGCTTAATCTTGCGCGTAGAGGGAAAATTCTCGGGAGGAAAAGGAGTTTTTTTGTCAATGCATTCTATGAAATGTATAAATCTATTCGTTTGATATCCTAAACAGAGAATACTAATACGTCGTAACAGCAGTGTTTTAATCTCAATGGATTGATACACGAAAGTAAGCAAGCGGCTTGGAAATAAGATGCTTTCGCCTTGGGTGTTTCGGTCCCACCGCGGAAACCAAGAAAGAGAATATCTCATAATCTGTGCGAAACACTACCCCATCCAGTGCACGCCTTTTACAAAAAGGGGCTTGGGTTTTTCCTGAAGTTCCTTTCATACGGTTTCATAAAACGTCTGCACCAGAAGCGACCCAATCCGAAGGGGCCGTGGGAAGAATTTACGAAGGCGTTCAGTTTGTCATTGCATTTTTTGGAGTGAACAAGCGTTGTGTAGCCTGCTGAATTTGAGAATTGTGAAGTGTTTTTTACACTTATCTCTGCTGTAACACGCCCAACCAATATGTCCGATACAAAGAAGAGGAGAAAAGATGAGAAGCTCATAAGCCGCGAAAGACGGTGCTCAAAGTCTTCTCGTACTTCAGAAAATCACTCAGCATTAGTGAGGCCTGCCGAGAAGCTAGGAAGGCTACTGGGTGCTCGAAGTCCACTGTTTACAAAGTGAGAAAGGACCCGTGGACGTACCCAGTATCAAAACTATGGGGGGGGAGGGGAAGTCATGGTTGTTCAAGTTGTAGGTAAGATTTAAGCATGGAAAAGGTGAATGAAATTAACATTTTAAGGAAACTGTAACAATCTTTATTAATTTTTAAAATTATTAGCTTGAAAAAATATTATTTTCCAAAAAGACATTTTTGATTTTTGCTTCTAAGGTGGGGCAGCTGTATGCCCTCGCTGGGTATGCCCATAGTTTTGGGGTGTAGAAACAGAGGTTTCCTTCCCTCTCCATTGGACTAAGAATGAAAAAAATACATCATTGTGACTACTGGGGTTTTACACAAAATTTCAATTATATTCAAAGAGAAGGTACTCATTCAAGATGCCGATGTGAATCTTCATTAACCCTCGAGAGAGGGATCTACAGGAGCAGCTGTTTGACTAGCCTTAATTAATGGCATACTTTTATGAGTTTTCTTAAAAATAAATTCTTTTTTCATGATAACCATTTCATGGTTCCTCATGGTAAATGGTTTTCTCTCATTTTTACATTTTACCTGAGCATAAAAAATTAAATGGTAAATGCCATCTATTTTAAACAGTCAATAGCATTTTAAACCTGCAGATGAATTACAGAAATAATTTTTTACCTCAATTCACGGATAGTATTACTTGGAATTTAGATTTGATGACATTATTTAGGATAAAAAAACCTAGGATTTGAGAAATATTATTTATTTTCCATCACTTTGGCTAGGGTAGCCTATTTTATCTCAATTTCTATTTTTCTATTTCCCAAAGCTAGTACACTATTTTTCAGTTCATTATATTACGCTTATGCTTTCCATGCTTTCTTCTCCTCATTGCATGTATTAGCATCTGTTCTTTTGTTTCATATTATATTTAAATGAGTTTCTACGAGATGAGATTCCTCCAACTCTGAGAAATTATTCGCTTTTGCTTTTTTTTAAACTTGAAAGTTGCGGTTTTCACGTAGGTAATAACAAATGCCGTTGTAATGCGCTGTAGACAGCCAATAGGAAAGCTACTTACAAATCTATGAGAATAATAATGCTACGCGATTGCCGATCAAGTGATTTTGATTGTTGATCAAGGATCAGATTGGTGAAACGGATGCGAGATTTGATCTCGGATCAGGGAATTGATGCCGATCAACTGATCGCCGATCAAAGAGAGGTTGGTGAAATCGGCCCTTAAAGTTGCTAGGGAATTTATTTATTTAAAGTCAACACTTTGAATATTTTTCTACATTTTCTTCTTGAACATCCAGCTTATCTTTACCAATATTATTACTCATAAGACAAAAGGTTAGTCCTGAAGAAAAGGTCATTATCATTAGTCAACAATCCTATACTGATTCCCATAATAATTTGTTTCCGGGTTAATTCCGCGTTAACTTGGAACCAATCATTAACCCGGAAACCAATCATCAATTTAATCACCGCTGAAGCCTCCATAATAATCCTAAGATTTCTTTGGCGCAGCTCTTCATTCCTCTGTCCTATCCTGTCCTGGCTTTTTCATACCCACGTATTTCTTCTCTTTTACATCCTTGATAACCCTTTGTCCTATGTAACTCGTTTGGGGCCGTCCCTTGCCCTTCTTCTCTTCCTCCTTCTACGATTTGTTTCATTGTCTCCCATGACGATGTGGCCAACCTAGTTTTCCCGTCCTCTGCGTAAGGTTTTTAGGAGGCTTCTCTTTTCTCCCACTCTTCTTAGCACTTCCTCGTTACCTACACGGTCGATCCATTTTATCTTCATCATTCTTCGGTAGCACCACATTTCGAATGCTTCCACTCTTGACCTCTCTGCAGCTGCCAACGTCCAAGCGTCACTTCCATAGAGAAACATTCCCTATATGTAGCATCTGATGAATTGATCCCTTACTTCTATGCTTGTATTCTCAGCTGTAAGAAGATTATTCTTAGTAGAAAGCTCTCTTCGTCTACGCTACTATACTATTTCTTTCTTGCTTCGTTCATCGTTGGTAACTCAGCTTCCCAGGTTAGAAAACTCTTTTTCGTCTCCCAGCTTATACCTCCATAGGTCAATATTTGTCTTAGCCTCCTCGCTTTTACTGCACAATAATACCGTAGTCTTCTATTTATTGATATTCAGCTTATATCTGGCCATTATCCTTTCCATATTTGTCAAAGTATTCTTCAAATCCTTTTCTGTCTCGGCTATGAGTGCTATGTCGTCAGCAAATCGCAACATGCTAATTTTTCCTCCGTGGATATTGACACCCAAAGCATTCTCTTTGATTCCATTGATACCTTACTCGATGTGAGCTCTAAAAATTATTGGGGAAATTGCACACCCTTGTCTCACCACTTTGCCTTTTCTTGTTTCCGCACAGATGGGTCCACATTTTAGTAATATTTGGCATAATGCTACTCAGAGACCGAAAACAAGGAAACTGATCCTTCTAGACGTAAAACGTAAACAAAGCCAAACATCTATATGATTTTAGAAAAAAAGGTTTATTAATCTATACATCTAGGTTTCTATTTTTAACTATCTTTGAAAACGCCCCTCTCTGGTGCAAGCCATGTTACAGTTGAAACACTTTTAGAACACTAAAAAAACACGTCTATTTCGTGGAATTTGTAAAATAATTGCTAATTTACCAGAAGGTATCACGCAAGCCAGTTGGTATATGAGCATGTACATTGTACAAGTAGGGTAGAATGCCCTATTGTTGGCAACCCCCAGTTGTTGGCACTCTGTAATTAACTGTGTGATATTAAGAGACAGAGATGCATTGCATTTTTGATGTTTCTGTATTTAGAAGCAAAGGAGTTTTACTTAATATATATCAGCAGTTCCATCCACCTTACACCATTTGAGAAGTGACTGCGGACCATATAACCAAGTGCTGCATTTTCTTTGGAGAAATTGGAGATTTCCTTAGCGGAATTTTAAGAATATAACTTCATCTGGATGCGTTTTTTATTAATATCAACCCATTGAATAGTATGAAACTTAGATATTTGTAATGATAGTAATACCTCAATGAGGTTGTTTTTTACTTAGAGCCTGTTATCGAAATTAAAATTGATTTTTATGGGGTGCCAATCACTGGTATGTAAATATTGTTAATTTCCAGTGATTGGCATTGGGTGCCAAGTATTGGAAATTTCATCAACTACAGCTATATATTTATTTTGTACGCCAAATGCATTGTACTGCTAGTATAAATGCGTATTTTATATTTTGGCTCATAGAAATGAGTGCAACCAGTACTTGGCATGGATGCCAATAATTGGATATAGTCAAACTAATAATTTCAAATAATTCCAAGCAAAACAATTGATAAGTGATAATGTCAAAGAATTCGAGCAAAATAATCGCGGAAATCCTTTTAAGGGCAATACTCCCGAGAATAAGTGGTTTTTACGCAGATATCCTGAAATTTCTTACCGTTCATTTGAAGGAGTAATTGATGCAAGTGCATGCGTGAGCGATATCCTCTATATGTCAGAGGCTGGTTTAAACCTGTGGAGGACATTCTTAAACAACAAAACAAGTTTGTGATACCCTCTCTGATCTGAATAGCTTGTTAATTGGCGACTAAACTAATTTCATGTGATGCCCTGAAAAGAACTTACTCAAGTAAAAATTTCTCCTTTGAAACAGAGCTGATTCTGGTCTGAAACTCCACTGAATGCGCTCAAACTGCCTTGAAACAACCTTGTCACTGCACTGCACTGCCCTGTCCTCAACAAGAAAAAGAGCACTCAACTGAAACTCTGATGCCATTCTCCCTTGCAAGTCCATTGAATTTGAACTGCTTCTCCCTTGTTGCATATGTGCCCCACTGATACTGAACTGGACAATAGGCTCAGGCCAGGCCGAATTTATGACACCACTGCGTCTCTCTTGCCGCATGTCTTTACTGCCTTGCCACAGAGCTGCGGCAGCATTGGGTATCCCCTCTCCCTCATGGATTTGAACTGCTTCTCCCTTGCTGCACATGAGCTCTACTGGCACTGAGCTGGACAGTAGGCTCAAAGGCCAGGCCAACTTAATAACTCCACTGAATCTCTCTTGCCGAATGTCTTAACTGCCCTGCCACAGAGCTGCTGCAGCATTTGGGTATCCCCTCTCCCTCATGTATTTGAACTGCTTCTCCCTTGCTGCGCGTGTGCTACCCACCGTAAGATTTGCCAACATACGGAACCCTTCTACCGGACATATACGCGACCCCTGTTTCCAGCGGCAATGTATTTTTTAAATTTAGCTTTTGGTAGAGATGGGCAAAAATAATCGATTATACGTAATAATCGATTATTTTCTTTCGATTATTGCGATTATTGAATCGATTATGGACATCCGATTATTTTGCATAATCGATTATTTGAATATAATCGGCGGGAACAAGAAGCGTGCTCACTTGCGAGAAACGAGAGCGAGCATATACTTTTCATGACAATCTATCCTTATATCGTAATTGGTGATTGAAAATTTTGAAAAAAATCATAAGCAATGAAACAAATTCTAAATTTTTGATGGGAGAAAATATCTATTGTTGAAGGAAGAAATCATGAAAAATTAGCGAAAAAAATTATGGCCGCGTTGAGTAACTACATGATCATATGGAATATAGGGCCTAATTGGTCAAGGACGAACAATTTCTTTTCACCGCCAATAAGTAATAAAGCTAATTGGGCAACTCTTACCTAATAATCAATCGTAAATAAATGTATAACACCTCGTAAGTGGAAGAGCCCAGACACCTCATCTGAAGCCGATTCACCCATAAGTCACTAAAATCCTTTGTTCGGTGTAAGCTCAGAAACGAAAGTGATATGGCACCAGTAAAGAGTCACTTGTGGAAGTACTTCCACAAAAATTTGAGTGAGGGTAAAGAAAAACAATCTCCTAGTCATGTACTAATGGCATGAAAAACCTATTGACGATATCACTGTCAAGAACAAGACAAAAACTTAGCTACTTTATTACTACCACCAATGCCTTCTTAAGCTTAAGAAGTTCTTCAGCTTAATGCCTTCGTAAGCTTAAGAAGGCATTGCTACCACTCATCATCCGGATCTAAGATTGTCAGGGATAAAATAACTTAATATTACATGTTCAAAAACGAACTAAATTATTTGACACGCATCATGACACCCACCTTCAAAATACCACCATTACAGCATCCGCACAATCTCAAAATACGACAATAAAACCGATTCTTTGCATTTTATTTTTCACTCAATACAAATGAGACGGTGCGCACCGATATCTTTAGGACTTTAGCGTTCCTACGAGACGATTATTCTACCACGCCACAAAAAGAATCGCTTCACACTCAAATAATCGGTAGCGCACGGTAGCGATTCAGGACAGAATAACAATATTCCTAGCTTACGCAGAGAATCGGTGAATAATCGAAAGCCAGCGCACGATTCTTGAGACGATTATGCACCGATTATCATCATACGATTATGGGGCGATTCTTTGGGCAAAATAATCGTGTGCTGAAGGTTAAGCGCTCCTGATTCTTTTGTCCATTATCGTCAACAATGACGCTGCGATTCTGTGGGTGAGGAGAACCCACGCACCCGCAGAATCGCAGCGTTATTGTTGACGATAATGGACAAAAGAATCGGGAGCGCTTAACCTTCAGCACACGATTATTTTGCCCAAAGAATCGCCCCATATGATGATGTATCATGATAATCGGTGCATAATCGTCTCAAGAATCGTGCGCTGGCCATGTATTCGATTATTCACCGATTCTCTGCGTAATCGATTATTTCTGCCCGACTTTTTCCCTGAATCGATTATGCTTGAATTTTATCAGAGAGCTCTATGAATTTTATCATATGATACGATTAATCGATTACGGAAAGTTTTTCCCCATCACTAGCTTTTGGCAACACGTATACCTTTTCCCGCGCGTCAAGCTGTCGGTTGCCGTTATTTCTCTCATGTTGCTAGGAGCGAGGTGAGCGTGGGTTTTAGCATGAAAAGATTGATGGCATACATATTTTCCCGGTACTTCGACGTTTGTTAACGGCAAGAATTAATCGAAATTAAGGTGAAGGGGAGAACAAGTCGGTGGTGGTGACTGCAGTCATTATTGGAGGTAAGCGTTTTAACCTCTCTGATGGCATGTTTATTCCTTCCATGTTTAGCCATGAGAACGTTGATTTTGAATTCGTGTTTTAATCCAGGCACGTTTAAGGATTTCAAGCTCCTTTTTCGGGGGTCATGCAGCCAATAACAAATTCTTCTTTCAACGCGTTGGCGACTGCCGTCCACTTTTCCTGCCTCATGGGCACCCCGGACGAGGAGGATAAAGGCTCCCACACACCTAAGCGGCCGCGGTGGCGGACTAGGCCGCGCGGTAGATACGCCCGCTGCGCGGGCACCGCTGTGCACACACCTAAGCGGCCACGACTATGGAAATGTTGCACTTATACCGAGAGCGAAAAACCGACGAACTCCGACCATTGAAGCGGTAGATATTTATCCAGCAAGTCTCATGTACAATGGAGGTGAATAATAGTTCTGATATTGAAGAGGAAGCAATACTACCAGCCACGTTAATCGAAGAATAGCGAAGGCACAGGTAATTGCTTTTTGATTCTTACAAGCTTCGGTCATACTTTAATGAGCAGTTTACAAAATTGCGATATCTATTATAAAAAGAAGCGTCGGATATGGTTTCATGAAATAAACCATTCTCGAGAGGAGGAAGGAGAATTTCACTCCCTCTACAAGAAGCTGAGGGAGCCTGATGAGCGATTTTATTTATATTTTAGAATGGATTTAGAATGCTTTGACCAGCTTCTGCATGCTGTGAGGCACGATATCACGAAGGACTTCACTACTGTCGGCGTCAAAATGATATGCCGCTGTACTTAGCAAATTTATATCTGGACTTCAGTGCATGCCATAATAATGAATAATATGTCACTTTAAAGAAAATTTTATTCTCAATTCTAATTTATTTTTTATTTTATGAAAAATTAAAAATGTAGACACGCGAGTGCAATAAATGACTCACCATAAAATGAGCCGTTTTGTCAACTTCATGAACTTTGTAACTCAACCTAGGGAAAACTAAAACGTATACAACATTCATCTTCCACAATATGTTGCAAACATTTTATAGATTAATAAAGTGGCCTTTGGGAAGTTTTAAAACGCATATTTTGTTGTAATAAAATATGCGTTTATAGTAAATAGGGAAAATGTTTAAACATTATCTAGTCCTACAGTTTATCCAGAATAAAAAATAAAATTGATAGAAACACGTCTGACTTTATTCCCAACTTTTCTATGATCCGAAAATACATGATTTTTATGTAGTTTAGATTATGTAATGGCATTTAAACAATACGCCGGAGCGAGCGAAAGCTGCGTTGCCACGTCTTGCTCGCTAAACTTTACTTCCTGGTAACCAGCACAGGCCTGGCGCGGCCCCGTTTGGCAACATGACATTAATAGAAGTTATTGAAATACACAAATATAAATATTGTTATAGATTGTGGATCATAGAAAAATTTCAAATAAATTAAGAAGTGTTTCTATCAATTTTTTTTTTCTTTCGGGGTAAACTGTAGGACTAGATAGTATTTAAACATTTTCGTTATTTTGCTACAAAATATGCTTTTTAAAAATACGCAAAAGCCATTTTATTAATATACATTAATGGTTGCAACTTTTTGTAGAAGATGAATGTTGTTGACGTAGTAGTTTTCCCTACGTTGAGTTACAAAGTTCATGAAGTTGACAGAACGGCTAATTATATGGTGTGCGGAGTCATTTATTGCACTGACGCGTCTACATTTTTGAATTTTTCATAACACTTAAAATAAATAAGAATTGAGAATAAAATTTCCTGTAAAATGACGTAATATATATAATTATGGCATGCACTGAAGTCCAGATATAAATTTGCAAAGTACCTCGGCACATCATTTTGACGCCAACAGTAAGTACCGAAGACCTATAGGACCAACAGAGCGTCTAGCAGTTGCACTAAGGTATGCTATCGAAAAAATAGTGGAAGAATTAAAATATCAGTCTATTTATGTACTTTACTCGTTAGCTACGCTAAATAAAATAATGTTATTGAAATCGTGCACAAAATTATGGCTTTTGAAAGCATTATTTTCTTCTGATGGATTATTTGTACATACCAATACAGATATAATTTATATACCAATATTTTGAGCGTAATAACAAGCAAACTTTTACTTGGTTAAAGTATTAGGCTAACATTTACTTTTGTCAAAAATACCTTTCAAAATTCCATCACTTTGTTAAATTGGTGGAACTGGGGAATTGGTTCCTAAATGAATTACTGTAAACAAATACCGGAATATTTAACTTTAAAGAATTTTATTCGTTTAAATGGTTAATCGTTTAATGAGCAATACATTTACGATTTGCAGTAACTTCCTAGACCTAATGCGCTTGTATTTGCGGACTTACGTTTTAATAAGAGAAAACCGAGATATGGATACATTTTATGGCTCATTATTTTTAAACATTAGCCTCAATATAAACCTCTTCTGGTTTATGAATTTTTTCGTAAATAAAGGTACCTACATAGTAAATAAATACGTAGGTACTCCATGGTTCCAATAGTCTATACAAAAGCGTTGTATTTTTACGGCTAATTGGCCTCTGATGTTTCAATCCTATATTTTTTCTATATATTGAGCATATTTGAGCATTTGCTTCGTACACATTGTTAATTTCAGGTAACTAAGATATTGAAATGGCTCAGGCTCGCGAGCGATTTCCAAAAGACAAAAAAGACTTCAATTGGAAAGTAATGCATGCGTTCTTTGATATTTTATAAACCGAAAATTGAATTATTTCAATTATGAATCACCATCGGAGAAGGTACCAGGACAACCAATTTTTAGCGCTACAATGGGTCGAAATACACTAAAAATTTTCCTCAGGTAATTGTCTTCTGATGATTACTAAAAAACTCATAAGCAAAGGCTAAGTCATGCAAATGTTAACAGACACATATTTAGACCGTTTCGTGTTTGCGTAGCCCTATTTCGTTAAGGCAATCCATTGGAAAACTGAAACTTTGTAGGCGTGAGCAAAACGCGGCCTGCGGCCAAACTCGACAGGTCGCGTTCGGCCGCCACCGCGGCGGCCAACCGCTGCACAGGCCGCGGCCGCGCCCGCCAGGCCGCTCTGGTGTGTGTGAACGCATTGAACGCTACAGGGTCAATCCATTTCAAATATGTCAATTGAGAAAGGTTATTCACTTGCAAATGCATTCTTGCATATTTTTATATTCTACACATTGATATGCATGGTTTTTAGTACAATAGATGAAATAAATACTTTTTGTAAACATAAGTGCATTAACTTCTTTCTATGTTATAATTCAGTATTTTTTTGCTGATACAAAATATTTCTAGTTATAAAATCAATTTTTATTATTAATGTAAGGCAGACCTACATAAATAAATAAAATTTTATGTGTAAAGTAATTGTTTTAGATAAAAATTATTGCTAATTTAATTATTTAATCAAGCCCTTGTTTGCTAACTTGCACTGCACGAGCGCATGGAACGGTAGCGTTTTTTTCTGAAATTCACTGCTCCACTACTCTAAATGTAGTAGAGTCTCAGTCATAATATTTTTTGGAGATGTTCTTATGTGTCTAAATAACATTTTGTAAAATTTTCGCTTGTTTTCACTCAGTCCCTTTTTAGATATTGACCTGCGAAAATTGACGTTAAAAGGTTTTCAGCTATTTTTGATAACCCGTATTAAAAAAAGGAGTGCATTCTCAGAACTAAAACTTATGCTGCAAATAGTTATTTAAGTATTTAACACAGAAATAAAATTTGATTAGTGAGTCTCATTTCCTTCATAAAAATTTTAGGTCTTAAAAAGTTAATATTGACAAATTTTTCCCGAGTTTTTGCAGAAAGAGTTTGACTGACTCTCTTTCATGATAGAGCAATTAAAACAATGAATTCCTATAGCTCATTTCATGCTAAACTCACTGGTTTTTGAATTATTCTGATATCTTTTAAAATAGCTTCGAAATTTAACTTTACGCAAACCACGTTTTTCATCAAAATTTGCCCAGCCGCCCTTTTAAAAATGGCTGCCAAAAAAAAATATGGCTTCTAAATTTTTTTTTCAAATAGTGTTTTGTGACTGTCTACCCATAGGGAACTCATGATTAAAAAATCAAGAAAATTAAAAATGTTGAGCAACAAATTTTATTTATATT
Source organism: Ischnura elegans (assembly GCF_921293095.1). Taxonomy (NCBI): domain Eukaryota; kingdom Metazoa; phylum Arthropoda; class Insecta; order Odonata; family Coenagrionidae; genus Ischnura; species Ischnura elegans. The sequence goes on from NC_060253.1 coordinate 116,838,519, forward strand.
GGGTGATTTGAAATGGATTGACCCTACATTGATAGTTGGCCGCGTACCGCGGCCGCTCAGGTGTGTGGGAGCCTTAATACACCGACCGGTCATCAATGCCGCGCCGTCCGTTAGTCATCCTGCGGAGGACCGGACTCAGTGAGCTCGAGCGGGCTTTCGAAGAAATAAGGAATGCGAGTATGTTTCGCTATAGTGCAATGTATATTTACTGCTTATACTTACTAGTTACTGCTGAATGTTTTGGAATCTTACGTGGTTTTCGTTTGGAGCTCACACATAGCCTTAGTAACGAGTCATCGCTTCGTTTTTCATTTAACTATGATGAGAAGCGCATGCCTCCTCAGTGATAATTTAAGTTTTGCTTTCTATAATTTGAATGGTTCACATTAATGCACCATATAAATAATAAGCCAAGTAAAGGAGAGTTTTTCATGTGCAATTATATTGTTATCAATTGCTATAGAATGTTACTAAAATTGAATGTCAATGCAATTCTATTGAAATGTCAACTATTTATGTTAGGGGTTCCACTTACCCCGGTGTTCCTTACGCAGTTAACGGGTATACATAAATATTTATAAAAAAATAACCTGTTTGTTGAGCACAGAATAGATACTTGTTAGGAAGTTGAGCCTAGCATTTTGTTCGCCACGTTGATGCATGCACATAAATATGAATGCGTTAGAGTGGGAGTGCATAAATATGCTTGCAAGATGCCATGTGTAAATGTAATAAATAGGTAGATTTCCTGCAGGATAGGTTCATAGCAAATGATATAACCTTGTTTTTATTACTAATATTCTATATTTATTTGCAGGGACAATGGAGAGAGTCTGGAGTCAGGATGACAACCTGAAAAGGGATATACCAACTAGACTAAAGCAAGTTATCACAAAGGCATTTGCCACCAAAAGTTGTGACATGGTTAAATACCAAAGGAAGAAGCTACTGAAAAGTAGCAAATAATACTTCACATGTCTATCCAGACTGATGATGGATGCAAATGCTACCAGCTAAGATATTGATTGTTCATTCCCTGTCAGCCTTTGTAATACTCGCATACCATTCACATCAATCCCCTGATCGACCCCAAACACCACGAACTTTGAAAGAATTTGAACACAATTGTAATATTGGTTTGTATGAGACATTTGAAGTGGTATTTGTTAACCAATTCGGTCCAAATTTTGATATTTTGTTAATAGTTACTTGCTCTTTCATTTGCTTGAAGTATATGCTACCAACTATGGTTTACTGTGTGCAAAAATAAAAGCATTCAAAATTAAATTAAATACTTTACATAATTGGAGATAATTCTTTAGGGCTTGAAATGTTCCAAACATAGTGGCTTTTTGCACACATCATACTACCATGTGGATTCTCTTCTTATCTTTTTCTCCAAGCACACTACACGTTTTGCCATCCTTTTACCTTTACTTTTTTGGTATCTGTACACTCCAAGGAATGCCTGGTGTTCATTATTGTAACATATCCTTCTTGTCCTTCCATTTGCAGTAATGTTATTACTGCAATATGATATGGCTTCACCTTTTTGGAGTTTTAATTCGTCTCTATCTTTAGGCATATTTTTGCATTTAGATCACTAAGTACAGTACATTAGTTCCTAAGGTGTGTAACTTGTGAAACAAATCTGGCGAATTATACCAATTATCAACATACAATTAATATCCTTTGTTTAGAAGATTATACGCGGCCATCAAATCCAATACTACCTTTGTATTAACAGGAATATTGTTTACTTCATCATTTCCAACATACATTTTAAAGTTATGTGTATAACCATAGCTGGAATTGCATAATTTGTGCAGTTTTACCCCAAATCTTGCCCTTTTTAACCTTTTGTATTGTTAAAGAGTAGCAAGCCTGTCAACATATTTATGTTATACAACGTAAAAATGTTTAATTTAGCATTAAATTCATATCAATGGAACAATTGTTTTTATTCATTCTGTTTTATTAGGGAATTACAGTCCCTATAGGGAATATCTATCCCTATAGGGAATAGGTGTCCCTATAGGGAATGGGTGTCTCTATAGGGAATGGTAGTCCCCATTGCCAATTCCCTATAAGGAATTTTAATGGGTATTTTCAATGGGGAATTACAGTCCCTATAGGGAATAACTGTCCCTATAGGGAATGGTAGTCCCCATTGCAAATTCCCTATAAGGAATTTTAATGGGTATTTTCAATGGGGAATTTTTAACAGGGATTTTGCTAATTTGATTTTGAGTTAAGTCGTTTGTGACTCTCATCAGTCATGTTTCTTCTCTTTTTCAGGAGCATCTAACTTCCATGACTTCTTTCATTTGGAATATTTTTGTATGTGCTTCAACAGTTATTAATTTATTGATGTATGTTCACGTTTTAATAAATTGTGTCTTGAAAAATGTTGTGATCATTGCAGTTATAATAACTATTGTTGATCACAATCACCTATCCAGGGTACCCTTTATCTCCTATCATCCATGCAAAATTGTGGGAGACATCTGTTATGTGATCATCCACTGTTGGCTGGGTTGCGCAAGTTGTTAATTGACTGTATTTCATATGATTTGACAAGGGAATTTTAATGGATTGGGTAGGGGAAATGTATTCAGCCAAACAAGGGAGTTTCAGCCTGGCATACAAGGGAGTTTCAGCCTAGCTATCCAATGGAGTTTCAGTCTAGATGGTAGCCAAGGGAGTTTCAGTCTAGTTAGTGGCCAAGGGAGTTTCAGTGTAGCTAGCCAAGGGAGTTTCAGTTTAGTCAGCCAAGGGAGTTTCATTGGAGTAGCTTGAGTTCTTAATTGCACTGCCATCCCTCTCCCAAACTCCACTGGTTTGTTTCAATTTCAATGCAGTTTCAGCATAGAAGCAAGGCAGTGAGTTTCAAGGTTGTTCCAGCCCAGTTTCAGTCAAGTTGCAAAGGAGAAATTTTTACTTGAGTAGCGCTTGCCCCTCTGGATCAAAAAATGTATATGAAGTTACCCCCACCGTCACGTGAAGGCAACGCTGACCGTCATAAGAACTTTTCATCCTCAGGAAATACGTGTCCTCCGATGATCATCTACCTTCTACAGAGGATCCCTAATAAAATAGTGCAAAAGGTTCCAAAAAATGGGGGATAGGGCGCAGTGACAATGGGTGGATGAGGTCAGAAATGTTTTTTAAATCTATTGGGAATGTTTTTCATCTTTATCTTTTGGAAAATAAAATCCCATTACCAGTAGTGTTGTTTGTAAATGGCCACAAAATCCATCTGCTATGCCACCGAAGTTTGCTATGCAAAGAATTTCAAATTATTCTAATTGCTCTGTACCAAAACTCCACAAAAATATTGCAACCCGCTCATGTGGCTGCCTTTAGGCCAATAAAGACTAAGTGGAAGAATGCCGTACTTGAATAGACTAAAAACCCTAACACCGATAAAAAAAATTATGTTCCCATTCTTTCAGCCATATTGAACAACATTGACTTGTCTAGAATAGTTAAGAATGGTTTCAGGGCATTAGGCCTATATCCATGGAATGCCAAGGCAATAGATTATTCTAAGTGCCTAGGAAAGCGTTCATCCAAAGTCAGTGTGAATACCTCAGTTTGTAAGATGAATCCACTTTCATAAGATGATTTTTCTTTGATGGTTGGGGAAGAGCAAAGTGAAAATTTTTAAAGTATTCAACAAAAATTTGGGAAAAGGAGAGGAATTCAGAGTTCTATGTAGATTGTGGGAGCGCTATCAAATTACAATGCAAATTGATGGAGAATGAGGAAGAAGGAACGTGTGAGAAAGTAATTGTACTTGTACATAACCAGCATAACACAGAAGAAACGACTACCCATAGATTTATGTAGAGACTGAGGCAGCATTATCTGAAATTCCTGGTGTGCCACACATACACAGGTCACACCTAACAGAGGGTCCACGCCACGATAATATCACTCTTTTATGGCCTGAAACACGAAAAATAAAGGAAAAAAGAAGTACCGAAACGGTAACATTTGTACAAGACGTAAATTGACCCCAGAAAAATGGAAATAATGCCATGACAAGAATAAAATAAGAAACTCAAACAGAAAAGGAACTAAGAAAGGAGGAAAGGGAAGAGAAAAAACTGCAGAAGCAAGCAACAAAAAAAGACTTAAGAAGAAGAAAAGGCAATTAAATGACCATTCAAAAGAGAGCCAAAGAGAATGTTAAAGGCAGCTAAAACATTGATATTAGGAAATGAGCAGGAATAGCTACCATCCCAAAGTATTTTTAGTACAGCTTTACCACAAAAACAATAAGCGATTCTAAAGGAGTAAAAGAGTCCATCCAGCTCTGCGAGGGGTCCCAGGTTACCTAAGCGAGGTCCGACAGCCTTGCGAAGGTGTCAATTCGGGGGTGTGTGCTTGTGTCTGTGGTAGTCTCGTGGAAGTAATTCCTGTAAACTGCAACAGGAGGGCATTCTGGTGAAGTGTTTTTTGCTTATTCCTCTGACGAGTGGTGTCAAATTTTACGGACATTTGAGAACCCCCTTTTGAATCCTTTATATATTATAGAGGCTGTAGAGCTCATTTTCCCCGTTCACCAACTATCATCTATCATAAAAATAATGTCTAAAGTCTTCCGCCATTGAATCTCATCGTTCACTGGCATTGGAAGAAAAGTCGTACTCACACCTGTCAGTGGAAGGAATTTACCAATGGTATGTGTAACTCCACTGTGAGGCAAAAGAAGGTAGGAATTGAATGCAGCAGTTGCAAGAAGTTGTATCACCTAAATTGAGTCCCAAAAACACACCAAATGCATCTTCCAGATGATACTGTCTTTTATCTATTTGTTTGTCTCGAATGCTATGAGTTTCCAGAGGACAGTATACTTCCCAAAGTGATCTATAGATATTTTGAAGAGACAAAACAAATATTAATCTAAATACACAATTGTAAGATTTGTGAAGATCCAGACGAAATAGGTTATTTGATTAAGATTTACTGTCACCGACATTCACAGTTGCAGCGTAATTTTGCTTGAACGGGATTGTTTCGTAGCTCGCTGAATATGCCTTTCCATATAACCATACATGTCCTTGAACCATGTCCATTAAGTCCTTAACCATGAACATGTCCTTTAAGTTACCTACGTGCTTCACCAATAATTGTAATCACACATTGTAGAAATGAATCTCAGAAAGTAGCTTTCTGATGGCTATGGATTAGCGTATTTTTCCTCACAGTCACCGTAATGAATAATTTGCAGTCTTTTGTTATTATTTGGGTAAATGTGGTACGTAGCTAGTAGTCGGGTAGAATGACAGTATATTTTTTTGTATCGGCAGGTTCGCCTTAAGCGGTTGATTCAGCAGTTGCCTCTTTCCTCTGATATCTTGACTACACTACTTCACTGCTGTTGCGTCAACGATGCCGAAACATGTTGGGGTTTTCATGCTTGTGTTTCGTATATCAGCCAGCAAGGTTGGCAGGCGTGAGAAGGCGCCGCTCATTTTTTTATGTTGTACCAGTTGGTACTGGTCGCGCAGTCGCTCAAGTGATGTAAGAAGGTGACGGTTATAAAAGTTATTCGCTCCCAACTTATGTGTTGAGAAGAAGAACTCGTGCTGCCGGCATTAAGCGAGTGAAAATGGCGGACGAAGCGAAAGTGCGCGAAGACGATAATTACATGAGGTTAAACCAACATAATTACTATGTGTGGGCTATTCGTACACAAGCGGGACTAGTGGAGAAGAACTGTTGGAATGTGGTTGACCCCAGATTTGACGATGTGGTAGAGCTGAATGCAGAGCAAGCGCGAACAAACACGAGAGCCTTGGCACATATTTTCAGACATGTTAATGATGAATATCTGCAAGACATAGGTGATTGTGAACGAGCAAGAGAGGCTTGGAAGACCCTTGAGGAAATCCATGCAACATTTACCCTACTTCACACTGTCATGCTAATGAAAGAGATGGTGAACGTGGAGAAGACTGAAAATATAAGTATGCAGGCGTATATGTCGAGAATTCAGGATATTTATTGAAAGGTGAGCAAAGGCGGAATAACTTTTACCGATAAGCAAATTGATATGATCTTCCTAATGGGATTGCCTCTGAGTAAATACGAAGGGCTAATCCGTTCGATGGAGCAGGAGGGGAACCTTACAACTAGAGCTGTGAAAGCAAGATTACTTGTGGAAGAGAAGAGGGTTCAGAGAGAAAATGATCAGAAAGAGAGAGAGGAACGACCGACAGCATTGACATCGACGAAAGGCCATCCATTCCGCAGAAATCAGCCTAATAACAGGGGCGAGAAGAAAAACCATTACGGAGGAAACAGTAAGATGCGAGGAAGTGGCATAAACGGAAGTAAGACGATAAACGCAAGTGAGTCTAAGTGCTTTGAGTGCGGAAAATGGGGACACTTTGCCAGAAACTGTGACAATCCTAGATGCTATGCTTGTGGCAACCGTGGTCATGTAGTGAGAGAGTGCGATCAAAAGAGGGCTGAAATAAACAGGAACCGAGGAGAAAATGAAAACAAGAGTGAAGTGGCCACAGACCGCTTCAGAGCATGTATTCTAAGGACTCCTACTTCTAACTACGGCAAATCTTCGTGGGTCGTGGACTCGGGAGCTTCAGATTACATGACTCCGCATCGTGAATTTTTCAACACCTTCAAGGAACTGCGTGGGTCTGTAGCTTTGGGCAAGGGGAGAGCGGACGTTAAAGGAGTTGGAACTGTTAACGTCAAATTGACAGAAGCATGTGGAGGTTGGACATTGGGATTGACCAGAGTGCTCTATGTACCTGAACTGGAGTGCAACCTGGGGGTCTATTCTCTAACTCGAAGCTCCCGTCGTGGTAGCTTCGAACTAGCTACCAGAATTGGCTACCAACCCTATTCCCTAACTGGGAGTAGCTAATTCATACCGAGAATTTCTGGTAGCTTTCTCAGACCGGATATGGGGTATGAGAAATATTTCGTGCGAACTCAGTTTTTACTTTTAGAACCAATGAAATCGCTCGTTTCATTTCGTAACCTGCGGGAAAATCATAATGTAGTCGTTCTCGGCTGACTTTTTCTTCTAGTTGAAATTAATGTGCTTTGTAAATTACGAAATGCTGAGTGCCTTTAGCTTTCATAATAATAGAAATACGTAGAAATAATTATATTTGGCTAAGCGGCTTAGATCAATTCAATAGTTTCGATCGATGCAGCAGTTTATGTCACGATTGCTAATCATGTAGGCCATGTAAATATAATGAAGAGAAAATGTTAGTAAACTACCAACACATTAAACCAATGCTATCACATTGTCGTTCTAATTCCCGAGAACTTTTCACTCATCGCTCCTTATGCTTTTGCTTGTTTGATGCAAAAATTTTGATGACCAACTGTTTCTGTGCAAAGATTGTTCCTTCTTGCACTGCGAGAGAATATCGCAATAACATGTGCATACGATAAGTGTATATTATTTCGGGAATATCTTCAACAAAGTTAATGGGAAGGTGGAGAAAATTATGATTGAAAGTTACGTCATTTCACTCAGATTGGCCTAAGCAATCATTTTAGGCTCACAATATGCTTCAAACAATATTTACACAAAACTCTACAGTCGTGCCGTTCTCACGACGGCTAAATTAATATTTAAATGGTTTTATGAATCAGTATTATATGCCAACCGCCAACCTTGCACTATTGCAAGCGAGAGCGATTCATAAGAACTTGACCATCATTATGAAAAAACAACCTATTAAACGTAGTTCCTTCTCTTAATATTAAAGTCATATTATATTATTGTTTTTGTGATGACTTCCTCCGTGGGCTTCTGGAATATCCATGGCTACACTTTCTCAAAATTCAAAACAAATACACCAACTTAACTACCGGCACTGAAATTAATTGCGTATATACGGCCAAAGACACACAAATGAAAGCAGAATGATATCATGAACATATTTATTCATTGGAAGAGCAAAAAATTTATTAATAACTATCAGGAAACACCTTACATTTCATTATAACACAATAATATCCACATCTCCACGGTCTGCATCTATGTAACACTAAACTCTCTTCACACAATCACTTCACAACAAAGATCGTTGCTGATAATGCACAGTAAAGTTAATCATTAATGTATAGACACTTGCAAAAATAAGACATCCATCTCTGTGCAGTGGATACATTGGCATTGGTAATGATTTCAACGCATTAATTTGTACCGTCACTACAACACAGTCTCTCGCAACATCAATAATGATCACTGTTTTCGGGGGTTTTCTTCTCACTAGTAATGACTACATGCAAAATAAGATCTCACGTGAAATAAAATGATTGAAAGCAACATTTTTCTTCTCCAAATAATGAAATCAACTAGTTAATGCGATCGATAGTTCACTCCGAAACATACATATATAGTCACGAAATTTGTCTCTCATGCCCACTACTTTGTTAAGAATACAATAATTGAATGCTTCAAATATTTTACGCAGCATTCCCGACCTCATTAAAGATAATAATTACGGAAAACAACAAAAATAGTCAACACTTTTCTTGTTTACCACTCCATCGCTGGCCGTGCCAAGAAAGATGCTTATGGGATAGAACAAAAGAATAGCGACATGCACCTGTTGGTTCACGGCGGCTCATAGGAATTCCCCGTGTATTTTGATGGTAGCTAGCTGAAGCGCGGGGTTCGAGGGCGTGCTTCGCGAAGCTACCGTGGTAGCTAGTTTGAAGCTACGGAAGTAGCTTCAAATCCCATATAGAATAAGGGTTGGAGCCTAATAAGCTACCTGTAGCTTCTGCAAGCTCCCTTCGCCGGAGCTTCAGCGTTAGAGAATACAAGTGGGAGCAAGTAGCTTAATTAAGCATCTCTCCGTCAGAAAGCTACCGCGCTTCGAGTAAGAGAATAGACCCCCTGATCTCTGTGAAGCGCCTAGCTGACAATGGAATTAGACGTACGTTTGATAAGAACAGCGCTATTGGCTCCGACGATGGCGTACCTCTATTTACTGCTCGTGAGTCAGGTGGACTGTATTTACTAGCCTGCAAAGAGGAATCAAGAGGGGCAGTGGCGGTAAGTGAGAGCGAGACCACATCACAAGATCCTGGTGAAGATGTGGAAGCTATTGCATTGAGGACTGCGAAAATGTGGCACCAACGTCTTGGGCACCTTCATGAGGCAGCAATTGATAAGATACCTGGTCTGAATGATGAGGACTTTGAGTGGGAAGAAGAAGATTTAGAAGAGAATGAGTCTAAGGAAGTGAATCTGGTGGGAGTAGAAAGGGAACATGGTGAGTTAATAGAATGGGAGAATGATGAGATAGAACAAGTGGACGTACTGCAACCTGAAGTGACTCTCAGGTGTAGCAGCAGAATCCCAAAACCAGTGCATTGTCCCTGTTGCAAAATGACAATATTCAGCCACACCCTGCCGTGCTGTGAGCCCAGCTGCATGGAGCCTAGCAGCGTGGAAGAGGCATTGAGTGGAGGGGAAGCTGAACACTGGCGAGCTGCTATGATAGAAGAGCTAGAAAATCTCAAGAGGAAGGGTACCTATGAAATTGTGAAGAAACTCGCAGGTAAGAATGTTCTGGGTTGTAAATGGGTTTTGAAGGTTAAGCAAAAGCCTGACGGTACTGTTGAACGATATAAAGCTCGATTAGTAGCTCAAGGTTTCTCCCAAATACCTGGTATAGATTTCAAAGAGACTTATTCCCCTGTGATTAAACGTAAAAGCATTAGGTTGTTAATGGCTTTAGCAGTGGAAAATGGGTGGGTTCAAGAGCATGTGGACGTTCTCTCAGCATATCTGAGCAGTCCATTGCATGAGGAAGTATACATGAAACAACCGAAATACTTTGAGGAGGGAGGTCAAAATTGTGTGTGTAAACTAAATAAGGATATATATGGTCTTAAACAAAGTGGGAGAGAGTGGTATGAACATATTGATAAAGTACTTTGTGACCTAAAACTTAAGAGACTTACAAGTGATCCATGTGTGTATTGTGATGAGGGGAAGAAACTCATAATAGGAGTATATGTAGATGATTTGGCATTGTGGGGAAAGAAATGTAAAGTTGAGTGGACCAAACAACAATTGTTGCAAAGAGCTCCAGCAGTCAGGTGAGGGTTATTTTGATGTGCTTGGAAGACTTTCCGGTAATCCCACCTTTTCCTGTGGGCATTTACCATGGCTATGGTAAACCCACTTCATGCTCTGAGTTTCTGATGACTATGTCCAGGAGATGAGGGAACTTAAAACAAGTGGCATCAATTGTGATGGTGAAGATTTTTGTGTTGATGTCACATGGTATGTTTGTGATGCCCCTGCTCGTGCATTTGTTGCCCAAATAAAATCACATACGGGATACTCTGGTTGTGGCAAGTGCACTTCACAGGGGGAATATTTTGACAATAGAGTGGTGTTCGATGAACTTAGTTCCCCTCTAAGGTCTTACACTAGCTTCCGCCTAAGGTTAGATGAAGACCATCACATTGAGCATTCCCCACTGTTAGACATTCCAGATGTAAAGATGGTTTCACAGTTCCCGTTCGAATATATGCATTTGGTGTGCCTAGGGGTTATGCGCAAGATGCTAATTCTAGCTTGGGTAAAAGGGAGTCTCCTTGTTAGACTACCAGCTGCAAACGTGGTGTCTTTGAATGAGAGGGTAGCTGTCATCTCTCAAGGTGTACCTGTGGATTTCTCACGGAAACCAAGATCTTTGGTTCATTTGCAGCGGTGGAAAGCTACTGAATTTCGTACCTTTCTACTGTAGACTGGGCTCTTGCTAATGAAAGATATTGTAAACACTAATGTTTACAAACATTTTTTGGCTCTCCATTATGCCCCCAGACTGTTGGCCAGGAATGATTGCCTTGTTAATTTAGATTATTCAAAATCCCTCCTTGAATACTTTGTGAAGAAGTTTGGAGTATTGTACGGCCAGCAGCATCTATCTTATAATGTGCATGGACTACTCCATCTGGCAGATGATGTAAAATTACATGGGCCTGTTGATAAATTTAGTGCATTCAAATTTGAGAATGCACTAGGCAAAATAAAGAGACTGGTGCGGAAGCCAAGCCTTCCTCTTCCTCAGATTGTGCGACACATTGAAGAGGCATCTTTGTTTAATCACTGTATAAGGGAGTCAAAGACAAGGCCTCATGCAGGCTGGCGGATCCCAAGAGTTCTCCCTTTTGGTTTGCAGCCTCCTTGTTACAGCAAATATGACTTAAACTCATTACTATTTTCAGACCAACAGCCAAATAACTGTGTGGTTACTGATAGCAGTGAAATTTTTATTATCACTTTAATTGCTACACAAGGAACTGAAGTGCAAATTGTTGGAAAAGCTTTCAGTGATGTGACTTGCTTTTATGAAGTACCTTCTTCATCAAAGAATGTGGGAATATATGTAGCTTGGAGATGGACAGCATCACGTTTGTGGCCAGTGCAGAGTATCAAAAGGAAGGCAATGTGTATGCCCTTACATGATGAATCTGATGGCCAATCTTTTTATGTTAGTGAGCTCCTCCATCATTGATGCATAATGATCATCAGTGTTGAATGCAGTTTTCTGGCAACTACAGGTGTTCATCTTTAGTGAGCGAAGACAGTTTCGACATCCTGCCTCCACCCTACACAGCACTTTCCATTGTTCTGCAGAATACTGATGGGGTGGACATTAGGGTGGGCCAAAAAAAGGTTTTTTTTCCTGATCAAATTTGCCCTGAGCGAGAAAGTTACGAAATGATGTAAGGATCTCGCACACAAAATTTTTTCAGATCGGATAATATTAACCACTGCCGCCCGAGCTCTAAAGTTTAAAATTTTGCGAAAAATCAGGCTGATTTCAGAATCAAACGGCTATGAAGACGAATTTTATGAAAATATGGTATAGTGGATAATAAAAAAGAGTGGATGCATGTTTATAGTTTATGAAAATGAAATTTGAAGTTTTTTTTGACAAAATCTATGGTTAAAAAAATGTCTATGAATTAACAACAAAATTAGAGTATAGACCACCCGCACCACACAACTCATTTTTGCCTACATTTCTAAAACTCCATTTTGAAGGCTAAATTGCCAGTAAAAAAATATTTATTTCGATTAAATTTCATTTCTTATCATATAAGTCATCATATGGTAGTAAATAATCCCACAAAAAGTAGTAATAAGGTAAATTATTTGAAATTAACATCAATCATAATGACGAATAACGTACCTGTGGAGCTAATTTCAACAAGAAATTCAGCTAACAAGGAGACTTTGCCTAACTGATGTCAAGAAAGAAGATGAAACCTTTTTTATTTGAAAGTAGACACTTAGATAGGAATACAGTTGAAGGGTTTTGTCCAAATACGCCCGGGTTTGAGAGAAAAAAGCATTTAAAAATTGGAAAATATGGTCACGTTGAATTTAATTTTGAAAATTTCGCCTATTGTTCAAAAGCGATTTGGCCGAGTGGTATCGTACCGCGCTTCTGATGTGAAAGTTCAGGGTTCGAGACTCGGTGAGAGTAAATTTTTTCCAGTCTACCACCTCCTCCATTTTTTGTAATCCGTTCCATCCCCTTCTTATTTGTTCATTTAGGACGTTTTACATTTTTTTTACTTGACTGTTGTTTGAGAATAAGCCCTAAACTGACATTTTTGTCGCTACCTAACCCTTACTTCGAATTATTCTTTCCGTGCCAAGATTCATGAAAGCAGGAGTTATAAAACTGTGGTGCTGGCTTCGAAGTGAAGGGAACTCATTTCCAAAGCAAAAGATTTTAAGCATATTGTCGCCGGATAGTTTCCCCGGTTACATACGGGAGAAAGATATAAAATAAGGGGGAATGAAACTCGACAAGCTTGAAATGATCGACAGATGGGTATACGATCACTTTGTCGAACCCAGGAACAGCAATGAGCCGCTGATGACTCGGACTTTACAAGAATATGCTATTTATGCGTGATTTCAGCACATATCTCCAGGATTTGAATTCCCTGCTGGTGCTTCATGGGTTGCATCTTTTAAGAAGAGACACCGAATCGTGCAACGTAAATTAACAAAATACGTATCAGCGGGCGAGCAAGCGTGTGCTGAAGAAATATTGCAATCGGCAATGACGTTTCAGAAGAAAACAAAAAGCTCAATCTCCAAATGTAATAGATTTCGTAATTAATTCAGATCAGACCGGGTGTCTGTAGAGGTGGATATAAAGAGAACGCGATCAAGAAAGGGAGAATATTGTTCAGGTTGCTCTTGGGAGCGTGATCAATGTAATACATTCATATACAGCGCAGGAAAGCTGCTTCCTAAAGTTTTCATTGTGCTTATCAGAACCTGGAGGTGATTTTGGTCCGCAAGTGAGCGAAGAAACTGGAGAGTGAATTTTTAAATATTTCTGTTGTGTATTGTAAATCTGGAAAACTTACGACTGGGTTGTATTTCAAATTTTTTAAATAATGTTCTCTGGCCATGTGTTAAAAACAATACATTTTTATTGCTTATTGATTTGTGGGGGACAAAAAAATAGTGCCATTTATGATGAACTATTTATCGACGAGGAAGGAGAACCGATATACAGCGTAAAAACTATACCACCGAAGTGCACATCCGTAAGCCAACTGTGCGATGTACATTTTTACAGGCAAGTAAAGCAGTTTATTGCACGAAACCAGAACTGCACCTTACTCCTTCAAGGGAAAAAAGAGATATTCTCTCATGAGGATGGAATAAAAATCCATTCAATCGTGCATCATCTGTTGTCCTAACCAGCATTCAATGATATGCTTAGGTATGCATGATATGCCTCGAAGTTAGTAGAGAATTGAATTGTTTAAAAAAGTTAAGGGGAATATGTTTCCTTGAAGATATAAAGAAACACAATGGCGAATGCTCAGGTAGCAGTTTTATAGAAAGAGCATGGTGCTTTTCATTTAATTGCTTTTCTTGTTTTATTACAATTATCATCCAAATTACTGTAAAGAGGCGAAGTAATAAATAAATAATGAAAAATTGGAGAAGGCAGTGGCAATTGCAGATTATTCAATTTTATATATTTGTGCTTTATATTATGGAGGTATTTCCTCCAATTCATGGTCCTTTACGCGACAGAGATTTCTCGTGGGCATAAGATCTAATGAAAGCAAGAGAAAACCGAATAATATCGTGCTACGGGAAAAAGCAAAAGAAGTGTAGGAAAATGGGAGTCTGGCGAGGCCATGGAAAAAGAAAAGGGAAGGGACGAGCCGACAAGCCAAACTAAAAACAGTACGATCATATGGACATCGACCTCAAAGGGTTCTGGCCATGAACCAATTTTAAGTTGGCCAAGTAGTATATTCCAGGTAATTAAAAGTTCACAAGTAACGACAATTCGTTCCCCTGCTTACACAGCTTGTTTAAAATCTCTAGGCATCTAAATACGCGGTAATAAGGACTCTGACAATGAGAGGAGAGTAAGTTTGTGGGAGGAAAGCATACCTCGCACATCGATCGGTTAGGGCAAGAGGAGTAGGGAATAATGGTCGGCAGGGTGCCAAAAAATGGCTTTATGGAGACTTACTATTCCAACGAAAAATATAGATGGTACTTCAACCTCCTATCCAGGTTACTATGTGTTGAAAAAACTTCGTTCTAATCGTCTAGCCCTTCAACTATTCAGGTGTTGAGGACAAAATTTCTTTCTTCCTTTCCAAAATCCTATTATACACAAACATTTTAGCCTTTTAACTTTGAACTCAATATCTCCGGTAAATCGAATTCGCTTGAATAGGTTCTTGGCAACAAAACACATGCGGCAAAAGTTATTCAGCAAAATAAATTAAGTTATAAGGGCATTTCCTGACGATTACCAAGGTAAAAAAATATATTACAGGAGAGCAACAACAGTCAGAAGAGCAATAGCGACGTTTAGCACTTGGAATACTCCAAATTGATCATACAGGTAGACGAGCGAAAATTGTTGTATATTCTAAATACTACAACAGCAGGAACCGGGGAAATATGTTTAAACTCTTTTGCTTTGGAAATGAGTTCCCTTCACTTCGAAGCCAGCACCACAGTTTTACCACTCCTGCTTTCATGAATCTTGGCACGGAAAGAATAATTCGAAGTAAGGGTTAGCTAGCGACAAAAATGTCAGTTTAGGGCTTATTCTCAAACAACAGTCAAGTAAAAAAATGTAAAACGTCCTAAATGAACAAATTAGAAGAGGATGGAACGGATTACAAAAAATGGAGGAGGTGGTAGACTGGAAAAAATTTACTCTCACCGAGTCTCGAACCCTGGACTTTCACATCAGAAGCGCAGTACGATACCACTCGGCCAAATCACTTTTAAACAATAAGAGAAATTTTTAAAATTAAATTCAACATGACCATATTTTTCAATTTTTAAATGATTTTTTCTCTTAAACCCAGGCGTATTTGGACAAAACCCTTCAACTGTATTCCTATCTAAGTGTCTACTTTCAAATAAAAAAGGTTTCATCTTCTTTCTTGACATCAGTTAGGCAAAGTCTCCTTGTAAGGCTTAGAAAAAACAGAACCTGAACACCAAGCATTTCACTAAGTAGCTCTCTGCAAGTTTCGTAAAGAAACTACCCAGAATTCACCACGAGGAAGAGGCTACCATCGAGTTCCACCCGTGTCCCCCAACCAACCTTCTAAAGCATTACGGAAGGATTGACGCAATGGTTAGAATAGAGGGAAAGCAAACCAGGTGTGGAGTGAAGTGCGTGATATTTGTTGCACCCGAAAATTTCATGGTTAATGATTTGCCCACTTATGATGAAAATGTTTTTGTACTCTCGGTACATTGAAGAAGAAATTTAAAATACCATTATTTCTGTGCCGGGAATCGCGGAGACAGTGGCTTATGCCATTGAAGGCATTTGGCATAGATCCTCTATCCCAGTTGCTGGATATAGGCAAATTGCTTGACAAATTATTCAATATCATGGAAATAATCGCAATATTCTTCGATCTGTCAACAAGAATGCTTTCATTGATCTAAAGCAAGACTTTCTTCGTCACGCACGTCAGCTTTTTGATGTTGCGGCATGTAAATTGCTTTAGTGAGACTGATTCTGTTTGTGATATTCATTCGAAAATGCCTTGTTTAGAATGGGAATTCCCTAAGGACAGAGAATTAGTAGGAAAATGAAGATAGGCGCCATCTATGTGCAGGAGACCAAAATAGGAAGACGAGGCTTTGCAGGTTAGAAGGAACAAAGGAACACCCGAATGTTCCACCCTATTTTGTCATAACACTTCTGTTCGGAAGACTCAGGTGATGAAATGACATTGAACGGAGAGTTATGTGATGCAAGTGAAGGAGAGTATTTCATGGAAAAAGGTTAGTGTAAGCGATTTGAAATTGCCAAGATTTGCATCATCCTGTGAATAATTCTGCATGTCAAACCATACCTCTGCAGCACTTGCATCTGCGCACCTAATAGATATCAGGTTAGTTACTCAAAGAGTCAATGTACTTTTTGTTGACAAGAACAATGTTAGAAGGGAAAGAGAAAGATTGCACACGTCTCTTCGGAGGAATATGGGAACTGTTAAACTGCAAGCTCTTTACTTCGATGTAACTCTCGTTCAAGAGCCCGGTTCACGCTACTTATGGCATGTCACCCCATGTGTCAGTAAAGCTATTGGCCTCTAAGATTTCATAACGAATTTTCTAGGAGAGGAAATGATCATTATCGATGGACTCCAAGCAATTGTGTGCGATGGAACTGAGGTTAACACCGGAAGCCATGCTGGACTAATCAGGAGAATGGAAATGGCCCTAAGAAGACCCTTGCATTGGTTTGTTCGCCTGCTTCATTTCAATGAACTATCGTTCAGAACCGTCAAAAGAACTGATGACCCTGGAAAACTTTGTTATCGAAGTTTACGCTCCAATGCGGTTTTCAATAAAATTGAGAAAATATCGAACAGAAGTCCCGAAGCATATTATGATTCTTCTTATGAAATATAGAAATAGAGACATCTAATTATGCCGCTACTCTATGATTCAGGGAAATGTAATTTTGCTCACCGAGAGAATATTCCGCTTGCAATGTTAGCCGATGAACGCAGACAAATTCGTGCAATGGCCATCACAAATACATTGAAATCGAGAGAAACTCAGCAGGAGGAATTGAGGAAATTCGAATTTTCCAAAGCTAACCTTCTACGGAGTGAAGAGTTTTCGGGATCGCCACCGGGTCAGGAACTCCATATCTGCCGACGTTTCAATGTCCGACTCGGTCATCAAAACATCTGCAGACATGGAGTTCCTGACCCGGTGGCGATCCCGAGAACTCTTCACTCAGTCCATTCGCCGGGAAAGCACAAAATCTTTCTAAACTTCGATGCTCAAAATTATATTGACTTGGTTGACTGTGAACCAATTGAGGTAAATCAACCACCAATAGTAGCTGGGATGACAAACAAAAACTTGGAAGACCTTGTTACGGAAAGATCTGTATCAGATCCTTTTCCCTGCCATACACAAGCAGTTGAAAGGATGGTACAAATGATAATGTTAGCATCAAAATCCGTGTGCAGTATAGAACGCAGGCATGGATGGGCATTATCGTGCATAAGAGATGGATACTAATAATAATAATGGAATAGAATAATTTTCTCAGAGTAATTGATGTGCTTTCACAATTGTGTCCTTCGGAAGGTTGGCTGGGGGGGACACGGGTGGAACTCGATGGCAGCCTCTTCCTCGTGGTGAGTTCTGGGTAGTTTCTTTACGAAACTTGCAGAGAGCTACTTAGTGAAATGCTTAGTTTTCAGGTTCTGTTTTTTCTAAGCCTAAGTTGAATTTCTTGTTGAAAATAGCTGCGCAGGTAAGTTATTCGTCATTATGATTGATGTTAATTTCAAATAATTTACCTTATTACTACTTTTTGTGGGATTATTTACTACCATATGATGACTTATATGATAAGAAATGAAATTTAATCGAAATAAATATTTTTTTACCAGCAATTTAGCCCCCAAAATGGAGTTTTAGAAATGTAGGCAAAAATGAGTTGTGTGGTGCGGGTGGTCTATACTCTAATTTTGTTGTTAATTCATAGACATTTTTTTAACCATAGATTTTGTCAAAAAAAACTTCAAATTTCATTTTCATAAACTATAAACATGTATCCACTCTTTTTTATTATCCATTATACCATATTTTCATTAAATTCGTCTTCATAGCCGTTTGATTCTGAAATCAGCCTGATTTTTCGCAAAATTTTAAACTTTAGAGCTCGGGCGGCAGTGGTTAATATTATCCGATCTGAAAAAAATTTTGTGTGCGAGATCCCTATATCATTTCGCAACTTTCTCGCATAGGGCAAATTTGATCAGGAAAAAAAACCTTTTTTCGGCCCATCCTAGTGGACATGGTTTCTATTTTCTGTAATCTTCCTTGGACGTTAGCTTCTCACCATCACCAATACCTTAGTCAAATTTTCGGAAAACTGCACTCACGGACATTGCTGGAGAAACCTTCGCAGGATGATCGTCAGCATTGCCCTTTGCATTTTTGGTAACTGAAACTGTAGGTTGTCTTGCCTGTGTTTTTTTTTTTTAATTTTCTATATTTTTTACATACAATATTTTCTTTCAGAATGCCATTTGTGGTGGCTGAGTTTTTACCTCACCGGGAATTCAAGGACGTCACCGTCCAGACAATTCCAGCCTGCTGGATAGTTGGTGAGAATGTAACCAGGTACCCACCCCCTGGGTACTCCTGGGTTGCAATGAGCCGACTAATCCATAAAGAGGTTGCTCCCAAGGATAACTGGGAAATACTGGGGGTGAAGTTTGTTTCCCCCAACTTTGGTATGTATATGTGTGTAGTGCTTAGTTTTCATTATGTGCATAGATTTCTGCTTGGACCATAACTCTTTTAATTAAAAACTTTCCACAGATTCTTATTTGGAAGCAGTGAGTGTAGAGCGCAAGGCTGCTGAGTGTAGTGACACTCACCTTGAAGTGGTACTGGAGAGCATGGCTGGTGAGGAGAGGAAGCGG
The DNA here is from genome assembly GCF_921293095.1 of Ischnura elegans. Classification (NCBI taxonomy): domain Eukaryota; kingdom Metazoa; phylum Arthropoda; class Insecta; order Odonata; family Coenagrionidae; genus Ischnura; species Ischnura elegans. The sequence continues at coordinate 116,857,539 of NC_060253.1, forward strand.
AAAAGGAAAGCTAAAAAAATCTGTTACCCAAGTGAGCTCATCACTAATACGAGTGTAGACGAAGATAATTGTTGGATTAGTGATCCTCCTCATTTGCCAGGTACATATGTCTTCACATACATTTCTTAGCATAAGTTGTTAGTTTAAGATTAGTTCATGCAATCTCATTAACTACTCTGCCTCAATTGATTCTCCCGCCAACTGTGCACTGCGGAGCGACAGACAGAAAACTCGAGGAATGGCTGCAGCAATGATATGTCTTGACCTTCATGCCAATCGAAGAGAATTTTTTTGATGCACTGTGGCTTAGGTGAGAAAGATTATAAAAAATCACGTCCAATCTCATTAAAAACAAAAGAAGAGACATGCTGACTCCTGGGAATGCTATTATCCATGACGAGGACCGTCATCTCAGCGCTGATGCAGCCCAACTGTTCGTTGAGCAATTTCATTGGGACATTTTCGATTAGTCTTAGACACCTAAGCAATAGTCAATTTACCATTCCTTCGCAAAGCTATGGAATCTTATTGTGAAGCATGGCTAATTATGAGAGCCACTTCTCGGCATCAATTACACTCCCACTTGGTCTTACCCCTAGGGTTCTAGGCGAGACCAAGGCTCTCTAAAGGCCGTTTTACATGGGGCACGGAATTGTGCAGGTTAGAGCAGCATCAATTTCTAAATGTCGTGGAATTGTGCAAATGAATGAACGAAATTAGGACAGGGGCTATTTTGCCATCTCACGGCCACGCATTCTCGCATATGTTCTAGTAATTCACCGCTTTACATGGCGCAATTTTGACTGCACCTTCGTACACACGTCAGATTGTGCAAGTACGAGCGAGGCAAATCAAAGACCTTCCCAGAATGCGGCACGCAAGCCATATTCTGCTTTTTTCTCTCTCTTCGTACCTAGGTAATTGGTGAGCAGATAGCATCATAATTACTACGAAGCAGGTTCGTCGCAATCCACCATTTTAGGGACATCACTAAATACGGATAGTGTGGAAACAGCCGTCGAGCATTGTTTGCTATCATGCAATGTTGTGTGCGTGATAGTTTAGCAAAAAATATTTTTAATAACTCCATAAATGAGTTTCACTTAATTTCCAACGTTCCCACAGCTGCAACGCTTCGTAGTCTGGTTCATACAGCCATCGTAAAACATCCCAACTCTTCTTGAATGCCCGACAATTCTTTCAATGAACTTAAAAAAAAAACTAGATATCTTAAGGAGCGTTTAGCCTAACAATGGTGGACACGCACCGCCTTTCCCGCAGTGGTGGCGGAGTGGTGTTGACGGAGTATATTATGAACTCACTAATGGTGATATATGATCTTGTTTTTTCTCGGCGAATATTTCTTATAAATATTTCTCGGGTTTCTAGCCCAGTGAGACTTTTTTGGTCTAACGTTTCGACGGAACACTCTTCCATCGTCCTCAGAGAATGAATGTGCTGCAGGCCTGCCTTCCTGCGCTTATATAGCCGTTCAAACCGGGGGGCATTGTTGTCGTCTTCTGTCCGTTATCTTTTTGATTAACGGTTTCCATTCCGTGCTTATCGTGTACCCAGAATCGCGATTTACTTTATTCCTCTCCAGCCGGATCTCAATGGCTTCTTTAAGGAGACGATCCCAAAACAAAGGTGCCTTAGAGATCACTCGAGCCTCATCGAAAGATATTATATGATCTTCCGTTAGGCTGTGTTCAGCGAGGGCCGATTTCTCCGGATGGAACAGTCTTATACACCTCTTGTGCTCTTTAATTCGTGTCTCTACCGTGCGCCCAGTCTCTCCGATGTACACTTTCCCACACTGACATGGGATACGGTAAACTCCAGGTGTTCTGAGTCCCAAGTTGTCCTTCACACGCACTAAATCCCCACGCAGTTTTTGCGGTGGTTTGTGTATAGTTTCAATATTCCGCTTTGCTAATGGTGAGTAACGAATAATAATCAATGCCTTTCGTTTTCATTGATGAAGGAAACTACCCTATTAAGAGATTTCAAAAACGGACTCCTTCACACGCCTGGATATCCGCAGCTACTAGATCGTTTGGAGTTTATTAGTTGCGTTAGAGCAGAGGCCAGAGATAATCACTCCGCAGAGTAACATTTGCAACGGAAACGGCCTAAAAAGCGAAATCAGGAATTCACACAATGCACCCCGCCCCACGGCATCTCACGCATTAATAATCTCAAATCCTGAACAGGTCAGGCTATTGGGCGGATTAATTGGGCCAATCCGGAATGCATGCAAGCTAGAATATGCACCTACGACTACCTACGAGTTCATCCATTCAATGGTCATGTTTTCAGAGAGCTTAACCCTCATTCAAAAATTGTTTTTTGAGAAGGCTTTTTGTGATTTCATTCAATTCCTTGAAAAAACTACCTTCATTTTACCAAATCTTTGTGTATTAATCTATTCTAATCAATTCCGTGATACCATTGTTGCGCAAAATACATATTCCATGTTTACATTCTTCAGGTAACGACCTCTTTTAATATTTCATCGTCTTCCGTCCCTGCAATCAGCTTCCTCTTACCACTACCCCTCCACTTATCTTAGTCACTTCCAGTTACAGACTAACTAATATTTTCCAGCACCCGCTACCTCCTCGGTCAACGGTATATCATCCCTAATCACACATTTATACCATTTATCTCCCACTGTCCTTCCAGTTTTATTTCCCAAACAACATTAGATTAATTATATACTTTGCTATTCGATTATTGAAACAATGGCACTAATGGAGTAGCGTGGAGAAATGATGTCGGGTGAGGAGGTCCCTGATTCAGAGTCATCTCTCGGCGGCGTGGAGAGGCTGATTGCGGCGAAAGACGGATGATGAGAATGGTGCATAATTTCAAGGAGGCAAGCCCATCATTAACTCATTCGGAATATTAATTGGAGTCATAATAGCGAGGGGCGGATAAGGGCTCTGGAAAAAAACTTCTTTTTAAGGGCCTCGTATTTTTCTAGACTTAAATGCCGCCCTCTCAAGGGATAGCTTATTGCACAGTGCCTGCCATAGGCAAATGGAGTTGATGGCTTGAATTAAAAATTGTGATGCATCGAAATAGGGCCCCAGAAAGCGATGCAAACAGGGATAAATATTTCGTACTCACTGAGAAATGGCCGCCGCATGAGGGGATAAACATTCACCTGGATCACCAGCGGAACTTACCTGAAAAAGGAGAATACGGGAGTTAATTTATGAGCTTTTAAAATTCCATCAGCGAGATGGCAAGGGTGCAGCCACACGGTGGATTTCCCAGCAATTAGGCCTCACGTAAACACACTCATTGTATCAAATTCATGCAATTATGCCCTCGGATAAGTAATTCGAGTAATTCTACGACCTTACCTTGCCTTTAGAGCCCTTTATCAGCACTTGAAAACGTGACACGAAGCATAAACACTCTTTTCAAACTACATGTGACAAAGGAAAAAAAGTGCCAAGTTTAAAAATACTTTGGCGGCGCATGCTCTCATTCCCGAATGCTGTCACTCTGTCATTTTAAAATAGCAGGGAGCCAAATTTAATCCTTAAAATTTTTCACTGGAAAAACCAACTACGGTACAGCGTTGTATTCCGGGGCAAAAAATGACAAACTGTCCAAAAGTTCCAAGGCTAGCATAAAAATGGAGCATCGGAATAAAAGAGACAACATAGTTAAATGAGTAAAATAGCAAACGTCACCATGCCATTCTGTATATTCTTTTACCTTAATGTATATGCTCAGAAAAATTATTGAATAATCGTGCAAGCACTCTCTCAAACTAGTGACGCAATCCGAATGGATATGACCGTGATACATGTCAAACTCACGCTTCGATTCATTATCATTGTCAAGATTGCTGTTTTCAGTATTGCAATATGTTTCAAGGAAACATGTTATAGTTGATTATCATTATTAAGTATCCTACCGATTAAGGTAAGTTTCCATGGAGAGCTTAAGGACTCCTGGAGCCCCCCATCACATCTGCACATCCCTCTTCAGTGATCCATATGACCTAATACCTTCCATTCTATCCAGAAATCCTATTCTTTTCCTTCCCCTCCCTTGCTTACCTAACATTCTTCCCTCTAACACTGTTTTCAACATCCCATCCCCTCTAAGTACTCGTTCCATCCATACCTTCTGTCTCCTCCGTATCTCATCTAAAAGCTGCCTCTGCTCACCCACCATGTCCAGCCTCCTTTGTCGTTCCTCCTCCTCTCCCTCCACTTCACCTCCTCCATTCTTTGCTACACCCACATCTCGAATGCCTTGAGCCTTCTCTCGTCCTCCTTCCTAAGTGTCCACGTTTCTGCACCGTAAAGCGCTACACTCCAGATCAGACACTTCACTAGCCTTTTCTTTAAATTCTTACATAGCAAACCTCCCAGAAGCTATTGTTAATTACAAAGTAAAATATGGTCTTATTGAAGGATCTAAGGTTTTCCCGGCGAATAGACTGGAGGAAGAGTTCTCGGGTTTCCGGCCGGGTCCAAGGGTTTGTCAGCCCCGACGTTTCGAAGGCTAAGTCTGCCATCGTCTTCAGGGTGAATGGATTAGCCAAGTTGTGTCCTTCCTATATACCGTCGCGTTGGTTTCAGGTGGGCTCTGATTGGTCGACGGTCGGGCCAATGCGTGTCCTCTCCCCCTTCAGCTTTTTCAGAGCTGGTTTCCACGCATTGCTCAGGTGGAAGCCGGAGTCTCGGTTCATGTTTTTCCCCTCAAACCTGATTTCTACTGACTCCTTCAGGACACGGTCCCAGTAATTTTTGGCCTGGCATATTAGTTTTGTATCTTGAAAATTTATTCGGTGACCGTTTTCTAGGCTGTGCTCGGCCACTGCAGACTTATTGGGATAGTACAGTCTGATGCATCTTTCGTGCTCCTTCAAGCGTTTTTCAATGGTGCGTCCGGTCTCCCCGATGTACACTTGGCCGCACTCACACGGTATGCGATAGACTCCTGATGTCTTCAATCCAAATTTATCCTTTGTGGTTCCGAGAAGGGCCTTGAGTTTTCCCAGTGGTTTGTGGATTGTCTCCACATTATGCCTTCTTAATATCCTAGAAATTTTGTTGGATATTGTTGAGACATATGGCAGGCAGGCTCTCCCTGTTGGTTTTACGTCAGGTTTATCAGCTTCTGCTTTTTTCCTTAAGGACTTTTTAAGGGTCATTTTGATGTCTCCCTCTGTAAATCCGTTTGAGCGGAAGGTAGTCCTCAGGTGATCAATTTCCGACTTTAGGTGTTCGGCGTCAGAGACAGCTTTGGCTCGGTGGATGAGAGTTCTCAACACTCCATTTTTCTGCGCTGGGTGGTGGTGGCTCCTTCCATTGAGGTACAGGTCCTTGTGCGTGGGTTTCCGATACATGCTGTGTCCTCGGCTGCCGTCAACCCTTTGTTCAATCAGGATGTCTAGGAAGGGTAGCCGGTTGTCCTTTTCGGTCTCCGTGGTGAACTTGATGTTGGGATGGACGCTGTTCATATGCGCTAGGAAGTCCGTCAGCGACTCAGATCCGTGTGGCCAGACTATGAAGGCGTCATCCACATATCCAAAAAAGTGCTTCCGGTGGAGAGGGGCCGACTCAAGTGCTCGTTCCTCAAAGTCCTCCATGAATAGATTGGCGATGGCCGGTGACAGCGGGGAACCCATGGGTACTCCTTCTTTCTGCTTGTAGAACTTCCCCTGATACAGGAAGTACCGTATAAGCTTGTGTAAGAGGCGCACACGTGTAAGAGGCGCACCCCTATTTTGAGCATCAGAGCTATAAAGAAAAAAAATTTTACGGCATTTTTTTTTATACTACCGCGCGGTGTTGCAGACGTGCGCCGGGAATTTCGACAGTTATCGAACTTTCCTCTTTCAATATTAATTATTAAAATTACCTCAAAATTACCATCACAATCTTCAAATAACCTGCACAACCAGTACAATGCCACCGCTGCCAAGCAATTGGGCATACTAAGAACTTCTGCAACCTCCCTCCAAAATGCGTGCGTTGAGGAGAAGGCCATATTAGCGCAGAGTGGAAAAAGACAACTGAAACTCCTGCCACATGTGCACTTTGCGGCAAGGCCCACACAGCTACCTACAGCGGCTGCGAAAAGCACCGCACAGCGAAAGCTGCCATGACTGCCCGCCGCAGCACGCCAGCTACTAACTCACTTCCCACTCCAGAACCCACTCCCCTGCTTCGCTCATTCGCCGCAGCCGCAAACCCACAACAATTTCCTTCCCTCACCAATGACCTTCCCGCAGACCAACCTTCAGATCCCAACGACCTTACCTCCTGGTTCCAATCCAACAGCTCCCAACTTTCCTCCCTTCAATCCGTTTCAGCAAGGAAACACTTCCTTCTGTCTCAAATGCTACTCCTCCAAGACTCACCATGAACATACACACTACAGACGTTAACTCTCTACATGTTATCTCTTGGAACTGCAACGGCGTACGGACTAAAAAACATGAACTCCTCCAGTACGCCATCGACACCAACATAGACATCATACTCTTACAGGAAACACACCTAAAACCCACACTCTCCTTTTTCTCTCCACACTACAAAACCTACAGACTGGACCGCAACACAACACGTGGCAGAGGAGTAGCAATTCTGGTCCGTAAGAACATTCCTCACTCCCTCCTCAACTCTCCCATTCCCGACGTGTTCGAAGCTCTTGGTGTATCGATCCACACGAAAGCCGGTCCCTTAAATATATACACAGTATGCAGAATCCCTTCCAAACACATGACAGTGGACAACCTAGAACGCCTGTTTTCTGTACCAAGCGGTATCTTCTTCGGCGACTGGAATGCTAAGCATTCATTTTGGAACAGCAACCGGACCAACAAAAACGGCAGAATCCTCTACAACTTTATTAAAAACAAAAACATCCTCCCACTTTCCCCACTCCAGTCAACGCATTATGCCCCACGATCATGCGACATTATTGATTTTGGATTCTCTCTAAACCTTCCCATTAAATTCACTCCCTCCGTTGTTTACTCCTTCACCCCCGACCATATGCCCTTAAAATTCTCCATCCCCATATCCAATAAGCAACTAATACCTTCCAAATTCACGGTAACAGATTGGGAAAAATTCCCTCTCCTGTTAAATGATTCTCTCTCCTCTCTCCTCCCAATCTCAAATCCCACCCCACAATCAATAGAGAAACAGGCAGAAGCACTTAAAACAGCCCTTCACTCCGCAAAAGACAGCGTCTCACGCACTTTTGTTCCCCGCAACACCAGACCTGACAGATTCCCCAAATACTTAGTCTCCCTGATCAAACTCCGCAACTCGGCCCGACATATCTGGCAAAGATAACACATTCCTGCCAACAAGATCAAGTACAACAAACTTGCCAACACCGTCACGCAACACCGTCAAAGCCGAGGTCAAGAAATACAGTACTGCGCTCTGGGAAAACCACATCAATAACCTCACGCTAGAAAATCCCACAGAAAGCCACCAAAAACCGATCTGGAGAACCCTACGATCCCTAAAAAGGGCAGACAAAAATCTATTCCACCCAATTATCTCCGACTCCAACCTCATATTCGACCCAGCTGAAAAAGTCGAAATCCAAGCAGACCACCTTCAGAAAACCATGGCCCCTGACCAATCACTTTCCCCTTTAGAACCTACAATCAATTCATTCCTAAGAACTCTCCATTCTTCATCCGTGTTCACTCCCATTGCTAACCCCTCAATAGTCCAAAAAATTCTAAACTCCCTCTCAACTAAAAAAGCACCCGGGCTAGACAATATTTCAAACACTCAGTTGAAATATGCCAGCCGTTCCCCAAACTTTCTATTCCTTCTTTCTGATCTCTTCAACCATTTCTATTCTTTCCCTTTCATCCCACCTGCATGGAAACAGGCAAAAGTTATCCTTCTTCCAAAACCGGGCAAAGATCCTAAAATTCCAGGCAACAGTCGTCCCATTTCTTTACTTTCTAACCTCTCCAAAATTCTCGAAATTATCGTTCTTCAACGCCTAGAATCCTTTTCATCAGAACACATCATTATCCGACCAGACCTGCTTGGGTTTCGAATAAAAATGTCTGCCCCACACCAAATCCTACGTTTGGTGGAAAAAATATCTCACGGTTTTAACAGTCGCAGAAGCAGGTCAACCATGAACGCAGTAGCAATCGATGGCAATGGATAAATCGCAAAGCGGCAAATTCTGATTCACATCCAATACGGGCGAGGTTTTCATTGAAGTCGTCAAAATCGGCCTTTAAAATAAGAAAGAAAAATAGAGAGAGGTTTTCGTGCCAAAACTTCCGTTCAAATACTGCTGTTTTCAAACAGTGCACACAAGTTGGAAGAAGGAAGCTGGCTGATGACCACACACACTATCGAAAGACTCGGAAGTGGATATTAGTTACGTAGGGAGGCGGAGAAAGGCCTCCCGGCCAGACCGGCAGTTCACGTAAATTGATGTGCGCCGCGCTGATTGTGTTAACTACGCAAACAACGAATATAATTAGCATTTTTTAAACTCATTAGTCATGTGATATCAAAGATTAGCCAAAATTTAATTTAATTTTCTCAAACAGCAGGTTCTATGAAAATATTCCTCCATTGCAATCGTGACCTCTTTTGTCTTTCAGCCTTTGCCATTGTGAAGCGCATTGACACTCTTTGATCGCCACAGTGACGATACTGATGGCAGGGTTAGCAAGTGAAACGAAACTGATGTTTCGTTTCGACCTGGAGGGAAACGATAATACGAGGCCTAGGTTTAGTTTCGTTCCCGCACGAAATTAAAATCATCAAGGAGTTCAGCTTCATCATCATCTTGTGGTGTTCTGCCCATCGGCAGGTCCCCCGTGCCAACGCTGTCTCCATTCTCTCCTGTCTCCGGCCATCTCCCTCAAGTCTCCATATTTTCCAATTTTAACGTTGTCGATAATCTTCAGCCTTCTCCTTCTTCTGACCCCTTCCACTATTCCCTCCAAAGCTGCTTTCAAAATTCCATTCCCTCTCATCAAATGTCCCAGCCAGTTACCCTTCCTTTGATTTATACCCATCAAAGTTCTGTTCTCATCTATCCTATTAAGCACTTGCTCATTCCTAACTCGATCTGTCCACCATATTCCCTCTATCTTCCTCCAAACCCACATATCAAATGCCCGAATCATGTCCCTATCTCTCTTCCCCATCGCCCAAGTCTCACATCCATACACAAACACTCTCCACACAGATTTCACCAATCTCTTACTATATTTTAATTCCTGCGCTTTATTACAGAAGGTTCTATTCTTCTTCTTGAAAACTTCTTTCGTCATTCCTGTGCTGACGGGCGTAATAATTAAGAAGAATTCTGTGGGATAACTCGTTTATTTCAGAGAGCGGAAAACAGCGTAACAATCTCGTACTGTGCAACATGACAAACTCCCCGCTCCGCCGTCAGCCTGCCGTATTTATACTCATCGGCCGACCCACCGCTCCTACATCAGCCCACCGTAATCATACACGCCGGCAGACACCCCGGGATGAAGGTCGCCCTGTTCGACCGCCAGAGCTCGAACCCGCCACATCTCTCCTTCTGAAAAAAACGAATAAAATATGTGGCGGCAAAAATGCCGTTACTGCATCTGCAGTCTTTGTGGAGGACGAACGATCACTCCTCTTCGTCCAGTTCGGTACTCTTGTACTGCTCCGTCTGCTCTCTCCGGCTGAACCTCTTTTTCACGAGGGTCTGGGAATGACCCCACGAACTCAGGATCGGGTCCCCCCTCCAATTCTGCTGGTGCCCGAGTCAGAGTCAGCGCTGCTCGATTTCTTCTCACGACTTCATGGCCGGTCTCCATGGCGAAGATATGATCGAGGACGACCTGCCTCTACAATGATTGTCCCATACTCCCGGCGGTCTTTCACCCATACTCTGTCCCCCGCTGTCAGTGAAGGCAGTTCTCAGGCGCGATGCCGTCGGTTGTAATTCCGCTTAGCCCTCTCTGTGATGAAGTGGTTCTTGTGCCGGAGGGCTTCGAGGTCGGGCCACTTAGGAGCTAACCGCATGTGACCCATTGGGACGTTTGTTCTGAGCTTTCGACCCATTAGTAACTCTGACGGAGAATACCCCGATTCCAACCTTGAAGATCGATATGCGAGAAGGCCCAAACATGGATCTGTTTCTTAGGCGAATATATTTTTTACAATTTTGACTGCTGCTTCCGCCTGGCCATTGCTTTTTGGATGATATGGACTGCTCGTTAGAAGTTCAAAACCGTATTCTCTCGCAAAATTTCGGAAGTCATTTCAACTAAAAGATTATCCATTGCCCATTATCCGCCCAGACGATTTCGGGAATACCATGCCGCGCGAAAATGGCTTTCAGTTTCCCAACCAATAAAGGTGCCCTAGTGTTCTCCAATCTAGCGACCTCAGGATATTTTGAAAAATAGTCAACTGCAACTAGATATTCTCGACCGCGGCTGTGGAAAATGTCAATCCCAACGACCTGCCAGGGTCGCGCTGGTGTCTCACTCGGCTTTAGCGGCTCCACTCTCCCTGGCCTGCGTTCAAGACATTCAGGACATATACTAATTAAATCTTGAATTTCTTTGCCTACGCCTGGCCACCACACGGACTCTTGGATCCTGTTCCTACACTTGGTGATTCCCAGGTGCCCTGCATGAAGTCGACTCAGCATATCTCTCCTTAATGATTCCAGAATTCCAGATTCTTGTCCCCCGGACTAGAAGACCGTTAAGGAGGAAGAGGTTTGCACGTTCACTGTAGAAATTAGTTTCCTCTAGGCTTAATTTATCCTTATGTGGCCAACCTTCTTCAACATACTTTATCAATCGGCGCATTTTTTCGTCTCGCTGCTGCGCTTCCCATACCGCCTTGAGTACTTTGTCAGTCATGGGTGTTTCCGCGCATATTTCCTGGACATAGAGCTCCACCTCTTCGTCACTCAGAATGTCGCTCTCTCTCGGCGTTTCGGGGATCGGAGATCTTGAGAGCGCATCCGGTGTAAACAACTTTTTCCCTGGAACGTACACGACATCATAATCAAAGCGCATGAGGCGCATGCGAAAACGCCGCACTCGAGCTGAGAGTTCACTAATGGGTTTTGATCCCAAAAGCGCCACTAAAGGTTTGTGATCCATACCGAGAATAAATTCCTTCCCCAGTAAGTAACTAGAAAATTTTTCACACGCCCACGTGAGTGCTAAAACTTCCTTTTCTAATTGTGCATAGCGTCGCTCGGTTTCCTTCAAAGCGCACGACGCAAAACTGGTTGCCCTCTATTCATTATCAGGCTGCAGCTGTTCTATCACTGCTCCCAGGCCGTGCGGCGATGAGTCGGCTAGTATTCGCGTCGGGCGGTTCGTTTCGTACAATGCTAACGCTGGGGCGCTTGTCAACCTTCGCTTAATTTCTTTCCATGCGTCGGTGTGTACCTGCGTCCATGAGAGAGGTTCTTTTTCCTTTATCAACTCTCTCAGAGGTTGGGTGATGTCTGCCAAACGTGGTAGGAATTTTAAATGATAATGCACCATCCCCAAGAAGTGACGTATTTCGGTGACTGTTTCTGGCTGCGACATTCTTTCTGTGGCAGTGATCTTATCCGGGTCTGGTTTAATCTCCTCCGATGCCAATATAATATGACCCAGAAATTTAGTTTCCCTCACGCGGATCTTGCATTTGTCGCTGTTCAATGTAATTCCCCTCTCTCTGAGTCATTGAGGGACTGCCTGCAACCGCTCATTGTGCTCCTTTTCTGTCGCCCCAAACACAAGGATGTCGTCCATGACGTTTATTACTCCCTTTAGACCTGCCAATGCCTCTGACATTCGCCGTTGAAAGTGCTCTCCTGCCGATGACAGTCCCATAGGCATACAGTTGAAACAATATCTTCCGAAGGGCGTTATAAAAGTGGTCAGCAAAAGGCACTCTCTTCTTAGTGGGATCTGGTAATAGCCTCTACTAGCGTCCAATTTCGAGAAGAATTTTGACTCTGCCGCTCTTAGCAGGCTTAGGTATTCGTCAACTGACGGCAGCTCATGCCGTTCTCTCCGAATATTTTTGTTTAATTGCGTGAAGTCTACGCATATTCGGACTGATCCATCGGCTTTCGGGACGACCACCATGGGGGCACACCAATCCGTAGGCTCCTCTACGGGTGTTATAATCCCTTCTGCTTCCATTTTCTTGATTTCAGCTTCTACCTTATCTCTTAGTGGCAGGGGTACTCTTCTTGCCGTGGACACGGCATATGGCGCTGCTCCCTCTTTTATGCGAAGGACGTATGGCTCAGTCATTCTTCTGAGACCCTGGAAAAGTTCGTTGTAGTTTTCTTCCGGGTGGCCAGCCTTTATTTCCCGCAACCAGGATGAAATTCCGAGGCCAGAGATAGCAAGTAGTCCCAGGAGAGCGTCATCGACTCCCGGAACCACGTAGATCTCATCCTCGTATTCTCGATTCTTCCAGCGTAATGTTATTTTGAATTTGCCTTTGGCTGGCAATCTGCTGCGGGTAGGACCACTCAGGAACGAATTTGCGTTTTCCAAACGTATTCCATGAAATTTTTCAAATAATTCGGTCTCGATCACTGTGACGTCAGCACCCGTGTCGACTTTAAAAGAGATTTTCTACTTATTGATGACGATTGGGACTCTCCACCCTCCCATCGATATGCTCCCTAGAAAAAAATAGTCACCCTCACTTTGGCGTTGAGTGTTGATGTCTGCCACCATTTTTTTTCTGCATACGGCCGCCCAATGTCCCTTTTTCTTACGTATGGCGCACGCAGACTGATGCGCTGGACACTGCACGAACACGTGCGACGGTTTCTTGCCGCACCTTTGACAATTTCGACCACCTTCCCTACTTTGATTAGCGTTTGTCGTTGTCCGTGATTTGGCGTGCGCTGGGACTTTCCTTCGCACGGCGTCCACCTCTGGTGCTCGGACCAGTGACAAGGAGGATTTACCTATTTCTACCGTGCTCCATAAGAGCGTCTGTTGTCGATGTACCACTTCAGCTTGCCTTGCTTTCGTTACCGCTCTCTCCAGCGTGAGGTCCGGGTCCAACTGTAGTGCTTCCGACAGCTTGGCGTTTTGTAGACCAACCACTAATCTATCCCTCACTAATTCCTCTTTCAAGGCGCCGTACCTACAATTTTTCGCGGGAATGTGCAAATCCCGTACAAATTCCTCTACCGTCTCGCTTTCTCCTTGTAATCGCTAATTAAAGTGAGCCCGTTCGTAAATTATGTTGACTTTTGGGACGAAATGTTCGTTGAATTTCTCGAAAACGACCTTATAAGTCCTTTCTTCTGTGGCGGTGAGGTTAAATGACAGCAAGATGTCGTCTGCATCGTCACCCATCGTGTAAATTAATGCATCAACCTGCTCGTCGTCCGGCTGCTTCGAAAATCCCGAGGCCCTACGGTATCGCTCGAATCGACGACTCCATCTCGGCCAGTCCTCTGCTACAAACGAAAAAGGCTGGGGAATGAACCATGACGGATTAGGATTCTACAGGGAGATGTTGGCGAACATACAAATGGGCCCAGCGGAGCAGATAGAGGAGTTCGCGGATCGTATCCGCGAAATAAATAGTCATACATGGAAGGAAGAGGAAGATTCCGCCGCAGCGGCAGCTCGGCGTACGGAGGCTGATGAGAGAGCTTTAGACGCCTTCCTAAATGGCCTTCCTGGTAGGGTGGGGGAGCACACGCGCCTCTCTATGCCAGAGACTTTCGACGCTGCTATATCCGCAGCCATGCGCGTGCGGGAAGCTAAGCGGAGGATCCGACCGGTGAAGGAGGGGCGAGAGGAGAGGAGCGTTTTCACGGTCCGTGATGGAGCTTGTCACACGTGTGGCCGCCTCGGGCATTTTGCAAGGGACTGTAAACAGCGGGGCAGAATGCAGTGTTTTAATTGCGGGAAGGAAGGACACTGGGCTAAAAGCTGTTGGGCACGAAGGCGAAGTAGTTTCAGCCAGCGTTCTGAGATGCCGTTAAACGGCTCCGGGGCCGAGCAAGTCGCCCGCAACGGCCCCAATTAAGGATCGTACTCCCATGTGTGCACCGCGAGGGGAATGTGAAAGACTTGGTGGTGACTGTGACGTGTGGAGGCATGCGGCGACAAATGTTGGTTGATACAGGGGCGCAAGTGAGCCTTTTAACACGTTCCCTGCCACGCGCCGCCATAGGGCGTCTCACATAACTTCAAATCAGAGTTAGTGAGACGCCATATGGCGTCTCGCATTGCTGCTGGACGCAACTAGTGAGACGCCAATGGGCGTCAAAGTAGCGTTTTCATTGAATCATCAAGCGATGAATAGAACTTGAAATTTAAGCTACATTTTCTTATGCACTGATGAGACAATGTTATCTTCTGTGAAGGGAGGGTATTGGTAACACATTTCAGCTCGAATATAATTTTTTTTTCGCCTTCGGTTTCTCATGTTTTTTTCGAGAGTGCCATTTTTCAATGGCTCTATCATTCTATGTCTCAAGTGGAGCTTGAGGTATTATATCTCAACACAATGTTTCAAATTACATTTGCTGAGCTTTTTTTCATTTATTTCCTTCCCTCAGTTGTCGCTCATGCCTAACCGAGTGAGGAGCGTATCAGTATACCAAATTTATTCTCTGTGCCTGTGCCTTCCATACGGAAGTGATAACCAGTTTAGTGAATATATCATGTGTACTCCGTCACGCATTATTGGGGGAAAGAAACGTTTTAACGAAGAAGAAATCAAGCATATGTTGTATTCTGTCCATTCGGCTTCCACTAATGACCTTGAAGGATTTTCTGAAGGAGACACCGCTTATTCACGGTGTCTGAGGAGTCGTATGAATCCTCATAGTCAGGTAATCTTTCTTCTTCTAATACAGGTATGATTGCTTATTTCAATTTTTTATTCACATTCTAATAACTCCTTCTCCGTGGCACCGACTCCACGGGGCCTGAGGGGGCCCGAGTCCACCCTAAAATTCGTTACAGATGTGAGGAAAAAATGTGTCATGCTTGTCAATTTTCCCCGGAGTGTCCAGATATCGAGATTCCAGTGATCAGGATTCTAACGTCGATCATATGACTCTTCTAAAATGCTTAAAAAACTTAAAATTCACTACTTATAAAATTTACAGAGACAAGGTCCCCAGTTTGGGCCCTACCAATATTTTTTAAGTCGGCACCCCTGCTCCTGCTGTAATGTTTAGATACTTCTAGTGAGGTGATTCATCCCGCGCTTATAGAAAGAAATCTTGGGAGATAAGTCTCATTTTGTGGGAATCATTAGGAACAATAGGAAAGGGCTGTTGAGAGAAATAACGACTGCTAAATTAAAGAAAGGCATTTCAGTGCTATGAAAAACTTGTGGAGCAACGGTAAAGAAATGGAAAGATCAGCGCGACGTATTCATGATCTCCACCACCATCAGATAGGAGATAATCCCAACGGGGAAAGAAATCAAAGAGGGGAAGTGGTTACTAAGCCAAAGATGGTGATTGAGTACATACAATAAAATAAAGGGAGGAATTGACCTTGCTGATACCCTTACGTTGTATCACTGCACCCATCGAAAAATAGTAAGGTGGTACCACAAGGTGGCCGATGATGCTCTTTTTGGGACCTGCATTGTTAATGCTTTAATACTGTGGAATGAAACACAGAATCCAGGTGCCCACATGATCTCTCTCCTGCAGTTAAGACGATAAATTATAGAAGAATGGATGCATATTCTTCGGGATTCCGTTGATAGGGTCTAAAAAATCGATGCACTACCTGGTAAATACAAATAACACTGAAGGAAGTCTTCGAAGTCTGGTAATTTAGAGGATAAAATTATCATCACATAAAATTAGTATCAGTATTTTTTGCACTATTTTTAGCGCTGTATCTTCATTTTAGAAAAGCCCGTGTTGGCTGTCGCGGATGTTACAAAGAATTCTTGCAGACAATGAGCCGCAAAGTTGCCCTCACTAAAGCCAAACGTGTTTCTACAAAATTTATGATCTGTCCGGATCAGCCGTACCTAAGTCTCCCAAATTTAAATCATTGCACTAATCATCTCCGGATACGGTAGCAAATATTATTAAAAGCATAATCAACAATTAAAATTTGTTTTGACATTATTTTCAATCATAGCTTTTCAGTGTACACTAAAAAGTTGGAACGCAGATCCAATTGCCTGAGCCGCCAAATGGTGTCTCGTCAAATTTTAGGCATTGTCAAAAGTGGGGAGACGCCCTATGGCGTCCCACGTGACTTAAGTTACAAGCGATAGCGCATCACGTAATGAGTGTAAATATACCGAGAAATATTAGTAAAACCCGGAGATAGGCTCAATATCATTATTGCCGTTTGGTAATAGGTTCGAAAATATTCGCCTGGCACACGCGGAATGACAGTAGAATTCGGGCCCGGCAGCGAACGTGTTAACTAAAAAGTGCTGTGGGGACCGAACACCGAAGAGGTCTCAGTTCAGGATAAAAGGACTGAATGGAGGGCTTATTTGGAACTTCGGAGAAGTGGTAGTACCGCTAGTTGTCGGTAATAAAGTGTATAACCTAAAGGCTCAGGTTGTAGATAATTTGGGGGGCCATGAGCCTTAGATAGGCTAAAGGCCTATAAACCAATGGGGAACATGCAAGCTTTTTAAAAGTACTAGAATAAGAAGATTCCTACCTCAAATGTGCTCGCCGAAATTTTTGCGGATGAATTATGTTTTAAGCTGAGTTTTGAGTCTATACAAAATAATCTTCATCGACTGCTTGAAAACACGTGACGGAGCATGGGCGCGTTATATCACGGCACGGTATCCACTGATGACAGACTGAGGAAGTGGATAGAAAAACTGTCAATGTAGGGGCTCAAACGCAAATTTGGCGAATATAATTGCTGTTTTAACGTCAAACTTCGATTGTGAATATATTGGGTTGCCAAGGCATTGTTGAAATAAATAAAGGAGATTGTTTTGGGAGATTTGGAAATATTACATTGATATAAGTAGATTGCAGATTGTGATCTACGTTACACACCTACATCATTTGCTGAATGCAGTAAGTGGCATGATATTCAATAGAAAAACGTGTGAAAACCTTATAAATCCTACAAAACCATATAAAGTGCCCCGTCGTCTAGTACCTCTGTTTACTCGCTGGAGAATTGCTTGTGTTCCAAAGAACAAAAATAAGAGGAATAAGTGGTCGATGATCCACAGAATGGAGTTAAATACATTATCTATATTGTCAATGGGATATTCTCAACGTAAGTACACCTTTAAATAAGGGTTACCGTAGGGTTTTATCGAGTCGCCAGTTTTTCTCGGATGACCACCAAATTTTGGATGAATCACTTATTTCATTTTGTAGACAACCCTATAAATATACCTATTATTCTGTCTATTATAGGATCAAATTATACGGAGAGTGGCTTATTACGAGAACAAATACTGATTATGATTAAACCACGCGGAAAAATAAGGAATGTAACGGGTGGCCGACCTCTCGTCGCAAGGAGCCCCTAACAAGGAACATTCACAAAGTGTCTTTCACCGATATCGTTCAAATTTTGTAGGGTAGTAGTGTTCCATAATAAAAGCACATTTTCAAAATTTCTCGTTCCCATAAGCCTTGTGACATAATAAACAGGATATAATAAAGGCAGTTGAGTCTTAGACCTGAAAGCGAGTGTGTCGTGATTTCTCTCCATCCATCCCCTGTGAATCGGCACACGCTACAGGAATACACGAGAAATATGAGGCTTTTGGCAAGGTAAATTCAATATTTATTACTGCGATGCCCAAAGCGTTCGCTGCATGTCAAAGCAGAACCTAAAATTTCAACTCGTTTTTGCTGTCGGTCTCGGTTCAAAAACAGGAGCTAGGGTAAATACAGCGTAAATAGTATTTGAAACTTATTTCTTTGTATATCAAATGCTTTTTTATTTCTTTTTAACAATAATTTGGATCTCAATCTTGGACGATTCTCGCGCTTCATGCATTCTGCGCCTTTCCATCTAATCCTTCCATTTACCCATCCCCTTTTCTTCTGTTTCATCCTTTCGCTACCCATATCCAGTGAAAAATCCAAGACAAGCAAGACGTCAAAATCAAAATAACTATCGGAGCCATGCGTAAACAAAGAAGTCGCCAATACATGCCAGATAAACTAAATAATTTGTCACCTATTTCTTCCGTATCTGTAAAAGTAATTGAAAATTTTACCTTCCATCACATGATATAAGTTATTACTCCTTAGGTAAATATATTTCATGGTCTAGTTATCATTAGTCATAATAATAACATATATTAAAGATGGACACATGCAGGTCTCACATTTCAGAATATTTAAATCGATATTTTAATTTAAGATAACGTTAGTACGAACAAGTAATAGTTTTCAAAATAAAAGTATGATAACTATAACAACAGTTACATTAGCGCCTTTTTAGCGCTTATTTTTTCTGGATCTTGCGTATTTCACCCTTCACTTGTTTTCTTCTTATGTTCCTATTGGTCGCAACGATCTACGCCACCAACATCAGTGACGTCTATGGCTAGGCCATTACAGGCCATTAGAGAGACGGATCCACGGACTTTCACTTAACCGCCCGGTCACCAGAATACGATGGCAAAGTGACTGCCGTTAGCTGTAAACCCTTCGCGCTTTAAGTGGCTCGCGTCCACCCGAGTTCTGGAATAAGGGTGCAGGAAGCTTCTTTCAACACGCCCTTAAGGGGCCCGGATACCTCGACCGATTTCGAAACGCAGCTTCTTCCCCCCTCCACCAAAAAACTCAGCATTATGGCTGGCGAGCCTAGCGAGAGGCCTTGGACCCGAGGGAGTGGGAATTTGGCGGTGGGGGAAGTGTTTAGGGAAGGTAGGGGAAGCGATGTGGAGTGAGACGAAGGGGAAATAGATGTTTCAGAGGCCTGAAAATTGACGAGCCGACTTCTCTCTCTCGGCTTGAGTTTGAGGCTGCTGTCCAGGTCGTCCAGCCGACGCGATTGTCTCTCCGCCACATGGAATTAAAGAGATCACAATGCAGTCTTTGGGTTTGGGAAATATATATTATTTATGGAGGAGACTTATACGGACATAGGTGTTTCGTCTCGTCGACATACGAGAGTACTCGTAGTTTATTTAAAAAAATGATTTGACAGTTAATGCAATCTCATGTAGTATCGGACAAATACGGTGAAAAAGAATGGCACGGTATAATTTTATTAATATACGCATTTGTTTCAGAATTTCCTTGGTTTTTGCGGTGTTTCAAACCCTCAAAATGTTAAAGGAGTTGGTTGTCATTGAAAAACGTTACTCTCGCTGTTAATAAAAATTTATTTCGTATTTTTTTCCAATTTCAAAATTGCTGGGAGAAGGTGATCGAGGTAAAATGATTTTAACTTCTCCACCATGTGGCATTCCCAAAAAGCTTTGTCCCTGAGAATTTTTTCTGATATAAAACCTTGTGGGGTCCAAATTAAAAATATGCAATACGTTTTCTTTGAAATATTCAGTTGCCCCTGGATTTGGTAAAAATAACCTGAATTTCTCTTCAGACTTATATTACCCTCCCGAATGTCGCAGTATTTAATTGTTTTGTTTTTAATACCCTCAATAGCAGTGATATCTTTGCATGAATAAGGGCACTTCACTTCCACAATTCCTTCTCCATCCTCCAGTTGACCATCAGGGGAGGCAGCCAAAAATGGAAACTCCTCGTCCACGTATAGTCCAGCTGGAAACACTTTTTGACCAGTCTTTTTTACATATTCCTCCAAGGCGATTCTCTCCATCGTTTGGCCGTATTCAATGGCCTTATTTTTGGCATATCTTGGGCGAAGAATGGACCGGACTGTATTACCCCGAGCGGTTGTCGCCCGAAGTTTACAAACGCGGCCGAACGCAGAGCCAGTCAGCCTTTTTAGCCTCTCGGCCATCCACAATTTGGAGTGCCGCTGGTCCCTAGTCTTCTCCTCGAGGGCTGTCCTCTCATCGGCACTGAGGGTGATTTCTTCAATAAAAGCCTTTGCGGCTTCAGCATCAATTTCCACTGACTGGGTTTCAATCAGCCCATAGTGCTCGTCAGGGCCATCCATACGAGTCCTTTTACGCCCTGGATGGGGCATGTCAAGTTTTCTTTTCGATCTACTCTCTGCCTCCCTTATTTTTTGAGCAGCGTACTTATTGGTGAATTTTCCTGGGCTCTTTGTGGCCAACTTCTTGTGAATAATGGTTTGTAATTTCGGTCCCACATTATGGGCAATTGCTGCAACCTCACATCTTGCAGCATATGATCCTCGAAGGGAAAAATTCACCCTTTTGCCACCTATGTATTTCGCTACGTAGGAATTGTACATCTCTGCCTAGTTATTGTTAGCATTAAATATTAAACTTGGCACGTGGCGAGCAAGAAGAGTATTTGCATAGGACAAATCC
The DNA here is from genome assembly GCF_921293095.1 of Ischnura elegans. Classification (NCBI taxonomy): domain Eukaryota; kingdom Metazoa; phylum Arthropoda; class Insecta; order Odonata; family Coenagrionidae; genus Ischnura; species Ischnura elegans. The sequence goes on from NC_060253.1 coordinate 116,877,971, forward strand.
TCCCAAATACCACTTCCTATGAGTTGGGGAACCAAGTTTAGCTCGCCCGACTTAGGACCCTTGCAAAAGTACTCCTTGCAATTTTCGTGCTCTCCAAATACCTGATAAGGGCCGTATCTAATGTCGCTCTCCAAAAGCTTGATCGCCTCTGCAGACGTACCTTGTCCTCCCTAGCCCCTGTACTGGATCGCTGAAGTCACAGCAGGCCTAAGTCGCAGCAAACATTCGGAAACTTTCTTCCGAAGGCTAAATGGCACCTGCCCTTAGGAATTAAGGCTGGGGGGGTTTAGGTGCAACTAATACCGGGGTGTTTGGAGGTGTGGAATACCCACCAGGAAAAGAGATAGGTGGCAACTAATACTGGGGTGTGGGGGTACGGTATACCCACCAGGATAAGAGATAGGTGCGAGATTAATAAATTGCGGAATTTTTAGATAAATGGTTCAAAATGGTGAGTTTTGCGGCTTTCTGAGGGATATTTTATTAATCGTTACACTATTTTATTCGTAATATCATCAAATAAAGTATCAGCATTGCTTGTGCATACTTCTGCATTTCTAATTTTTTGTAGGTCCATAACTTTAACTTCAGGGAATCTCTCGTTCGCATTCCAATCGTTGTCTCAAACTCGTAACAATGATTCTTTTCCTATTCAAATGCGGCAGAAACAGTCATCCAGCACATTTCAGTATTAATTTGTCGTGTCATGTAACACTTAACTATTTGTTGGATTATTTAGTTTTAGTAAAGTTTAGTTGTAGTTTTGCCTGTTATTTCGTCAAATTTTCTGCCACAGAAGTTCACAGGCTCATCAACATTATCATCAATCATTATTATTCGTGGGCTCGTTAAATGCTTTTATGAATTAATAAAATTATAAAATAAAATTAATTAAATCGATTAAACTGGCTTGTCTTCTCCTCAGAGGTTACAGAATATGTCTCTCAACTCCTACTCTTTTTTATCTCCGCCTCGTTATTCAACCTTCACTTCTCTGCACCTTTAGTTATTAATCTTTCCAGTTGAAACAAATTTTGGGCATTTGTGTCGCCATACATCAAAAAACATCATAGTCCTTAATCATATTAGGCTTGGTAATCTAATACACCCATGTCTCGTATAGCGCAATTTCGATTAGCGCAATTTCGATACAGCGCAAATTCGTTCCTCGGGGAAACATTGCAACGCAGAGTAGCCTAATCAAAAATCTTAAACGCTCTCGTGATAAAACGTGAACTTGCGCTAAGTACACACAAAATTTCTATCATTTTACGTATATTAATATTATTGCCTCAAATCTTCTTTTTTGTTTATATATTAATCGAAACCCATTGCATTGCAATGGCCAAAAGTATTACTTGTCATTGGGTCCGGATAGCCGGCCTGCCGAAGTAATTTATCTTGTCTCCTTAACAGAATGATAATAAATAATTTATATCGTTAATTAAGCGTGGGGCTAGTGGAAATGATTTTTTTTTCAGCAATACGGTTTGAGACGTATTTTTGCCGTCATAGGTTATCGGGTGATTGACTTCCAGGTAGAGGGTTTACGCTAAAGCCTTCAAGGTCATTGGTATTCAGTGGTGGCCGAGTTGCGCATGAATAGCATCAACACATAAAAGGGTCCGCTATAGAGTCTCAAACACAATGGCTTCGTTCCCTCCCCGCAGTCGCAGGCCTTCTGCGTCTCAGGAATACAGTTCAGCAGTGGAAGGTGATTTAGATAGAGCCATACAGAGAAAAAACCAAGAGAATATGGCAAAAAATAGGAATGGGTTTAAAAAAATCAAGAATTTATCAAGAAAAACTATAAACCTAGAAGAGGAATTGAAAGAGGTCAATTGCTTTGAAAATGGAGAGCGTCAAAGCGATATTGAGCGGAAGTTTAAATGCACGATGCCTTATTCTGAATAAAGACGAAGTTAAAACATCAGTGACTCAGCCGCACCAACTTCAACCAAGCGGTCTACACATACGTAAAGTTCATAGTGAATCAGTACAAAAAGACGAGAGTGGTAATCGCTCCGAGACATTTAGTGAAAGCTCCGGTTGGTTTCAGAATGTAAACGGCAAGCAGGTATTTTCAGTGCGGCGATATCAGGTGAATCTGCAAGTGTTGATAGCGCAGTCACCGCAACATTTTCTGATGAACTCCAAGCTGTGATTGAAAGTGGCTCCTTTCCCCCTCAACCAGATTTTAGTGTTGACGAGACGATATTCTTTTGGAAAAGAATGCAATCTCGTTCATTCATTTTCAGGGAAGGAAAACTTGGGACAGGTTTCAAGGCATTTAAAGACTGTTTCACGTAGCTGTTAATGACTCGGCGGACTTCAAATTAAAATGATTTATCATTCATAAACTCCGCTAGCTATGAAATTGAATTCAAAATAGCATTTTCCTGTCATTTCGATGAGCGACTAAAGGGCCTGGATGACACAATAGTTGTTTTTAGACTAGTTTGAAAAATCGTCAACTGCCGGCAACTCATTACGATCCCCTGAGATAGCAGATGTTAGCCCACCCGCACGACAGGAGGGAATTTCAAAAGCACGTAAGAATTTTTTTAAACATGAATTTAAGTCTTCAAATGCATGCATACTATCTTTAAAGACGTTTTAAACTATAAAAAATTATATAAATAATGTTTTCTAAGGATATTTATGGGAATATATATGTTTTAGCCTTTCCCTTGGGCTACAACCTTGTCGCGGTGGAAAGGCTTGCGCGTCCCTATGACCCCTAGAGCTGCACTGGCGGGATTAATTCTAAATTATTCCCGGTAGGGCCACCCATGCCAGATAGGTCGAAGGGTAGGAGCCTGACGAAAGGTAGTCCACGTGATGGTGTCACGTAAAAAACACTGTTGGAATGGAAGTGGGAAACCCTACCAACTATCTCTTCCCTGTAAACATGGAGTACAACCAAATGAGCCTCGGAATCTCATCGCCCGGGACCCGTCCGCAAAGGGCGGGTGTCGGGCACGGCAACGAGGTCGGCAAGGTCCTCGGGGTCGCCAACATGTGAAATCCTTGCAGAGACTTATCATCATCATCATCATCAGCTGCAGCAGCAATGGAGAAGGAAGAAAAGAAGACCAAGAAGATGGAGAAGAAGAAGTCGGCTATAAATGTGGGGACGTGGAATGTGAGGACTATGATGAGGGCGGGAAAGTTAGAAAATATCAAAAGGGAAATGGATAAAGGGAGGATAGATATCTTAGGATTATGCGAGGTGAGGTGGAGGGATGGCGGGGACTATTGGAGTGAGGGGTATAGGGTTATATATAGTGGAGGGGAAGAGAGCCAGCAAGGGGTAGCTTTAGTGTTAACACATTCCGTGCTGACCGTTTTTTGAAGAAAATGCCCTGTGGCTGACTTTTTGGCAAAAATTTGTATTTTTTTATTATTATTTTAACGACGTGATCTTATGATTTGTGATGCCTTCTACATGTTTTCGCACTTTTTTTATAGATAACCCTTCATTTGTTAAAAATTTAAAATTTAAATTTTCTAAGTATCCTGTCAAACTTTTGATACCTTCCCGCAACACACCTACATGTTTCCCACATTTCTTTGCTCTTTGTCAGTACTGTAGCGAAAACCCGTTCAGACTTTATCACTTTCTGGAAAAAACTAAAGGAAATAGTAATGCAGCAAACATTATTTTTATAATCTGGAAATGATAGATTCAAATACGATTTTAAATGTTTTATTGCTCAAAAGAAAATATTGCGAGTATTACCAATATTTCCAGCAAAAGTGTTGCTCCCTATGGAGGAAAAATTATTATAAACGATATGATATCCTCCGGATAAGATTTTATAATGATATACATTGGTTTATAAATGAAAGGGAAAATTTGTATAAATGAAGAATTGTTGCAATGAAACATTTTTTTACAAATCAAAAATTGACCAGCATTTTTAGAATAATTTTTCAGTTACTAAATACATCGCATAAAATAATATCTTTTTAAATAAATATTGAAATAGAAAATATAACAGGTAAACATTAAAAAAATAATTTTTTCCCGCTGGGTAAATAATTTTCTGCACCACAAATTCTTGTGATACTTCTGGAAACAGTCAAGACACCATCGAGGATCAGATAGGCAGGTGGGGCTCTATAATATGATGTATCCTGGTGGACATTCTTCTTGAAGCACTGCCTACATCTCTTCTGTTTTCGTCTTTTCTGTCTATCGTGTTTTTCATATAATCGGGGAAATGTCCTAATAAGCCCTTGGTTTTGGTTGAGGTAGGCTAGGATGACTATCTCCTCAAAGGGATCGAAGGTACAGATATTGTCATAAGATTCTATAACTGGAATTAGAAAGTCGATGAGAGGAATTTTTAAAAAAATTTCTTTGAATAAAAATTACGTTTCTGCAACAGTGATTTCAGTAGGTGGATTCCCAATTTTTAGTATCATTTGATTCATCAATTTTCTTTCAATGGAAAAGTCAGACATTATTTGATCCCAATGATCGAGGCCACAATTGGAATTGCTATGTTCAACCACCGCATGTGGCTTTCACAGCGTGCACCCTCGCTTTTTCGTAGATTCGTTGATTTTTTGCACTGAATTCAGCGATGATCATCCGCTCTTCCCTCTTATCCGTCCACCTTAGGATACCAATTTTATACTCATGAAAGGCCTCCACCACCTCACCGTTCTTTAATTCGTAGCAGAGCACCAAAAGAGGAATAACTTTCTTGCCTCTCCTCAGTGTCCCCGTCAAGTTAGGTTTCCCATTTGGATGGAATCTAGAACTGGCTACACTGTTATAAAAGTTATCAATATAAAAGGATTAGCCTCAGTCTAAATGATCCTCCATCATTTGTTTACCATCTTCTCCGAATGCCCTTTTCCAGACAGTCCAGTTCCTTTCTGAGTTGGAGGACCTGCAGCGCCAAACCCTTTGCTTCCGTCAACATATACAACTTTATTGCGTACCTGTGGCGCTTTCCCCTCATATATTCACTATATCCCAGCCTAGCTCTCCATGAAACCATAGACTCTTCCAAACTTAGGTCACGTGAGCGGGTCACTACTTTTTCCATTGATTCCTTGAATGCGTCTATATGGGGCTAATTTTGAATAATCAGTGGGCCAGAGGAGAGTTAGAGTCAGAGAACGTAGATAGGTTCTTGTTGATTTGAAGGGCTTGGAGAATTGACATGAATTGATCAAGCGACTTCTCTCTCCTGAAGCAATGCAAGTCATATAAAGATCAAGCTTTTCAATTATTGGAGATACAGGAGATTTGGATAATTCTAGCACGAAAAATAAGGCCAAAAAGTGGGGAAATTCTTCTATGGTTAAATATTTCCATCTAGTAAATTTCCTTCAGGACACGTATTGCCCATTTCATATCTTCGGATGTATATATCATCGGGCCGGATCAGTTTCTCCGAGTTTGGCGGTATGTGACTGGGTTAGTGGAAATTGTTCTCTAAGGCATTTTTTTGTTGGGGAGGATGCCAAATAGAATGCTTGTAAGTATTTCGGATATTATGGAAAAAATCAAGTAATGAGTATCTAATTAAAATGCTAGTGAACATAAGTATGGGGAAGTCTAGCTATTGTGCATGAAATGTAAATAGTAAAAATAAATCGCAATGTGGAACCAGGACTTTACTGAAGTTATTGTTAAATTTATGCAAATATATTATTTCATGCATAGCAGCAAATAAACATAGGGATAACAACAAATTTTGCCATGATGAAATCAGAGCAAATAAAATTCACTCGGAAACTTTAAAAGTATAAGAACGGAAGCATTTATTGTTATCGTAAGGATAAAAATACACATACCTAGAGAATGTCCTAAATTAGGCAACCAGCTAAGCAATTTACCACGATAGCGTTAATTGACGTTAAAAATAAAAATAACAACAATGGAAAAATATTTGTATTCCTTCTTGTAAAAACCAATTAAATAAACACAATCTAATCATTGCGTTAAAAGTCATAAGGAAAGATAAAATATCTTGTAATAAAGTAATTACCTATCCTCGTTAATGCAAAAGTATCTTTTTGTTATTTCGCTTTGAATATTTGTAAAAGTTTTTTTTTAAGGTATAAGAACAATTATGAGAATATATAACTGTTTTTTGCATTATAAAATGAAAGTAATAAAAAAATACATTGTAAAAAGTCACCCCCAAAGACGTCCTTGCAGAGCAAAACCGGGTAAAATAGAAAAACACAGAAAAAATCGAAAAAAAAAAATTTTTCGGAGCTCTCCGCACGGCAAACAGGCGAAGAGTGGTGACTGACCCTCTCCCATACCCTAAATGCGGTGGCTGGCGCTCAGGGCGGAATATAACGCAAAAGGGAATCATGACGTAGCGTCTACGTCATCAGTCACTGGGTAGTGGCTGCCATGACGTAGACGCTACGTCATCAGCACGGAACGTGTTAAACGGGAAGATGGGTAAGCGTGTGGTAGGTATAGACCAGGTAAGCGATAGGATTCTGGTGGTAGAAATTGATGCACGGCCCACCAACCTTGTGGTGGTCCAGGTTTACATGCCCACTAGCAATCATAGGGAGGAAGAAGTAGATGAGGTGTATGAACAGCTCGAGGAAATAATTAGAGACACACCGGGTAAGAAAAATCTGGTAGTGATGGGGGAATGGAATGCCTCAGTGGGGGAAGGGAGGGATGGGCACGAAATAGGAGATTTTGGTCTAGGAATACGAAACGGCAGGGGAGAGAAAGCAGCAGAATTTTGTAGGAGAAACAAATTATTCCTCACTAACACGTGGTTCAATCATCATAAAGGGCGAAGGTACACGTGGAAAAGTCCAGGGGATGTGTGGAGATATCAAATAGACTACATTATGGTAAGACAGAGGTTTAGGAATAGTGTGAAAAACTCGCGCAGCTTCCCCGCAGGGGATGCGGATTCGGACCACAATCTAGTACTCATGAAATGCAATGTAAGATTCAAAAGACTTATGAAAGTTAGGAAGGCGAAGAAATGGAACGTAGAAGCCCTGAAGGGGAGTATGAGGAGAGAATATCAGGAACTAGTGGACATTAGTATATGGGAGATTGAAAGTACTAAGACTGTTGAGGAAAGATGGGATAATATTAAAACGGGAATAGTCAAAGCGGTGGAGAAGTCAATTGGTTACGTTGACAGTAGAAGGATAAAGAAGCCGTGGGTAACGGAGAACATGATAAGGGAAATGGAGGAGAGGAGGAAGTGGAAGAACGTGGACACGGAACTGGGAAAAAGAATCTATAGGGAACTGAATAATCGATTAGGACGTGAAACTAAGAGGGCAAGGGAGGCTTGGTGGAAAAGACAGTGTGAGGAAATGGAAAAGTTCCAGAAGGATGGAGAAATAGGCGCGTTGTACGCCAAAGTTAAGTCGCTATCGGGCGGCAAAAGAGGACAAGCCATGTCTAAAATTAAGGCTAAAGATGGGAGGATGCTAACCGAGCGAGAAGAGGTACAGAGTAGATGGAAGGAATACGTGGAGGACCTGTATGACGGACTGAACAGACCAGAGAGATTGACTCTAGAGGAGGAAAGTGCAGTGGAGGAGGATAATCTTGGGCCGGGGATATTAGATTCGGAAATAGAGAGATCACTCCGTGATATGAAGGCTAGGAAAGCAGTAGGCGTGGACAATATCCCGTGTGAGCTTCTGAAGAATCTAGGGAAGGAAGGTAAGAATAGGTTTTTCGAACTAGTGCGCAGGATCTATGAGGAGGGATGCTGGCCGGAAGATTTCGTGAAGACGGTTTTAATTCCGCTTCCGAAAAAGAAGAAATCTGTGGAATGCGGAGATTATAGGACTATCAGCTTAATATCGCATGCGGCGAAAGTGGTGCTGAGGATATTGAACAGACGAATGGAGGCGAGGGCAAACGAGTATTTGGGCGAAGATCAATTTGGTTTCAGAAAGGGGAAGTCAACTCGTGATGCAATAGCAATAATGAGGTCCCTCGTGGAGAGGAACCTAGAATACGACCAGGACGTATATGCGTGTTTCGTGGATTTTGAAAAAGCGTTTGATAGAGTGAACTGGGTAAAGATAATGGATATTCTCAAGAGAATAGGTGTAGATTGGAGGGATAGACGACTGATTCGTAATCTGTATATGGCCCAGACTGCACAAGTGAGGGTAGCGGACGGAGAATCCGGGTGGGCAAGCATTGGCCGAGGTGTGAGGCAAGGCTGTCCTCTATCGCCGCTGCTCTTTAACGTGTACGCTGAAGAGATGGTAAGGGAAGCATGGGATGAGTTAGAAGTTGGGATAAAAGTGGGAGGAATGATGTTCAAATCAGTGAGATTCGCGGATGATCAGGCGCTGATTAGCCAGTCAGCAAGGGGGCTTCAGGCTCTAGTGGATGCGTTATACGAGCGTTGCGAGGAATATGGGATGAGGATTAATCACAAGAAAACTAAGGTAATGCGGTTTTGTAAAGCATCACGAGGGAGGAATGTGAGACTTAAGATAAAGATGGGTGGTGAAAAACTTGAGCAGGTTGAGCAATTCAACTATTTAGGCAGTACGTTAGAGGAAAACGGATACAGTAGTAAGGACATTAGGAAGAGAATTGCATTAGCGAAGGAGGCATTCATGAACCGGAAGGAGCTTCTAAGAGGATCGTTATGTAAGAGTTTAAAGAAAAGGTAAGTGAAGAGTTTGATCTGGAGTGTAGCTCTCTACGGTGCGGAAACGTGGACACTGAGGAAAGAAGACGAGAGAAGATTGGAGGCATTCGAGATGTGGGCATGGAGAAGAATGGAGAGGGTGAAATGGACGGAGAGGAAAAGGAACGACGAAGTGCTGGATATGGTTGGCGAGGAGAGGCAGCTTTCAGATGAGATACGCAGGAGACAGAAGGTATGGATGGAGTTAGTGCTTAGTGGTGAGGGGATGTTGAAAATGGTGCTAGAGGCTAGAATGTTAGGGAAACGAGGGAAGGGAAGGAGAAGAATAGGATTTTTAGATAGATTGAAAGAGAGTAGGCCTTACTGTGAGTTAAAGAAGGCAGTGCTGGAAGGAAAGGGAGGCTCCCAGATCACTTCTTGCGTACTCCATGGAAACCTACCTTAATCGGTAGAATACTATAATAATAATAATATGTTTTAGAGGAAATTCAATACCCAAGACCTATGCTACCAGGAACGCATCCCTATCTTCCCAATGTTAAAACGCTCTTGTATAACGCAAATTTGTATAGCGCAAAGACCCCAAGGAACGCATTCCTTGCGCTATACGAGACATGGGTGTATTTCATGCAATATGATCAACAGCTATGCAGAGCATATAGTTGTTATGAAAGTGCTTTTGAGAAAATCTTTTCATCTGTACTGGAGAGTGGCTATCTTTGGAGAAGTCAGGTATTATATCCAAATACGCAGGAATTCTATCCTTAGTAGGATAGGTTTTTCAATGGCTATGCTGTATCAAAACAGGTAAATACATTGCAGGGTTATAGAGATGGCTTTTAAATAATACGATAAATATTTTTTGATTTGACCTACTACATCCTAGTCTCAGTGGTCTCATTCCCGTGTATTTTATGCAATACGACCTATTACAGGAAATCCACAGGCAAATTAAAGATGGAAGGAAAATACATATTTTTAAAATATTTCAGGATAACAGAGCAGGTGAATCAGCGAAGTATTGTCTACGAGTGTTTTATTCATTGCTAAATGTTTGACAGTATTTAGTTTTGACTCATCAGGTGTGAACTATATTTTATGCTCCTATAAATTTGTCATCAAAAGAGGGTGTCGGCCAAAGATAAAAAACACAGGGAACGAAGAAAAGGATTTAAAATGTAAGATATAATGACGAAATCGGCGCTCAAGTTATTGGGAAGTCGTTCATTAATGATGATCATATGCCACGCAAAACGAGTGGATCGCCTCGCCCTAGCTGCTCCCCATCGGGATTTTCAACGAATGCGTGCGCTACATAAAATAAATTACTTCCTTCCCATCGTGCAGATGGAGCACTAAGTAAGCTAGACAGAATATATTCATGACTTCACCGCTTCCGGGTCATTTCTCAGAGTGAACTGCCGTGGAGAGAATTTTAAGTGTCATTTCTATTCTTTCGTGAGACAAAAACTTTGATGGCACGTTGTTATTAGTCCCCATCAGGCAAAGTTTTGGACTCTTTCCTCGTAAGAGGACATGGAAGTTTAGTGGACCATTTATAAAATTGCAACTTTCTGGGAATTCGTGAGGTATGAATGCTTTTTTCCACTCTGAGACGCTCGTTCTGTTAGGGTGTCTTGTTTGAAAAATTGTATTATCTTTCATACAGGAAAAACTAAATAAACCAGAGCGTATTTGTGAGTAACAAGTAGTTTGCTAATATACCTACATGTAATTAAAGGCATAAAAAGGCAGTTAAATATTTATTTATCCCAATAAAATAACATTTTACCTTCAGTTTTTATAATTAGGACACAACTTGGAAATGTTTGCCACGGTACCAAAGGAGTAAGTTTCAATTTAAAGTCACAAGTTACTCTTGTAATACCAGTTCATTTTCGAAAAAAATACACAAAAATGATGGCAAAAAAGGTAAGAAAAGATTATGTTGTATAGTTGGATACCCCAGGATTCTGTAAACTGAGTAATAAGGATAGTTACATCAATGAAACCGATAGAATATTCAGCTAAACATCTTTCAACATTGTTTAATTGTGGTCTCTTAGGGTATGTTCCTGCGATGAATTTATTTTTCGCATGGCAACTCGAAGTGTGAACTTGGTTGCAGCTGATGACAGAAGGACATATTGGACTTATGTCAAAGGAATTTCCTCACACAGCGAGAATGGATCCTCGACCTTGTTTACCGAGCAAAGAGAGAAAAGGAGAGAGGTGGAGGAGCAATAGACTCGCGAGGAAGTGAAAGTAATCACATAACTCGGAATAAAGGGCCAGAGAGTCTCACAGACCTCAAACGTTTGACAGCAAATTTCTGCAATTGTTTCAAAGACTCAGCTTTTATTACATCTCTTCCCACAGGGCAAAAATACCCAAGGAATTCGTTTGAAAATAGGATGAGAAAATTAATTGAAATGCCAATGGTTTACAGTGCCATTGGTTTTACCAATTATACTTCAAGGCAATTTTATCAACAAAAAATACTAGAATAATTGAGGAAGTGCGAATAAAATACGTCCAAAACAGCTGCAAAACATGAATAAATATTTTATCTATGACAAAACTTCCGCAAGAAGTTTGAGTGACGATTTTTATCCAAACAAAAAATTACTGAACTAAAATGAGAAAAAATTTGTTTCAAGTTTTTACAAAAGAAATGATGGGGATTTAATCACACCAAGTCCATTTTAGATTAAATTCTGACCCACGATAGTCATAAGAAACTGATGTAGTTAGAGTTATTAGTCATAAGGTTACATGACAGTTCAAAATTACTTTTTTTTAGCATGCTAGCTCATTATGTGCAATCCTTACTCCAACGCAGGTCACTTTTCCGAAATTTTAGATATTTTTAATAATTTTACCACATTGCATCGAAAGTTGAAATATCTTCCACTAAATCCTCCAAGGAGCATTTCTTCGTAGATGTCCGAACTTAATATTACGGCGGCAACATAAAAAACAATCAAATTGAAACCAACGAACTTTTACATTGCCCGCAGTTTACGAAGTTTCGCGACAATGTAACATTACGTCATTAGCCCTCAAAGTGATTAAATTCATATGAATTTCCTTTCGCCTTTAACCACAGTGAACTCAATCTAAACTTTATCAAACTTCTTACAGTGTTGAGAATAGTTGACGTAACATTAGAGAGGGGATGAGACTCACATCCCTGTTGATGCTGCGGGAAGACCTTTGAGGATGGGGACTCCTTGGGCACGTATCTGTAGAACTCCTCGTCGCCGCAGTATCACTTGATGGAGTAGAGGGGCGAGCACTCGAGGTCGTAGTGGCAGCCGAGCTTCGCCCGGTCGCTGTGACGCACCGCCTCTGGCACTTCGATGCGAACATCGCGCAGACCACTAGCCCCCAGAAACAGAGCTAGACAAGAAAAGAAAGGAGACGGTCCATTGAATACCTACTTCAGAAACAAGCAATCAAACTTGCCCTCTAAATAAATCCAACAAAATGAAGCATACATTAACGTATTTACACTGAAAATACGCATTTTGAACAATCTTTCGTGAGACTATAGGGAGAGGGAGTGAGGGGGTCGAGCCGAATCTCAAGATATATCACTGATCAAATCACCAAAATCCCTTCACGTAATTAATGGACGCTTCTTACCCAACATTTTGACAAATAGTAATTACTTTTAATTTTTTTTTCGTTTACGTTAAAATACCCAGATAACACGGCATTTGTATTACATCAATAATACACAAAAAATATGTGACCAATTACATATGTATAAGATGGAATACGATCATACTAAATCTGTATATTTCACGTAAAAGTGGTTCAAAAGTCCCTATGGATGTATGCATACCTGCGTATTACAAATTGGAAATCTGAATACCCATACATGAAATATACATATGTATACGATCCTATTACATCTGTATATTTCACGTAAAAGTGCTTCAGAAGTCCATTAGGATGTATGTATACTTGCATATTACAAATTTGAATTCTGAATACCCATACATGAAATATACCTATGTATACGATGGAATATGATCATATTATGTCTGTAAATTTCACATTAAAGACCTTCAGAAGTCCCTTAGGATGTATTTATACATACGTATCACAAATTGGAAATCTGAATACCCATACATGTAATATACATATGTATCTACAGGCCGTCGTGCAATAATTATACATATTCATTTTCTGGCCAAAATCCACTTAATATTAATATTCATAATAAGGTGAACCTATGCAAAATTTAAAGTTACAGCATTTATTTTTTAATTTCAAAAGGAATTTAGTGTTCAAATTTTCCTCAATTTTTATGCACCTCAGAAATAGGCATGTAATATTATAGGGCATGTTATACGCCCTTAGTAAGCATCTGAAAGAATGCATAGAAAATCTATATGAAGTGTATTCTATTTGCTCAAAAGCCTTTAGCTGATCAAAAATGGCAGAGAATAATAAAAAGAGCTACGGAAAGAAAGCATTGTATGAAAACTTACAGAAAGGAGATACTCAATAGCATTGACCATTTATGGAGGAAAAAAGATATGAAAATCAGAATATACTGGTAGCAAAACATTTATTTTAACAGATTAATACGTATAAAATATCATCCACACAAAGGATAGGTGTAAATACAAAACGTCGGCATTATGGAACATCAAGGTATGAAAAGAAAAACTGAAAACTCTCCTGGTCTGGATGGCATTAGAGGAATTGTTTTTAAAGAATGTAATCATGGCATCTTGACTTCCTTTTTCCATCTATAACGTCCTAAAACCTAAAAAGTAATTTGTGTTCAAAAACAAGGGTTGAAGGAATGCTATCACCAATTACCGACTTACTGCCGTATTACCTGTTTTCTAAGAAATAGAATGTTTGCTGTGCAAGTCTGATCAAGTTTTTGCACAGATATAACATCCTATATAGTTCTCAATTTGGCTTCTGAAACAAAAACCTATTATACCCATGCACTTTACTCTGCCAGTAATTTTACCAACAACAACATAAATCGTAACTTAAGTGTATACTTTGAATTGACAAACACCGTAAATTCTGTCTACCAGCAGATATCCCTCTGCAAATGTGAATAAATAGGAATTAGAGTTATTTTCATATTTGGTAAAATCTTATATGACAAATGGATTACAAGTTGGGGAAGTCCAGAAAGATTGCAAATACTTCATCTCAGATATTCGACTTGCATCAGCTGGGATAACTCTGTATTGGGTTACCAACCAATAAATTAACTCTAAATGTATTGAAATAATAATTCACGTTATTCTCAGCATCTCACAAGGTTTTCCATGGAATGAGATCCCATTTTGACCGTTCTGTTAGTGTGCTCTAGGGTAAGCAAAATTTCATCGTGTTCACCTTGGTCGACTATTACAATGGTCAACTATAGCATTTAAAATTATTGTAAAAAGTTAAGCTATCTACAGTCCGGCCGCCGAGAGTTGTCCGATGACAGCTCAGAAGAAGGGGTGGGGAACCCTTTGCCAAAACGGTTTGCAGCCAATCGCTGTCCCCCAAACGCACCTCACACCCTCGCCTAGTCAAGCAACGTTGTCACATGTGTATGAAGTACTGAAATAAGCCTGAATCACCAAAACAAAACTTTCCATAGATTGTCTCTTTGCTCTTGCGTGCGTTCTTAGTTCACTGTGCTGTAGGCATTGCTGTGGTGGTATTCTGGATAGTTACTTGTGCTTTTTCCAATGCTTTTCACGAAAACTTCTCAGCGCTTTCGGCGGAAGTATTTCAATTTCTCAATTATGTTGCGTTTTAAAAGCATAGGATAAAACGAATAGAAGGAAAATTACTTTCTTTATTTAATGTCAAATCAGAAACTGCATTTGGTTCACTGGAGTCCTTTCTATGATTGTTTTTTTTCCTAGAGTTATCATTTACACTCCGGCATTTAAATTAGCAGCATTTTTCTATATTTTACTTCAATTACCGGTTCGTTTGAGGGCAATACGTGATATTTGCGCGACCGCTATTTTTCTCAGTGAGGGCAGAGTAGTAGGAAAGTAAAGGATAAAAAGGTAATGCTGACCGCGACTCTTCCGTTGGCCCTTCATGCCCGTCGTCCCTTCCGGCTCCTTTCTTCACGGAACCCTTTGGTTTACGTGTGGTGTGGGCGTTTCCCTTTCTGACCTGGCAACATTGCCCCCTACCCCTTCTAGCTGTCAACGGACAACTCTCCGCGGCCGGACTGTACTATATGCTACCCATGCTGTTAGTACTGATGTACAAAGTTTTGTGTACTTTTCCTAATACATACATATATTACTCCCACATCTCTTCCGGCACTATTATTTAGGGTGTAAATTCCCAACACCTCAATTGTTTAAAATAAAAAAAACAACTGTATGCAACAAATATGTAATGTTGTGCTATATGTGAGATCCTATATGTCTCTAGTTGACCTCCACAACCACTATAACTACCACAAGGAGATCTGAGGCTTTTCATACTAAGCAACAAAATTTAAAATTGTGTCCTTGGGGTCCATAATACATAGGGATAAAACTATATGATGCATTTCCATGCCATGTGAAAAAGAGACAACTTTGAATGGCTTTGAAAAGACAATTACATAACTTTCTTTGTGAGAAATGTCTCTTTAGAGAACTATTACAAAGCTGAGGTTCCAATGTAAACGTATTTTTCATTGTTCTCATACAGTTTTGGAACATATTATATGTTCTATACATACATTCCTTGAAATGCCTTTGGACCAAATACTGACACAAAATAATTGCTAACAAACGTGAAAGGGCCATTCATCCCTCCTCCCCTGATGGGATGCAAGAATGATGAAACTTCAATTCAGGGAACCAACCCAAGGAGGAAGGAAAGTCAAAATGATATCACTTTGACCTCAAAATGACCTACAAAAAGTCACTACTCAGTCATGACTGCAAAAGCTAACTTTTTGAGGGTCATTCTGAGGTCAAAGTGATGTCATTTTGACTTTGAATTCATTTGTCACATGAAAGTATGAAGAACCTATTGAAAATTTAATCAGGTCAAATATTGCCAACCAGTGGCATAGTATAAGGGAGATCCAGGGGGTCCGGACACCCCGGACCTTTTTCCCCCCTGGTTTTGGATCCCCCATCCCACACAAAATTCCTGATTATAAAATTGATTTCAACACTACTCACTCCCTCAGCATTTCAACCTGAAGGTTGGTTTGGAAAGGTGAGGGTAGAGCTCAACCCAGGCACTTCACACAACCAGGCACACAAATATCACACATAAACGGAGGGGGGCTTGTTTCTTTCCCTGGGCTAGCCCTGTAAACACAATGAGTTGCAGCAACGTTGCAGTCAGGTTGCACGAGGTTGCAGAGGTTGCAGGGCTGTTGAGGTCTCTTTGCAACGTCCTGGCAACGTTGCAGACAGGTTGCACGAGGTTGCAGAGCTACTTAGGTCTCTTTGCAACGTTGCAGAGAGGTTGCTTTGCAACGTCCTTACAACAATTTTCCCTCATTCATTAAAATATGAAAATATTGAGCTAAAAGAATAGGTACCCACACAGCAGAGGATATTCCTGGAATATCCTATTTTGATCCCTTATATTCCTATTTCGTCCCAGAGACATTGCGAACCATTGTGGGATATTCGCGGTATATATTTTGACAGTAGGCTTTTGTGTATGTAATAACTGAGTCACAGTTGTTACAGTGTGTTTCATCATTTCTTTTCGGAACACCCAAGAACGCCGTCCACCTGGGGTGCTACGACATGCAGATTAATTAAAAAATCAATCAATTCCCTTGAGATGTAAAAAAAATCCTGCCATGATAAGTTTTCCTCGTTTCATAAAGAAGAATGTTCTTCGAAATGTGATTTCACTCGTGCTTTTTAATCTACTAAGGCGATGATACAAAAAAGATATATTTCCCAGTGGGATTTATTCCTCAAGTCATAAGGCGAAACTTAATTTTTCGCCTACCAAGATTTAGACTCCCGCCCGCGATGTCAAGCTATCCATTGTGGATACCATCGATGGTCGATTCCACCAATAGTCGATTTCCATTGAGAGAAAAACAACATGCCAACGGCCATGGCCGTTTGTTGGCCGTTGTCGTATTCATGTGCACATTAATAATGTTACGTGAACTGTGTTGTGTTCTTCGTGAGCGGAATTGATCCTGCCGAAGCATAACAGCCTCTTAAGTTCTTCTTTTACTTGTTTCACCAGCACCTAGGCAATCATCTACTGTTACTACGTAATTTTGTAGTGTTATGTTTGCGAAACTTCTCCAACAAAAGTTTATCAACCGCTGAAGTTCTACTTTTGCTTCCTTCATCAGAATCTGGGTAAGTAGAAGTGTTGCCTATTGCAACATTTTTTATTTTAAATGAAGCATATTCTTAATATTTTCAACCTTCTCACACTTCCTGAGACAGCTCAGTCAATCCATCTTCTGTGGATTGAAAAACATTGCATATGCATAAACTTAAATTTATTTTAATGCTTGACGCATTGCATCACCGTAGTGTGGGAGGATTATGAAGAAAAACTTCTCGGCTTTACTACTTATTGAGTCATTTAAAGTTATTTACATTTTTTATAGTGTTTATTTTTCATTTAGGTGTAGTGGGTTTAAGTGTAGCTTCATGTCAAAAACATCTTCATGATGATGTAAAAAGTTTTGGATCAAAGTTCCAATCAGGTAATTGTTATTAAAAGAAAACATTTCAATCAATTTTGTGTCTCATTTTTGATAATTTTTTGTAGTTAAAGATGTCACTGTGATTTTGTTAAAGAGGGGATAAGTAATGGGATTTGATTTGTTGGATGCAAGTCTATTTGTGCACATTACTCAGGGATAAAACCATTGGGCCATAATGATAAAGTGAATATCAGTTTATCTGTGGTAATATTATTAATACCCAGCCCAGTATAGGAAATGGTTTAGATTCATCTTCCTTTATGTTTGCTTGAAGCACTTTTCAATAGAGTGATCAAAGACTTTGAGATGCGTTGGCTCCCTAATATTGTTTTCTTCTAAGCAAGCAGACTGTTTGATCTTGATTCCAATTATGCAGGGTATCCCATTTATCTTGACCACCCGAAATAACTTTTTGTTCAGATGGAAGTTCAAAAATGTGTCAAGCAAATGTTCATAAGCCCTCAGGGGGACATTAATCAGCATGACTGCCTTCCTTGTATCTTTGTTTCTACAAAGATTTGAAGAGTGGTATGTCTTTTTTAAATGACACCCTATATTTTTTATGAATGACTGGTGGAGTAGTTCCAATACCCGCCTTCCTGCACTAAGTGCTCTAGATCTACAGATGAATATTAATTTCGGGGAGTCCAAAGCTTCACCCCCCGTTTGAACCTGGGACCCTTTGGCTAATAGCCAGTTTCTACATCCATTAGGTTTTAGGTCTCAATTTACTAGGCGGCGTCCCCTAAAATTCCCCCTTCTGCCCTCACCCCCAGTGTCTCCCCAAGACGCGACTGCGCCACTAGTCCCGGGCGATATATTGTGAAGTATCGTCATATTTAATTAAATTCGTAATATGAAATTGATATTTGAAAATAATCGATTAATGGTGGAGCGCAATAAAAGTATCGGGACTGATAAAATATCGTAACGGAAAAAAATATCACGATACATCATACAATGAAAATATGGGTGGGATAAATTAACGGAGCCTTTTAAATATATTGGTAGCGTTAAAAATAGCCTTCCTACAAAATATTACGATGTATCATAAGGTAGAAAGTGGACTTTCGATAAGATAACGATTTTTAATCCAATAAAAAATATCGAACCTGATAAAAATCGCCTTCTAATGAAATACAACGTTATACCATCCTATAAAAAATCGCCAATGCTAAAATATCACTAAATATCGTCCAATAAAAATTGCCGCTCGGATAAAACATCGTGATTTATTGCCCGTAAAAAAATTGCGTCATCGCGCCCGATATATTGTCATGCTTTGGCGACGGAAAATTATGTTGGGAGAAGACAGCTGTAGGGTTGGCCTTCGTTTAAGCTAGACATTATATCGATGTATTTAAAAAATTACTTATTTTATATTGAATATGAATTCTCCACTAAGAAATTACGTAACAAATGATGGAAGTTTTGGGATGAAGGAGGCGATTTTTTTATCCGATAGTATATCGTGATATTCATTAGGAGGTATTTTGTCATCTAATTGCATATCCGTGATATTTTATCTAAAGGCAATTTTTTATCGTATTATATGTCGCGATATTTTATTTGGTTTGAGATTTTTTATGGAATGATCGGGTTATTTTTTATGAAGGTGATTTTTATCGGGCCCGATATTTTAATCGGTTTAGGATAATTGATGCGTTCATTGCATACATGTATAATCAATTGATCATAAAATGAACCTGTCATTAATGCGTCAATAATTCAAAGATACTATATATGGATGGAGTTCGTGAGTTTTATCATAATTTGAACGAATTACATATCGTGATATTTTATATCTGTCGTCAATTTCAAATCAAACTCGGAGGCATTTTTTCATCTAATATATTTTTTCATCAGTGCATCGTGATATTTTATCTTAAGAAAATTTTTATCGGATGATATTTCGTGATATTTTAACATGGCGAAGATCGTTTTTTTTTTAGATACATCGTGGTATTTTAACGGAAGGCGATTTTCAGGTCAGCACGTAAATAATTTAGCTGTTGGGCGATTTTCGTACGCGATGCAATGACTTGATATGATAATTGTTCCTTAAAAATGGTCTTTTCTTCATTACTACCGAAAGAGAAGGCGCGGGAGTAAACCTATTGCGTCGAAAATATTCCGAAAGAAACCCGCCACGCGCCCAAAACGTTTCGAATTTCGTATAAACTCGACCAACTGTAACGCACCGCGGTTTTTCAAGAAAAATGCAACTCGTCGCCAATTGTCGCATTTACGTAATAAATAAAGCTTCCACCTGCTTTCAATAATATTCACTTGCATCGGCGCGGATGTGCATACGTGCGTCGCTATGGGAATAATACTCATTGTCAGTAACGCTACAAATACATAGCGGTCTTCAATTAAAATCAACAATTTACTGTTGATATTGTAGTTATAACGTAACTAATGCAAGAACAATAATTCGTATAAGTTTAAAGCAACTGGTTCTGCTGGAATTTAGTGTTTGTTTCACTACAATAAGCCTTTTCTGTGGCTGTTAACGCTCATTTTCACAAACGATCGTTCGTGAGGCCTTCCTTCGAAGGAAGAGCTCTAGGTTGCAGCCATTGAGGAGAAGAAGAAGCCAGTGAGATTTGAGAGAAGCATTTGAGAGTCATGTCTCAACAGAATAAATCAGTAAGTATTATTTAATAAGTGTTAAGTAAACTTTTAAAGGATTTTTTGTTTATCCTATCACAAATATTCTGCAATGCTTGCATTCTTCACAGTCGCATTTATAATTCGTGATGGTTGACTTTGTTTAAAATGTCAGTTTGAGAAATGTTGTTTCCCATTCCATCATTCACATCACTCCATACTTGTTACAATCGTGTTATCCACTGCAGGGGCGCAACTAAGAATTAAGGCTGGGGGGGGGGGGGTTTAGGAGCAACTAATACTTAGGTGTTTGGGGGTATTGCATACCCACCAGGGTAAGTAGGAATTGCGGGGGCCCTCCAGAAACATTTGAAGAATAATAGTTCAAAACGGTGAGTTTTACGGCTTTCTGAGGGATATTTGATTAATCCTAACACTTTTCAATAAGTAATACTAATCCATTAAGTAAAATGGATTAAACTTAAAAATTTCTCTGAGCTCTGGGGGGGGGTTTATCCCCCAAATTCCCCCACTTGCTGCGCCACTGATTCACTGGGCAATTGATGCTATTAGGGTCGGAATTGGTACTACAGGGCACCACCGCATGGGTAATTCAGTTCTTATGTTTCTTGATAATTACAATTTTAGAACACTGGCAAAAGGAAAAAGAAGGTGGACAGGTCGCACCGCTTCAGGGGTCTTAGTGTGTCCTTTCATTTTAGTACATCATAGGCTTGTCTGGTCCTAGGAAAACGCCGTGTGCAGAAAAAACCCCTTGGGCTTCCCTTCAGTCCTTAGTTAGGGGCCTTCAGTCCTGGGGTCAGGTGCCCCTGCATTAATTTCCTCCTGCCCACGCTGGCCAGTCCGCCTCTGATTGATACCACTGTAACGTTTAGTTTCTGAACAGATCTCCATTATTATTTATTGCACATAAATTCATCTGTATTCTTTTAGGCTCAACGCAAACTTAAACGCCGTGCTAGAGCAGAGGTAGAAAGAGCTCGGACACTATCACAATATATGAGTGATGACAGCTGTAATGCAGATGATGAATCCACAGATCAAGATGAACAATTGAACTCTAATAATAATGAAGAGCATATTATTGAAGATCCCATGGATGTAGGTGATAACTTAGTTCAAAGTGATTCTACTGCAAGTGGCACATCAGAGGAAAGTGATGAAGACCTTTTCATATTTGAAGAAGTAATTGTTGCCAATAATCCTCAACTTCAGGATGATGAGGACAGAGAGGCCTATCTGTTAAGGGCACTCAAAGAATGGGCTCATAGAGGTGTTTCACTCAAAAAAATCGATACCCTGCTTAGTATACTTAATCCTATTCATCCTTACTTACCTCTAACTCATAGTGCCTTGCTTGGAACTCCTCATTGTGTTGATGAACTTCCCAGAATGGGAATGGGAAAATTTTGGTATAAAGGGCTGAAAAAAAATCTTGAGCAAAGGCTGACAGAGAAATACTTAAACGAATTCAAAAGAGTTGTTATTGATATCAACATTGATGGTTTTGAACCCTTTAAAAGCACTCACGATAGCATTCGGCCAATTTTGGGTAGACTTAGGAATCAAAAGGAGCCCTTTGTTATAGCTACTTACCTGGGTAAGGGAAAGCCAAGTGACATCATTGAATATTTGGCGGATTTTGTGAGGGAAGCCCGGGCATTGACAGCAAATGGCATATTTATGTTCAGTCAAAATTACCAATTTGAAATCAGACATTACATTCTTGATGCTCCAGCCAGGGCCCTTGTCAAGTGCATCATTGGCCATAATGGATATTTTTCATGTGAAAAGTGTGAAGTTGAGGGAGTTTGGGTTAATGGTGTTATGACTTTCAATGATTTGGATGCCCCAATGCGAACAGATATCACCTTCCAAAACAGATGTAATGTACAGCATCATACAGGTGACTCCCCTCTTGAGAGCATTCCCATGACAAAAATGATTTCGAGTTTCCGACTTGATGCAATGCATTTGGTATATCAAGGAGTAATGAAGCGGTGGATGAAGTTTCTCATGGGAAGCAAGAAGAGGAGAGGGTTATTGAATGAGCAACAGGTCAATGACATAAACAATAAAATTTCTGAACTTGCTCAGTGTGTCCCCAGAGATTTCAATCGTAGGCCAAGACAGTTTGAGTTCAGGGCCAAATTTCATGCCACAGAATACAGGCGTATTCTTTTGTATGATGGTTTATGGTTGTTCAAGGATTTAAATGAAAGTCTGTGGAAGAGCTTCAAGCTTCTTCAGGTTCCATTGTACATTCTTTGCAGCCCCACTTTAGTGAAGAAGGAGAATATGCTTGATGTGGCCCAATTGTTACTGAGGCGATTTATTGAACATTCCCAGAGATATATTAGTGAAACTTTTGTATCATATAATGTACATGCACTGTCACATCTTGTAGAGGAATGCAGGGAAAATGAATGTACACTAGATGAGCTTAGTGCTTTTCCATTTGAAAACTATATTGGTGTCATTAAGAAACTGCTCAGGTCAGGTTACAAGCCATTAGAACAGCTTGTCAACAGAGATGTTGAACGGGGTGGATACTTGATGGAACCTCAATCAGAGAAACAACCCAACCAAGTAACTTTATACCACCAGCACGAAGATGCAGATGAGATCATGGATGGTAGAATGTACAAGAAGGTAGTTTTAAGTAATACTTTTCTGGCAGTGACAAACCCTATTGGAAATTTCTTATAAGAAAATTTCTTATCAGAAATTGGACATATTTCTTATAAGAATATTTCTTATAAGAATTTTTCTAAAAGAAAATTTCTTATCAGAAATTGGGCATATTTCTTATAAGAAAATTTCTTATAAGAATTTTTCTATAAGAAAATTGCTTATCAGAAATTGGGCATATTTCTTATAAGAAAATTTTTTATAAGAACTTTTCTATAAGAAAATTTCTTATCAGAAAATGGGCATATTTCTTATAAGAATTTTTCAATAAGAAAATTTCTTCTAACTATCAGTTACAAAATGTTATTTATCACAAATTTTCTGATGGAAATATTTATTATAAATATCATATCAACATGCTTAAAACACTTGCACAAACTTCTATAAAAAGCTACATAAGATTTACATCCCTACTGAGAGTACAAAGTTAGCATTATACCTAATTCAATCCAAATGTAGACGCCTATATCTGGTATACAGCAAACCTAATGATTTCCCATGAACCAAATGTAGATGTCTATCATCAGTGTACATCAAAAAGGACATTGAAGCTCTGTAAAGTTCACCTGGCTGGCCAGAAAAGGCGAGATACCATAGAGGTCTTTCAAGGCATGGGTTCTGTATAGGGTTAATGTCCCCACATGCTAAAAGAAACTAAAATCAATGAAACCAACCATAGCCTAGAATGATGGACTGATAATTGAATACAACTTTGGCAATCATTACGCAATGAAAGATACAGGAATTGCAATATGGAATATGATTTAACCTTGAAAATTGAAGAAGCAAATGAAATAAAATTCAATTTCCACTGGGGATAGGTACTTCAAGAAATTATATGGGAAGGAAGAGTAAAATTTGATAAATAAAATTCATATGAACAATGTTTATTTAAGATACCAGAGAGAATGAGACCTCTACATGCAGATTTGGATAGATAATGAAAGAAATAAGCAAAGCAAAATGGAATTTGATGCCATTTTAGAGAAAAGGATACGTAGAATATGGCTAACAATAAGTGCAAGATTTAGGGAAATTAATAGGAATCACAGAAACACTGATTGATAATAATAGTTGATATATTTTCCATAAAATAATAACTGTGCAGATGTTGGCATACTCATACAAATTCATTCTCATTCTCTTAAGAGACGACTAAATCACTCTCTTTGTCCATTAAAACACGGTTTTCATTAAAACTTCCTCTTATGTTAGATATGCCACAATCTGAAAAATATACATTTCTATCTAAATTAATGATGAAAAGTTTAAAATTCAACGAAACTATCTGTTTAAGGTAACATAATACTAGGAATGCCAGTTTTTTAATACTTACCGAATGAGGTCAATGCCTTATTTTGGTTAGAAGCACACGACTTATTTTATTAAACTGCTATCACAAAGACATAGTGAATGATTAACATATAAAAGCAATCCCTAGCAACCTAACAACCAAACAAGTTTTGGTTGTTAGGTTGCTAGGGAACCATGTGAACAGTATCCTGCAACGTATGCAATCGTAGTATACATCGTGGTTATTCATGGCCCATATCGAACTTCCATCGGTCAAGTAATCTGTAGACTCGAAAGAGACAGATCTTATAAGTCTAAAATTTTTCATGTGCCCTCAGCTATACCTAACAAGTAGCATTAAAGAAGCCTCCGCTTCTTGGAACCATTTATGTCAAATACCATGCTGAAAAAAACCAGGAAATTAGCAGAACATTACTTAAAAAGAGTTATACATAATTTCCAAAAATTATCATATGTAGAATTCCTTAAATAATTATCAATTGCCAACATAAGTTATGGTGACACGCCTGCTGGATGAAAACATAAAAGGTATGCGACCTGCGCAGCATTATTGTAGAATTCTATAAGAAATGCAGATTTCTTATAAGAATTTTTGTAAGACTTATAGAATCCTATAAGAATTTCTATAAGACTTATAGACTCCTATAAGAAATATGTAAGACTTATAGAATCCTAAAAGAATTTCTATAAGACTTATAGAATCCTATAAGAATTCTGTAAGACTTATAGAATCCTACAAGTCTTACAGAATTCTTATAAGAATTTCTGTAAGACTTATAAGAAATTTTCAATAGGGCTCTGCTTTTCATTGTTAAACCTCAATCTCTAAATGCTGTAGACAGTTCTGAATCTCATACTTTCTTGATGTTAATATAGTGAATGAGAAGAAATATCCATCTGAGGTTAAGATGGATACTAATCAACAGATGCAGGAGAAAGAAAGCTCTAGTGAGAGTAATGGTCTTGAGCAGATGGACATGGAGCTGGAAAAGGGAAAATTGGATGCCAAAGGGATTTCCAAAGATGGACCAAAACAACAGGCTATTATAGGAAACGTGGGTGATGCCAAGAAGTATAAGAATAAAGATACTGAAAGCATTATCCAACAACACCCAAGTAACATGATAAATAATGAAATGGATGCAGCACAGTCAAGGGATGAGAATGCAGGAGGATCTGGAGAAGGCAACCAGGAGTCTCAAAGTAATTTTCTTGGTGATAGGAAGTTTATATGATAAAAGTTGTCCTTCTCTTTTAATTTTTTAATGTTGATAATTTTGAACTGTTCTTTGGTATACTCAGATCATCAGTTTCCTGTTTTGTAAAAGAAACTGATGTCTCTTATCTTCACTAGTATAGTTTATTAATTACCAACTTTTCCTTCATATCTTTCACAGGTGTTGAGTTAACAAACAGGCTCTTGGTATGTGAAAAAATGATTACAAATATTCAAGCTTGTAATAAGAGTAAGTTGGCATAATTATTGCTCCCGAATTTTCAGAGAAAATTTGTCTTGTCCAATCTCATTTGTAACTCTTAATTCATTGCAGAACATGAAATGTTAGTTGCAGAATCTCTGAAAAGCCTTGAGATTAAAATGAACACCGTACTACTAAACCAAGGAAAAATTCTAGCATATATTGCTCCAGAAGATAAAATGTTTGAGCCCGCAAATATGCCAAATATACTTTTGGATAATGAGAAGGACCTGAGCAACTTTGAGGAGTTCCTCAAAACTCCATCCAACTTCAAATCATTTGTAAGTAACTTGTCTGTTACCCTAACTCTTCATCATCCATCAACTTCACACCTTCTATTTTTCTTTTTTCTGTTCAGTGTTAAAGTTACGATTAATTTATTTTGGTTTCCTTTCTGACAGGTTTCATATGTTAGGCAAATGACGATTGATCAAACTGATGAAAA